>NC_090396.1:33732871-34378704 GCF_036365525.1 Heterodontus francisci | reverse complement strand
TTGCCGCTTGGCGACGGGACCCATTTGAATATTTAAATAAATTAAAATTAATGAATTAAAGATACTTACATCGCTGCCTGACGTCCTGCTGCGATCTTCGGGCCGCTGGCCGGCACTCCCGCACCTTTGGATCCCCGTCCGGGGAAACAAGGCACCAGACTGGTGGGGTGGGGGGGGGGGGGGGCGGGGGAGGAGGTAAGTTTATCAGTGAGGTGGGGGGAGGGGGGGAAACGGGGTCAAATTAATGTCATTGGTGTAGGGGATGGTGGGAAGGGATTGAGGTTAAAGTTTATGCAGTTTGGCGGGGGGGAAGGTGGACAAGGTAAATGTTTTTGGTGGGGGGAGAGGGCAAATAATTAATTAATTTGTTATGGGGGGGGGGTGGGCGAGGGGCAGAAGAAATGTCTATATTTATTTTTATTTACTTCAGCTTTAAATATTTAAACTTACCGGTATGGTTCGAACCCCTTTAAAAATGGCATCAGCGCCTGCACACAGGCAGCTGACGCCATTACCGGGGATGGAGAGCCCGCCCTCATCATGTGATTGTGGGGGGGGGGGGCGGGGGACGGCCCGCCTCGGCTATTTAAATGAGCTGCCGCACAAAAGATTGCAGCGGCTCCGCGACATGCGGCCCGAGCGGGCAAGCCACCGTTCTCTTCACCCACCACTGTCATTGGGCACAGAAGATTCAGCCCATAGTTTTGGTAAAGAGCTGCGACACGTTAGAGACTAAATAAGCCACTAATGAGGTTCAGAAACCAACTGTCAATCTGTGTTGATTATTGTTTGAGAAAACAACTTATGGATTTTATACCAAATCACTGAATTTTTTGAGTTTGTGACTTGATTTATGAGATGGAGGGGTTGGCATTTCTGTAAAACTGTGTTCTGACTAAGGGCAGCTGCCAATGTCTTTCAGTCGGTTCCAATGGCTGTGCAGTTTATCATCTCTAAACCTGCTTCTGCAATCACTGAATCATACTACCAGGCTATTAATGCTGACATTTCAATCATTTGATTCACTCACTCATCTTTAGTTTATAACAAACCCTAATCAGTATCTGGGGTCTGATTGTGAATGTCCCCAGATTAGAATAGAGACTTTGCAATCAATTTTTGAATTAGTAACATGTGTAAGTGAACATGTTCCTAATTCCCATTCAAAGTACAAACATGCAATGCATGACAGTCGAGAAAATGCCTGTAAAATACTGCTGCAAAATCGTTTATACAGCGAATTCAGCCTCATCTTGTGGCCACCTGCTGTCAATGCTGCCATTTCCCTGGAATGGCCACAAGAGGGCCCCCTCACAGAGCAATGTGAGCAAAATACAGGTCAATCCTCACTCCATGTCGCTCTCCAATTTTATCAATAAATGGCAAATTTCAGATATAACTGCCTCCACTTCCCAGCAGAGATGAGAGAAAGTGGAGTGTTGGATATTCACCTCCATTTGAATTGGTTTTCTGCCGTCAAATTAGACTACTTTGCACTTAAATATTTTTATTAAATAGCAACGTTTCCAAAAGCCAAGTGAAGCACAACTGTGAGCATAGGTTCCAGTGTTGTTTTTTTTATTCGTTCATGGGATGTGGGCATTTCTGGCCAGGTCAGCATTTATTGCCCATCCCTAATTGCCCTTGAGAAGGTGGTGGTGAGCTGCCTTCTTGAACCGCTGAAGTCCATGTGGGGTAGGTACACCCACAGTGCTGTTAGGAAGGGAGTTCAGGTTTTTGACCCAGTGAAGGAACAGCGATCTAGTTCCAAGTCAGGATGGTGTGTGACTTGCAGGGGAACTTGCAGGTGGTGGTGTTCCCATGCATTCGCTGCCCTTGTGCTTCTAGTTGGTAGAGGTCGCGGGTTTGGAAAGGTGCAGTCTAAGGAGCCTTGGTGCGTTGCTGCAGTGCATCTTGTAGATGGTACACACTGCCAATGTGCGTCGGGTGGTGAAGGGAGTGAATGGTTGTGGATGGTGTGCCAGTCAAGCGGGCTGCTTTGTTCTGGATGGTGTCGAGCTTCTTGAGTGCTGTTGGAGCTGCACCCATCCAGACAAGTGGAGAGTATTCCATCACACTCCTGACTTGTGACTCGTCAATGGTGAACAAGCTTTGGGGAGTCAGGAGGTGAGTTACTCGCCGCAGGATTCTTAACCTCTGACCTGCTCTTGTAGCCACGGTGTTTATATGGATATTCCAGTTCAGTCTCTGATAACCCCTAGGATGTTGATAGTGGGAGATTCAGTGATCGTAATGCCATTGAATGTCAAGGGGAGATGGTTAGATTCTCTCTTGTTGGAGATGGTCATTGCCTGACACTTATGTGGTGTGAATGTTACTTGCCACTTATCAGCCCAAGCCTGGATATTGTCCAGGTCCTGCTGCATTTCTACACGGACTGCTTCAGTATCTGAGGAGTCACGAATGATGCTGAACATTGTGTAATCATCAGCGAACATCCCCACTTCTGACCTTACAATTGAAGGAAGGTCATTGATGAAGCAGCTGAAGATGGTTGGGCTGAGGACACTACCCTGAAGAACGCCTGTAGTAACATCCAGGAGCTGAGATGATTGATCTCCAACAACCACAACCATCTTCCTTTGCGCTAGGTATGACTCCACCCAATGGAGAGTTTTCCCCTGATTCCCATTGACTAGTTTTCCAAGAGTTTCCATGAGCACAGTTGCCTATATAAATACCATAAAAGAAAATGCTGCAAATCTGGGCTAGACCAGCAATTCTGTGTTAATCCAGCTCCATCACGGTCTGAACTTATTCAGGTCCATCCTTCACATGACAGACTGGACTGACATTTATTGAGATGGTGCGACCATTTAGAAGTTAATGATAAATTCACAGAAAGCTTGTAAGAGTGTTGCTTTTTTTCCTTTCCAACAAGCCCGATGTCTCTCAAATCATTTTCTGTTCTGTGAACATTTAGGCATGTTGTTACATTTTGTGAATATAAGCATATTGACATTTAATGTGTTCATATGAGATTCCTTTGTTGAAATGCCCTTGTGATGTTCCCGAGCTCTGTCCATAATCTTTCTGTATTATATCTTTCAGCAAGGCCAATGTACTGGAAGTCACTTCTTTATGTCAGCTTTTACTGAGGGAATTTGTTTTACCTCAACATGAGAGCCTGTGATGAACACAAAGGAAAGAAAAACTGCATATCATGTGCTGATTATGTTATCATTTACACACGGCAGGAGCACAGTTGGGATACAGGAGCTATTTTGGCAGACACCAAGCAGCAAGTTACACATCTTGAAGTTTTCAGATTGAATTCTACAGAGAATTCGTGCTTCAGTACTAATGATTTTTTTCATCAGGATTTGTATCTGAAGGTTTTATGATAGGCATAGTCTTGTTTTATGGGATTGCCACAGCAACCAGTGCTGCCTCATGTGGGAAGCACAGCGATGTAAGGAATGCTTTTTTCATCATTTTTGCTTCTGTTGCTATTTTCGCACATGTTTATATGGTATTCCTGTTTATATTGTATCCTTGCTTGTATTGTATCCCTGTTTCATCTGTGGATCAGTTGGTAGCACTCTCACCTCTGAGTTAGAAAGTTGTGTATTCGAGCCACACTCCAGAGACTTGAGCACAAAATCTAGGCTGATACTTCAGTGCAGTACTGGAAAAGTGCAACATTGTCAGAGATGCCATGTTTTGGGTGAGACGTTAGACCAATGCCCTAACTTCCCTCTCAGGTGGATGTAAAAGATCCCATGGGACTTTTCAAAGAAGAGCAGAGGAGTCCCTGGTGTCCTGGCCAATATTTATCCCCAACAACATCACAGAAACAGTTTATCTGGTCATTATCACATTGGTGTTTATGGGAGATTAACATCCACAGATTGGCTGTTACATTACCACAGTGACTACAGTTGAAAAGTACTTTATTGGCTGTAAAGTGTTTTGGGACATCCTGAGGTCATGAAAGGTGCTATATAAATACAAGTCTTTTTTTATTGTTATTCCTGTTTATATTGTACCCCTATCCCATCACCCCTGAGGCCACTGACCTACATGAGCTCTCGGTCTGGCAATGCTTTTAAAATTCCCATCCTTGTTTTCAAGCCCTTCCATGGTCTCGCCCCTCCATATCTCTGTAACCTCCTCTATCCCAACAATCCTCCAAGAACTCTGCGCTTTTCCAATTCTGGCCTCTGGACCATCTTTCTTTTTCTATCACTTTTTCATTGGTGGCCATACTCGCAGTTGCCTCGGCCCTCAGCTCTGGAATTCCCTCCCTAAACCTCTCCAGCTCTCTACCTCTCTCCCTTCCCTGGATGCTCCTTTAAAATTTACCTCTTTCCTGTCCTAATAGCACCGAGATGGCTTAGTGTCAAATCTTGTTTGATAACACTCATGTGAAGAGCTTTGAGTTGTTTTACTGATTAAAGGCACCATACAAATGCAAGTTGTTGTGTATATTTTATTCCTGTTTAGCCCTGTTATTTTTGTTATCCTTGCTTTAATTGTACCCTAATAATTTTTATAGTATAAGTAGAATAATCCTAGGGACAGCACTCCTGAAAGGCGTTGCCCATTCACAATGATTAAAAACTATGATCTGCAACCCAGGTTGTAAGCAGGTTTTTAAAAATGCGTTCAATGTAAAAGGGGCTGTTGGTCGTGGATCATGCTCGGTGCATTGGCCATTTAAAAATGGTGTCATATATAGTCCTAGAATTCTATTAAAAATTTAATTCCGCCCAGACTCAAAATGCAGCCATTCCAGCTTCCAGCAGTAAAATTCTTATCGAGTTGCACTAACTTTATTTTAATGGCCCCAAAAAGCTATCAAGGCTCATATGAGTAAATCGAAATTCTGTGTGTGTTTTATTTTTAATGGTTTGGAAATTCAGCCTGTGTGGATCAACAAAGGGAATGTCTCTCTTTAAAGCAAGGAAGCCAAAAAAAGAAAGAATTTGACAGCACCTGTGTTATGGCACATGTGTGAATATAATTCCTTGGAGAAGTGGAAGCTATTCAAGTGGAGCCACAAACAGATGTTAAGAAATTGTTCAAAGTCATAGGAACAAAGAGGTTTCGGATGGTTACCTGTTGTAAAGTGACTTGTTTTCAAATTTTGTACTTTTCTCGGTAATCCGTAAAATTATTATTTTAAGTGTTCATGGGTGACGGTTCAAAAGGCCTTTCAAAGAGATCTTAAGATCACTCTACGTCTTTCCAATCTGCCTTGTATCCCAGTGGATGAAATAATTAGGATTGTGTGTGCCGAAACCGAGGTGCAGACGGCAAGGAATGCATGTGGAAATATACAAGATAGATATAATACCAAGTAACCACCTTCAAAATTTCTTTTCATGAATGGACACTTCCCTCAAGGACCTACGAGGCACATTGTGATTTTTGCAGATATACCACGTGACACAAGCTGAAGAAAAATGTGGCATTCAATGCCCTCCTCACAAAAACACAAGTACAGCCGACAATACCTGCACAAGGCAGTCAAGCAATGATCAAACATATTTTTCGAGCTTCACCTCCACTGATTGACAGGCCTGGCTTTTTAAGTATCCCCTTTGATTATTCATCAATCCGACAGCACTGCACTGAACCAGATGGAGCAGCAACTATCAAACCTCCTCTGGGCCTAAGAGACTGGTTTGTGAATTCACAATGATTTACCAGCCAATGCATACCACTGCTGAGCTGAATCCTCCCCAGAGTAGGGCGATATTGGCCCACATGGGCTAGGATTATTTGGATTTTCTGCTTATGACTGATCAAAGGCTTTCGGGACATTACAGGCTTAAACTGGATTAGTGCAGAAATATGGTAGACTTGAAAGGCGTGCAATCAATAATTTTACTAAATCCTTTCAGACCAGTCAGACTTCATCAGAATTAACAATTTATAATGGTGGCCAGTCAAACCCTTCCCCCACCCAGCACAGTGGACCTTCCAAAATAAAAGACTGAGTTGACTCAATGTCAGCTTATTGCATTCACAGTTGCTCGCCAACAAGGCATATCTCTCCCTTTCTTGACTTCTTGCAAGAACGATAGTCATTGTGAGCTTCCCCTGCTGTTTTTGTCAATCATTTGCAACAGCTTATCAAACTATTTGAAACTATTTGCAATTTTCCTCTAATTAGGTAAGTTAAATATGGGTAATTAGGTCCACACTGCAGCTAATTTCATGCTTTTTTTCTTTGCTTTATTAAACCAGCCACATCCTGCTTGGTTAGACCAATTCCCAATTGATGCTATGCAATTAAAATTTTGTTTGAAGTGTATGGCACTACAGTAAAGACTTAAGGCTGAATTTTCACTTCGGGGGTGGGAACAGGAGCAGGGATTGTTACTGGGTCCCAAACCCATCCCGGGGGGCAACAGTCACTGACCTAGGATTTTAACCAGGGTGCCCCCTTAATTGGCATGGAGACAGGTTCCCTGTCCAATTAAGGGTGGCAGGCGGGCTCTTGAAGCTGAAGGGCCAAGCAGAGGCCTTCCAGCTTGAGAGCAGTAGCAGGTTGTAGTAAAAGGAAAGGAACTGAGAGAGCGATTCAACATGAAGGTGCCCTCTCTCCAACTTCTTTAAAAATGTAATACAAAACAAGAAGCGATCAGGCCACCCCTGTTGGTGGGGAGGGGGCTTTGTGGAGTCCCTCTACAGGATGGCCTTTGGCTGCACCCACACCCAGGCAGTGAAGGAGGGCCTCCAGACCGACCTGGAGTGCTCCCTCCCCCTTACCTGCCATTGGGGGCCCGCCTCCAGGCAGTTAAACGGCTCCCCATCTTGTCCAGAAATTGGAGGCGAATTGTAAAATCCTAGTTGGCCTCCTTTCAGTTCCCTTAACAAGGATCTTATTGAGCCAAATTGGCTACCCACTTCCTGGGGGCAGGTAGCCCCACCGGGCCCCGAACCCTCTTCGACCATAATGGCCGAACGGAATCGGAAAACCTACACACCAGCCTGCTTCGGCATTTTCGGGCCTCGTCCGGCTCTGTTCTGGATCCCACTAGGGCCCGAAAATTCTGCCCTTAAGACTTTGCTGAATTCTTGCCATATGGACAGGTCACAAGCAAATTGCCAGTCAGAGGTTCTATTCTTGCTGATGTAATACTTGACCTCAACACACCTTTAACAAGCAGTGGCCATCTTTTCAAATATTTGGCATACACTCTTTGCAAAACACATTCCTACTCCAAAATAAAGCTTTAACCTTTGTATAAAGCGTTACCTTTCCACATTTGCACACGCTGGTTCTAGAATCTAAATATAAGTTTGGTTGAAACAGATAGTAATTGCTTTACTTATTTTATTTGCTATTTTGGAACTGAAAAAATAAGCCAAAACAAAATACTGCAACTCTGAAATCATAGAAACACTGGAAATACTCTTCACTTAATTCTTCTTCTTTGGCCTCCTTGTCTTGAGAGACAATGGGTAAGCACCTAGAGGTGGTCAGTGGTTTGTGGAGCAGCGCCTAGTTTTCAAAGAATAGGTTAACATTTTGGTCAAGAGAGGTGATTGAATTCCAGAGCTTAGGAATGAGTCAGCGAAGGAATGACAACCAATGGTGGAGCAATGAAAATCAGGGATCTAGAGGAGGGCTGATTTGAAGGAATGCAGAGATTTTGGAGTGTTGTAGGTCTGGAGGTGGTTGGAGAAGAGATCCACGTTTTTTTTCCAAAATATACTATATTGATAAAAATCTGTAAAAAATACATTACAAAACAGTTCAAAACAACACCAAGTCGACAATATAAAGAGTGCAAAGGAGATCAGTTTCCATCTATACAGGAGTGAGTTGCCTCACAACCCTTCCATTTCATTTTACATTCCATGTACATTTTACAGCAAACCCATGTTTTCAGGATACAGCCCAAGGGGTTTTCCATGGATCCAGCCTCTCAGTTCACCTTGGTGGGGGGGACCTTACACAAGTCTTTCCCCATTGAGCCTTTGCCACAGCTGCCCCAAGTTTTAGTGCATCCCTCAGCACATAGTCCTGGACCTTGGAATGTGCCAGTCTGCAACACTTGGTCGTGGACAACTCATTGCGCTGGAAGACCAGCAAGTTTTGGGCAGACCAAAGAACGTCTTTCACCGAATTGATAGTCCTCCAGCAGCAGTTGATGTTTGTCTCAGTGTGCGTCCCTGGGAACAGCCCATAGAGCACAGACTCCTGTGTTACAGAGCTGCTTGGGATGAACCTCGACAAAAACCACTGCATCTCTTACCACACCTGCTTTGCAAAGACACATTCCAGGAGGAGGTGGGCAATCGTCTCTTCCCCACCACAGCCACCGCGGGGGCATTGTGCGGAGGGGGCGAGACTTCGGGCGTGCAGGAAGGATCTGACGGGGAGGGCCCTTCTCACCACCAGCCAAGCTACATCTTGGTGCTTGTTTGAAAGTTCTGGTGATGAGTCTTTCGGCCAAATGACTTTGGCTTAAAGGTCTCACCCGAATCATCAATTTATTTTGCCCTTTCAGATGCTTGACTGAACTGTTGGACATATCTAACACTTTCTCTTTTTAGATCAAGCTGTCCAAAATTGACTTTTGACCTCTCTTATTTCAATGATCCTTTTTCACTCTCTGTTGATTATTGCGACCTTTATACGTTCCTCTTATTTCTCAAGTGAATATAGTAGGAGCTGTAGTTACAACTGATAGAAGCTTGGCTGGTGACAACAGTCAGCAGTGTATCTGCCTGGAAATCCCGACAGAGTTCACCAATATGCAAATGATGCTCATAAATGCTACATTCAGAAGGGGAGAAAAGAAAACTTTTTTTCATTAAATATGCCAGCAGGACGTACATAATCACATAAACAGTTTCAGAAAGTCCCACACCAAGATTCATTAATGAACAAAACAGCCTAGCTCCCGCTGGGCCAATTAGTCACAGACCCTGAGACTGGCATTCAGGGGAGGCTGCAACAAAATTGGCAAGCTGAAGAATAACAAGAAACAAGGCAACAGGAATTGAGAGAATCTCGGTTTATATGGTCTCCGCACAGCTGCGTGAACCATGTTTATTCTCTAGAAATAACAGAAATTGCCCACAGATTGAAAGAAATGTATTATCCCCTTCCTCAGAAGGTTGTTCATATATTATGCCAGGATTATAGGGTCACAGCACTTATCGGACCTCGCCAAAGTTTTTTGTTGTTCACTGTTTACAAAGACCCAAGGAAGCGAAAGAGAGAAACATTAATAAAGCAAGACTGGCTTCTGGCCTCTGGCCATGAATGGCTCAGACCCTTCTGCCTCGCAGCTGGTTGAAAAAAGATGTTTCAAGTTTCAGCTGTATTTCCCTTCTTTTTGATTTAAAGTAAGTTTCTGACAGTGTTGTCAGTTTTGCTCTGTTGGTAGGACGTTTGTCTCTGAGTCAGTTGCTGTTGGTTCCAAGCCCTTATCTGGGGCTCGGGTAGATAATCTAGGCTGGTATTTCAGTGTAATACTGTCAGAAGTACCATGCTTCAGATGGGATGTTAAACTGAGGCCCCATCTGTTGTTCAATTGGAACAATCCCACATCCCTACTTCAAAGACAGTGGAGAGGTCATAGTCATAGAGATACAGCACTGAAACAGGCCCTTCAGCCCACCGAGTCTGTGCCGACCAACAACCACCCATTTATACTAACCCTACAGTAATCCAATATTCCCTACCATTCTCCTACCACCTAACTACATTAGGGGCAATTTACAATGGCCAATTTACTAAACAATGTGCAAGTCTTTGGCTGTGGGAGGAAACTGGAGCACCTGACGAAAACCCACACGGTCACAGGGAGAGCTTGCAAAGTCCGCACAGGCAGTACCTAGAATTGAACCCGAGTCACTAGAGCCGTGAGGCTGCGGTGCTAACCACTGCGCCACTGTGCCGCCCACTGTGCCTAGGTCTCTAGCTGTCTTCGCCAACATTCTTCCCTCACCCCTAACATCATTAAAAAGTAGATTAATTGGCCATTCACCTCACTGATGTCTGTTTGATCTTACTGTTGTGTTCACCTATATACAACATCTGGAAAATGTATGTCATTCCAGGTAAAGTGCTTTCGTTGTTTCTGGGAAATGTGAGAATGTACGATATAAATGTGTTTTGTGGAAAATATTAAAATGATGTGGCATCCCCAAGCAGGCAAGGTAGAAGTTGCCAATCATCTTATAAATTCATTGAAAGGGCAAACTCCACAGAACAAGCTCAGAGTTCTCCAGCTCTCCAACATGTAAAATCCATCATTATTTTTTGATAACTATAGGGGGAGAGTTCCGAGAGGCATTCAGCCTCCCAAGCTTCACTCTCTACAAACCCCAACTCCATCATCCACATCTTGCTCCATGACAAATCCAACTTACCCACCCCTTCATTGACCTCCACTGTTTGTTTGTCTTCAATGCATTTTATTCAAAATTCTTATCCTCCATTCAAATCACTTTATAGTCTCAACCACCCCGGCCACTGCAAACTCCTCCAACCTTAAATTCCATCCCGCGTCATTCAGTCCTCCGATTCTGGCCTCCTCTTCATCCCGCCTTCCCACTGCTCTTCCAGCTGTACTGACTTTTCGAAAATTTGTTTGTACTCTCTGGAATGCTCTCGTTAAACCTGTCCACTTGAGTACATCCATCGCAGCTTTCAGTGAGCCCTCCTAAGTCTTCTGGTTCTGTTGGGTGTCCATTCTCCTCGATGTGAAGTGTATTGGGGTATATTATTACATTAAAAACAGTATATAAATGCAAGCTATTGCTGAATTCATAAACCCAGTCTTTATAAATGGGTTTATAACTTCATGATAGTGCACAGAGGAAAGAAGCTCGCTATATTTTAAATAGATTCAAAGATTCACTCTGCAGTTTCCTGTTCAATAAGATTATTTTTCAAAACACGTGTCCATATCACCTTCATTAGTGGAACATTCAAAGCCATATTGAGGCATTCATGAGTGGAGATGTCCCTCCAGGAGGGTAAACGCTGACAAACCACCTGAAAGAGGTTTGGGTTTTAGACTTTGGACCTCATTAACAACAAAGGGGATTGAGAGAACCATGTGACAGTCTCCTCAGGCTGTGTAAAACTGTGAGTTTTGTTACATACAGGAGACAGCTCCTGAGACTTTGAAGCAGATAAGCTTCGAGTGCGAACCAGGCAGAACCCCAGTAGGGCTGTGTGTGTCTCTCTCTCTCTTGCCCTCTCCAGATAGTTTGAAAAGCGTCTGCGACAATAGACCATCCAAGACTACAGATTGCTACAGACAGAGAGCCCAGGAGAAGAAAGCCACCTACAATTATGTCTCCAAGAAAACCCTGAGCCAGGTGGGCCAGCCAGAAAGTGCACCTCTACCAGTCAAAGACTTCAAGATCACACCTTTTGCTGGAAGACAATGGAATTACCCGACCCCACAGACCATAGATTACTTTTAATTGTTCTGGACTCTAATCCACCCAACTATCCCTTATCACTCTGTAACCTGTTTGTGTGTGTGATTCATGTGTATGTGGGGGGGGGGGGGGGGGTGGTGGTGGTGGAAGTATAGCATAGTTTTATTATTTTTATCAAGGTCGGGTTTAGATTTTTTTAAGTATATAAACTCACCTCTTTCTTGTTGAAACTCAAGAAAACCTGTCCGATTGGTTCTTTGTGATCACAGTGAAGGTAAAAGGTAAAACACTCACTGAAGTGGTCAGCACAGCCACTGTTTGAGAAAAGAATAAAACCTGTTGTGGTCAAACAAGAGGAAGGGTAAGAGGGGAGGCTTGCGACCCCTCCTTACTGGATCGTAATACTAAAAACAGAAGGAGCTAACACTACCAGCACTATCACTTTTAATTGTTGTTTGTACACTGAGGACACCCACCTTTATCTCAGCACCACTCTCTCGACTCCTCCACTGTGGCTAAATTATCAGACTGCTTATCCGACATCCAGTACTGGATGAGCAGAAATTTCCTCCAATTAAATATTGGGAAGACTGAAGCCATTTTGTTTGGTTCCCGCTCCAAACTCCATTCCCTAGCAACCAACTCCATCTCTCTGGCAACAGTCTGAGATTCAGCCAGTCTGTTTGCAACTTTGGTGTCACATTTGACCCCAAGGTAAGCTTCTGACCTCATATTCATGTCATCACTAAGACTGCCTATTTCCACCTCTGCAACATCGCCCAACTTTGCTCCATCCAAGCTCATCTGCTGCTGAAACCCTCATTCATACCTTCATTACCACTAGACTTGACAATTCCAATGCATTTCTGGCTGGTCTCCCACATTCTACCCTCAATAAACGAGAGGTCATCCAAAACTCTGCTGTCCATGTCTTAACTCACACCAAGTCCTGTTCTCCTATCACCCCTGTGCTCTCTCACCTACATGGCTCCTACAAGCAAAATCTTGATTTTGAAATTCTCAACCTTGTTTTCAAAGCCCTCCATGGCCTCAGCCCTCCCAATCTCTGCAATCTCCTCCAGCCCAACAACCCTCCAAGATATCTACACCCCTCTAATTCTGGCCTCTGTGCATCCACGATTGTAATTACGTCACCATTGGTGGCCGCGCTGTCAGTTGCCTCCGCTCTTCACTTCTCTATCTCGCTTTCCTCCTTAAAGCCTGTCTCTTTGTTCAAGCTTTTAGTCATCTAACCTAATATCTCTTTTTATGGCTCAGTGTCATACTTTGTTTTTTAATGCTCCTGTGAAGTCCCTTGGGACGTTTTATTGCCTTAAAGGTGCTATACACATTTAAGCTGTTGTTGTTGTTGTTTGGTATATTGATCCAGTGAGTGAAAAGCTTCAGACAGAAAACAAGAAAGCAGCATAGATGATAACTGGGCTATACTGTGCTCTCTCAACTGGATATTAATGAAGAGATCATGTAAGTTAAGAACACATTTCTGTGCACTAGCTGCAGTGAGATCATAAATAAGAGCACAAAATGCTGGAAATACTCCATGGAAACAGAAATAGAGGCCGGGATTTTTCTGGCACAAGGTTAAGTGCTGACATCGGGACCAAATACGGATCGCAAGGCCGCAGAGGAGGGCAGCGGGACTGCGCTGGCAATATTCCCGGTGGCAGCCAAGTAAGAGTCCCCTGTTGCACCCTCCATCCAATTAATGAAGGCGGCTGCCTCTCTAAGCTGCTGGCGTCCTCGCAGGGAAGTTGAAAACTTAATTCTGTGCCGGGGTCAGGCGGGCAGGCCTTTGGCAATTGGAGGGTAACCTCACCAGTGATGGTATCAGGGCCACAGGGGCGGCCGATGCTCCTGAAGAACCCTCCTGTTCGGGGCATGGAGTCTCTGGAAACCAAGGCCCTCCAGGCGGGGGCATGAGCTCCATCGCCGTTCAAATTCCAGTGGCCTGGGAAAATGGCCGCCGATTGGCCTTTTATTTATTTAAATTGTTCGCCAGCCTCCAGTGGGCAGGCAGTCAAGCCGCTGCCTTTCCGACCGCTGGGAAAACTGCACAGCAGTGGTACTGCAGCAGGGACCCTCCCGAAAATTTGCCATGCTATTTTCTGCCCTTCCTGCCTCCCAGCCCATCTCCAGTGTGCTGACAAAATCCCGGTCAGAGTTAGTGTTTAAGATGTTCTGATGAAAGGTCATCAAGCTGAAACATTGGGCTGAAATCTATAGTCCCGCCGCTGATTACGGCGGCAGGCGAAAACAATGTCAGCCCGCCTGTGTGGGCCGCACGTCGTGCAGCCACCATAATATTAAGCACTGCAGCTCATTTAAATAGCCGGGGTGGAGGAGGTGGGCTGTCCGTCCCTGTCAATGGCATCAGCTGCCTGTGCACAGGCACTGACACCATTTTTACAGGGATTTGAGCCCTACCATTACATTTAAATATTTAAATAAAAAATACATTTATTCTACCCCTCTCCCACCCCAATAACAAATTAAATTAATTACTTGCCCTCTCCCCCCACCAAAACACTTACCTTTTCCACCTGACATTACCCCACCAAAATACATAAACTTTACATTATAACCCTTCCCACTATCCCCCACACCAATGGGATGACTTTGACCCTGCTCCCTCCTTCTCCCACACTGGGAAACATATCTCCTCCCCCCTCCCCACCAGTATTCCACCTCGATTCCCTGGACAGGGATTCAAAGGCCCGGGAGTACCAGCCACCAGCGCGAAGGTCGCACTGGGAGAGATGGCGGGACTGTAAAGGTAATTAATTTGTTCATTTAAATTAATTGAGTTATTTAAATGGGGCTCCCGTTGCCGAGCATCAGGGGGAGGGGGCGGGGGGCTGCCACGAGGCCTCGCCGCTGCCAGCAATATTGGGCCGGGCCTTCTCAGCGTCGAGTTCCATGGCGGGCCTCCCCTGGAGGCATTTTCTGGAACACCCCCCGCCACGACTTCCGACATCAGCCCATTAACTCTGTTTCCCTGTCCACAGATGCTGCCTGACCTGCTGAGTATTTCCAGCATTTTCTGTTTGTTTCAGATTTCCAGCATTTGCAGTATTTTGCTTTGATTATAGTGAGATCATGTCAGGTGAGAACACAAAGCAACAATTAAAAAATTCTACAAGTCATAAATGCATAAAAACAGGGTCATGAATAACGATAACCCACTGACAAAGATCATTAAGAACAAATGAATGTTGTTGATTACTTTGCCTATCTTGGGTCAATGTCAACTATAAAGCATCATAATGTGCAGCAAGACCTTGAATTTTGCACTTAACCAATACAGAGTATTTACATTCTGGCGCTTTCAATATCAAAGCTTTTTATTACCACTTGATGCAGGCTATTACTAGGTTGTTCCGTACACATAAAAATGCAAGGTGTTGAAGGAATTGCATCAGTAAAATTAATAATAAATCTTTAAAAAAATCACCACCATTCCATCACCATTCAGAACGTTGTCGAGACCATTAATTGGAATCAGAATTCCTAACAGCTAAACTATTCCTTGCTGCAGTAGAGAAGTAGCTTATAGTATCTAATATATATATATCTATAATGATTTATAAACTGGTTGTAAGGATCCCTGCTGCTAAAAAGTGCCAGGGGTAAACATTCCAGCAATTCCTCTGGTTAGAAAGGCTTTTGGAGAGCTGCACTAATCCATTGAGCACTTGTAAGGGAAGCACTGCTGACACAAGAAAAGGTTTAAAGCAATATCAGCAACGCAAGAACTGCTATGCACTCTTCAGTGAGAGACTGTGAAGCACTCAATCAATATGTATTGTTAAGGCAGAAGTAATGCTTTAAAATGCAGTGTCAGACATTATTAACATTGTTGGGCCAGTGGGATTGTGCGTAAAGAACTGTGGGTACTGCCATTTCATTTTATTTGATATCTGCTGACATATACAGAAGACAGGAATTTATATACTCCGCTCGGTTACACAGTAAGAATCAGTTTAGAATAGAGCCCTCCCCTCCATTTATTATTACAGGGTAGCCTTGAAAACATGGAACTCTGAAGAGTTCATTGTTCATTTATAAGTGAGATTTTAACTAGGAGTACAACCATTATTGAAACAAAGAGTGGTTTAATACAACATTCTTTGAATAACTGCTGAAAATTTTCACAGAAGTGATTCATTTTCTTTCATTCTTGCTAAGCAAATACCCCATAAAGTTAACACAACGACTGCCATATGACAAGGAATTGTCAAATAGTCTAGCAACAGCTGCTGCTTTTAAATCAGGTCTGGACCAAAGTCCATTGAATTTGAGTTGGCTTCGATATAATAAAAATGTTACTTCCCTATCAAGTTCAATGACAACAGAAAACTCAATGGCTTAGATATTGGTTCACGAATGGGGCACAGAAAACAAACACTGCACTGGAATGGATAGGCCTGAGGCCCACCCGACACTGGGCCTCAGGCCTCATTTACACAAGACCAAAGAGCTGCAGACACCTGCTGGGCACCCACAGGCAGTTCACTGGCGAAAAGAATTGTAATCGCCCACCGCTGCATTGCTGGCAGTGGCCCACAGGGAGGTTCTGGGAGAGGGAAGGGAAGGGATCAGGAGGGAGGAGGTCAATGCGGGGTGGGAGAGGAACAATCAGGAGGAGGCTGAGAGGGAACTGACAACCGTCTTCGGAGCTACAGTGGAGCTGGAAGGAGCATGACAGCACTGGTGTAGCCTAATGGGAGCAAAGCCACATTTACTGTGTGGTTAAAGCAAAGATATTGGCAAATAATGCCAAAGAACCTTGAAAAACACTGAAGATGATTCCTTTTCATTTACCGGGGTATTCTGTTAAGGGAGGTGAATATGTTTAATAATCCATACTGAAAAGAACTGTATAATATCTGAGGTCTGTAACATCACCTCTACTATTTATTGCTGATAGAAATTTTGGTCCTAAAATGTTAACTTTCTAAACTACATAGTGAGGTGGGTACTGCCTTTGCCCCTGACCTTACTGTGATAGTGAACTATTTCCCACCACTGTATGATTTTCCCATGTCCTAAAATAGGCAGCATGGTTTGAAATTGGAAAACTTACACTAACTTTGGAAAATTATCCAATGACATATGCCCAATTAGTTCTTGTTAACTGAATTACGAATGTTCAGTTATCAGGAACAAACTCAAAAAGCTAAAATAAAATAATGCAAACAATAATGGCAAAACACAAGTTTGCCAGCGGCGGGCAAGAGAAGAGGTCATTTTGAAGTGAGATCCTTCATCAGAAACTCTAGTTTTTTGTCTTATTTTAAATGCTGATGAATCTAATGTGAATTTTCAGCACGTGCAGACTTCTTTTTAACTATAATTCTTCACAAAGTGTTTTAATAGTAAACATGATGGGGACAGTAGCATAATGGTAACGCGACTGGAATACTATTTAAGAGGCCCAGTCTAATGCTCTGGAGGCATGAATCTACTGGATTGTCATCAAAACCCATTTGGTTCACTAATGTCCCTTAGGGGAGGAAATCTGCCATCCTTACCCCTGACAGTAATGTGGTTGACTCTTAACCACCCTTTGAAAAGTCCTAGCAAGATACTCAATTGTATCAAACTGCTACATAAAAGTCTGCCTAAACTAAAACCTTCTGCACTTCCGGGGCCCATATCCCTCTATTCCCTTCCTATTCATATATTTGTCAAGATGTCTCTTAAACGTCGCTATCGTATCTGCTTCCACCACCTCCCCTGGCAGCAAGTTCCAGGCACTCACCACCCTCTGTGTAAAAAACTTGCCTCGCACATCCACTCTAAACTTTGCCCCTCGCACCTTAAACCTATGTCCCCTAGTAACTGACTCTTCAACCCTGAGAAAAAGCTTCTGACTATCCACTCTGTACATGCCGCTCATAACTTTGTAAACCTCTATCATGTCGCCCCTCCACCTCCGTCGTTCCAGTGAAAACAATCTGAGTTTTTCCAACCTCTCCTCATAGCTAATGCCCTCCAGACTAGGCAACATCCTGGTAAATCTCCTCTGTACCCTCTCCAAAGCCTCCACGTCCTTCTTGTAGTGTGGCGACCAGAATTGCACGCAATATTCTAAGTGTGGCCTAACTAAGGTTCTGCACAGCTGCAACATGACTTGCCAATTTTTATACTCTATGCCCCGACCGATGAAGGCAAGAATGCCGTATGCCTTCTTGACTACCTTATCCACCTGCGTTGTCACTTTCAGTGACCTGTGGACCTGTACGCCCAGATCTCTCTGCTTGTCAATACTCCTAAGGGTTCTGCCATTTACTGTATACCTCCCACCTGCATTAGACCTTCCAAAATGCATTACCTCACATTTGTCCGGATTAAACTCCATCTGCCATTTCTCCGCCCAAGTCTCCAACCGATCTATATCCTGCTGTATCCTCTGACAATCCTCATCATTATCCGCAACTCCACCAACCTTTGTGTCGTCCGCAAACTTACTAATCAGACCAGCTACATTTTCCTCCAAATCATTTATATATACTACAAACAGCAAAGGTCCCAGCACTGATCCCTGCGGAACACCACTAGTCACATCCCTCCATTCAGAAAAACACCCATCCACTGTTACCCTCTGTCTTCTGTGACTGAGCCAGTTCTGTATCCATCTTGCCAGCTCCCCTCTGATCCCGTGTGACTTCACCTTTTGCATCAGTCTGCCATGTGGGACCTTGTCAAAGGCTTTACTAAAGTCCATATAGACAACATCCACCGCCCTTCCCTCATCAATCATCTTCGTCACTTCCTCAAAAAACTCAATCAAATTAGTAAGACACGATCTCTCCTTCACAAAACCATGTTGTCTCTCACTAATAAGTTTGTTTGTTTCCACATGGGAGTAAATCCTGTCCTGAAGAATCCTCTCTAATAGTTTCCCTACCACTGACGTAAGGCTCACCGGCCTATAATTTCCTGGATTATCCTTACCACCCTTCTTAAACAAAGGAATAACATTGGCTATTCTCCAGTCCTCTGGGACCTCACCTGTAGCCAATGAGGATGCAAAGATTTCTGTCAAGGCCCCAGCAATTTCTTCCCTTGCCTCCCTCAGTATTCTAGGGTAGATCCCATCAGGCCCTGGGGACTTATTTACCTTAATGCTTTGTAAGACACCCAACACCTATAAAGAATGAAAGACTTGGATTTATATAGCGCCTTCCACAAAGTCAAAATGCCCCAAAGCTCTTTGCAGCCAATGAAGTGCTTTTCAAGTGCAGTCATCGTTGTAATGTAGGAAACACAGTAGCCAATTTGCACCCAGAAAGCTCCCACAAACAGCAATTTTCTCCCTTTCCTTTCTACCCTACCTTTGGATCTATTTCCCGCAAAGAAACATTATTTGCTTTAAAAATTAAACTATTTTTTGAAAGAAATTGAATTAGAATGAGGTAAAAAAACTACACGTCCAGCTTTCCCTCAGTACGCTCAAGGTTCTCCTCTAATGGTCGCTCTATGTGTTACAAAGTTATGCAGCATTCAGCACAATGATTTCAGTGCTTTATTTGATGTCCGCACTAGACCTGTTCAGGCATCTGAATCATTGTTTGAGAACTTTAAGTTTGCAGGCAATAGCTCTTGTCTCCAAACAGTCATCCTTTAAAATGTTGTACAGTGGCAAACGATGGATGATGGAAGCAAGATAGAAGCATCATATCAGCTGTCATGGAAGCAGGCACAGTGTGCTCCTCACACACCAGTTCCATATACATACATAAATAAGTAAGTGGAAGCCTTTGCAAGTTATGAAGGCAGTCAAATTGTATGAAGGAGAGCAACACAGGCACAGTGAATGACAGCCAGGACATTGGGAATCCTGCAGTTTGTGCAAACCCCAGAGCACTATTCCGCATGTCCAAGGGGAAAGTGATGTATGTGTTTGCTCTCACAAACAAGAGTAGGCTATTCAGCCTCTCGAGCCAGTTCTGCCATTCAATTAGATTATGGCTGACTTTATTAAATTCTTCCATGAGAATGTGGGTGTTGCTAGCAAGGCCAGCATTTATTACCCATCCCTAATTACCCTTTGACAACTGAATGGCTTGCTAGGCCAGTTCAGAGGGCAGTTAAGAGTCAACTACATTGCTGTGGGTCTGAAGTCACATGTAAGCTAGACCAGGTAAGGACTCCTTCCCTAAAGGACATTAGTGAACCAAATGGATTTTTACAACAATTGGTGATAGTTTTACTGAGACTAATAATGGGAAATAAGGAAATGGCAGAAGCATTGAACAGATATTTTGGGCTGAATTTTACTAGTCCTCCGACGTCGGGGGTCGTGGTGGGGGGGCCCAGAGAAATTCTTCCGGGAGAGGCCCGCCACGACCCCCGACACCAAGAAGGTCCCACCGCATTTTACCGGCGGCGGGGAGACCTCAGTGTGGCCCCCTGCCGTTCAGCAGCAGGGCTCTCATTTTAATATTAAAATTAAGATAAAAACATGCAAATTAATTTACCTTGTCCCGGGAGCCGTCCCACGCTGATATTCCAGCCGCCGGCCAGATCTCCTGCACCTTCGGAACTCCGTTTGGGATTGCGAGGCGTCACAGTGGTGGAGAGGGGGGAGGAGTGAAATTATCAGGACGGGGAGGGAGCAGGGAAAACGCTTTGTATTGACTGAGGGGATGATGGGAAGGGGTTGAAGGGCAAAGGTAATGAGGTTGGGGGGGGCGAAGTTCTGGTTGGGAATAAAGTTTAATTTGGTTCGATAGGCCCAAAGACAAAATTTGTTGGGTTGGGGTGGGGGGAGGTGCGGCGTGTGAAAGGACCTCCAGCTTTTATTTAATTTTTTAAAGAAAATGGTAAATACTGTGCCTTTAAAAATTCAAATTTCTTCTGAGGGTTTAAAGTCCTCTAAAATGGCACTGGTGCCTGCGTGGTGGTGCCGGATGCCATTGCCGGGGATGGACCGGCCACCTCTTCTACTCCATTTAAATGAGCCCCTGCGTGAAATATCACGGGGCTCAGTGATGGCTGCTCCGCGCGGTGGAACGCCAAAATCAGAGCACACCACCGCGATTTGCGGCGCGCTAGTAAAATTCAGGCCTTTGTGTCTGTCTTCACTGTAGAAGACTTGAATCACATCCCAGAAATATTTGTATATCAAGAGGTGAAAGGGAGGGAGGAACTTAAAACAATTATAATCACCAGAGAAAGGGTACAGAGAAAACTACAGAGAATAAAATGCTAACAAGTCCCCAGGTCCTGATGGACTTCATCCTAGGGTCTTAAAAGAAGTGGCTGCAGAGATAGTAGATGCATTGGTTCTAATTTTCCAAAATTTCCTAGATTCTGGAAAGGTCCTATCAGATTGGAAAGTAGCGAATGTAACTCCTCTATATAAGAAAGGAGGGAGACAGAAAGCAGGAAACTACAGGCCACTTAGCCTAACTTCTGTCATAAGGAAAATGCTAGAATTTATTATTAAGGCAGTTATAACAGGGCACTTAGAAAATCCTAATGCAATCAGGCAAAGTCAACATAGTTTTGTGAAAGAGGAATCATATTTGACTAATTTATTACAGTTCTTTGAAGAAGTAACAAGTAACATGGATAAAGGGGAACCTGTAGATGTGGTGCACTTGGATTTCCAAAAGGCATTTGATAAGGTGCCACATCAAAGGTTACTACACAAAATAAGAGCTCATGGTGTAGGGGGTCACATACTGGCATGGATAGAGGATTGGTTCACTAACAGGAAGCAGAGAATAGGAATAAATGTGTCATTTTCAGGTTGGCAAGCTGTAACTAGTGGAGTGCCACAGGGATCAGTGCTGGGCCTCAAATATTTACAATCTATTGTCAAGAAAAACCTACTATGCCAAAGGAGAATTTTTTTTAATTCATCAATTGGAAACCTACATTAAACTTTTAATGAAACAAAAAGAGCTGGAATTCTACAGTTAACTTTTTAAAAAAGCTAGCAGCCAAGATGGCCACTGCAATTTGCATTTGAACACCTTGCACATTCCAAGGCCTCAAACAGGAGACACGTATCTGATGATTCTGTATCCAAAACAATGGCTTGCTCTATTGAGTGAACCACAGGAGATTGCTTTATTGGCAGGATATTCAAAGCCACCCTTGAACATTAACCTTGAAAGGGCCAACTCTTACAGGTGTAAAAATTAACATCCTGAGGCCTGAGAGACTGAAATTCCTAAACTTGAATCTCATTAGAAGGTTCCAGACAATACACTGAAGCAGTCATGTAACCATCTGTCCATCTCTGTGAAAGCTGGGAGTTTCCCTTGGACAAAGCACATAAGCCAGTGACTCATTCTGGGCCAAAGCCAGAAGGGTTGTCTCTCTTCCTCTCTCTCTCGCTCCAGAAGGCCTGGTGAGGGTGTGTGAAGCCAAGCTGCTGGTTGCTGGATCCAAGACAAAGACACCAGGAGAAGAAAGCCACCTCCAATTCTGCCTACAAGAAAAGCCTGAACCAGGTGGGCCAGCCACAACTGCAAATTTATCAGCCAAAGACTTCAGGAACATAACTTCAGCTGGAAGACAACGGAATCATCCAACCCCACAGACTGTGTATCAATTTTTATTTGTTCTGGATCCTAATCCAATCACAAATCTACCCCTTATCATTCTATAATCTATTTGCATATGTGTGCTTCTCGTGTGAGTGTGTGCGTGAATGTGTTGTGTAAGTTTATTTTTGTTTAGATCGGGTTTAGATTGTTAAGTATAATAAACTCCCCTCTTTCCTGTTTCAACTCAAGAAAACCTATCGGACTGGTTCTTTTACAATCACAACAAAGGTAAAGGTAAACACTCATTGAAGTGGTAAGCACATCCACTGTTTATAAAGGAAAGCCCTATTGCACTCAAATAAGAGGAAAGACTAGAGTGGAGCCTGTGAACCCTCCTCACATGATGGTAACACTATATAAATGACTTGGATGAAGGGTTCAAATGTATGGTTGCTAAATTTGCTGATGACATAAAGATAGATAGGAGAGTAAGTTGTAAGGAGGATATAAGGAGTCTGCAAAGGGATTTAGATAGGTTAAATGAGTGGGAAAAAATTTGGCAGATGGAGTGTAATGTGGGAAAATGTGAACTTGTTCACTTTGGTAGGAAGAATATTACTTAAATGGAGAGAGCTGCAGAACTATGCAGTACCAAGGGGTCTGGATGTCCTGGTATATGAATCACAAAAAGTTAGTATGCAGGTACGGCAAGTAACTAGGAAGACAAATGGAATGTTTTCAATTATTGCAATGGGAATGGAATATAAAAGTAAGGAAGCTTTGCTACAGTTGTACAGGATGTTGGTGAGACCAAATCTGGAGTACTGTGTACAGTTTTGGTCTTCTTACTTAGGAAAGGATAAAATTGCATTAGAAGCAGTTTAGAGAAGGTTCACTCGACTGATTCCTGGGATGAAGGGGTTATCTTATGAGGAAAGGTTGCACAGGTTGATCCTGTATCCATTGGAGTTTAAAAGAATGATGTGATCTAATTGAAACATATAAGAGGGGATTTGACAGGGTGGATGCTGAGAGGATGTTTCCTCTTATGAGAGAGACTAGAACCAGAGGACACAGTTTAAAAATAAGGGGTCTCCCATTTAAGATGGAGATGAGGAGAATTTTTTTTCTCTCAGAGGATTACTAGCCTGGAATTCTCTTTCCCACAGAGCAGTGGAGGCAGAGTCATTGAATATTTTTAAGGCAGTTAGATAGAATCTTGATTGACAAGGGAGTCAAAGAGTATGGGGGGTGGGGGGGGGGGAGGGGGGTGGGTGGTGGGGGGGAATGGGTAGACAGGGAAGTAGAGTTGACGCCACAATCAGTTCAGCCATAACCTTGTCAAGTGGCAGAGCAGGCTTGAGGGGCCAAATGGCCTTCTCCTAATTCATAGACTAGCTTGTGATTCCAGATTTTTAAAATTAATTAATTAAAAAAACTCCACCAGCTACTATGGTGGGATTTGAGTCCATGTCCCCAGGCCATTATTGGGCCTCTATTATTCACACAGTGACATGACCACTATCTCCCCTTGACTAGGACTTTAATTCCATCAACCTGATTCTATAGATCTTAATACTCTTGTCTAACAAAATGATTTTGTCTTAACAGCTTACTGGGGAGGAGCATCCAGACATGTTGTCAGTCACCTGTTCCAAACAAGCATTGGCTCTAGGCTGACTGATATTACTGATATCCGATGTAAGAGCCTGAAAGGAGCCAGAAGCAAAGATGTTCAAGGCTGCAGTAAGTTTGATGGCAACAGACAATGCCTTTCTAGTGGTGACAGATGGCCCCAGGTAGAATGTGACACAACTCTAGCACTGTCTCCCTGAAGAATTAAATCTTTCTTTTGGCGTGCTCCTCGAAGAACTGCAGCTATGGTTCTTTTTGGGCCTGTAAACTCTGTTGGGAGGAAAAAGATTTCTCCAAACAAACCTCCGTCTATTTGCTCTCCCTCCAGTGGCAGATGTGCTTTTTCCCTCATCCTGCTCCTTCTCCCAGATTTGAGTTTGTAGACGTATCCCCATCAAGAAATAACTGCTGTGTCTGAAGCCTTCTAACAATTCAGAACTCTGTAAAAGTAAAAGGGCTTTTAAATCCTTTAAAACCTACATGCTACTGCAAGAAAAATATCTTTCTACAGCTTTACAGCTGAAGATCCCTTTAAATAAGATTGCTAAAGGCTGCCTCAGGACCTGTTTTGCAAGTAGGAGCAGGAAGGGGCAGTAGTCAAACAGTACGATCAAAAAATAACATCGGCATCATAGTTGCCCCTAATTTGAATTAATTCATGAGGCTCCTGTCCATTTCAGATGGGATCTCTGGTCTGTTATGCCCTGTAAAGTCTAACCAGCTGTTAAAGAAGCGATAAGTGGGCATGAGAAACCGACAGTTTATTTCCCACCAACTATCACCTCCTTTCTGAGTGCAAATGGGAAGATGAGATGAAAATCACCCTCATTTAGTTTTACTTTATCCCTTTCCCATCTTTTGTCTTTTTAGCCTTTTTATTCACATTATTAAATACTTTCTGTAAAAGGTAAAAAGTTCGATCTCTCTCAAACAATGATCTTGACTGAACCTTTGACTGAACCTTTGACTGAATCTTTACTGTAATCACATCTGCAATCAAATTTCCATGGTGAAGTAACAATGCTGTTGAAATGACACAATGCTTCAATAGACAGACCAGACATCTTTTGGTCAGTCTCTTCTACTCAGCAACTCCGAATAGTAGCTCGGGGCAACAGTAGATTTACTAGCAGTGCTTGCATAGCTGACAGAGTGTATTCCTAACCCAGCACTACTCAATTACATTTGGAATATGTCTCACATATAATGAAAGTCACTGGAAGTTCTTGCTGCAGTGACAAAGGAAGTTTCCCTTTTCACAATGTACAATTGGAAGGGATGCCAGAGCACACTGGGGGGAATTTTTTGCTCTCCCCTGCGGCGACTTTGGAGAATGGGAGAGCATATAATCAGGCGGGATGATGGCAGGGGTAACCCCGCCACCTTCCCATCTCCACCCAAATTAAGTCCGGGGTGGGAAGGCCCATGAACGGCTTTCTCACCCTGCCACCAATTGAGGCCTTTAAGTGGGCAGTTAATGCCCAATTAAGTGCATCATTCAGCCTTTGCTGGTATGAACCCAGTGGTGGGCGGTCCTGTCACTGCATGGGCCGGTTGCTTGCCAG
This sequence comes from Heterodontus francisci, assembly GCF_036365525.1. NCBI lineage: Eukaryota > Metazoa > Chordata > Chondrichthyes > Heterodontiformes > Heterodontidae > Heterodontus > Heterodontus francisci. The sequence goes on along the minus strand of NC_090396.1, from coordinate 34,353,593 downwards.
CTCTGGGGGGGTGGGGGGGATCCCTTGTTAAAAGGCACTTAGTGCCTGATCAAGGGGCCTGGCATCAGGAAGGAGGGTGCCTGCTGAGAGCCACTCCCCTGCTATTGCTGTTGACTCCCCTACATCCCCCTCCCCCATGACCCCCACTCCACAAAACCCCTCCCGCCTGACTTAACTGTGACCTGGGTCTCTCACCTCTGGTGGATCCAGCACCAGCAGCAGCCATCGCCTCTGCAGTGGCGCTGCTCAGTTAAAGAGCTGTCAGCCTCTGATTGGCTGACAGTTCTCAGAGGGCGGGACTTCCACCGCCGGGGTTCTTGATTCCGGGGAAGGCCCACCACTGTTCACTTACTTGCCTAATTGGCACTTGATTTGCCGGGCCTTCCCCAGAGGAGGCGACAAAGGGGCTCTCGCAGCGCTTTAGCTGGTGGTCGAGACCCCGTCGCCCAGATAAAATCCTGGCTACTATGTGGTGTGTAACTATGCCACATTGTGAACTTGCAGGATGCAAGCTTATGCCCACAGTTATATAGAGGCAGAGTCCTGATCTTAGACATTGTGTCAAGTGACGCTAAGATCACAAACACTTTCACACAGGGAGAGAGATTTAAAAGGGGGAGGAACTTTAGAAATTGAGGTTCTTTAACTTTAAAACAAAGAAGGCTTAGAGAAGAAGGCATACAAAATTATGAGGGATTTTCATAATTTCCACTGGTTTGATGAGTCATAAAATAAGATTATTAAAAGATTGATGGGAAAGGTTAAGGGTATTTTTTATGGAGGGTTGTTAGGACCAGATAAAGTGTAAGAAATATTTGGAAAAGAAAACCTTAGAAGGTGAAGTGGAAGGGGCATGATAATGGGATAAAGTGGATAACTCATTCAGAGAATTGCTAAAGGGCCAAATGGCCTCCTTCTACCCAGTAAAAGTCTGTACTGTATGATACTACGATTCTGTCATTCTCACAAGAGTGACCACTCATCTGGTCCGGACTCTCACATCAGGTATCAGCCATCACAAGCGCAGCAGGTTGAGAAGGTTGAAGGTCGATCACAGTCTTCGGCCCTCGGTCATGGAAAGAAAAATAACACAAGATATTCAGAGATCAAAGAGAAAAAAAATCTTCAATGTAAAAACATAATTCACGGCCTCCAGTTTTTATAGCCTCCGAATTTGGCATTGTGATCCATTGCATCAGAATTGTGTTGGACGCCATATCGGTTTGGGAAACATTTAGTCATCCAGAATTCCTGCCTGAAATAGACATTAAACTCCTGAATTATGCTACTGGGGTCCTGTAGTGGTAATAGACCCCTGAATGGGAACATGCACCATGCACGCTCCACCTAGTTGTATCGGGTATCGAGCAGCCTAATCAGTGATCTTTAAAGGGAGCTACTGGAGGTTGCTCAAAAAATGGCCCATGGAATTTCGAGGCTTTATTTTGCTTGGAGAAGCGGGAGTGCACTTCCTCAGACCACTAAAAATCTCCAGCCTGCTGTCAGCACATTCGAGGCTCCCTTTCTGCTCCTAGACATAGTCTGCCAGCTGGCTCCAAGTGAGAGTCAGCCTCCCTCCCCAACCAGTAGGTTGCAACAGGGAGGCCATTTGGTGCCCACAGCTCGAGGACCACATTTAGACAGAGCCCGAAACCAGCCTGGCATGGATGGGCATGTGGGGTCATCATCCCGCCAACTTTGCATCTGTTTAAGTCAATTTTTTTTCTGTAATATGATTATTCAAATACTTAATTGAAGCAGAAACATTATAATGGCATCAAGTGGAGAAATGGTTATTCCCTTTCTCTTTTGGTTCTTGAAAAGTTTAAATAAATCTTGGAATCTTTGGGAAAGAAAGTTTTGCACAGATAATTACCCTGTCCTGGGTCAGGGGTGTTCAGGCTGCTTGACTTTATAAGCTGCTTTGCTATATACCATGGTGCTTTGGTGGTGGTGGTGGTGGTGGTGGTGGTGGTGGTGGTGGTGGTGGTGGTGGTGGTGGTGGTGGTGGTGGTGGTGGTGGTGGTGGTGGTGGTGGTGGTGATGGTGATGGTGGTGGTGGTGGTGGTGGTGATGATGTCACTGGATTAGTAATTCAAGGGCCCCTAGCTAGTGTTTCAGGAGTATGGGTTCAAATCCCACCATAGAAGGTAGTCAAATTTGAGTTTAATTAATAAATCTGGAATTTAAAAGCTAAACTAATGAGACCACAACACACTTGTTGTCAAAACTCATCTGGTTCAGTAGTGTCCTTTAGAGAAGGGAATCTGTCATTCTTATCTGGTACATGTGACTCGACCCACAGCAATGTGGTTGACTCTGAAATGACCAAGCAAGCTGCTCAGTGTAGGGCAATTAGGGGTGGGCAATAAATGCTGGGCACCCACATCATATGAATTGAAAAAAAAAAATCTAGCTGCACATAGGGCTGAATTACTTGTGTTTGATCAGATTGTCATGGTTGAGGAATCCCATGTGACCAACAGGCTCTGGTTTGAACAGCTTGTTTCCAATGGTTGTAGGGTTTAGAATGAGGTAACTGAGATATGAGGTTAAATGTAAGCGATTTGGGACAGAGACCAGAAGAAACTATTTTATGAGATGCAGAATGTTAATGATTGAAGCAGCGAATGCATCAACATTTAAGAATAGGTTAGATAGGTTGAAAAAAAGGGGGATAAAGGGATGTGGGAGCAAAGCAGGCACATGGGATTGGAACTACTGCTCATGTAGAGGATAAAAACCAGCAAGGACTGATTGAACCCAGCCGCCTGTTTCCAATTTTTATGTAATTCTATGTATGTAACTCTGTCCTCGGTTGCACTTACATTTCATGGAATGCGTGTTTGAAATTCCCAAGTGCTCAGGGGGAATGCTAGACAAAAGCTGCAGGCTTTGTAGAACTTTTCAAGTAAGATATTAGTAAGTATACAGGGACCTAATAGTCACCAAAGAATTAAAATTAAAATTACTAGTCGAGTCTCTACAGCTTGTAAGCACAGTCCATCTGTTTCCACCAGATGGCAGCAGGTGTCTTAGCTGGAGCTAAAACACATGCAAGATAAATAACAAAGAGAACACAAAGTCATGTTAAAAATATTCAAATTGGAAAAATATATCTCTCTGACAAATTCTTTAAATACTTAAAATAAGACTCAATAGTATTCACAGAGGAGAAAAGGGCACAAACTCACTTTCAGTGTCTGAGGACTGATGAGTGAAGTTTGAAGATTGTTCACATATATCAGTAAGGCCATTTGACCCATCTTAGCTCATCCATCCAGAAAAACCCTCTGTCCCAGCCCTTTCTTCAGCGAGTTCAGGCTTTTTCTCTCTTTATCCAGAGGTCCTCCAAGCCACACAACATCCTGACTTGGAACTATATCGCCGTTCCTTCACTGTTGCTGGGTTAAATTCTTGGAACTCCACCCCGCCCCCCCACCCCCCACCCCCAACAGAACTGTGGCTGTACCTACACCACATGGACTACAGCGGTTCAAGAAGGCAGCTCACCACCACCTTCCCAAGATCAATAAATGTTGACCTTGCGTGGAAATATGCAGCAGGGCATTAGGTCAGCATCTGGAAAGAGAAAAGACAGGTTAAGACATCTTTGGTGTGGGCTCTGAAATCCATCCCAGCGTTGATCACTTTCTGGTTGCAAAAGAACCTCCTGTCATCAGACCTAAATTTGGCTTTTACTGGTTGAACCTTTGTCCTCTCTGATCTTTTAGTTTGCACTAGTTGTCCAGATCTACCTTTTCTATATTGTTCATTCTCTAATAAGGTCACCTCTGAGTCACTTCCTTTCACATTTCACAAGCGTTGCCTCACAATTCGACTCTGTGTTGCTGGGGGTCAGTCTGCTGCCTCTTTCCTGAATTGTCTACCTAAATCGAGAGGAGAAATCACTCTCAGGTCTGGTGCAGCTCACTGCCAGGAGTGTGATATCTCCCAAGATGTACTGACAGACTTGGTTAAAGCTGCGGTTAGTAGACAAAGAGGAGCCCAAGAGAAATTATTATGTTATGACAGCGAAAGGATTTTTAAAAAAACTGCGTACCTGGGCCAAATTTGTAGCATAATTACGAAAGGTCAGAGAATGAAGCCAGCATTTACACTCCATTAGGAAAATACTTCCTACAGTACAAAGTGAGAGCTACTTAGGAGACCCACTTAAGGACTAAATATCAATAAAAATTAAAAGGTGCATCCCAAAAACTAAACATTCAGATTCTTTCTTCAGTCCCTGATCCATATTTAATGTTCTTGTCTATTTTAATCCAGATGATGCCAGCAGACAAAACACCTGCCATTTCCAGTTCACAGGTCCCAGCTAGCACACCCTTGTGTTATAAAACAGTTTTTCTACTTAAGAAAGATTGTGTCACAATGTTTGAAAGGGCATTGTTTTATCGGTTGCTTTCTGATGCCTAAAAATAAGTAATAGACGATTGGTTCTTTGCCTGTAGCTGACAGTGGTGTCACAGGAGACACCTGCAAGCCCAGATGAAGCAGAAGCTCAGAGAATTGTCTGCCCTGTGCCTAGCAATGTCAAATCAAGACAGCCACAGGTTCACCCACCTCAGGATCTGAAGAAAACAATGATGTCAGTGCAGCCTTCTGAACAATAGGTTTTGTTATTGAGAGCACACAGGAGCCAGAGGCATTGTGCGATCACCTTTGTACAGGTGCATGCTTCACTGCCTGAGACTCGGAGATCAGAAGAAAGAGACCAACAGGTGCACACAGGCAGTCATTTTCAACAAACAAAATCCTTTCGCTTAAGGTCAAAGACATTCAGCAAATATAGAAGCAACTTTCAACGTGACCTCAACCTAGATTATCGGCCGACGGCTTGCCTCAAGAACACCGGATACAAGTCCCTGGGCTGTCTGTCACTCAAACCCTGCTTTAGGTGATTTAAATTTGTTATTATGAAGAGCGCTTCATGAATGGCTGTGCAAATGAGGGGTGCTCCAAGGGGAAGAGAGAAATGAACTGACTCCCTTCACTTGAACCTAACATCTGAGAATGCTCCATGAAGGAATATGGGGCTCCAGATGTTCTGCATCCCTATTCATTGGAGCCACCTCAGCACGCATGGAGAAAGCAACACAATTCCTAATATTTATTATGCATTGGAGAAATGATTCCAATCATATGGAAGTCAGTTAGGTGTAAACGAGTAGGCTGTCATAATAAGACACGGATACCCCGTGAGCTTTGAAATAATAGGCCCTTCATTAAAAGTCTATTGGTATCTTGTAAGGTGTATGAGCACCGCTTTATCAAATTTTTACCTGTAACATGTAGTACAAGTGATGTGATAACTTAATTGCAGCAATGGTGTGTCCATGTTTTATGCATTTGACATTAAGGAGAAAAGTGGGGGAGGAGAAGCTCACATCGCAAAAGCTGACTTTGCTATATCTGTCCCAATATGAAGTTGCCCCGGAAACAGTAAATATTTATCCAGACGCTCGAGGGAAAACTGTTGGAACAAAGACCATGATGGTATCAGTTGCACTATCCAGAGTGCTGGTGGTGTAGTGGTATCATGCAAGATTCCCATTCTTGTGACCTGGGTTCAATTCCCAGGCATGCATGTTATATTTTTCCCTTCCTAACAGCAGTGTGGGTGTATCTACACCAGATGGAAGGCAGCTCACCACCACCTTCTCAAGGACAATGAGGGATGGGCAACAAATGCTGGCCTTGCCAGTGATGCTCACATCCCATGAAAGAATAAAAACAAAAGGACATCGACACTGTTTGCCTTCTACCCAACCCTTTCAGATAAGTGAAGAGAGTAGAGAAACAGTGATCAGTCACCTTGGAGCAGAGAAGTTTAAAGGGGAGAATTAATGGAGGTGCTCAAAATTGAGAGATCGTGAGAGTGTAGATAAGGAGAAACTATTTACACTAACAGAAGGATTGGTAACCAGAGGATACAAGTTTAAGATAATTGGCAAAACAAATTTCAGGGACAAATGAGTCATTTTTTCACTCAGTGTATTGTTATGATCTGGAATGCACTGCTTGAGAGGATGGTGAAAGCAGATTCATTAGTAACTTTCAAAAGGAAATTGAATACATACTTGAAAATGGGAAATTTTCAGGGCTATGAAGAAAGAACAGGGGAATGGACTAATTGGATAGTTCTGTCAAAGAACTGACACAATGGAGAAAATGGTCTCTTTCTGTGCTGTATTATTCAATGATAAGTAACCTGTGAAAACTATGTGGTTAAATAAAATTTCAGTTCTCATGTTCACTCTGTGAATTACTGTTGTGGTCCATGAAGCAGCTGCACTTTTATGATGCGATTTTTACATTTGAATCACATCATAGTAATGCAGCTGCTTTATGGCCCAAATTACATGTGTCACAGATGCAACGGACTCGCCAACATCTGCTCGAAACTGATACATACAATCTTGGAAAAAGTCTTAACAAACATCTACCAGCCGTGAATTGGTTTTTGCTCTGGGCAGCACTGAGGCAGCACCGCCAATTAAGACAAGGAAATTCCCCGTGGCCAAAACATGGCCTACACAAGACTCATAGAGCCATAGAGTCATTACAGCACAAATGGAGGCTATTCAGTCCATCGTGTCGATGCTGGCTCTCCACACAGCAATCCAGTCAGTCCCATTCCCCCACTTTATCCTCGTAGTCCTGCAAGTCTATTTCCTCTCAAGTGTCCATCCAATTTCCTTTGGAAATCATTGATAGTCTCCACTTCCACCACCCTCGTAAGCAATGAGTTGCAGGTCATTACCACTCACTGCGTAAAAAGCTCTTCCTCAGCTGCATGCCCCTCCACAGAGCAGATTGGATGGACACTGAGGTCCAACTGGAAGGAGGCAAGACCCCCAACACTGGGTCTACAGGCAGAGGATCAGCTCTCTCAACATGCCTCAGTGCCTCAGGAGGATTAGGCTCTCACTGCAGGTCGCTGCTGACATCTGCAACTTCCTGGAACAAGACCTCCATCCCAATGGGGCAGGTGAGAACACATTGCTAATGGCCAACAGGGTGCCCGTCACTGGACAGCAACCCGCCTACTCCCGGGTCTCTACCTCTCACCAAATTGTGTGCTCTCTTCTCCTGGTTGGAGAGAAAGCAGAAACGTGTGAGTGGTCATAATGGAGAGGAGGGAAGGACCAATATTTGTGGAGGGTCACTGTGAGGCATGGGTGCAAGAGGGCAAGAAGCTGAGGCTGAGTGTGAAGTGCTAGCTGCTTAGATGGGGATGTGAGGTGCTCAGAGGGATAGCAATGAGTGCAGCTGCAAGGTGTGTTGTCCTGAGGCACACTATGCAGACAAATGCTGAGAAAGTCAGAATGTGGGACTTGGCACCTGAAAGTGACACTTAGCTGTCATGTCCTCCTGAGGTCCTGGTCCTCTTGGTGCACCGTCTCCAGGTTGGAGGGACCACATGTCTGCTGCTGGCTTCCTCAGCCTCTTCAATCCACGCCTGCTTGTTTACAGAGGTTGTCCTCTTCCTCCCGTCCTTGGGAGAGCTCACCTCACCACTCAGATCTCACAATAGGACCTGCAGGTAAGAGTGATAGACCCTGGGAGCAGTCTTCCCAGGTCTCCTTTCCATTCCCGTGGTTGCTGCAGCCTCGAAGATCCAAGTGCTGGTGAGCCCTTGTACCCCATGCCACGGTCCCTTTAACTTGCAATCCTTCATTTGACAGAATGGAAACGTCATCCCACCCTCCTGATTGGCCAGGAAACCCTAATTGTGGGTTGTGACCTGCAAATAGGCCCACCATTTAGCCAGGGACTAAGTCCCTAAACTTCTGTCCAAAGTTTGATTTGTTTGGAAGAATCTTACTTAGTTGATGCATCTAGAACAGTATTAAATCAGGTCCAAGCCTGTTCTAGGCAGCAGTCACATGGTCATTTTGTATCCCTCCATCAAAGATCTGACTAATTTGTCAAAGTGGGAGTGAAGCCGTTTATATTTAGGGGTTTCAAATCTGTTTTCTAAAAGAGCCTTCTGAGAGGCCTGGGAGCAGACTTACTGTTTCAGCTTTGACAGGGTGCATTATAAAGACAGCCAGACAGGGAACAACAGGGGGAAAAAACATTTAAAACCACCTTATTGAAAAAAAATAGTTTAGGGAAGAAAAATGTTAAATTTTTCTTAACACTTCTTGAGATTTTAAAAATGTGCTTCACAAGGTTCTCAGTTTTGACACATGCTGTGAATTAATCAGCAATCCTTGAAAATGTGTTATTGTTGCTGAATTCCAAATAAGATACTTGGCACGCCTGTACATACTACAGTCTGACCTGTCTAGAGTCAACTTTTCTTTTTTACTATCTCTGAAAAATTCATGTGATATTGAGAAAATCTCTTCCCTGGAAAATCACCTTTTGTGCCGATGCTGCCTCTCAAAGATTAAAGATTAAGGACAGTAGCTTCATTTGATCCGGTTATCTCCAGTTCTCACTCATTTCAAAATCGAGTTGCACCCTGTCAGTTCGATCTGACATCCCTGGGGTGCTGCAGTTGTTCCCCCAAAGGTGTTCTGGGCTTCACTAATCCCTGCTGGAGCTGTCGAGATAGTTTAACATCCTCAAGCCTGCTTAACTGGCCCAACGTAATTCTGCACACAAAGCTAAGGCCACCCACATCTAATTAATAATATAACATCAAAGTGCCACTGCCTTTACAACTGATGAGGAGAAAACAGCAAAGTAGTTGCATGTCATTTATGCCATGTTAATGTCATATGCACACAGCACGCTCATATTTTCATGGAATACTGATACGTTTCAACATAATTTAATAACAAACCAGGGTTTTACAAAGACACGAGATAATTCTCCATGTATTTTTCAATAAAAGGGCACTACACTTTTAAGAAGTTGAAGGTAAGCAGTTTTGTGATCACTATTTGTGCACTTGAGAAATAAAATCATAAATGTATTCTAAAATTAAAGAACCTTTATGCTTTCTTAATTCATGAAAATGGTGTTATACAGGAGGTCCTCATCAGGGAACTCCTCTTTGCTGATGATGCTGCATTAACATCCCACACAGAAGAGTGTCTGCAGAGACTCATCGAAAGGATTGCGGCTGCATGCAATGAATTTGGCCTGACCATCAGCTTCAAGAAAACAAACATCATGGGACAGGATGTCAGAAATGCTCCATCCATCAATATCGGTGACCACGCTCAACTATCACCAGTAACCTGTCTCTCGATGCAGAAATCAACAAGCGGATGGGAAAGGCATCCGCTGCTACGTCCAGACTGGCCAAGAGAGTGTGGGAAAATGGTGCACTGACATGGAACACAAAAGTCCAAGTGTATCAGGCCTGTGTCCTCAGTACCTTGCTCTACAGCAGCGAGGCCTGGACAACATATGTCAGCCAAGAGCAACGTCTCAACTCATTCCATCTTCGCTGCCTCTGGAGAATCCTTGGTATCAGGTGGCAGGACAGTATCTCCAACGCAGAAGTCCTCGAGGCGGCCAACATCCCCAGCATATACACCCTACTGAGCCAGCGGCACTTGAGATGCCTTGGCCATGTGAGCCACATGGAAGATGGCAAGATCCCCAAGGACGCATTGTACAGCAAGCTCATCACTGGTATCAGACCTACTGACCGTCCATGTCTCCGCTTTAAAGACATCTGCAAACGCGACATGAAGTCCTGTGACATTGACCACAAGTCGTGGGAGTCAGTTGCCAGTGATCGTCAGAGCTGGCGGACAGCCATAAAGGCGGGGCTAAAGAGTGGTGAGTTGAAGAGACTTAGCAGTTGGCAGGAAAAAAGACAGAAGCGCAAGGGGAGAGCCAACTGTGTAACAGCCCCGATAAACAAATTTTATCAGTAGCGCCTGTGGAAGAGTCTGTCACTCTAGAATTGGCCTTTATAGCCACTCCAGGCGCTGCTTCACAAACCACTGACCACCTCCAGGCGCTTACCCATTGTCTCTCGAGATAAGGAGGCCAAAGAGAGAGAGAGAGAGAGGAAACATAAAAATTAAGGAAAATGAAGCCTTGAAACAGGCACTACAAAATACAAATGAGTCTCTGTGACCCTAAAATGCCTTATCCCTGAGTATTAGTGTGATGTTTTAAATTGCATCGAAGTTAATTTTTTGAAACAATTTATCAGAGAATCTTACAGCCACAGAAGGAGGCCATTCAGCCCATCATGCCTGTGCCAACTTTTTGAAAGAGCAATCAAATAAGTCCCACTCCCCTGCAATTTGTTTCCATTTCCCTTTTAAAAGTTACTCTCTATCCCCTGTTCCTTACAGGCAGTACATTCCAGATCACAACAACTTGCTGCATAAAACATTTTTTCCTAATTTTCCAGCTGTATTTTTTTGAGAATTGCCTTAAATCTGTGTCCTCTGGTCACTGACCCTCCTCTCTGTGGAAACAGTTTCTCCCAAACTCCTCTCTCAAAACTCATCACAATTCTCCATCTTATGTTGAGGCCACAAAGCTCACAATGTTTCAAGCTGAGCATTGAAACATCATACAACGTTCCTTAGCATCAACTCTCAGCAACTCCTACTCCTCCACTAAAAACAACAAAGACATGCATTTATATCACATGTCCTAGACACATCCTAAAGGGCTTCACAAACCAAGGGCTGAATTTTCAGGTCCTGCTGGGGGATGGGAGTCGGAAATACCAGCACCAGCTGGTGTGCAGCTTTCCGGCCACTTTCCCAAGGAGCAGGAGAGGGCAGACTCGCAATCCCACCCAATCCATAACCAAGGCCAGTTAAGGTGGTTGAAGAGCTCATCAAGGGGGAATGTTGTGATCTTCGCGGGGGTGCATGGGCTGCACGTGCTGTCTGGGGAAGACGAGCGGAATAGAGGCAGACACATAGTGGGGAGCCAGTCATGGTTACCCCAGAGAATTAGCTGGGCTCCATAAAATGGTGAACGAGGCAGAGGGGGCCTCGCCCATTGGAAGACAGTTGCCATCGACGCAGCGCAGGTTGCAGGGAGAGTGGGCAGTAAGCGCTGGGGTAGTGCTAGGGGTCATCATCCTACTCGCATCACAGAGGCACAAGAGGAGGGGGCAAGGCTTCCAAACACAATTGGGGAGCTATCTGAGCACAAGGAAGGCAGCAGCGAGCAATGGGGGCAATGGGGGCTAGCAAGGGCGGCACAGTGGCGCAGTGGTTAGCACTACAGCCTCACAGCTCCAGCGACCCGGGTTCAATTCTGGGTACTGCCTGTGTGGAGTTTGCAAGTTCTCCCTGTGTCTGCGTGGGTTTTCTCCGGGTGCTCCGGTTTCCTCCCACAAGCCAAAAGACTTGCAGGTTGGTAGGTAAATTGGTCATTATAAATTGCCCCTAGTATAGGTAGGTGGTAGGGAAATATAGGGACAGGTGGGGATGTGGTAGGAATATGGGATTAGTGTAGGATTAGTATATATATGGGTGGTTAATGGTCGGCACAGACTCGGTGGGCCGAAGGGCCTGTTTCAGTGCTGTATCACTAAACTAAACTAGACTGTCAGATTTTGGGCCCGGTGGCGATGAGGAACTACACCCTCCACAGGAAGGGTGAAATCTAGGGCATCAGGAGGTCAGAGGATTGAGACGAGGGGCAGGAAGGACAAAGAGGCCATACGCTCAGCATAGGATCTACCACCGAAGATAGAGCTACCTGGAGATGATCGAGAACCAGTTCCGTAGGAGACTGCGATTCTCCAGGCAAATGCTCACAGACATCAGTTCCCTCATTGCCAAAGACCTCACACCTAACAGCACTGGTCGCCATGCCCTGCTAGTAGCTGTCAAAGTCACTGCGGCCTTGAACTTCTTTGCTTCTGGCTCCTTCCAAGGATCAGTTGCGGGCCTTGGTGGTATCTTGCAGGTTGCAGCACACCACTGCATCTCACCTGTCACTGATGCCCTATTTTCCAGAATTGGCCAGTACATTCAATTCATGACAGATGGGTCCTCGCAGTCACAGAAGCCACTAGGTTTTGCTGTCATCGCTGGATTCCCCCAGGTGTAGGGCATCATTAGATGCACCCATGTGGCCATCAAGGAACCCAGTGACCACCCACTCAGATTCATCAACAGGAAGGGCTTCCATTCCTTCAATGTTCAGCTGGTCTGTGACCACAACAAGAGCTTCCTCCAAGTGTGCACTCGCTTTCCTGGCAGCTGCCATGACTCCTTCATCCTCCACCAGTCCAGGCTGCTGCAGCTCTTCACTCCATCCTGCAAACTCCGTGGATGGATCCCTGGGGACAAGGGAAATCCCTTGAAGAGATGGCCGCTTACCCCTCTACAATAGCCCGAGACAGAGGCACAGAAGCAATACGACCAAAGCCATCTGCTCACCGGGACCACCATTGAGCAGGCCATTGGGCTTCTAAAGATGTGGTTCCAGTGCCTGAACCAGTGGGGTGGCTCCCTCCAATACCCTCCTGCTAGGGTGTCGGTAATTGTGGTGGTCTGCTGCGCACTCCATAACATGACCCTCCAGAGTGTTGGGGACCTTGGGGGCGGTAAGGCCCAGGAAGGACACAGCTCATCAGAGGAAGGGGAACAGCAGGACATGGAAGAGAAAGAGAAGGCAGAGGGGGATGATGCAGAACACCAAGATACTCCTGCTGTATAGGGAGGTGTCCAGGCCCGACACAGGGCTCTAGGGTCTCATCAGGATACCCTGAATGTCAGGGATCATCTTATTCAGGAACATTTCTGACTCAGGATGAACAGCATGGTCTGGAACTCACCCTGAGGTACCTGTGCTAACACTTCTATTAAAGATGCAACCTGGATATATAAACTCTTGCCGCCAATGAAGGATGCGCGTCTGCCCTTGGTTTCACTGTCACCATTGAGGAAACCATGCTGTCCCTCACCACTGCATACCTCTTCTTGTCCCACCATTGAAAAAGGAGGCTTGCAAGTATGACTTCAAATGTCATTATTTACAAGGAAAACAGTGCACAGTTACAGGAAGAAGACATCCCAGTGACCCACTCAGTGCTTTGCGTGATACCGTGGTCTCCGAACTCGGTCAATTCTACGTGTTGCTCCATTGGTGGCCTCAAAGGATGTGGAGGCAACCTGCTCACTTGTTCCAGTGTGCGGCTGAGATGCACATGGCAGTCATCCTCATTGTGGAGCTGCCCATGGGGGCATCTCCAGAGGCTACTGCACCTGAATCATTGCAAGGGAAGCCTCTGTCACTAGGCCCTGTTGCACTGATATTCCCTCTGTCAGAGGAGTCAAGGAGGCTGAAGATAATGATGCTGCCCCATGAGGGGTGGCTCTCATCCTCCTCTGTGACACCCTCAGCCCTTAGCTGGTGCTCTGGATGACTGGAGGGGAGCACCAACTTGCATCCCTTCCAAACATCTCTGCGCTATGAGCAGCACTGACTGGCACAGGCTACATAGTGTGGCCTGCATCCTGTGTACGTCAGTGTACAGTTCCTGCATGTACTCCAAGTGCTGCCACACATGGCTCTCCATGAGGTTGGCCACTCTCTCAATGGAGAACCTCGTGCCCTGAGCCATGCTAACACACATGAGCTGAATGGACTCCTCCATTCTCTGCTCATGACCCAGGGAACTCCAACAGGTGGGAGGAAATCTGCTGCTGCTGATCCAGATAGAGCCTCCATTCCTGTGACTCCTGAGGCCCTGCATCTGTGCGCAGTTAAGCAGTACTGTGTTTGTTTTCCATCCTCCAAGGGTGACTGCCCACCTACCCCTCTGCTTCTGGCACCTCTTCCTGCACAGTAGTTCCTCACCCAGTGCAACACTATCTAAAAGCGTGCAAGGACCCTCGAAGGTGATTGTTTCTGCGCTGGTGGACAATAAGCTTGTAAGATGTGACAGTCTTCTTTGGATATTACTTGTAGTCCTATGAATCTTACAATAGTTTGCACACCAAAGGAACAAGTAGTATATGATGACAATGTTTAGGATATATATTGTTCTGAAGATCATTAGAATTTAAACTGTTTTGACAGTGAATGGAACTGTGTTTCCCGGATCAGGAAGTGAGCAAACCGGAGAAACAAGCTATCAAGATTAAGATTGCACTGGGCAATGAGGGCCTTCAATGGATCAATACATCAGGATGGTCAGAAGGACCCTAGCAAGATATGGACACTCCTGCAGCAGCAACTCAAGGTGAAGGTAAATCTCTAAGTACATAGGCTTGAGCTTATGTCCTACTGACAAAGTGTAAGATGAGTCCATTGACCAGTTTATTGTAAGGTGTTGAAACAAAGCTTAATCATGTGACTTTGCAGATATCTAATTGTCAGAATGGGTTATAGAGTTAGTAATTACCTCTACCTCAATAGAGGCCTTTCAAAAAGACCTCCTAGAAAAGAAGAAATGGAACATCATGGATGCACTACTCAATGCTGGAAGGAAATTTGAAGCCACCATGGCTTAGTGCCACTAGCTACACGCGTTGGGGGCGGCTACACCCATTGGTATGGTAACCAAGACTCAGAAGTTTGCTAAGCCTTGTGGCAAATGTGGCCTGACACCAATTCGCAGTTGTCTGGTGTACCAAGACCTGTGCAAAGCTTTGGACAAGGCAATGCAGAAGATCACGGCAAATGCCTCAAATTGCATAATAGCATTGACATGCTGATCCAAATTGACTATGTGAAATGCTTGCTCGCTGTTCGTATGAGTGCATTCTTCATCCATGTTCTCCTGATAATCTGAGTCTCTGCTGACCTCATATACCTGCTTGGGCTTTTGTTTTGTGTTGGCAAGCCTTTTGCTGCATTTGCCATCCTGTCTTGCACATGTTCTCTCTGCATGTGATCTGCCACCATTCCTGTGTGCAGTATCTGAGCGCGGCCTTCTGCATTGCCTTTCTAAACAAGGGAAGATGAAGGCATCATATGATAGGCAATCGGGACCAGAATTAGCTTGATTGCGAGTAGGACAGAAGGTCAGAGTCCTCAATCATGCATCAGGTACTTGGTATCTTGCAGAGGTTGCGAGGATATGCAACCAGCCCAGATCGTATGAGGTTCAGACACCCAAGGGTAAGATTCTCAGACTGAACCAAGGTTTTTGTACACTGTACATATTTTCAAAATCTTTGGAAAAGGGGAGATGTTGTGGGATGACCTTAAGAACAGACTACCTTAAAAAGCTGTAAATGAAGATCACCAGAGGAAGTGATGTCATGTCACACATGACCAAGGAGTTGTGGGTGTAGCCCGACAGAGTGAGATGTGTTTAGATGTGGCTTGTGCAGTTATTGTATATATATGTTCCAGTAAAGCACACATCTTTTTGAATATTATTTGTAGTCCTGTTAATCTAACACTAGTTCACACACCAAAGGAACAAATGATATTACATTTCCTATCCCTGCAGCGAAAATACAGCGCTGAATTTCTCTAAAGGGCAATGGCTGATGTTATGTCGGCAAACCTGGCAGCCATTTTGTGCAAGACAGGATCTCACAAATATCAGTAAGATGACTGACCAGTTAATCTGTTCAGGGTGTTAGTTGGGGAGGATTTTTGGCTACAACACTTGAAGAACTCCCTATTCTTTTTTGAATAAATGATGAGTCATTTTGGGAGATGGCTTTTATTTTTGTATTACTCGTCAAAAATGATGACATTATAAAAAGCATCCTCTTAAATTGTCTCTTTTTAACATATGGCCTAAATTCTGAACACTGACTACAAAAAGAGCAAGAAAAATGTGGAGGTCTTTTTCTCATTAAGTCACCTCATCTCTTGGTCTCCTTCCCTTAGTTACTGGGACTCTTTGGACTAAAGGATTAGTGAGTGACTACCTTGACTCAAAATCAGATCTGACACTAGGAAAGCTATTAGTAGGTGAACACCAGCCTGTGAACACACAATAAATTGTCTGTTACCTTAAGCAGTAAGCTTCCCATCTCACAACCCTGTTGTGTTGCTTCACATCCTACTCTTGGCTGACACTCCAGGTGTGCTCAGCCAAGCATCATCCATTCTTCTTTCAATTCCTAACTGCTGGATGTTGCAACCCAGGGAAGAACTGCCTATCAGTTCAGAAAGTCAAGGAGAGAGCATCAAATTGAACTGTACTTTATAGTGAATATAAGTCCCCTTTATTGAGAACACTACACTGTGCAGGAACATTAAGAACAGGAATAGGCCACTCAGCCCCAGAAGTTGCTCTCTCATTCAGTTAGATCAGGGATGATCTGCACCTCAACTCCATTTTTCTGTCTTTGCTTCACATCCCTTGATACTCTTAGCTAACAAAAATCCACCGATCTTATTCTTGAAAGCTCTAATTGACCCAGCACCCACAACCTTTTGAGGGAAAGAGTTTCATTTCTTCTACCCCTGGTGTGAGAAAAGTGCTTCCTGATTTCTCTCCTGAATGGTCTATTCTAGTTTTAAGATTATGTCCCCTCATTCTTGATTCCCCACCAGAGGAAATAGCTTCTCTGGGTCTACCCCATCACATCCTTTTAACGTGTTAAACATCTCGATCAGATCACCCTTCAGATTTCTATGAAAGGGATTGAAAGCCAGGTTTATGCAACCTGTCTTCATGATATAACCCTCTAAGCCCTGGTATCAATCTAGTGACTCTGCACTGCACCCATTCAAAAGCCAATATATCCTTCCCGAGGCGCGGTGCCCAAAACTGAATCCAGTACTCCAGATAGGAGTATAAATAAAATGCATGTTCTTTAGATTCAATGGAAGGCATGTCATTCACCTGCCCACCCTTACATTTTAACATCTAACAGTACTGTTCAAAATTATATGAAGTCATTGATATGCCATTATTTTTCTCAGACCACACCACAGAGTATCAGAAAGCACAAAGGTATTGTTATTTATGTGCTTCAATATGCTGCGCCGAATATCAGTAATTCACAATTCCCCACAATGAGTTCTCAATGTCAGGTGTATCGTTAAAGGTGCCACACAGTTTAAAGACTTTTTTTTTAAAAAGGAGAAAATATTAATAACAAAAGGCCCATGCATTCTATCACAAGTGTATCCAACTTTCTGTCTTTGTGGATCAGACAAGGGTTGATGCGATGGAGCCATTGTCCTGTCATTGGGCGCAGAATGGTTGACATGCTCCCAGCATGCACCAGAAGCCAGAGACACATTCAAAATTGGGTGTCCAGTCTCTTTCAATAATTGTGGGGAACCTCCAGAGACAGGTCATCAATTTGAAACTCTTTAATTTAGGCTGGCAATCCCACCAGCAGCAGCTCTCAACAACAATAACAACAACTTGCATTTATATAGCACCTTTAACCTAGTCAAACATCCCGAGGCTCTTCACAGGAGCATGAGCAAATGCCGAGTAACATGAGGAGATATTAGGACTAGAGGCCTGCTCGGGTCGGAAAAAAAGAACCTAACCGAACTACAGCGGACCCGAGCCTGACCCGGCCTGAGTCACTCCAATTTTGCCCCAAGCCCGACCTAACCCGAGCCCAACCCCACTCGGCCCGACCCGACCATCCCTTTACTTACCTTCCTAACACCGAACCTGCAAGAAGCTGCAGCGCATGCATGATGACATCACAGTGACGTCACTCGCTCACTGCGCAGGCTCAGTTTCATCCCAGACTCCCAGCTCAGGTAAGTTTTTTCATTTCAATACTTACCGGCAGAGCACTTACTGTGTGTGCCTGGCCTGACCCGACATGAGCACGACCTGGACTCTGTCGGACCCGAGCCGAGCCCGAAAACCGGACCCTGAAGATGGGCCCGACCTGACCCGAACCTGACACATGTCGTCGGGTCCCGTTGGGTTCAGGTCGGGTAGCAGGCCTCTAATTAGGACAGGTGACCAAAAACATGGTCAAAGGGGTAGGTTTTAAAGCAGTGTCTCCAAGGAGGAGAGCAAGGTTTAGGGAGGGAATTCCAGAGCTTAGGGCCTCAGCAGCTGAAGGTGTGGCCACCAATGGTGGATTAATTAAAATTGGGGGGAGGGTGCAAGAGGCCAAAATTGGAGAGGCGTAGAGATCTTGGAGGGTTTTAGGGCTGGTTAGAGAGATAAGGAGGGGTGAGGCCATGAAGGGATTTGAAAACAAGGATGAGAATTTTAAAATCGAGGCATTGCTTAACTGGGAGCCAATGGCAGTCAATGAGCAAAGGGATGATGGGTGAATGGGACGGTGCAAGTTAGGATACAGGCAGCAGAGTTTTGGATGAGTTCAAGTTTTTGGAGGGTAGGAGGCCATCCAGGAGTGTGTTGGATTAGTCAAATCAAAAGGTTTTAAAGGCATGGAAGAGGGTTTCAGCAACAGATGAGCTGAAGCTGGACAGAGACAGTTGATGCTACGGAGATGGAAGTAGACATTAAGGCTCAGGCTTGGGGGTGGTGGATGAGATGGGAGGAAGTATGGTGTGAGCTGGCAGTGAACTGCAGTGGTGCTCCCCCTCCCAACTCCACATAATGGTAAGTTTAGTAAAAAAAAAATACAACTTTTTGATGGCGACCTTCAGTAGTCTCTGACGATTTCTGGTTAGGCTGCTGAAGCTCCTAAAAATCTAAGTGCAGGCCCGGGGCTAACAAACTTTTCAAATGGGTCCTGAAGCAGGTGGCAGGCCTCTCATAAACACTTGCAAGAGACCAAACACCTGTTGTAGGTGGCCGCTGGGATGGTCGAATATCGCCTGACCCTATATGAAGTCGAACATATTTCAGGCAGCAGGAGACAGCACTATGAAAGTTGATGCTTTTTGCCCCTGTTCTATATCCAAAAAATGGCTGCAGCACAGTACAGTTTCTACAACATAGTGAGGCAGTCCCTCATACTTCAGCGGTACCTTGTGTGTGTGACGCAGTTCTGTTTGCAATTATCAGTACCTGAGTTCTTTGTTGACAGTACACATTACATTCTGAACTTACCTTTTTTCCAAAGATATACTTTATTCATAAAATTTGTAAAACATATATTACATACCTGTTCAAATTTGACATTACATAAAGTGCAATGCAACTCAGTTTCTTTCAATACAGTACATGAGGTGCCTCACTACACTTGCCAGGTTATATTTACAATGTGTCGAACATTTTTTGGTGCATTCAGCCTGTGGCGTTTTACATGGTTTCTAGCCCCTCAGTATACTAAGGCCTTACAAGTGGCCTTTCCCCATTGAGCCATTGCAGTGACTGCCCCAAGCTTTAGTGCATCCCTCAGCACGTAGCCCTGGACCTTAAAATGTGTCAGTCTACAACACTTGGTCATCGACAACTCTTTGCTCTGGAAGACCAGCAAGTTTCAGACAGACCAAACTGCGTCTTCCACCAAGTTGATGGTCCTCCAGCAGCAGTTGATGCTTATCTCAGTGTGCATTCGACCTTAATTCTTTTTTTCCAAAAAATATACTTTATTCATAAAGATCTGTAAAATTATATTACAAAACAGCACCAAGCTGACATTCCAGAAAGTGCAAAGGAAATCAGTTTTCTTCAATACAGAAGTGAGTTGCCTCACAACCCTTCTATTCCATTTTACAGCAAACCCATATCTGGTGTAAACAGCCCGAGGGGTTTCCCCATGGGTCCAGCCCCTCGGTTCATTCTGGCAGGAGGACCTTACACAGTGGTCTTTCCCCACTGAGTCTTTGGGGCGGCTGCCCCAAGCTTTAGTGAATCTCTCAGCACATAGTCCTGGACCTTGGAATGTACCAGACAGCAACACTCGGTCTGACCTTAATTCTCAGATACTACAATATTCGTCCTAAGGTGACATGATTCTTCTTGAGCAGTCGATTGCTTTTCCCAAGGAGTAATGAACCACTTTATTGTCTTTCTTCCTTTTTTTTACTTAATTCCTATACATCTTTTAGTCTCTTATCTATCAGTGTTGGAGTTGATTGTTAAGAAATGTTGGCAATATGTGGCACAGCTGCATTATATTTAGACAGGGTTCAGTGAATGTGGGAGGCACAACTGCCATTGCTGAATAATTACACGGTGTGACTGATTATATTAAGTACATGGTGTAACTAATACCTTGAGAACAATTTGCAATCTTCTGTGGAATACTTTAATAGGCTGGCCAACCCACTAAGCTAATAAATAGAAAACCATTATTAAGTTCTTTGATCTTAAACAAGGAAAATAAGTCTATTGTAATGCAGTTGCAAATACGGTAAGAAAGACTTGCATTTATATCACACCTTTCACAACCTCAGAATGTCCTAAAATGCTTCACAGCCAACAAAATGGATGTGAAGGCTTCAGAGCAGCTACAGTAAAGGTCTATGGGAATGATTCCAGGGATGAGGGACTTCAGTTATGTGGATAGTTTGGAGAAGCTGGGGCTGTTCTCCTTGGAGGAGAGAAGGTTGGGAGGAGATTTGATAGAGGTGCTCAAAATCATGAGGGATCTAGACAGAGTAAATAGGGAAAAACTGTTCCTGTTGGTGGAGGGGTCAAGAACCAGAGGGCACTGATTGAAGGTGATTGGCAAAAGAAGCAACAGCAACATGAGGAAAAGCTTTTTACAGAGTGAATGGTTAGGATCTGGAATGCGCTGCCTGAGAGTGTGGTGGAGGCAGATTCAACTGTGGCTTTCAAAAAGGAATTAGATAAGCATCTTAAGAGAAAGGGTGGAGAGAGACGAGCAGAGTTGCTCTTGCAGAGAAATGGCATGGACATGACGGGCCAAAAGGCTTCCCTCTGTGCTGTAACTTTTCCATGATTTATTTTATTTATTTAGAGATACAGCACTGTAACAGGCCCTTCGGCCCACCGAGTCTGTGCCGACCAACAACCACCCATTTATACTAATCCTACATTAATCCCATATTCCCTACCACATCCCCTCAATTCCCCTACCACCTACCTACACTAGGGGCAATTTACAATGGCCAATTTACTTGTCAACCTGCAGGTCTTTGACTGTGGGAGGAAACCAGAGCACCTGGCGGAAACCCACACGGTCACAGGGAGAACTTGCAAACTCCGCACAGGCAGTACCCAGAACTGAACCCGGGTCGCTGGAGCTGTGAGGCTGCGGTGCTAGTGTAGTCACTGTTGTAATGTAGGAATCACAGCAGGCAATTTACACACAGCAAGGTTCCACAAATAGCAATGTGATAATGATGAGATGATCGGTTTTGATGTTAGTTGCGGGATAAATGTTGGTTAGGACATCGGGCAGAACTCCCCTGCTCTTTCTTGAAATAGTATAACTTCTATGTATACCTGAGAGGGCAGTCCCGGTTGCTACTATCAGTTTAACAACTCATCTGAATGATGGCACCTGCATCAATGCTGCACTCCCTCAGTACTGCACTGAAGTGTCAGCCTAAACTTTTGAAATCAAGTGTCTGGAGTGGAACTTGAACTCACAACTTTCTGCCTCAGATGAGGATTCTACCAACTGAGGCACAGCTGGCACTACCACCTATTGAAACTGTGTGCGACATTGGCTGTGTGTGTGTTTTGTGCTTGTCTAATGATCTGACAACTCAAAATCTCTTCTAGCTTAACATCGACATAATGCAGGTCACCCTCTTCAGCTCCCACAGCATTTGCGTGTCTCTGGCCTTGACACACCAACCTTCCTGGCTGCCAACTTAGACTTAATCAAGAGGACATTGGCATACTGCTCAGTCCTGATCTCAGTTTCCTCCTCTTTATCTACTCTGTTATCCACATTACTTTCTTTCATCTCCAACGCTGCGCATCTCCGCCCTGTCTCTCCCCACCAGAGTCAAATTCCTAGTCCATGTCTTCATCACTTTGCATTTCAATGTTTCTATTGTTCTGTTAGTCAGCCTCCCTGCTTCAAACCCCCAACGAGATAGAACTTGTTCAAAATATCAGAGTCCAAGTCTTGGCCTGCATAATGTCCTGCACTCATAGCATCTGTGCCCTTGCGTTCCTCATGCCCCAGAAAAATCTCGGCCAAGAGTTTCCACTTTGGGCATAATCAGAGATCCGGGTACAAATTGTACTCAAAATTGCACTAGTTTTCAGAAGTGATTTTTTTTTGCTGGAGTTTCTGGTCAAACTTATTAGCATATTGTTGAACATAGAATCTTCCACGCACCAGCGCAATTGGACAGTGTTTTAGAATGTATTTTTAAAAACATTTTTTACATTAAAAAATGTTCCTTGACATATTTAAATATGGTAACTTAATGCAGTTTGATTAATACAGCTGAAAATGGGTTTAACACAAAAATAAGCGTTTTTAATCAGTTCACCACCTGTGAGTAATACAATTTTAAATTACTGAAAATGACTTTTCAAAACTATACAGAACCATTTATTAGTTTCACTGGTGAACAGGAGTCAGTTTGTTAGTAAATGTTTTTATATTTAAAAGGATTTAAAAGGTGCCTATTCATGTCCTTGAACCTAAGCAAGCTTAATTTTAAGATCCTCCTTGAAGACCCACAAATCGGAACAATTAGTGGAAACTCCCAATGGTGATTAATTTGATCTGGGGGATGGCCAATTTTTTGTGTGGGACAAGCTTCTAGCATGATATTTTTGAGCTCATGCAAGGGATTGCAGAAACTTGATTTGTGCTTGAAATTTGCACTTGAAATTCCTCGATCTTTTGAGTTAGTTTTGCTGATTTTGGCTGAATTGCATTGAGGAAAAGAAACTCCAGGCGCTAGTTCAAACATACCTCCATGGTCTTGCCCAATTCCACCTTAGTGATTTTCTCCAACCTAATGTTTCTGTACATACCGTCAGCTCCTCTTACACCAAGTTTCACCACTTGGTCCATTCGACCATTGGTGATACTCATTTATCTCCTATACTCTTCTCCTCAGATGCTCCCTTCCTGCTGTCCAATGCTTGCTGTCTCCTTTCCAGCTTTCAAAAGTCCCTTCAACATCCTTATCTGCAACTTCGGCTTCCCACATTAACCATCTTTGTTTTCACTTCTTCCCTCCTGCCCAGCGTGCACAGTTTGTTTCACTTTAATGTATCTTTCAGCGCCTGAGGAATTCTAGCAAAATAAAAGTTGTTGTTGCAATTCAGAACAGAATGAAGCATTAAAGACAAGACAGCAAGTCAGTTTCCTTTATTCTGTTTCTCCAGTGTTTCCATAGATCTTCTCCTGGAGTCACCACGGAGCCTGCCCATCCAATTCCCTTTTGAAATTATTGATCATCTCCACTTCGACCACCCTCATAGGCAGCAAGTTCCAGGTTATTAGCACTCACTGCGTATATATCCCCCCTGCATCTCGTACCCAAAACCTTAATTCTGTGTCCCCTAGTCCTTGCACCATCAGTTAATGGGAGCAGCTTTTCTTTGACTACCTTATCTAAACCTGTCATACTCTTGTACACCTCTTGCAGATCTCCCTTCAATCTCCTTTGCTCCAAGAAGAGAAACACCAGCATCTCCAACCTAACCTTGTAGCTAAATTCCCTCATCCCTGGAACCATTATGGTAAATTTCCTCTGTACCCTCTCAACTCCCCTCACATCCTTCCTAAAATGTGGTGACCAGAACTGGACACAAGACTCTAGTTGTGGCCTAACCGGAGTTTTATAAAGTTTCAGTATAACATTCCTGCTTTTGTACTCAATTTATGAAGTCCAAGATCCCATATGCTTCGCTAACAACTCTCTGAATATGTCCTGCCACCTTCAAGGATCTGTGCACATGAACCCCAAACTCCCTCTGTCCCTGCACACTCTTTAGAACTGTGACATTACATCTATATTGCCTCTTCCTATCCCTTCTGTCAAAATGCATCACCTCACACTTCACTGTATTAAATTCTATCTGCACATTCTGCTAGCCTATCTATGTCCTGTTGCAGTTGATTTGTATCATCCTCACAGTTTGCCACACCTCCAATTTTGGAAAATGTTGATATTTCACTCTGTATTCCTATATCCAAGTCATTTATATATATGAAAAAGCAGTGGTCCTAGCACTGACTCTTGGGGAACACCACTGCCTACCATCCTCCAGTCTGAAAATGCACTATCAACACGACTCGCTTTCTGTCCTTAAGCCAATTTTTTTATCCAAGGTGACACTGACAATCCTATTCCATGAGACTCAATTTTGTTAAGCAGCCTTTCAAATGCTTTCTTAAACTCCACATAGACAACATCCACTACATTCCCTTCCTCAACCTTCTCTAATACTTTATCAAAAAATTAAATTAGATTAGTCAAGCACAATCTGCCTTTTATAAATCTGTGCTGGCTATCCTTAATTAACCTCTCCAAATGTCTGTTGATTTTTTTCTGATTATTGTTTCGAAAACCTTACCCACAACTGATGTTGAACTGACTGTCCTGTAGCTATAGGAATGTCTTGAATAAGTATGCCACTCTTCAATCCTCTGGCACCTCACCCATAACTAGGGAAGAATGGAAGATTATGGCAAGCCCTTCTGCTATCTCCACTCCCATTCCCCTTAGCAAGCTTGGATGCAAGCCATCGAGATCAGGCAACTTATCCACTCAAAGCATTGCCAACCTTTTCAGTAGATCCTGCCTATCAATTTTCACCCTTATCCATTACCTCTACCATCTTTGCTTATACTGATATTTTGTCAGTT
Source organism: Heterodontus francisci (assembly GCF_036365525.1). Lineage (NCBI taxonomy): Eukaryota > Metazoa > Chordata > Chondrichthyes > Heterodontiformes > Heterodontidae > Heterodontus > Heterodontus francisci. The sequence continues at coordinate 34,329,051 of NC_090396.1, read as the reverse complement.
TCCTTTTCCTTAGTAAACATTGATACAAAGTACTCATTATGTATTCTAGCCTTGCCCTTCACCTCTAAACATATATCACCATCTTTGTTCCTATTAGACCCCACCCAACCTCTTACTATCTGCTTACTCTTTATGGGCTGGTAGAAGATTTTTGGGTTTCCTTTTATGTTAATTGGTACTCCATTCTCAAATTATTTCTTTGCCAGTCTTATTTTACTCTTCACTTCCCCTCTCAACTTATTGTATTTGGCCTAGTCCTTACTTGAAGAATTCATCTGACATGCATCACATACCCTCTTTTTATCATTCTATTCTCTATTTCCCTTGTCATTAAAGGTGCCCTGGCCTTAGTTCGCGAATGTTTACCTGTTGTTGGAATGTGCCTAGCCTGTACCTGAAACATCTCCTAGTTATCGATCATACAATCCTGCGTTACCATTTTTCTTGTCAATCTTTCATTTTATCTTACCCTGCTTAGATCCTCTTTCATCCCATAGAAGTTAGCTCCTTTCCAATTTAGTTTGTTCCTAGCTCTTCTCCATTATTAATCCAATCTTATGATACGATGATCACACTTACACTCCCTACAGACACTTGGTCCACTTGGCCCATTTCATTTCTCAAAACCAGATCCAGCAATCCCTCCTTCCATGTTGGTCCGAGAAAATACTGGTCAAGGAATTTCTCCTGAACACATTTCAGAATTCCTCTCCCTCCTTACCTTTTCCTCTAACATTATCCCAATTAATATTTGGGTAACTAAAGTCCCCAAAATCACCACTCTATAGTTCTTGCACATGTCTATGATTTCCCTGCAGATTTGCTCCTCTAACTCTCTCGCTGACTATTTGGAGGCCTATAGAATGACCCCAGTAGCATGATCATCTTTTTTCTTCTCAATTCTAACCAAATGGATTCTGTCCTTGCCCTCTCAAGGTGCATCCTCTCTTTCCAACACTACAATGTCTTCCCCAATCAGTAGTGCCACCCCACTTCCCTTTTTCCCTTCCCTATCTTTTATGAACACTTTGCATTCCTGAATAATCAGCACACAGTCATCACCATTTGTAAGCCAAATAGCAGTGCTTGTAGCTCACCAACCTTATTCACCACATTTTGGGCTGGACTTTGTGCTGGAGGCAGGGCTCCCGGCGCTGGGCCAAAAAGGTGGGGGGATCCTTGCCTCTGCCTTTCCCCAAGGCTGGGGTTGTTCTCCTTGGAACAGAGAAGGCTGAGGGGAGGTCTTGATTGAAATGTACAACATTTTGAGGGGCCTGGATAGAATGGATATGAAGGGCCTATTTACATTAGCAGAGAGGTCAATGACTAGGGGGCATAGATTTAAAGTGATTGGTAGAAAGATTAGAGGGGAGATGAGGAAAGAATTTATCACCCAGAGGGTGGTGGGGTGTCTGGAACTCACAGCCTGAAAGGGTAGTTGAGGCAGAAACCCTCAACTCATTCAAAAGAAGTCTGGATCTGCACCTCAAGTGCCTTAATCTTCAGGGCTACGGACCAAATGCTGGAAGGTGGGATTAGAATGGGTGGAATGTTTTTTGGTCTGCACAGACACGATGGGCCAAGTGGCCTCTTTCTGTGCGGTAATCTTTCTATGATTCTATGATTTTCCATAATCATATTAAAACTGACTGAATTGTGATCACTACCACTAAAATGCTCTCCCACTGCCTCTCCTTCCATCTGCCCATCTTCATTTCCTAAAACTAAGTCTAAAACTGCACCCTCTTTTGTTAGACTTGCTACATACTGGCCAAAAAAGTTCTCCCGAATGCACCTCAAGAATTCTGCTCCCTCAGTTATTTTCACACTAAAACAATCCCAGTTAATATTGGGGTAGTTAAACTCTGTTACTATTACTGCCCTATTGTTTCTGCACTTCTCAGAGATTTGCCTATAAATCTGCTCTTCTATCTCCCTCTGACTGTTTGGGGGTCTATAGTACACTCCCAGCAGTGTGATTGTCCCTTTTTTGTTCCTTAGCTCAATCCATAAAGCCTCATTTGATGAACCTTCCAACATATCATCCCTCCTCACATCTGTAATTGTTTCTTTGGCCAAAATTGCCACTCCCTTTCCTTTCTTATCCCCCTCCCTATCACGTCTGAAAACCTTGTAACCAGGAACGTTGAGCTGCCAGCATACTGCCACGTGTCTATCTGTGCCCTCAGCTTATCTGCCTTATTTGCTATACTCCTTACATTGAAGTAAATACCCTTGAGCACTGTTAAACTATCTTTTTTATTTTCTAACCTTTGATTCCTTTGCTTTCCAGACTCATCCATTAATTTTCTGCCTTCCATTTTCATTTCTGATTTTGTCCCAACTGAATCTACCCTCAGGTTCCCATTCTCCTGCCAAACTAGTTTAAATCCTCCACAACAGCATGAGCAAACATCCCGCAAGGAACTCAGTCCCGGCTCTGTTCACGTGCAACCCGTCTGGCCTGTACAGGTTCCATCTTCCCCAGAGTATGTCACAATGTCCCAAGAATCTAAAGCTCTCCCTCCTGCACCATTTTTCCAGCCATGCATTCATCTGTCTTATCCTTCTATTCCTGTATTCACCTGCGCGTGGCACTGGGAGTAATCTGGAGATTACTATTTTTGAGGTCCTGCTTGATAATTTCTTACCTAGCTCAGTAAACAGTTTCCGCAAGACCACATCTCTCTTTCTACCTATGACATTGGTACCAACGTGGACCACTACTGCTGGCTGTTCACCCCCCTCACTCAGGATGCTCTGCAGCTGCTCAATGACATCCTTGACTGTGGCACCAGGGAAGTAACACACCATCCTGGATTCACAGAAATACCTGCCTGTTCCCATGACTATTGAATCTCCTATCACTATCACTCTTCCAGTCTTCCTTGTACCCCCCTGTACAGCTGAGCCACCCATGGTGCAATGGCCTTGGCTCTGGTTGCACTCCCCAGATGGATCATTACCTTCCTCGGTATTCAGAATTGAATACCTGTTGGAGAGTGAGACGCAGTCAGAAGTCTCCTGGTCTAGCTGCCTGTTTCTTCTTGACTGTCTGGCGCTCACCTATTCCCCCTCTCCCTGCATACTCTTAAGCTGCGGGGTGACCACATCTATAAAACTGCTATCCATGAAGCTCTCATCCTCGCGGATGCACCGCAGTGTCGCCAGCCTCAAGTTTTGAAACCCAGAGCTCAAACTATTGCAACTGACAACACTTCCAGCACATTTGGTCCAAGATATGAGAAGCATCCTGGAGTTGCCACATAACACAGGAAGTGCCATTCCTTTATTTATTAGTTAATAACCTTGCTACTGCTAATAAAACTTTACCAATACTAATAAACCTTACTTCTATTATTAAACCTTACTAATGTTAATAAACCTTATTAATACTGACAAATCTTATTACTACTTAATAATCTTATTGGTAATAATAAACATTATCATGAAAAAAAGCTAAGACACACCAGTTTATTTCTTAGTTTAGATAACTAAGAAATACTCACCAGCCAATCAACTACCTGCTTCCCTGTGATATTACACCTCGATTTCTCTTTCTGAACTGGCGGCAGCAGCAGCTAGCCCCGCTCCACTCTCGCTATATCCCGCTGTCTGAGTGAGCTCTCACTCTCTCTTTCTCTCTCCCTCTCAGGCTGTTTATGGTCCGCTCCACTCTCGCTGTATCCTGCTCTCTGAGTGAACTTTCACTCTTTCTCTCTCTCTCACTCTGTCCCAGGCTTTTTATGCTCTACTCCGCCCTTGCTGTTTCCCACTCTCTGAGTGAACTCTTGTACATCAAGAAAGGTTTCATACTTCACTTCTACTTTGATTTTTCCTTTAAAACACCTTAGACGTTTGTGTTGCTGAATGTGTGGGATGCTTTAGAATGGGAGGATTTCACTTTTTGATGTGTTGTGTATCAAGTAATCCCAGATTAGGAACAGTACACATCATATAATAGGTTTCTTTACCTCTGCCTCAATAATATGCCTTAACTCACTGTTGGAAAAGTACAGAGAAGGCCAATGAAGTGAATAATATAAATAGGTTCAAGAGGCATCTATCAGTGCTTCTGGAGAGAGACAGGAGTAAGGATCAAATAAGAAGGTAGGTAAGGTGGGGTTGAGATCAATCAAAAATGGAAATGCCAAATGGACTTTTATTGCTCCTCAAAATTCTGATGTCCTTCCATGATGAAAGAACAATATTTGGGTCTTGTTTTGAATGGAATTCTTCCCCTTTTATTTGTCCATTATTTATTGAACATAGGAACACAGGACTTAGGAGCAGGAGTAGGCCATTCGGAGCTTCAAGCCTGCTCTGCCATTCAATATGACCCTGGCTGATCTGGTTGTGGTCTCAACTCCACTTTGCTTTCTGTCCCCCATAACCCTTGACCCCCTTGATATCAAAAATCTATCTAACTCAGCTTTGAATAAATTCAATGACCCAGCCTCCACTGCTTTCCGGGGAAGAGAATTCTACAGGCTAACGACCCTTTGAGAAAATAAAATTCTCCTCATCTCCATCTTAAAAGGGAGACATCTTATTCCCAAACTCTGTTCCCGAGTTCTGGACTCCCCCCACACCAAAGGAAACAACCTCCCAGTATCCACTCTATCAAGTCCCCTCAGGATCTTATATGTTTCTTAAGATCACCTTTCATTCTTCTAAATTCCAATGGGTATAAGCCCAATCTGTTCAATCTTTCTTTATACGATAAGCCTTTCATTCCCGGATCAGTAGAGTGAACCTTCTCTGAACTGTTTCTAACACAATTATACCCTTTTTCAAATAAGGAAACCAAAACTGTACACAGTTCTCCAGATCTGGTCTGACTTAGGTCACGTACAGCTGCAGTAAAATTTCCCTACTTTTATGCTCAATTCCCCTTGCAATACACACCAACATTCCATTTGCCTTGCTAATCACTTGCTGTACCAGCATACTAACCTTTTGTGATTCATGTACCAGGAAACCCAGATCCCTCTGTCTCACAAAGTTCTGCAATCTGGCATACAGTTTTTCTATTCTTCTTGTTAAAGTGGAAAAGTTCACATTTTTCCACATTATATTCCATCTGCCAAATTTTTGCCCACTCACTTAACCTATCTATATCCTTTTGTAAAAGCAAAATACTGCAGATGCTGGAAATCTGAAATAAAAACAAGAAATGCTAGAAATACTCAGTAGCTCTGGCAGCATCGGTGGAGAGAGAAGCAGAGTTAACGTTTCAGGTCAGTGACCCTTCATCAGTTCTTTCACTCTTTCTCTCTCTCTCTCACTCTGTCCCAGGCTTTTTATGCTCTGCCCCGCCCTTGCTGTTTCCCACTCTCTGAGTGAACTCTTGCACATCAAGAAAGGTTTCATTCAACAATATGCCTTAATTCACTGTTGGAAACGTACAGAGAAGGCCAATGAAGTAAATAATATAAATAGGTTCAAGAGTCATCCGTGAGTGCTTCTGGAGAGAGACAGGGTGAAGGATCACTGACCTGAAATGTTAACTCTGCTTCTCTCTCCACAGATGCTGCCAGACCTGCTGAATATTTCTAGCATTTTTTGTTTTTATATCCTTTTGTAGACTCTTAACCCACTCTTGACAACTTACTTTCTTTCCTAGCTTGGTCTTTTTAGCAGATTTAGCTACCATACATTCGGTCCCTTCATCCAAGTCATTGATATAAATTGTAAATAGTTGAGGCCCCAGCACTTATCACTGTGGCACTCCACTAGTTACTGCTTGCCAACCCAAAAAAGACCCATTTATCCCTACTCTCTGCTTCCCGTTAGCTAACCAATCCTTTATCCATACTCATATGTTACTCCCCACACCGCGCACCACCACCCCACCCCCATCCCCCCGCACCATGTGCACTTGTCTTGTGCAATAAACTTTGATGTGGCACATTATCAAATGCCTTTCGGAAATCTAAGAACACCACATCTACAGGTTCCCCGTTATCCACCTTGTTTGTTACTTCCTCGAAGAACTCTAATAAATTAATTAAACGTGATTTCCCTTTCACAAAACCATGTTGACTTTGTCTGATCCCATTGTGAGTTTCTAAATATCCTGCTAAAACCTCCTTAATAATGGATTCTAGTAATTTCCCGATGACAGATGTTAGGCTAACTGGCCTATAGTTTCCTGCTTTCTGTCTCCCTCCTTTCTTGAATAAAGGTATTACATTTACTATTTTCCAATCCATTGGGTCCCTTCCAGAATTTTGGAAGATTATAACCAAGCCCTCTACTATCTCTGCAGCCAATTCTTTTAAGACTCTAGGATGCAGGCCATCTAGGCCTGGGGACTTGTCAGCCTTTCATCTCTTGATTTTCAAATATCTTTGTCAAGTTTACTAAGTCTTCTACAGTGAAAACAAACACAAAATATCTGTTCAATGTCTCCGCCATTTCCTTGTTTTCCATTATCGATTCCTCAGACTCACTCTCCAGAGGACCAACACTAGCTTTAGTTACTCTTTTCCTATTTAAATACTTGTAGAAACTCTTATCATTTGTTTTTACCTTATTATCTATTTTTCTCTCTCTACTTGTCAGCTACATTTCAATGGGATAGAATAGCAATTTGATGGATTCTAACAACTATTGGACACAAGACAATTTTACAATAGGTACTAGAAAAATATCACCAAAGGGGAGACTCATTACCTCCAAGTGGTGCTCTCTCCTCTTTAGTTGAAGCACGCCACCAGTAGATTTGGATCCATTGTAGCATCAGTGAATAAGCAGTGTTTGCTTTCCATGTCTCCTGGAAATGGCAACAGTCAGGTCTGTGAGGCCATTGGAGGTGTAGAGTTCACTTCCTTTAGGTTACAGTGTGCTGTTGGTGGTGGGAGTTCCATACTCCTAATATGAATTACACTCTTAACAATTTGAAAGTGCCTAAAGATGTCACCAATTTCAAGTGATAGGACCCTTCAGAGCTAACAGTCAATTCTTAACACTGCTGGTAAAAACAAGTGGTGTAACTGTTCTGCTTATTTCTGTTGCCCAATGGGGTCTTTATATTGTGATACTAAAGTTATGCTCCAATTTGATACAACTATTAAATTTTTTCACAATTTCAACGTTACCATGAATCCTCTAACAAGAAATCCAAGAATTAATCTTGTGAAATCTGAATAATCTGATGCTTTTAGGTACTAATGCTGCAATGCAGGATCTGTTTAATAATAAGCTTGATATAATGTCAATATTTAAATTAGACCTTGACCCTTTGACTGCAGCTAATCAGCATGACCCAATTTTTAAAAAACTCTTATTGAGGTAGCTGGATATTTTCTATCACCTGATCTTTATTATTAACTTTTCTCTCTCTCTATGACAATAAACTAATATTGTCCATCTTGCACTCTGTTTGTACCCCTCCCTGGTCTGTCGAGCATTAAGCTTCTTGATCCAGCTCTTATAATAGGATTGGGTTATAGCTGCTGGGATGTTCTGCTGAAGTCTGATTTTTGCTTTGTTGACTTATTATTAGAACAATTTAAATTTCTTTTTTCCCCCATTTCGCAATATCTCATTCCAAAAAGCCACCCAGATGTGAGATCATATCGCTGCATAAACATTCAGCAAAACGAAAATTGTGCTTCTACTATCATTAGAAGCAATCAGTCTGAGCGAAGTGTTAAAGCGATTTCCTATGCCAAGGCAATGCTCCAGGACCGTTTATTTTTTTTCCCATGGAGACAATCAATTCAAAGAATACAGTTAGAAATGTTAGGGCGGCACAGTGGTTAGCACCGCAGCCTCAGAGCTCCAGGGACCCGGGTTCAGTTCTGGGTACTGCCTGTGTGGAATTTGCAAGTTCTCCCTGTGTCTGTGTGGGTTTTCGTCGGGTGCTCTGGTTTCCTCCCACCTCCAAAGACTTGCAGGTTGATAGGTAAATTGGCCATTGTAAATTGCCCCTAGTGTAGGTAGGTAGTAGAGAATATGGGATTACTGTAGGGTTAGTATAAATGGGTGGTTGTTGGTCGGCACAGACTCGGTAGGCCGAAGGGCCTGTTTCAGTGCTGTATCTCTAAATAAAAAAAAATAATAAAAAGCAATCTTCATATTGACAATTTACAAGACATGCTAAATTCTGGTGTTATTTCTATTTACCAATAAAAGTGCCTCTCATAAACTCTTCCAAGCATTTAAGAGTCTTGAGGCACAATGGGGCCTCATTTAGGAACAATTTTAAGTCCAGGTGATACTCTGCACTTGGTGTACTTCCCGAAAAAGGTAAACTTCAAACCCCAATGTCAAACAAAGTATGGCAAGTTATACATTGCCCTGCATCTCCTCAAGGCTCTTGAATGCATGCAATTACAATGTTGCTAAAGTTTGCGTGGCTGTAATCATCTCAATACTTTATATAAAATATCACAAAAGAACTTTCATATCTCACAAAGAAATATTGTAGCGATGGTGCTGTGGTGCTGTATAAAATGATATTCTGCATGCTGTGTTTGGTTAAAAAAAAAAGTTCCCTTGGAAACTGCAGTTGAATTGAAGAAAAACAATTCAGAAATTTGTTTTAAATAGATCAGGTTGAGTAATTTCCCAAGCTTCCTAAAATGAAAATTGAAAGAAAGAATTGGAATTGGAATTATCACAATACGACTGAAATACAGTTACAAGAATGGTGGAGTGCAATGGAACACAAACCATTTCCCATTTTCTTGCTGTCAGTTTTGTGTTTCCAGTCATCTAAAAGGAACAAACTAGACAGCTCATCTTAACTGAAAGTAGCTCAGAAACAAGTTTAACAATCAAAAATTGTGTAGAATTTGATTGAATTATTCTCTTTTTCCATTGCTCCAGCATTAACCCTGATTCAATTATTCTCTTTTTCCATTGCTCCAGCATTAACCTGTTTCAAAATTAGATGCCAGCCTTAATTTCATGAAAAAAGCCAGACCTGGCCCTGCATAACATCACTGAGGACTTTTTTCACAATCTTGTATAGCAGAACTGCTTCCTTTGTAGGCGCAATTAAACTGGAAATGTAAACCTCTCCAAGAGTTCCTCCAACAAAGCAGGTATTTCTGTTTGAAACATTTATGGCTCCTTCTTTAATCCAGTTCCCGCTGACTCCTTGGAGATTTCTATTCACAGCTTCATTATTCATTCATGGTAGGGACAAACTTTTTCTATACTCCCTTGTTTTAGCCGAATGTGGTTCTCTTAAATTCCTGGAAAGCCTTAACTAGGGCTTCTTTTCTTCCTCTTTCTATTCACATCCTGTGAAATGATTGCAAGTCTATTATTTTGTTGAAGAGCTAATTAAGACTCAAGTGGTTTGGCAAGGGTTTGTTGCCCCTTCACTGGTCAACACAAATATGTTCTACAGAGCAGAGCTGCCCTTAGACTTGTCACATAATCTGTGTCATTTTGGTAATCTGACCAATCAGATATTAAATAATCAGATCAACAACATTGTTGGTAAAATAAATGTGTGTGCTTATTTTGCAGCAAATTTCTCTCCCAGACATCATGGAGATAGGCAGTGGTGACAGAGTACAGCAGGTAATTCTCTCCCGGACATCATGGACATAGACAATGATGACAAGAGTGCAGCAGGTAATCAGCAGCCAGGAAATCATGGGATGGAATATTCTCTCACACACTGTGCTTCACACGTTATCTTCCAACTGAGATGAAATGCTTTCAGATGAGCCATACGGTAATTTCATTTCAAGGAAATTCTCCTCAGCTGGAGGATTGTGTCCTATTCTGGGTACCACACGTTCAGAAGAATGTCAAGCCCTTAAAGAGCGTGCAATTTGCTGGAATTACAACCAGGGATGAAAGACTTCAGTTATGTGCAGAGATTAGAGAAGCTGGGATTGTTCTCTTTAGAACAGAGAAAGTTAAGGGGAGATTTGATAGAAGGTTCAAAATGACGAGGGGTTTTGAAATGAAGTAAATAAAAGAAAACTGTTTCCACTGGCAGGAGGGTTGGTAACCAGAGGACACAGATTTAAGATAATTGGCAAAAGAACCAGAGGGGAGATGAAGAGAAATGTTCTTATGCAGCGAGATGTTAGGATCTGGGATGCACTGCCTGAACGGCTGGTGGAAACAGACTCAATAATAACTTTCAAACAGGAATTGGATAAATACTTGAAAAGGAAACATTTGCAGCACTCTCGGGAAAGAGCGGGTCAGTGAACTAATTGGATCGCTCTTAGAAAGAGCAGCACAGGCACAATGGGCCGAATGACCTCATTCTGTGCTGTATGATTCTATGAATCTATAATTCTATGAAAATGTTGATGTACTGAGATGAAAAAGAGGGCAGGTATGATTCACCAATCTTCTCCCTGGGATTTTCCTATGCACTCATTTCACCTCAAGTGGGTGATGATACTGAGGCATGACTGGGCTAACAGGAAGTTTGTTTGAAAGGAAATCTGCTGTATTTTTATTTGGAGTATATATGAAAACAGACTTTAAATTTGGAGTTGTGAAAGATGAATCTTTCATTGTTTTTTGGGGACTGTTTATTTTTGAAGGCTTCTTTTACCCAAATCTTTGGTAGGAAGATTTTGAATTACAGTATTGTTCAGGAAATGGAAATTCCAATGGACCTTCTTTTTATTTTTTTCTTTGGAGGAGGAAGTGGATGAAAGGAGGTTCATTAGAAGCAGACACAGATGGGTAACTCCTTTCCCACCCACACAGCTGTAACTGCTAATCCAAGGATAACTGTATTCAAAGGCTCCACCTCCCCAGGAAGGCAGTGAAAATCTGTGCCAACTTCTGGAAGCTGACCTGCAAATAACATCCTCATCAGGTACAACACTGCCGACAGCAGTCAGGGTCACCATAGCCCCATGCTTTCTGCCTCAGGCTCAACATCAGCAACATCAATCATGCGACAGTGCACAGACATATCGAGCAAGTAACTGATGCATTCTTTTCCAGGAAAAGCAACATCACTTTCTCCCTGGAAACCGGCTGCTAAAAGAGGGAGATTTTTTCCAGGTTTCCCCAAAGTCCAGGATATCACATTATTGATGGTATCCGTCGGGCCATCTAAACCCCCACACACAATCCTGTGGCCTTCCTGAACTGCAACAAGTTCCACTTCATCACTGTGCAGACAGTCAGTGATCAGCAACACAGGATGATGCAAATCAATACAGAAAACGTAATTACTCAGCGGGTCAGACAGAAACAGAGTTAACGTTTCAGGTTCTGAAATGTTGGGCTGAATTTTATCAGCCCGTTGTGGATCCTGGCAGCGGCACTGGATGAGGGTGGCATCGCGACATGTCGCATGTGTGGCTGGCCAACTGTGATCACACGGCGGCCAGCCCACTTGAATGCAGGAGGCGCAGGCACCACTCCATTGGAGGATGGGGGTAGGGGGAAGACGCCAATGGTGTTGTCAGCTGAGACGAACGCAGGTGCTGGTGCCATATTTAAAAGACTGCCAACCCTGCTTGAACTGTTGCTTCACGTATTGAGTTTGATGCTGGTTTGCCTTTGTACTGCTGTGCTGTGGTGCTACTAACTGTACACCCTGTGCCGCTGTGCTGCTGACTCCTAGCTGAAGTCCCTGTGCTGCTGACTGTACACCCTGTGCTGTGGAATGTACACCCTGTTCTGCTGTGGTGCTGACCCCTGGTTAGAGTCCCTGTGCTGCTGACTGTACACCCTGTGCTGTTGTGGTGCTGACCCCTGGCTGTACACCCTGTGCTGTTGTGGTGCTGACCCCTGGCTGTACACCCTGTGCTGCTGACTGTACACCCTGTGCTGTGGAATGTACACCCTGTGCTGTTGTGGTGCTGACCCCTGGCTGTACACCCTGTGCTGCTGACTGTACACCCTGTGCTGTGGAATGTACACCCTGTGCTGCTGTGGTGCTGACCCCTGGCTGTACACCCTGTGCTGATGACCGCACACCCTGTGCTACTGACTGTACGCCCTGTGCTGCTGTGGTGCTGACCCCTGGCTGGAGTCCCTGTGCTGCTGACTGTACACCCTGCGCTGCTGACTGTACACCCTGTGCTGCTGTGGTGCTGACCCCTGGCTGGAGTGTCTGTGCTGCTGACTGTACACCCTGTGCTACTTTGCTGCTGACCCCTGGCTGGAGTCCCTGTGCTGCTGACTGTACACCCTGTGCTGCTGACTGTACACCCTGTGCTGCTGTGGTGCAGACCCCTGGCTGGAGTCCCTGTGCTGCTGACTGTACACCCTGTGCTGCTGTGGTGCTGACCGCTGGCTGGAGTCCCTGTGCTGCTGACTGTACACCCTGTGCTGCTGTGGTGCTGAACCCTGGTTAGAGTCCCTGTGCTGCTGACTGTACACCCTGTGCTGCTGTGGTGCTGACCCCTGGCTGGAGTCCCTGTGCTGCTGACTGTACACCCTGTGCTGCTGTGGTGCTGAACCCTGGTTAGAGTCCCTGTGCTGCTGACTGTACACCCTGTGCTGCTGACTGCACACCCTGTGCTACTTTGCTGCTGACCCCTGGCTGGAGTCCCTGTGCTGATGACTGCACACCCTGTGCTACTGACTGTACACCCTGTGCTGCTGTGGTGCTGACCCCTGGCTGGAGTCCCTGTGCTGCTGACTGTACACCCTGTGCTGCTGACTGTACACCCTGTGCTGCTGTGGTGCTGATCCCTGGCTGGAGTCCCTGTGCTGATGACTGTCCACCCTGTGCTGCTGTGGTGCTGAACCCTGGTTAGAGTCCCTGTGCTGCTGACTGTACACCCTGTGCTGCTGACTGTACACCCTGTGCTACTTTGCTGCTGACCCCTGGCTGGAGTCCCTGTGCTGCTGACTGTACACCCTGTGCTGCTGACTGCACACCCTGTGCTACTTTGCTGCTGACCCCTGGCTGGAGTCCCTGTGCTGATGACTGTACACCCTGTGCTGCTGACTGTACACCCTGTGCTGCTGTGGTGCTGACCCCTGGCTGGAGTGTCTGTGCTGCTGACTGTATACCCTGTGCTGCTGACTGTACACCCTGTGCTGCTGTGGTGCTGACCCCTGGCCGGAGTGTCTGTGCTGCTGACTGTATACCCTGTGCTGCTGACTGTACACCCTGTGCTGCTGTGGTGCTGACCCCTGGCTGGAGTGTCTGTGCTGCTGACTGTATACCCTGTGCTGCTGACTGCACACCCTGTGCTGCTGTGGTGCTGACCACTGGCTGGAGTCCCTGTGCTGCTGACTGTACACCCTGTGCTGCTGACTGTACACCCTGTGCTGCTGTGGTGCTGACCCCTGGCTGGAGTCCCTGTGCTGCTGGCTGTACACCCTGTGCTGCTGACTGTACACCCTGTGCTGCTGTGGTGCTGACCCCTGGCTGCAGTGTCTGTGCTGCTGACTGTATACCCTGTGCTGCTGACTGCACACCCTGTGATACTTTGCTGCTGACCCCTGGCTGGAGTCCCTGTGCTGCTGACTGTACACCCTGTGCTGCTGTGGTGCTGACCCCTGGTTGGAGTGTCTGTGCTGCTGACTGTATACCCTGTGCTGCTGACTGTACACCCTGTGCTGCTGTGGTGCTGACCAAGGCCTCATAAGGCCAGGAACTGGCCGGGAGCCAAGAGGAACCATGTCAGGTTGGAAACACCGGGCGGCCCCATGGTATAGTGATGCCACCCTGTGGATTCTCCTCCAGGCTCTAAGAGAAATGCAGCATGTCCACTTCCCAAGGGATGGCTCCTGCCTGACCAAGCAAGTCTGGAAACAGATTGCAGAGGAGATCAACAGCTGTGAGGACACCCTCCATGCAGCCACGTGGGAGGGAGCGTCACTTGGTCAGGCAGTGGCTGCAAAGTGGGTGGTAAGGGACTGAGGCAGCAGCTGATCATGTCAGATGCATGGCTGAATCTCCAAGACAGCTGGCCTTGTGGCCTAGCTTGCCCCCCACCCCCGCACATCTCTTGAGAGCAGTTGTGAGGAGGACGCATTCAGGAGTTTCCATCAGGGGCCAAAAGGCTGCCACCAGAACAGGTGTCCTGCTGGTCTCCATGGGAAGACTAAGAGTGTCCGTCTTCCTCCTCGCAGGAGAAAATGGTCCACCACTCTAGGGAAAGGGTGAAGACTGGAGGTGGGATTCTGGATATCCAAGAACAGACCCTGGCAGAGGAGGAGGCCCTGGAACTAATGGACTTCCAGGGCGGCCGTTCCATAGAGAACCACATCACGCATGGTTGACATAGGCAGATCCATGCAGCAGAACCCCTAAATGTTTGTGTTTTCTCCTGCAGGCCGCGGCACCTTGGAGAGAAGACTATCTGCTGATGCTGCTGGAGCCCCATCATCCTCTGAGGATGAGGAGGAAGAATCTTTAGATTGTGCACCGTCACATCATTCCCTGGCACCCTCCAGCAGAACAGATATTTTCACGTCAGTGTGTATGTGTTCGGGCTTAGATTCAAGGTCACAAGCTGGTGAGAGCACCACACATCCATCTGAACAGCTTACAGAGGCCACATCAGGCAAGGCCACTGAAAGTCAGAGGACTGTGGGAGCCAGGCCCATGTTGATCCCCCAGCTGAGGATGAGCCTCAGGTGTCAGCAGCACAGAACATGCTGGAGTTGCAGAGAGAGGTAAGGGAACATCTGGCGGACCTGCCAAAGGCCACGTGCTGTCATGCGTGGATGATAGAGGACTCAATCCATGCCATGAGTGCTGTCATATGGTTACCTCCATTGAGAGGTTGGCGACCTTCCTGGAGAGCCTGACCCCAGAGATCCACGCAGACCTGCACACCATTGCATTGGCAATGAGCTCAACACAGCAGTGGCAACACGAGAGGGGAATGAGGTGGCTGGAGTCTTCTCCAGGTCCTCATCCTTCTATAGTCAGCAGGGAGGTTCAAGTGAGCTTTGAAAGGAAGGATGAGAGGCTGAACTCCACATCTGGGTGTGAACAGTGGCTCCTCAGCCCCTCTGCTAGTGACCACAGCTCCAGTAGCTGCGATGACTAAGGAGAATCCTGCACCTGTGTGGGAAGCTCTCAGCCAGCCAGGCCACCCCAGGCCTCAGGCAGCCAGAGGACGCCTACCAAAATCATCCCAGGCCACAGGGCAGTGTGTTCAGCAGCCTGCCTTCACCTTCGCTGCCAACGCTGGGGGAACACTTTGTAGAAGCTGATGGAAGCACGTGATGAAGAGTACTTGGGCTTTCACAGGTGTGTGCAATTTGTTCTTGTTATTAGGTATTGTGAATATTAAATAAATGGAGGTCACTTTCATTGTTGAGAAGCTCTCATGCTTTCCCTGCTGTCCTGTCAGATGCCACCTTCACCCTTGCTGCCTCAATGAGCTGCCTGTAGGGGCAGGCTGCATAGGGACATCTTCTCAGCTATGTGCATGCACCCGGCGAGTGTTGTAGTATACCTTTAAGAAGGTGTGGTTATGTTTTTGATATACAACAGCATAAGGGAAATAATGTAATGTCCAGCTGACTTCTACTCTATGGGCTGGATTTTGTATGGCCCCTTGAGGCAGGGTCGGAGGCAGGGGGGGCACGAAGTATCGCGACGGATGTCGGTGGAGCGGAGGGCTTGTCACCTCCCAGTCACCAAGCAATCTTCCCGAGGGTGGGATAGGCTGACAAGGGCTTTCCTGCCCAGAGGCCAACTGAGGCCCTTAAGTGGCTTATTAATGGCCAATTAAGGATCTCTGCCTGCCGCTGCTGGAATCTTATCAGTGGCAGGGGGAGGGGCCTTTGCCACATGGGGAGGTCGGCTTGTAACATGAGGTACTCTCCCTGTGGGCTTGGGGGATTGGTCCCTCCTCCATGGATCCCCCTACCCCTGGACTGCAAGACCACCTCCAGACCCCCCTAACTGGGGCCTTCCAGACTGGCCCCAGCAACCCCGCCTCACCTACCTGTTGTCCGGGGTTTCAAAGCTGGTCCTGGGTCTGAGGCTTCTGCAGTACCGGCAGTGGCCATCGATCCTGATGGCGTTGCTGACACTGCTGAGCTGCAGCCCTCTGATTGACTGGCAGCTCATGGAGGCAGAACCCGCATATTTAAAGGGATGGGGATCCCGCCTCCTGAAACTTTGATTTAAAAAGACCGGAGGATGGCTCCAGGGTGCGCGAAAAGGCAGGGGCGGGGATCCCCCAGCCTTTTCGGCCTGGCACCAGGACCCCGCCTCCAGCACAAAATCCAGCTCTATGTATTATTCTACAGAGAGTAGTCGTTCAGACCAGATCTATGTAAGATTATTCCTAGTTGTATATGTACAGTATAGTCATCAATAAAGAACATGCGTTATGTGTTAACTGAACCCTTGTGCATAGTTGATACTTGTGTAAAGTCAACACTAACACAAGGAGAGGAAATCACAATATGGTGGCAGTGGTGGAGAGTGTCCAATTCTAAACTCCACCATCTCTAACATGGTGCCAGTTCACAGGCAACGGAAGATACTTGAAGACTCAGAGAGACCTGACTTTTGACTGCATCAGTTGCAGCCTGTGTAGGCAGCGCTGGGTTCGTGTAGGGTAAGGTTGTTTGCACTTTAGCTGTGAAATTGGACCATCACAGACTTGAGTAGAGGGTTCCGCTCTGACAGGGAGTTGAGTTCTAAGAAAGCACCTGTATATAGGAGTACATCAAGTTAATTCTGGAGCTACAGAGGGGATCTGTAAGTTAGGGAAGCCCCTCTACACATCACATTGAGAGGTGTAGCACCAAAATAGTGCTTGAGCAGAGACACCAGCTAGCAGTATCGGGCCACCGGATCAGCAGCGAGGCAGAGCAAGCCGTAGCGTTGATTGTGCCAAGGTCAGGCAATTGAATGAAGGAATCAGACGAGCTCCAAGGGCTATAAGAAAATATAGTTCCATTATTGTCTTTTTGGTTGTTGGGCTGTTTCGTGCCAAAACCACTCTTTGTAGTTGGGGCCACCAGAAAGTGCACGAACCTTGAGACAGCGCCACACACGCCAAGTCTTACAATACCATTCTACTGGGCTGTGGCAACTTGTGGAACTGCAGGCAGTTGCTGCTGCAGTATTTGTTTCCGGAACAACAAGGAACTTTCTTTTAACTGCAGAGAAAGCTGATATTATCAGAAACATTGCAAGGATGACTACCAAGTTTCCGTCCATCAATTGGAAAGCAGCTGATCGTATCTCCAAGTTCAAATTGATTAAACCGTGGGTCGAGTTGTGCTTCATCAACTTGGCAGTATCTGACCCAGACAAGCAAGCTGTGAAAATTCATATCGATGGTTTGCACCGTCTGAATATATCTGCGCTCACAGAAGAGAAACTAAAAGATCCCAGTAAGATTTGGTCTATGCTGGAAGATCAACTGAGGATCAAGCTTAATTTCCATATTTACCGTATTGAGTTTATGTCTTTTTTTTCAGCGACTACACAAATCTATTGATCATTTCGTGAGCAGGTGTCAAGACAAGGGACGTGACCGCAAATTCTCAAAAGCAGAACTCGCAGAGTGAATCATTGAATTAGTCATTGCACAAGTGCCGATCGAGGCATACTTGAAGGATCTCTTGGAGAAATCTAAAGGTTACACCATTGATTCACTAGTCAAGGACAAACACTAGTACAAAGTGATTGCTGCAGGACAACAAAGTTTGCAATCTTTGTGTTCTACCCCAATGATTGGTACATTGGCCAAAGGTTCTAAGTCTGGAAAAACATGTAAGAGATATGGGCTCCTACATGCGTCAAAGAGCTATCCAGTATTCTATGATGTGTACAAAGCATCTGGCAAAAAGGGGCGCTCGAAGCAGTGCAAGAGAGCCAAACCCCTTGGGGTAAACAAGAATTGTGACAAGAGTCAAGCAGACAAGATGGTACCACACCCTAATAAGCACAGGGACCATGCTAGGTACAACAGAAGACAAATCTATGAGGTAGCAAATGGAAATGACCTTGCAGATGATGATGATGATGATCAGGGTTTCACAGGCCATGAGGAATAAACTTTTCACATAGTAAATGTCATTGAATGTATTGATTCCATCAAACCATTGGAAGCCTTTTCATCCATACAGATTATATGTTCTAGGAAAGCAAGGCAACATGCACCATGGGCAAAAGTTGATGCAAGGGTGAGTGCAAACATACTCCCTCTGCGAATTCTCAAGAATATGTACCTGAAGGCAATGTGGTAAGCCATGTGAGACCCAGCTTGCCGATTATAACGGGTCAGCAATTCCATGTTTGGGGTCTATCATACTAGACTGTAGATAGAATCAGTCAGCGTGGACATTCCAAGTATTCTATATCATTCAAACTAACGGACCAGCAATTGCAGGCCTACAGGCATGTAGGGACTTAACCCTAGTTATGATACATGAGATTAGCCATCAACAGGGAAGCAGACTGATCGCAAACACAGACAGATCAGTTCCATCGGTGATCTTATTTCACAATATCCTGACTGCTTCGATAGGATTGGCAGTTTCAAGGGAGAAGACATTGCATCTACATAATGATGCAAAACCGTCAATTGGTCCGCCCCGCAAGTGTATCGTGCACATACAGAGCAAACTCAAGATTGAGCTTGGCAGAATGCAAGCTGAAACGGCAACGGATTCTAATTTTCAAGAGCTGTGGCGGATCATTATAGAAAGATGGCCAGACTCTATCCATGACATGAACGAGAATGTCACACATTACTGGGCTTATAGGGATGAGCTTTCCAGAGGAGTCATTTTCAAGGGAAAGCAAATTCTTATTCCAGAATCTTTGCAAGCTGACATATTACAACAATTGCATCGGTTACATATGGGAACCGATAGGACCAGAAGAGGAGCCAGGGAGACAGTCTACTGGCCTGGAATGAATGATGACATCGAATTCATTGTTAAAGAAGTCAGGCATGCCAATCCAACATGCCTAGTCAGTGCAGAGAACCACTTCTACCACACGAAGTTCCTATGTAACCATGGGCCAAAATAGCCACTGACCTCTTCCACATTCATGGTGGTGATTTTCTGGCTGTAACCAATTATTTTTCCAAATTTCCAATTATTTGTCAATTGCATGACACATTTGTTCTACTGTGGCTGGATTTTATGGGCCCCCTGAGGCAGGGTCAGAGGTGGGGGGCCCATGGAATTGTGACGGGAGGCGGGAGGCAGAGGACCCATCGCCAAGCGATTTTGGCGGGAGCAGGATAGGCCAATGATGGCCTTCCCGTCCAGAGGCCAATTGAAGCCCTCATGTGGCTTATTAACGGCTACTCCCCCCACACTGGGATTTAACCAACCGTTGGGGGGGCGGGTGCCTCCGCCATGCCCAGTAATACAAGGCGCCCTCCCTGCAGCCTTTGGAGTGTGGGGGCCAATCTGTGGCCCACAAAGGATCCCACCAGGAAAAACTCCACCTCCCTGGACCCCCCTTCCCCTGGATTGCACACCCACCCTCCCACAATCCCCTTACCAGGGCTTTCCAGACTGGCCTTGGCAACCTCACCTCACTTACCTGAGATCTGGGTCTCCAGCACAGGGCCTGAGTCCAAGGCCTCTGCAGTACAAGCAGTGGCTACCGGTCCTGGTGGCACTGCCAATGCTGCTGAGATGCCAGCCCTGTGATTGGCCAGCAGCTCTTGAAGGCTGGATCCCCATCTTTAAAGGGATGTAGATCACGGTGCTGGCCACTTAAGTGCCGGAACAATGCAAGATCGTGGGGGCGGGGGCGGGGGGGGTAACGGAGCGGTGGGGTGGGTGACTGGGGGGCTCAGAAAAGCCGATGCGGGGCTCCCCCCACTTTTACAGCCTAGTGCCGGGAGCCCCGCCAGCACCACAAAATCCAGCCCATAAGTGCAATCTTCAGTCTGTTTGGAGCACCCAAAGAGGTAATCTCCAACAATGGGCCTCAATACATTGGAAAGTTATTCCATGATATGTGTCAGAAATGGAGCATAGACCACACTACTTCTTCACCTCATTACCCAAGATCTAACAGCTTAGTGGAACGTATGATCCAGACAGTAAAGTCTCTTATTCTGAAGTGCAGGCAGACTAATCAAGATCTACATATAGCTATGTTGCATCTTAGAGCAGCTCCTCTAGGTTCTACCATTCCATCTCTGGCAGAATTGATGTTCAGAAGACAGGTACATAGAGATCTACCTAGCTACCATCATTTTACCAATCCGGAAGTCTGAGAAACACTTTTGGCCAAACAGAGGAGGATGAAGGACATACAGGACAGCCATGAAGATGGAGAGTTACCCAGTTTGTCAGGACAGCAAATCAGAATAAAACATCCTACAAATTATACATGGAGTCCAGCAGAAGTTTCCATGATATGTCCAGATCCACGTTCATATGAAGTTATTACACAAAATGGTACAACAGTGAGATGAAACAGAGGGCAGGTCAGAGAAGTTCATGATCCTCGATCACTGCATGTTTTCATTGCGAACAGTATGAGATCTAAAACCAAGTCTCAAGAAAAGTCTCAGCACACCACTTCCAAGGAGAAGAGTCCGTGTGAAACAGTTCAGCAATCGGAGAGCAGATATACAGTTACCCAGTCAGGGTGGACAATTAAACCATCACTGCGTTATCAAGATTTATGAGTATATGATTTTTGTGTTTACAGCCTTGAACGATGAATATTTGTAATTTACCACTGTTTGCTGAAGTGTATTTAGTTATGGTTCCTTTATTTAAGGGGAATAATTTTTATTTAGAAAAAAGGGGATGTTGTGATACACCTTTAAGAAGGTGTGGTTATGTTTTCAATGTACAACATTGTAAGGGAAATGATATACTGTACCATGTGACTTCTTCTCTGTGTGTAAGTCTGTAGAGAATAGTCGTCCAGCCCAGACCTACGTAAGATTACTCCTAGTTGTACACGTGCAGTATAGTCATCAATAAAGAACATACGTTATGTGTTATCCGATCCCTTGTGCGTGGTTGGTACTTGTGTAGAGTTAACACGAACACAAGGAGATGAAAACACAACAGTGAGCATGGATGCAAGGTGCAAGAGTGCAATAGGAAAGAGGCAACACGTGGAATACAGTGAGGTGAATATTTATTAAGTTCACTTTGAACAGGCATCCTGGTGGAAGGAACTGGATATGTATGAGCCTCCCTTGCAAGTCTGTCAGTGGCCCTCGTCACTGTTACAAGGGTTTCATCATCCCATGCTGCCTGCTTGGAATCTTCCTCCATATCCTCCTTGTTGGTTGAGAAGTGGCAGTCAATCATGTCCTCGTCATGCAAGGCCTTCCCCCTCTGCAGTGCTCGATTGTGCAGAGCATGGTAGACCACCACGATACGAGAGCCCCTCACTGGGGTATACTGCAGGGCTCCACCGGATCAATCCAGGCACCAGAATTTTCTCTTCAGCAGCCTGATGGCCTGCTCGATGGTCGCTCAGGTGGACCCGTGGCAAGTGTTGCACCTCTCCTCTGCTGGAGCGTGAGGTTTCCTCTCAGGCGTCCGTAGCCGGTCTTCAATAGGGAGCCCTTGTCCCCAAGAATGCAGTCCAGAAGGCGAGCGGGGGCGCTGGAAAGGTGTGCCACCTGGGACTGTCGAAGTATGTAGGTATCATGGCCGCTTCCCAGGAAGCGTGCGTACACCTGCAGGATCTGCTTTCCGTGGTCACAGACCAGTTGTACATTGATGGAATGGAAGGCCTTCCTGTTAATGAAGGCCACTGGCTGCTCCATGGGAGCCTTGATGGCCACATGCGTGCAATCGATGACACCTTGTACCTGGGGGATTCCGGTAAAAGGTGTCACAGAATCACAGAATCACAGAATAATACAGTGCAGAAGAGGCCCTTCGGCCCATCGAGTCTGCACCGATGCATTAAACACACCTGACCTGTCTACCTAATCCCATTTGCCAGCACTTGGCCCATAGCTTTGAATGTTATGACGTGCCAAGTGCTCATCCAGGTACTTTTTAAAGGATGTGAAGCAACCTGCATCTACCACCCTCCCAGGCAGGGCATTCCAGACCGTCACCACCCTCTGGATAAAAAAGTTCTTCCTCAAGTCCCCTTTAAACCTCCCGCCCCTCACCTTAAACTTGTGACCCCTCGTAACTGACCCTTCAACAAAGGGGAACAGCTGCTCCCTATCCACCCTGTCCATGCCCCTCATAATCTTGTACACCTCGATCAGGTCACCCCCTCAGTCTTCTCTGCTCCAGCGAAAACAACCCAAGCCTATCCAACCTCTCTTCATCGCTTAAATGTTCCATCCCAGGCAACATCCTGGTGAATCACCTCTGCACTCCTCCAGTGCAATCACATCCTTCCTATAATGTGGCAACCAGAATTGCACACAGTACTCCAGCTGTGGCCTTACCAAAGTTCTATACAACTCCAACATGACCTCCCTGCTTTTATAATCTGTGCCTCGATTGATAAAGGCAAGTGTCCCATATGCCTTTTTCACCACCCTATTAACCTGCCCTTCTGCCTTCAGAGATCTATGGACAAACACGCCAAGGTCCCTTTGTTCCTCGGAACTTCCCAGTGTCAGGCCATTCATTGAATACTTCCCTGTCACATTACTCCTTCCAAAGTGTATCACCTCACACTTTTCAGCGTTAAATTCCATCTGCCACTTTTCTTCCCATTTGACCATCCCGTCTATATCTTCCTGTAACCTAAGACACTCCACCTCACTGTTAACCACTCGGCCAATCTTTGTGTCATCTGCGAACTTACTGATCCTACCCCCCCACATAGTCATCTATGTCGTTTATATAAATGACAAACAATAGGGGACCCAGCACAGATCCCTGTGGTACGCCACTGGACACTGGCTTACAGTCACTAAAACAGCCGTCTGTCATCACTCTCTGTCTCCTACAGCTAAGCCAATCTTGAATCCACCTTATCAAGTTATCTTGTATCCCATGTGCATTTGCTTTCTTGATAAGTCTCCCATGTGGGACCTTGTCAAAGGCTTTGCTGAAATCCATGTAAACTACATCAACTGCACTACCCTCATCTACACAATTGGTCACATGCTCAAAAAATTCAATCAAATTTGTTAGGCATGACCTCCCTCTGACAAAGCCATGCTGACTATTCCTAATCAAATTTTGCCTCTCCAAGTGGTGATAGATTCTCTCCTTCAGAATTTTCTCCAATAGTTTCCCTACCAGTGACGTGAGACTCACTGGTCTGTAGTTCCCTGGCTTATCTCTACAACCTTTCTTAAATAGTGGGACCATATTAGCTGTTCGCCAGTCCTCTGGCACCTCTCCCGTGGCCAGAGAGAAATTATAAATTAGGGTCAGAGCCCCTGCAATCTCCACCCTCGCCTCCCATAGCATCCTGGGACACAAATTGTCTGGACCTGGAGATTTGACCACTTTTAAGCCTTCCAAAACCTCCAATATCTTGTCACTCCCTATGACAATTTGCTCAAGATCCTCACATTCTCTCTCTCTAAGTTCCATATCTACATCCTCATTCTCTTGGGTGAAGACAGATGTGAAGTATTCATTCAACACCCTACCAATGTCCTCTGGCTCAACCCACAAATTTCCCCCTTGGTCCCGAATGGGTCCTACTCTTTCCCTGATTATCCTCTTCCCATTGATATACTTATAGAATATCTTGGGATTTTCCCTACTTTTACCAGCCAGAGCTTTCTCATATCCCCTCTTTGCTCTCCTAATTGCTTTCTTAAGCTCCATCCTACACTTTCTGTACTCCACTAATGCTTCCATTGATTTGCTCTCCTTGTATTTGCTAAAAGCCTCTCTTTTCCTTCTCATCGTACCCTGAATGTTTCTGGTCATCCATGGTTCTCTGGGCTTGTTGCTCCTACCTATTACCCTAGAGGGAACATGTTGGGCCTGTACCCTCCCCATTTCCTTTTTGAATGCCCCCCACTGCTCTTCTGTAGATTTCCCGACAAGTAACTCTTTCCAGTCTACCTTGGCCAGATCCTGCCTTATTTTAATAAAATTCGCTCTCCCCCAATCCAAAACCTTTTTTTGCAACTTGTCTATTTCTTTCTCCATAACAAGCTTAAATTGTACCATGTTATGGTCACTATCACCAAAATGTTCCCCCACCAACACATCAACCACCTGTCCGGCTTCATTCCCCAGAATTAGGTCCAGCACGGCACCCTCCCTTGTTGGATCCTCGACATATTGGGCTAAAAAGTTCTCCTGTATACATTTTAAGAACTCCACTCCATCTAAGCCCTTAACACGATGACTATCCCAATTAATGTTGGGAAAGTTGAAATCACCAAATATAATTACCCTATTATTATTTTTACACACCTCTGCAAATTGCGCACATATTTGCTCCTCAATTTCCCGCTGACTATCTGGGGGTCTATAATAAACACCTAGCAATGTGGCTGTCCCTTTTTTATTCCTAAACTCTACCCATAAAGCTTCATTTGATGCCTCCTCCAAGATATCATCTCTCCTTACTGCAGTAACTGACTCCTTAACTAATATTGCAACCCCCTCCTCTTTTACCCCCTCCTCTGTCTCGCCTGAAGATTCTATATCCCGAGATATTGAGCTGCCAATCCTGCCCCTCCCTCAACCATGTCTCCATGATGGCTACTATATCACAATTCCACGTTTCGATCATTGCCCTTAACTCATCCGTTTTACCTGCAATACTCCTGGCATTAAAGTAGAGGCCTTCCATCCTGGTCTTACTCCCTTGAAACGTACTTCTGCTGTATTCCCTCTGACTTGTTTGCTTTCCTGTGCTTAGCTGTGTCCCTATTCTGTTAGGAGTCTGTGTCCCCTCTCCCTGCCAAATTAGTTTAAACCTCTCCCAACAGCAGTAGCAAACCCACCAGCAAGGATGTTAGTCCCCCTCTGGTTCAGATGTAGACCGTCCCGCTTGTACAGGTCCCACCTTCCCCAGAAACGGTCCCAGTGGTCCAGGAATCTAAAACCCTCCCTCCTGCACCAACTCTTAAGCCACGCATCCATCTGTGCTATTCTCCTATTTCTATACTCACTAGCACATGGCACTGGGAGTAATCCAGAGATTACAACCTGAGAGGTCCTGCTTTTTAATCTACTGCCTAACTCCCTGAATTCTTGATACAAGACCTCATCCTTCTTTCTACCTATGTCATTGGTACCAACATGTACCATGACCTCTGCATCATCACCCTCCCCCTTCAGGATGCCCTGCAGCCGTTCAGTGACATCCCGGACCCTGGCACCAGGGAGGCAACACACCAACCTGGAGTCACGTTGACAGCCACAGTAGCGCCTATCTGTTCCCCTGACGATAGAATCCCCTAATACTATTGCTCTTCCTCTCTTTCCCCCTTCCTGTGCAGACAGGCTGCTTGTGGTGCCAGACGCTTGGCTCTGTCCACACTCCCTGGAGGAACCAGCCTCATCAACCTCCAAAATGGAATACAGATTTTCAAGCAGGACCCCAGGGGACTCCTGAACTACCTGCCTGTTTCTCTTGGACTGCCTGGTGGTCACCCATTCCCTTCCTTCCTCAAGTCCCTTCAGCTGTGGTGTGACCACCTCTCTAAACGTGCTATCCACAATGCTCTCAGATTCGCGGATGCTCCACAGTGTTTCCAGCTGCCGTTCCAGCTCTGAAACCCAAGCTTCCAGGAGCTGCAGCTGGACACACTTCCTGCACACATGCTGGTCCCAGGGACTGGAAATGTTCCCGGATTCCCACATGCAGCAAGAGGAGCAAACCACGGCTTCAAGCTCTCCTGCCATGACTAAACCCTTTAAATTTAAAACTGTAGAAGATTATAATTTAAAAAAACAATTAAGTCTTGCTAAAACAATGACTTACAATTCAATCCACTTGGAAAAATACCCACCAGGACTTACCAGTCAGCTGTGCTCTTTGGAAGCTCTCGGCTCCCCTCACTCTGAGGACAGGTGTCATCGGTCCAGTAGCCCACATTGTTGCCAGTCATCTTGAACAAGGTATCTTGATGCAGCATTGGGCTGCTGCCTGGGAGACACCATATATGTCACCAGAGATCCAGACGTGTAAACGTTGGGTGCCACGGTGATCTGCAGGTCCACGGGCAATCGATGTTCACTAAAGCCCATGGGTTGCAGCTGGATCCTGCAGTATGGAGCATAAGTTGGTGAAGGCCTCCCTGGAGAGCTACATTCTTCTCTAACACTGACACTTAAACATTTGGAATTAGCTGAGGCAAGTCCAGTACACTCTGTGCCATGGATAGGCCCTTCCTGGTGCGCCCAACTGCTGTGGCTCCCCTCGTCGATCTTCTTCAGTTTTCCTAGCCACCACCTGGCCCTGTCTCCCTCTGAGTCACTGCTACGCAGCGCAGAAGACTACAAAGACTGGGCGTATGAGACACATGCCAGCAGGTCACTCCCCCTCCCCTGTGCTCTCCCTGGAGAGAGGACCTTGTCTTTGGATACTTCTCCTTGCCACTCCCCTGTGAACATGGGCTAATGCCCCTCAGCACCCATGCTTGCATAGAGTCCATCACCCAAGACGAAGTTCACTCTTGTCATGAGGGCTGCACCCACTCTGCGCCCACCCTTGCCTCGGGGGCTGCACTCCCTCTAAGTGGGCATCAGAAGGCATGTGATCCCTGTGTGCCGTTGATTAAATTCAAAACCCTTCATAAAATCGGAGTGAGGTCCATGCAAATGCAGATTAAGTACCTGCTCAGTAATTCAAATTACAGTCCTGCTGCATTACAGCAGCAATGCCGCCTTGGACCTTTTCTGCCGCTGGCAAAATCCAGAACCAATGTGATGACGTCAGCTTTCCAGGCAAGAGCGTCCCCTCCCAATGTTTCAGACCCCCAACGCCTCCAATCTGGTTCCTGCTACCTTGATAAAATTCAGCCTGTAAGCTCTGTTTCTACTCCACAGATGCTGAGTAATTCCAGCATTTTCTGTTTTTAGTTCAGATTTCCAGCGTCCGCAGTATTTTGCTGTTGTGTTGTAATGCAATCAAAGCCCACTTCTCAAGCAGCAGTTATAGCATCTTCATTTTAAGATAGCCATCAGTGTGAAGGACTAGGCCTACAGCAAAGATGGATCCTGGAAGACCAAGATTACCCTTCTAGCCCTCGCTGAGGCTGTGTTTAAGGTACTTTGCTTGTCCAGTGCAGAGGGAGCTTTAACCTGAATCTGGGCATTGCTATACCTCACTTGGGAATATGTGGGGCTGGAGTCTATGAGCCCGCTGCCAATCTCGGCGGCGAGCTCAAAAAATGGCGGCCCGCCTGTGCAGGCCGCATGTCAAAAAGCCGTCAT
The DNA here is from genome assembly GCF_036365525.1 of Heterodontus francisci. Classification (NCBI taxonomy): domain Eukaryota; kingdom Metazoa; phylum Chordata; class Chondrichthyes; order Heterodontiformes; family Heterodontidae; genus Heterodontus; species Heterodontus francisci. Next base: position 34,301,832 of record NC_090396.1, on the reverse strand, counting down.
GATCTTAATAATTGGGGTGGCTCACGCCCCCTAACATGTGGAGGGGGCGGGCTGTCCATCCCAGCAATGGTGTCAGCTGCCTGTACGCAGGCACTGGCGACATTTTTAAAGGGCAGCCAACCCTGCCAGATTATTTAAATATTTAAAGAAATATGCACCAAAATTAAATAAATACATTTCTTTTGCCCCTTTCCCACCCTCCAACAACAATTACGATAACTATTTGCCCTTTTCCCCCAAAACACTTACCTCTTACATCTGACCTTCCCCCCACCCCCCAACTGCACCAACTTTAAGGTTCAACCCTTCCCACCATCCCCTGCACCCATTATGTGTATTTGGCCCCATTTCACCACCCCCCCCCCACCACCCCCGCACTAGCAAACTTACCTCCTCCCCCCTCCCCACCAGTGTCGCGCCTCGTTTCCCTCGATGGGGATCTCTTGGCACAGGAGTGCCAACCCTCAAGATCTAAGATAAGTATATGTAAATTCATTAATTTTATTTATTTGAATATTCAAATTGTGGTCCCGTTGCCCAGCGGTGAGGGGGCCGGGCCAGGCCCTGCTGGAGTCGAGTTCCGTGACAGGCCTCATCCAGAGCCATCTTCAGGCCTCCCCCCAGCCCCACCATGGATCACGAAGTCGAGGGCTGCTTAAAATCCAGCCCGTGATGCTGACACTGAGAGCTCAAAATAGAAAAAGCATTCCATTCGCAGTAGTCGGATCCCTCATTCTGACATGTGCAAAATGTCACAGCAAATATAAAATAACATTCTGTTTAATCATGAGCCAAGAAGCTGTTAATAAAGTATATCAAAGATATGTGTAGACTAAAGTTGAGACCTGAAGACAGGAGGCTGAAGGGCCACATCAAGTGGAATGCATCACTTGTGTACAAGCTGGATTGCAAAGTTTAAAAATCCATTTAATCTAATGCACTCTCTTTTAATGTTAAAGACTGCTGGCAGTACTGTAATGCATCTTGGAGTGTTTGCCAGTCTTGTGACAGGTAAAATTGATGATCTTCACCCAGACCAGAGATTAAAGAAAATGGTAGAAATTGTATCTTTTTTTAATCACTAACCAGATGAATGAATCAAATGCAAGATGGCTGCAAGCAATAAGCAGGTTTATATCCATCCTGCAGGAGTTGTGTAAACTAACTAAATACAAAAACTAGACTGTGGTTTACTTGGTGGCTCCAAACACCGACTTATAAGTGTTTTCAAACTGCCAGTGAGGTAAAAAATACCTGACACAAACAATGGCTGCAACATGACTTCGAAGCTTTGTGATTTCAGTCTTACTAATTTAACCATTTTATTGTTGAAGCTGATAACAAGTTCTGACTGATTGTTTCAGTAATTTGTAAGCTGTGTCTCTGTAATGTGTTTGTGTGCCATGCTGCTCGAGGTCAACAAAACAAAAGTTGGCAAAAACTATCATGACATGGTGAAGATCTGCCAATTTTATATTTTGTTATCTTGAAAGTATTCTGTTTTATGTGAAGCGCATATACTAAAGCATGAATTCAACAATACGAAACTCACAAAAACTTCAAAGAGACAGTAATTACTTTAATGTTGCTTTAGCGCTGGCAGTTAGAGGCTCCAATCGATCAGATCTGAAGTCCGGATTTTCGGCAAAAAAAGAATAGGTTGTTTTGCATGTGTGTCACCACTAGTAATCCTGTTTCCAGAAATTCTTTGAGGAATAAAGACTCCACTGGAAAAGTGATACAGCCATGGCTAATTTAAAGAAGTTCAGAACAGTATTAGATTAAAGGAAGAGGCTTACAATGTTGTCAAAAAAAAGAGTAGTAAGCCAGACGATTGGGAGGGTTTTAGTAAGCAGCAAAGGATGACTAAGAGATTGCTAAAGAGGGAGAAAATAGACTGACGATGAATTTGCAAGAAATACAGAAACAGATTATAAGACCTTTTACAAGTATGTAAAAATGAAGAGATTACCAAAAGTAAAATGGGGCCCTTAAAGCTGAGATAGGAGAAAATATGATGGGGAACAACAAACTGGCAGAGATGTCACCAAGTATTTTTTATCTGTCTTCTCAGTAGAAAACACAAAGAACATAGCAGAAATTGAGGGGAACCGAGGGTCGAATGAGCATCTAATATTAGTTAAGAAAAATTACTGGACAAGTTATGGGACTAAAAGCTGACTAATCCCTTGGACCTGATGGATAACATCCTAGGGTTTTAAAAGAGTTGGCTGCAGAGATAGTGGATGCATTGAGTTCAATTTTCCAGAATTCCCTAGATTCTGGAATGGTCCTGCAGACTGGATGGTAACAAATGTAATCCCTCTATTCAAGAGCGGAGAGGGAGAAAACAGGGAACTAAAGGTCAGTTAGTCTGTTATTAGTCGTAGGGAAAATGCTAGAATATTATTAAGAACATGGTAACAGGGCACTTGGAAAATCATAATATGATTAGGCAGTGGCAATATGGTTTTACAAAAAGGGAACTTGTGTTTGTCAAGTTTTTTGAAGGTCTATCTAGCAGGGTAGATAAAGGGGAACTGGTGAATGTAGTACATTTGGATTTTCAGAAGGCATTCAATAAGATGCCATGCAAGAGGTTGTTAAACAAGATTACAGCTCGTGGGATTGGGATACTATATTAGCATGGTTTGAGGATTGGGATAATATATTAGCATGGTTTGAGGATTGGGATAATATATTAGCATGGTTTGAGGATTGGGATAATATATTAGCATGATCTGAGGATTGGTTAACAGACAGAAAACACAGAATAGGAAGAAACGGGCCAATTTTAGGATGGCAGGTTGTAACCAGTGGGGTACTGCAAGGATCAATGCTTGAGCCTCAACTACTTACAATCTACATCAATGACTTAGATGAGGGGGCTCAGTGTAATGTGTCCATGTTTGCTGACAATACAAAGATATAAGTGGGAAAGTAAATTGTGAGGAGGATGTAAAGAGGCTGCAAAAGGATATGGGCCAGTTAAGTGATTGGGCAAGAAGGTGGCAGATGGAGGATAATGTGGGAAAGTGTTAAATTATTCACCTCGGGTAGGAAAAATGGAAAAGCAGAATACTTTTTTTAAAAGGTGAGAGACTAGTAAATGTTGGTATTCAGTTGAATTCGGGTGTCCTTGTACATGAGTCATTAACATATGCATTAACATATTGAAAGCAATATGATGCACTTGATGGATTTTAGCAAGGCTTTTGAAAAGGTTCCAAATGATAGGCTGATCATGAAAGTAAAAGCCCATGGAATCAAAGGCAAAGTGGCAAGTTGAATCCAAAATTGGCTCAGAGGCAGGAAGCAAAGGGTGATTGTCGATGGGTGTTTTTGTAACTGAAGGGCTGTTTCCTGTGGGGTTCCACAGGGCACAGTACGAGGTCCCTTGTTTTCTGTGCTGTATATAAATGATTTTGACTTGTATGTAGGGGAATGATTAAGAAGTTTGCAGGCAATACAAAAATTGGCCATGTGGTTGATAATGAAGAAAAAAGCTGTAGACTGCAGGAAGATATCAATGGATTAGTCAGGTGGGCAGAACAGTGATAAATGGAGTTCAGTCCAGAGCACTGTGATGCAATGCATTTGGGGAAGGCTAACAAGGCAAGGGAATATACAATAAATGGTAGAAGTATAAAGGAACAGAGGGATCTTGGTGTGCATGTCCACAGATCGCTGAAGATGGCTGGACAGGTAGATCCAGGATACTTGTCTTTATTAGCTGAGGCACAGAATGTAAGAGCTGGGAAGTTATGCTGGAACTGTATAAAACACTAGTTAGGCCACATCTGAAGTGTTGCCTGCAGTTCTGGTCACTGCACTGTAGGAAAGGCGTGATTGCACTAGACAGGATATAGAGGAGATTTACGATGATGTTGCCTTGACTGAAGAATTTTAATTATAAGGAAAGATTGGACAGGCCAGGGTTGTTTTCTTTGGAACAGAGGAGGCTGAGGGGAGACTTAATTGAAACATATAAATTTTTAGGGGTCTAGATAGAATGGATAGGAAAGCTCTATTCTCCTTGATTGAGGGATCCATAACCAGGGGGCATAGATTTAGGGTAAGAGGTAGGAGGTTGAGAGGGGTTTTGAGGGGAGACTTTTTCATTCAGAGGGTGGTGGGGTTCTGCCTTAAAGGGTGGTAGAGGCAGAAACCCTTATAACACTTGAAGTGCCATAACCTACAAGGTTCCAGACCAAGAGCTGGAAAGTGGGATTAGGCTGGATGGCTACTTGTCAGCCAGCATGGACAAGATGCGCTGAACAGCCTCATTTCATTCTGTAAATTTCTATGATTCGATATTTCTGTGACTAGGAAGGCAAACGCAAAATACTAAATACTGTGGATGCTGGAAATCTGAACTAAAAACAGAAAATGCTAGAAATACTCAGCAAATCTGGCAGCATCTGTGGAGAAAGAAACAGAGTTACCCTTTCAGGTCGATGACCTTTCATCAGAATTTCACTCAAATGATTGTGAATCTTTGGAATTCCCTATCCTGAGGGCTGTGGATGCTCAGTTGAGGAGTATATTTAAGACTGAGATGGATAGATTTTTGGGCACTAAGGAAATCAAAGGATATGGTGGAAAAGTGAAGTTCATGTCGAAGTTCAGTCATGAATTTATTAAATGGCAGAGAAGGCTCAAGGCTTCTATTTCTTATATTCTCATGTTTTTTATAGAGTCATAGAGTTATACAGCACAGTAACAGGCCCTTTGGCCCATCGTGTCCGTGCCAGCCATCAAGCACCTATCTATTCTAATCCCATTTTCCTGCACTTGGCCCGTAGCCTTGTATGCTATGGCGTTTCAAGTGCTCATCTAAATACTTCTTAAATGTTGTGAGGATTCCTGCCTCTACCACCCCTTCAGGCAGCATGTTCCAGATTCCAACCACCCTCTGGGTGAAAAGAATGTTCCTCATATCCTCTCTAAACCTCCTGCCCTTTACCTTAAATCTATGCCCCCTGGTTATTGACACCTCTGCTAAGGGAAAAAGTTTCTTCCTATCTACCCTATCTATGCCCCTCATAATTTTGTATACCTCAATCAGGTCCACCCTCAGCCCTCTCTGCTCTAAGGAAAACAACCCTAGCCTATCCAGTCTCTCTTCATAGCTGAAGTCCTCCAGCCCAGGCAACATCCTGGTGAATATCCTCTGCACCCTCTCCAGTGCAATCACTTCATTCCTATAGTGTGGCGAACAGAACTGTACACATTACTCCAGCTGTGGCCTAATTAGCATTTTATACAGCTCCATCATAACCTCCCTGCTCTTATATTCTATGCCTCGGCTAATAAAGGTAAGTATCCCATATACCTTCCTAACCACCTTATCTACCTGTGCTGCTGCCTTCAGTGATCTATGGATAGGTACGCCAAGGTCCCTCTAACCCTCTGTACTTCCTAGGGTCGTACCATCCATTGTATCTTCCTTTGCCTTATTAGTCCTCCCTAAATGCATCACCTCACACTTCTCAGGATTAAAATTCCATTTGCCACAGCTCTGCCCATCTTACCAGCCCATCTATATTGTCCTGTAATCCAAGGCTAGTCTCCTCACTATTTACGACACCACCAATTTTCATGTCATCTGCGAACTTACTGATCATACCTCCTAAATTCATGTCTAAATCACTAATATACACTACAAACAGCAAGGGTCCCAGCACCGATCCCTGCCGTACACCACTGGTCACAGGCTTCCAATCGCAAAAACAACCCTCGACCATTACCCTCTGCCTCCTGCCAAATTGCCCAGGATCCCATGGGCTCTTACCTTCTTGACCAATCTCCCTGCAAGACCTTATCAAACACTTTACTGGAGTCCATGTCAACTACATCAAATGCTTTACCCTCATCTACACACTTAGTCACCACCTCAAAAAATTCAATCAAATTTGTTAGACATGATTTCCCCCTGACAAAGCCATGCTGACTATCCTTGATTAATCCCTGCCTCTCCAGGTGGAGATTAATCCTGTCCCTTTACCTAGGCTGTATAAAATGTTTTGGTGTGTTTTTGTCATATGGGGATGTAATGCCTTTTTAATTAATAAGCCATGTAAGGGTGCATCAGAGATTTAGTCAAAAAACTACTGAAAATAATTAATTAATCTCAGAACTTTTCTGAAGCAATTTATGTACTCAGTACTTCAATTGTTATACTTGATTTCCTTGCTATCTTTTGTAATCCCTTACTTATAAATAAATCTGATTATTAGTTTCAGGCTGATTACAATGGCCTGATAGTATTATATTCACCATCTTTCAGATAGATGAACCTTGGCAGGCATCCCAGTCCATTATACCATCATTAATGGGTAACTTAGTCCCACAGCACACTATCCCACTCTTAACAAGTATCAGGGTGCAAAGCTCAATTCATAGTAGACTTATGGAAACTGCAGTTTTGCTGGGGAAACAGGTTAAAAGTGTGGACATGAAGTCCAAGTTGTAACAGTCTAATAAGTTAATACTTCGAAAGCAAATTAGCAGTAAATTAGTCACAATAAAATGCCTGTGTGCAAATGAGATACAGCAGAAGGTAGGATTAATGTAAGTTCCACACTGCTGCTAAACTGGTAATGTCATCAATGCTCCCTTTTGGGTGTCAGCAGTGGGCGGTTCTATTCGGAACTCTCTTTCAGTGCCTTGATGAGTCAAGCAAGGCTTTTCACCTTAGGGGATGGTTGGTTCCCTTTTCTGCTGACTGTGGGGGTGGATTCTTTGCTAATATTCCCTTTGTCCTCTGGGACACTCCTGATAGCAGGTATTTGTCCAGATTCTACTGCAATCCCCTGCGGCACTTTGACTAGGTGAAGCATCATCTTCACGGTTTCTCTGCCCTCTTGAGGACTTTCTTTGTCTCTGCAGGTTCCTGTAAATGCTGTTAGCAACTCTGGTGGGGTGCTTCAAGTGTCTGCATTTACATAGGAGGATGTGGGGTCTAAATTTTCAAATATTTTGGGGTTGGCTGACCGGAGAGTAGGAGTTTCCATTTGGGATTCCTCCCGGACTTCCTTTAACCTGCCCTCTTGGTCCCTTTTTCCCCTTTCCTTTTTAACCTTTTGCCAGCCTTGTGCCTGCCTGTCCCCTTTTGTTCTCGGCAGAGGTCCTTTACAGTTCACCAGCCCTCTGCTGGAAGGTTCTTCAAACACCGATACAGGATTTAGGGGTACAGTTTTCATTGTAAGTTGGGGTATCTCCTCAACCTGGCACCTGTGGAAACTCCTACAGTACTCCACCACATCTTTGTGGAGTTTTGGTCAGTCAAACTGCTGTCTTATAGGGGCTTTGGTTTCTTGTATACTGACATGTGCAGCCACTGTAATTTCATGGGCCAATCTTACTATTTCTCTCCGGTACCTCTGCAGCACCACTAACTGGTGAACCACTGTCCACTCCTTGTTCTCAGGTCTGTGAGGAATACTCCACGTCCTCATCAATATCTCATTTTTTAAATAGTAGCAATCAGGAACTCCCTCTAGTTCACTTTCAGATGGGGAAGCCTGTGATAACTCTCTTAGTTCTGGGTCGGCTTGCTGAGCCTCAGCTAGGGAAGATCCATTTAACTCATTCCCTGGGTCTTCTAACTTTCCAAAGAGCGTCTCAGACAGACAGACCTAGTCATCTGCCTACAGTTCCAATTCCGTCTCCTCTGGGGGAGCTGGTTTGATCATGTCCTGATTCACAACACATTCAGGGAAAATGCAAGGAACAGTCTCCTGCCACTGCCCTGTCTCCCTGACATCCTGCGGCCTCTCTTTCATTACTGGGGAAGCTACCACCTTTATCCCCGCCAGATCATTACTTAGGAGTAGGTCAGCCCTGCCCACAGGCAAACTAGGGACGCCTACGGTCACTGGTCCCAAAACTAGGTCGTACTCCAAGTGCACCATTCACAACCATTCTGGTGTTTATTGCACTCTCTGGGGAAAAGATCAGGCCTTTTCCCAGTAAAATGGATCTACTGGCCACTGTGTCCCTGAGGATTACTATGGGCTTGCTTGCCCCACTCGAAAGGTATGTGGTTACTCTCCCTTCAGACACAAAATCCTGATAACCTTCAGGAATCCTATTAAATTTTCCTGCACTTGCAGCCATAAGCTTCCTGGGTCTCACTCTTAATGCAGTTAAAGCCACAGCTTGTCTGCTGTCCTTTCCATCAGGGTCCTTTCTCCTTCACTGAGCAGGTGTGCCCTGATTAACCCTAAAGGTTTTCCCCGTAGTTTCCAGCAGTCAGCTCTTAGATGCCCTGCTTTATTACAATGGAAGCACACAGGTCTCCGGGTCTCACTCCTACTTACAGCATCTTCCTTTTTGGCTAGAGGAGGGCCCCCTGTGTCTTCTGCTTTTCTTTCCCTCCCAAAACTGCTTGGGCTTCTATCACCTTCCTACCCTTTGTCCTTTTCGGATTTGTGGGGGTAACTAGGAAAGGTTTTCCCCTGGGGAATCGACGTACAAATGATAGCAAACTCATCAGCCAGCACTGTGGCTTGCCAGGCTCTATGAACTTTCTGTTCCTCTACATGTGTCTTTCTGGAGAGTGGGAGAGAGTTTTTAAGTTCCTCCAGCCAAATTACTTCTCTGAGATTTTCATAGCTGAGCTGTACTTTAAGAGTCCTCAGCCACTGGTCAAAAGCCAGCTGCTTATTTCTCTCAAACTCCAAGTAAGTTTGATCAGTTTGCTTCTTGAGGGTTCCAAACTTTTGGTGATAGGTTTCTGGTACTAACTCATGCGCCAAGGATAGCATTTTTTGTGTCAGTTCATAGTTGGATGAATTCTCAGCTGGCAACATGGGATAAACTTTTTATGGTTAGCTTACTTTGTAGCGGGAGATTCCAATCCTCAGCTGGCCACTTTAACTGCCTTGCCAGTTTTTCAAAAGATACAAAAAAGGCTTCCACATCTCCCTCATTGAATTTTGCAATCAATTTGGAAAGTTTTAACAATTCTGTACCCAGCCCTGAATTACACTCTACATATTGGCCATACTTTCACTTTCACTCTGTCGTCCCCCCCCCCCCTCCCCCCCTAGTTAACTCAAGTCGCCTCAGCTCTCTCTCTTCGCATTCTTTCTGGAAGGTTCTTTCTCTTTCTCTCTCCTGTCTCTCTCTCTCTCTTTCTCCTCTCTCTTTTTCTTCATGTTCCTTCCGGAAGGTTCTTTCTTTCTCTGTCCTGTGTCTCTTTCCTCAAATTTGAGTTTCCTCTGTTCCAATTGTATCTTTGCTAGCAACACCCTGTCGGAGTCTATTTCTAACCCTGTTTCTGCTTCTTCAGATTCAAGGGAAAACTGGTTGGTCACTAGCCTTAGGAGTTCAGACTTCCTAGCCTTGCCATGTACAGTGATCCCACACTGCTCAGCCATTTTCCTCAACTCCTCCGTAGACAGTGCTTTTAACTTATCCCAAGTTACTTCATCCTGACTTGGGGAGCGACTTGCTTCAGTTGCAAACATGTTAGTATTCTAGCACACACAACCACAAGAAAACCTGCATTGAAATCTTTTCTCTTTTTTGATTGGGATCAATTTAGATTCCCACTTCCAATCTCTCGTTTGTCTTTGGGTCAAATCCTGGACGCTAGCCCCAAATCTCTGTTATGACCAGGTGAGAAAGGGGTCTAGGGAGTCCCTCTCAGCCTTTGCCTGGTTTAACCGTATAGGAGTTTAATTTTTAAAACACTGCTCCTTCTCAGTGAATCCTTGTTCACTGCTTTCCAATTGTAAGGCAAATAAATCAAATCAGACAGGTTTTCTTAGCTTTAAACAAGAAAGATGCAAGTTTATTAATCTTAAACTCTAATTTGGTTAACGGCTATGACTACGTGATGTGCCCACGCTAGCATGCGTATGCGATAAACACACATGCAGATAGAGACGGAAAAAGTAGAAAGAATAAAGGAGAAAAGTTTGAGGCAATATTTGGGTGTATTTACAGTCCTTTGAGTTCAATGTGGAGTCTTAGGTTGCCGGTAAGTCTTGCTGTTCGTTGGGGCCCAGTGCACGCTTTAACTTGTTTTGATGTAGGAGTCTTTTCTCTCTTGAGATATAAGCGACTTCAGCAGGTCTGGAGGTTTGTGAGAAAGAGAAAGAGAGCCAGCCAGGAGAGAGGCTCTCTTGTTCCAGGTTCAGTTGCAATCTGCAGTCTGTCTTCAAACTGTCCTGTGAGCACAATTCAAAACTCCAAGTTGGCCAGCAGGTTAGTCATGTGGCTCACTGTTTAAACAAACTCCTGCATTTGTGGATTTCAAAGCTCTCAGTGGGCGGTGTAGTACTGTCTCTTACCCTGACAAGATGTGGATCACCATTGCCCAGCCCAATCTCTGTTAATTGAAGTCTCTCCAAGCACTATCTCTTAGTATGCAAATGTCCTCCAGCCAAATGTCTGGTGATCTCTTGAAACAAGTCATTTCTCCACTCCAGCAACAGTTTAGTATTAATGTTCATATGACAAAATTAATATACCTCATTCTAGGCAGGTGGGGGGGGGATCTTCATGACATTATTAATAAGAACATTAGAAATAGGAAAGGGTGTAGGTGAATGCCCCTCGAGCCTGCTCCGTCATTCAATAAGATCATGGCTGATCTGATTGTGGTCTTACCTCCACTTTCCTGCCTGCCCCACATAACCCTTTACTCCCTTGCAGATTAAAAATCTGCCCAGCTCAGCCTTGAATAAAATAAATGATCCAGCCTCCATTGCTCTCTGGGGTAGAGAATTCCAAATATTAATGACCCACTGAGAGAAGAAATTCCTCCTCATCTCTGTCTTAAATGGGACACTCCTTGGGCTGAATTTGTCGAGTGCACCGCAATTCACGGCAGCGCACTCTGATGGCGACGTACATCCCATGTGAATGTGCCGTCCCTGAGCCACCACGATATTACGTGCGGGGACTGATTTAAATAGAGGGGGCGGAGCAGCCGCCCTTGATCGTAGAGGGGGCGGCCACTGCATCCTCGGCAACGGCGACCTGTGCCACTGCGCTGGCACCGGTGCCATTTTTAAAGGGCTTTAAGCCCTTACAGTTAATTTTAGTTTTTAAAGATACATTAATCAGAATATTTTACTCATAAATAATAAAGGTGTGGAGGCCCTTCCCCAAGTCCCCAATGGTCATTTCATTGCCCGATATGACCAACACTTGTCTTATTCCCAAGCCAAACCTTTCCCACCAACCTTCTAACTTTTATTTTTATTTATTTAATTTAGAGATACAGCACTGAAACAGGCCCTTCAGCCCACCGAGTCTGTGCTGACCATCAACCACCCATTTATACTAATCCCACATTAATCCCATATTCCTACCACATCCCCACCTTCCCCTACCACCTACCTATGCTAGGGGCAATTTATAATGGCCAATTTACCTATGAACCTGCAAGTCTTTGGCTGTGGGAGGAAACTGGAGCACCAAGTGAAAACCCACACGGTCACAGGGAGAACTTGCAAACTCTGCACAGGCAGTACCCAGAATCAAACACCCTGTCGGAGTCTATTTCTAACCCTGTTTCTGCTTCTTCAGATTCAAGGGAAAACTGGTTGGTCACTAGCCTTAGGAGTTCAGACTTCCTAGCCTTGCCATGTACAGTGATCCCACACTGCTCAGCCATTTTCCTCAACTCCTCCGTAGACAGTGCTTTTAACTTATCCCAAGTTACTTCATCCTGACTTGGGGAGCGACTTGCTTCAGTTGCAAACATGTTAGTATTCTAGCACACACAACCACAAGAAAACCTGCATTGAAATCTTTTCTCTTTTTTGATTGGGATCAATTTAGATTCCCACTTCCAATCTCTCGTTTGTCTTTGGGTCAAATCCTGGACGCTAGCCCCAAATCTCTGTTATGACCAGGTGAGAAAGGGGTCTAGGGAGTCCCTCTCAGCCTTTGCCTGGTTTAACCGTATAGGAGTTTAATTTTTAAAACACTGCTCCTTCTCAGTGAATCCTTGTTCACTGCTTTCCAATTGTAAGGCAAATAAATCAAATCAGACAGGTTTTCTTAGATTTAAACAAGAAAGATGCAAGTTTATTAATCTTAAACTCTAATTTGGTTAACGGCTATGACTACGTGATGTGCCCACGCTAGCATGCGTATGCGATAAACACACATGCAGATAGAGACGGAAAAAGTAGAAAGAATAAAGGAGAAAAGTTTGAGGCAATATTTGGGTGTATTTACAGTCCTTTGAGTTCAATGTGGAGTCTTAGGTTGCCGGTAAGTCTTGCTGTTCGTTGGGGCCCAGTGCACGCTTTAACTTGTTTTGATGTAGGAGTCTTTTCTCTCTTGAGATATAAGCGACTTCAGCAGGTCTGGAGGTTTGTGAGAAAGAGAAAGAGAGCCAGCCAGGAGAGAGGCTCTCTTGTTCCAGGTTCAGTTGCAATCTGCAGTCTGTCTTCAAACTGTCCTGTGAGCACAATTCAAAACTCCAAGTTGGCCAGCAGGTTAGTCATGTGGCTCACTGTTTAAACAAACTCCTGCATTTGTGGATTTCAAAGCTCTCAATGGGCGGTGTAGTACTGTCTCTTACCCTGACAAGATGTGGATCACCATTGCCCAGCCCAATCTCTGTTAATTGAAGTCTCTCCAAGCACTATCTCTTAGTATGCAAATGTCCTCCAGCCAAATGTCTGGTGATCTCTTGAAACAAGTCATTTCTCCACTCCAGCAACAGTTTAATATTAATGTTCATATGACAAAATTAATATACCTCATTCTAGGCAGGTGGGGGGGGGGGGATCTTCATGACATTATTAATAAGAACATTAGAAATAGGAAAGGGTGTAGGTGAATGCCCCTCGAGCCTGCTCCGTCATTCAATAAGATCATGGCTGATCTGATTGTGGCCTTACCTCCACTTTCCTGCCTGCCCCACATAACCCTTTACTCCCTTGCAGATTAAAAATCTGCCTAGCTCAGCCTTGAATAAAATAAATGATCCAGCCTCCATTGCTCTCTGGGGTAGAGAATTCCAAATATTAATGACCCACTGAGAGAAGAAATTCCTCCTCATCTCTGTCTTAAATGGGACACTCCTTGGGCTGAATTTGTCGAGTGCACCGCAATTCACGGCAGCGCACTCTGATGGCGACGTACATCCCATGTGAATGTGCCGTCCCTGAGCCACCACGATATTACGTGCGGGGACTGATTTAAATAGAGGGGGCGGAGCAGCCGCCCTTGATCGTAGAGGGGGCGGCCACTGCATCCTCGGCAACGGCGACCTGTGCCACTGCGCTGGCACCGGTGCCATTTTTAAAGGGCTTTAAGCCCTTACAGTTAATTTTAGTTTTTAAAGATACATTAATCAGAATATTTTACTCATAAATAATAAAGGTGTGGAGGCCCTTCCCCAAGTCCCCAATGGTCATTTCATTGCCCGATATGACCAACACTTGTCTTATTCCCAAGCCAAACCTTTCCCACCAACCTTCTAACTTTTATTTTTATTTATTTAATTTAGAGATACAGCACTGAAACAGGCCCTTCAGCCCACCGAGTCTGTGCTGACCATCAACCACCCATTTATACTAATCCCACATTAATCCCATATTCCTACCACATCCCCACCTTCCCCTACCACCTACCTATGCTAGGGGCAATTTATAATGGCCAATTTACCTATGAACCTGCAAGTCTTTGGCTGTGGGAGGAAACTGGAGCACCAAGTGAAAACCCACACGGTCACAGGGAGAACTTGCAAACTCCGCACAGGCAGTACCCAGAATCAAACCCGGGTCGCTGGAGCTGTGAGGCTGCGGTGCTAACCACTGCACCACTGTGCCGCCCATCAACCCCTTCCCACCATCCCCACATCCAATAAAAATTGATTTCCCTGCTCCCCCACCCCTCCCGCCCTAAAAAATCTATTCTTCCCCCCTGCACACCAGGTTCTCGCCTCAGAACTCCTTACGAGGCGCAAGAAGCATGAACTGTGGCCGTAAAATCATTTATTTAAATATCATTAATGTTAATTTAAATATGCAGATGAAGGGCCCGCCACCAGAGGGCAGAGGCCGCACCAAGGTGCCCTCGCCACCGGTAATATGCAACGGGTCCTTTTTCACATCGGGGGTCAAGGCAGGCCTCTCCCCGCAGAATTTTACCAGCCCCCGCCCCCTCCCCCCCTCACCCCCACCATGACCTGCGACGTCGAGGGGCTGGCAAAATTCAGCCCCTTATTTTGAAATTGTGCACTCTAGTTCTAGAGAATCAGAGTTAATGTTTCAGGTCTGTGACCTTTCATCAGAATTGAAAGATCACAGACCTAAAACGTTAACTCTGTTTCTCTCTCTACAGATGCTGCCAGACCTGCTGAGTATTTCCAGCATTTTCTGTTTTTATTTCAGAGTTCCAGCATCCACAGTATTTTGCTTTTATCCCCCTAGCTCTAGATTCCCCCACGAGGGGAAACATCTTCTCAGTATCTACCCTGTCAAGCCCCCTCAGAATCTTATATTCAGTAAGATCACCTTTCATTCTTCTAAACTCCAATGAATATAGGCCCAACCTTCTCAACCTTTCCTCATAAGATAACCCCTTCATTCCAGGAATCCACCTAGTGAATCTTCTCTGAACTGCAGCCAATGCAAGTATATCTCTCCTTAACAAAGGAGACCAAAACTGTACAAAATACTCTAGGTGCGGTCTCATCAATGTCCTGCACAGTTGTAGTAAGACTTCACTACTTTTATTCTCCATCCCCATTGCAATAAAGAACAAAATTCCATTTGTCTTCCTAATTATTTGTTGTACCTGCACTCAAACTTTTTGTGATTCATGTACAAGGACATCTGGATCCATCTGTACTGCAGTCTTTCTCCATTTAAATAATATTCTGCTTTTCTATTTTTCCCACCGAAGTGGACAGCCTCACATTTTCCAACATATACTCCATCTGCCAAATTTTTGCCCACTCTCTTAACCTATCTATATCCCTTTGCAGAGTCTTTGTGGCCTCAAAACATTTTTTCCTAAATATTTTTGGCTACAATATATTCAGTCCCTTCATCCAAGTCGTTAATATAGATTGTAAATCGTTGAGGCCCCAGCACTGATCCCTTGCCACCCAACACGTTACAGTTTGCCAACCTGAAAATGCCCCATTTATCTGGACTCTCTGTTTCCTGTTAGTTCGCCAATCCCCTATCCATGCTAATATATTACCCCCAACACTGAGCTCTTATCTTGTGCAATAATCTTTTAAGTGGCACCTTATCAAATGCCTTTTGGAAATCCAAATACACTACATCTACTGGTTCTCCTTTATCTACCCTGCTTGTTACATCCTCAAGGAACTCTAATAAATTGTCAAACACAATTTTCCTTTCACAAAATCATGTTGACTCTGCCTGATTGCATTATGATTTTCTAAATGTCCTGCTACTACTTCCTTAATAATGGATTCTAGCATTTTCCCAATGATAGATTTTAGGCTAAATGATCTATAGTTTCCTGCTTTTTCTCTCCCTTCTTTCTTGAATTGGAGTGTTGCATTTGCAGTCTTCCAATCTGCGGGGACCTTTCCAGAATCTAGGGAATTTTGAAAGATTGTAACCAAAGTATCCACTATCTCTGCAGCCACTTCTCTTAAAACCTTAGGATGCAGGCCAGCAGGTCCAGGGGACTTGCCAGCCTTTAGTTCCATTAGTTTTCCTAGTACTTTTTCTCTAGTGATTTGATTGCTTTAAGTTCCTCCCTCCCTTATGCCCCTTGATTCGCTACTATTATTGGGATTTTTTTTTGTGTCTTCTTCTGCGAAGCCAGATACAAAATATTTGTTCAAAGTCTCTGCCATTTCCTTGTTTCCCATTATTAATTCCCCAGTCTCATTCTCTAAGGGACCAATGTTTACTTTAGCTACTCTCTTCCTTTTTACATGCTTGTAGAAGCTGTTACTGTCTGTTTTTATATTTTTATAATGGGAAGGTCCTGAACAGCTGTCAGTGGCCTAGTGGTGTAATGGGTAAATAAAAATCTTATTAATAATTAGAACACTACTCTAATCTTAAGTATGAAGTGATTTATGACTTTAACCCCTTATAGGGACCAAACCAAATCAAGCTTAACATCCCTAGAAGCCTCCCTTAATTAAGTTCAGACCAGACAGATTCCTGCAGACACTTGTTTGGGTCTGAAGAACTGAACTAATCTTCCCTCAAAGAAAGAAAACTAACAGAGAATATTACTATCTTTTGGATAGCCTATTTTTTAATAATTACGGCTAAGTCATAAATATCCCAGATATTATAAGGGTCTGGAAAACTCTTTTCAATAAGTATCTCCCCACTTAAGGAGACACAGAGAGGGGATTCTTGTAGTTGTATACAGAATGCTACTTAAGACGATTTATTAACTTTTATATATTTATTAAACAGTTGAACATACAATACACTTCAAGTGGCTAAGTATACTACAATGTCAAAGATTACTAAGAGATGTAAAACATAATCTTATTTCTAAAATAGAATCCAAAAGTTTAACCTTGACAATGTCATAGCAAAATATCTTAGAATATCCATCAAAATTTAAAGTAAACTTCTACTTTAAATTCCTCAAGTACCATAAGTTGAGAAGCATTGATGAAGAATTCAATACTTCTGTCTTTTTGATTCAAAACTCTCATGTTTATACTGTTTCTATTATTTCCTCTTATCTTTTGGAATGTAGGCATTACCTTTCTGTGTGTGTTTTTCTCACTTTTAAGATCCATATATGGTAATATCATTAGCTACCATCCCCACTTAATGTATTTGCTGGAAAGTCCCTTGTCTTGAAGTTGTGAGCTTTTATCTGGTCAAAATGTTTGTAATTGGGTTTACTTGGCATCTGTTTTTATAAGTATCATTTCATGTTGCAATTTATCATCTGTAATTGTCTTTTTATGGTATCTTGTACCATCCTTTTGAGTCAAACTGTCTCTATCACTAACACTATCAACTAATTAAGTTTATAGACATTAGTACTGACTTCACACAGGATGTTTCAATGTGCGTCATGTTCTAATTCCATTGTAGCAGAGACCTTGGAGGTCTTTGATATGGATTTTTAACTCTACCCTGAAAGGGGAATTTCAGTAAATTTTGAAAACTGACCATTTATTCAATCTTTAATTCCAAGTGGTATAATGTATTAATTATATCTAAATGCCACTTAATTAAGACTATTATACCTGTGTTTCATCACAAGTACATGAATCCACATGGCTGGATTTGGTGAAGGAGCCCCACTTGTACTGGGCAAGGAGGTTGAGTGAAATCTGGCGTGCTTCTGTTAAAAAAAATGTTGCTTATGCATATATGCAATGCACACACATGAGAATATGCAGGGTTTTTTTTGTTTATTCTGTAGCTATTCCATGGTGATGAACAGTATAGGAGAAGATGTGCATCTGTTGCCTTGCAGGAATTTGGATCCCAGCAGTTTTTACCGACCGGAGTGAGTACATATATATATATATATATATATAAGTTATAGACACACATATAAGAACCATGACAGACAAGAAAAGATAATTTGATCCACTGAATTTCATCTCAAATTAGTACTCAAACTCAACAAGTCTACCATCTAAATACATTTTGAATGCCCCAGGTCTTTGATTCTATTACTGTACTTGACAAAAGGACTGAATTCTATAAGCCTGCTGCCGATTTTGGTGCAGGCAAAAAAAAGCCACACACGGCGGCTCTTTTAAATAGCCAGGGCAGGCTGCCCCCCGATCACGTGGAGGGGGTGGGCTGCCGTCCCAGGCAATGTCATCAGCTGTCTGTGCACAGGAGCTGACACCATTTTTAAAGGGCTGTTAACCCTACTGGCAGATTTAAATATTTTCTGAAATTAAATAAACACATCTATTTTGCCCCTCTCCCATCCCCCCAGTAACAAATAAATACATCTATTTTGCCCTTCCCCCCCAAAACAGTTACCTTTACCATCTGACCTACTCCCCCCGACCCAAACTAGACAAACATTAAACTTCGACCCTTCCCACCATCCCCTACACCCATGACGTTAATTTAACCCGTTTCCCCCACCACCCCCGCCCCACCCCACACACTGATAAACCTACCTCCTCTCCCCTCCCCACCAGTGATGCGCATCGTTTCCCAGGACGGGGATCCGAAGACGTGGGAGTGCCGGCCGCCAAACCAAAGATTGCAGCGGGACATCAAGATTAATGGTAAGGTCATGCAAATCTATTAATTTACTTTATTTTCATATGGTGATTGTGCTCCCATCTCCGAGCGGCGGTGGAGGGCCACCACGGTGCCCTGCCGCCAGGAGGATCGGACTGGGCCCTGCCGGCGTCGAGGTCCATGGTGTGGCCTCCTTAAAATCCAGCCCAATTATTTCAAGCTTTTGTCATCTCTTGAGTTTTTAATTTTCTTTTCGTAGATGGGCAGCACTGGTGAGGTCAGTATTTTTGTCCATCCCTGGATTCCCTGAGAGCATTAAGAGTCAACCATGCAGTATGTGGCCCAGAGTGGGTGAGGGTGGCCTTTCCCTGAAAGACACTAGTGAATGAACCAATTGTTTTTTGCAGCAAAACGACAGCATCCATGGTCATTTTCTGATGCCAGCCCAACAATTATCAGATTAATTGAATACAATTTCACAACTTCCTGTGGTGACCTCTGTTTCACTAGTCCAGCACCATAACCAGTAGGCTATTTCAAGGACATTCTTACTAGCATCTGTTCTAAATTTGCTTTTCATATTTAAAATTCAGGTCTGCAGGTCCTTCAATTTAAAGTGACATTCAGAATTTACCTTATTGATACCATTTCATATTTTACATACCTAACTTTCCTCTCTAAGCTGTTGGAAATGCAGCGTTCATTTAAGTACATCCTTGTGCTCCACTGAAATGCATGGGAAATGGTATGCTAAATTTGGGAAGACAGTTGGAGCTGAATTTATTTATGCAATCCTGCCTAAAACAGACCAAAATTGGGCAGCATGTGTGCCACTGCTGCCTCACTCCAACTTTAATTTCCCTCCCCTCGCCTCTGCTGGACCATGCTGGCCACCCTTCCCTCCCTTCCATGTGCAAATATGGGTGGGAAGGCAGGGCTCAGGATCCCAATAGATTTTCCTACCATCCGCTCCCATTACCAGCGTTCCCTGGGACCACCAGGTCAAGTCTGGCAGTAATCCCTCAAGTAGCAGTCACAAGGTCCTGAAGACCCAAGATGGAGGAAGACATCTTAATAGTGGCGTATCCTTTCAATTCAGATCCAAACATGAAAATTTCCCTCCCTCTCCCGATTGTCGCCGCAGGTGGCAAGAATGATATTACAAAATGCACAATCAACCAATCAAAATGAAAACAGATGATGCATCAAAAAGCTTGTAATTTTAACCTTGTAGATCTGAGCATACATAAATCCATTCATTAAAGGACAACTCATTCTTTGCATATCACCAGCATAATGATATCTTTACAACATATTTTGTGCTCTCTGGTGTAACCTTTCTGGATATGCTATATCAAATTCACAAGCATCAGTGACGAACACAATACAGATGTCACTGTTCAAGACATTAATAATGCCTGCTTGAAAATCAGAATATGATACACTTCTGTCTATGTGACCTCTTCACAAGAAGCCAAACTCCCCAAAGGCAGATAGAATCAGTTCAAAGTGTAATTTATCTGGTCTGTTACATTTTTACGCAGTGGCTCCTTTCACTCCCTTGGATTGGCCATTAAAACACATGGTCCATGGTGCTTTTTGATTGATGTGTTGAGTCAGTATCAGTTTACAACTGGTCTGTACTGTATTCCTTTTGGAAATGTATTTCCTGGGGAAAAAAACGATATCCAAATCTCTAAAAATAATTTCACATAATCCTGCAAAATAAAATACAATACTCTTTTGGAAGCGCAAAACAGCAATTTATCAAATGAACATTTTTTTTTGGATTAAGTGCATCACCAAAGTTGAAAAGAGGAGAAGCCAAGTTGAAGCCAAGTAGTAAAGGTTGAGTTTCAAAAGCTTGTAGATCGTAAGGCAACATGTTTAACTACTATTACATTACAGAAATGGATACTGTAAATTGAAGACATTGGCTGAAGATTAACAATGGGTCAGTCCAACGGCTCCATCATAAGTAATTTAGACCCTTTAGCTGTTCAATAAGTAAGATATTGCTCAGCTAGCCTTGGTGGGAGACTGTTTATTTCTGTAATTAATATTGTCTGGCTGATTTTGGTCTTCTTGATAAGTTGGTTTTCCAAAACAGAATAGAATCACACTCTATTGCTGCTTTGCATGTGAAACCTATTGAAAATGCATTGCACTTGTGACGATGATACACTTCATCACTGCACAATAGTGTTACGACCCTTAGCCACTTTAAGCACTGGAAGAGATGGGTTCACATGCATAGTTCCCCAAGCAGCAAGCTCCTCAATTTGGCATTCCCAATATAAAAATACAAGGGAGAAGAAATACAGGGGATTCTTGTTGATTTTATTAGCTTTGCCTGTATTGTGATTGGACCCATAATTAATGCAATGTTAAAAGTGCGACACATATGATGTAAAGCAGTAAGCAAATTTATTGGAAGATAAATGATTAAATTCAGTTATGTTGATTGTCAATGATTGTCAATGACAAAGCATGGTACATGAAGCTGTAGTATCAGGGAATGCCACAAATCAATTAAACATTTATAAACCTTCCTGTAGATTGGCACAATTTGCTCTGATAGTTGCAGATTAGATTTTATATATGGGAAAATGTTAGTTGTTTCAATCTGTTGGTTGGTATGTTTGATTACCTGAGTAGATGTAGCTAAATCACGGGGATGTGGTGACATAGTGATAATGTCACTGAACTAGTAATCCAGAGGCCCAGACTAATGCTCTGGGGACATGGTTTCGAATCCACTATGGTAGATGATGAAATTTTAATTCAATTAATAAATCTGGAATTTAAAAAGCTAGTCTAATGGTGATCATGTAATCATTGTTGATTGTTGTAAAAACCTATCTGTTTCACTCATGTCCTTTAGGGAAGGAAATCTGCCATCCTTGCCTAGTCTGGCCTACATTTGACTCCGTACCCACGCCAATGTGGTTGACTCTGAAATGGTCTAGCAAGCCAGTCTGTTGCATCAAACCACTCACCACCTTCTCAAGGGCAATTAGGGACGGGCAATAAATGCAGGCCTAGCCAGTGACGCACATATCCCATGAACAAATAAAAAAAAAGTTTCTTCCATTGTTTTTATCTGATCATATTTTATAATAAATTACTATATTTTAATATATTTAGGGTGCTATAGAGTCATTAATATGGCATAGAAATAGGCTGTTCAGCCCATCAAGTCCATGGCAGTTCTTTGTAGAGCAATCCCATCAGTCCCATTCCCCGACTCACTGCAAGCTTATTTCCCTCAAGTCCCCATCCAATTTCCTTTTGAAATCATTTATCATTTCCACTTGCACCCCCTTCATAGGCAGCGAGTTCCACGTCATTACCACTCGCTGCGTAAAAAAGTTCTTCCTCATATACCCCCTGTATCTCTTGCCCAAAACCTTAAATCTGTGTCCTCCAGTCTTTGTACTATCAACTAATGGGAACAGCTTTTCTTTGTCTGCCATATCTAAACCTGTCATAATCTTGTACACCTCTATCAAATGTCCCCTCAACCTCCTTTGCTCCAAGAAGAACAACCCCAGCTTCTCCAACTTAACTATGTAACTAAAATCCCTCATCCCTGGAACCATTCTGGTAAATCTCCTCTGCTCCCTCTCAAGGACTCTCACATCCTTCCTAAAGTGTGATGACCAGAACTATACACAATACTCCAGTTGTGGCCTAATCAGAGCTTTATAAATATTCAGCATAACTTCCCTGCTTTAGTACTCAATACTTCTATTTACGATGCCCAAGACCTCACATGCTTTACTAACCACTCTCACAATATGTTCTACCACCTTCAAAGATCTAAGGACATGAACCCCCAGGTCCCTTTGTCCCTACATACCCTTTAGAGCTGTGTCATTTAGTCTATCGTGTCTCTCCCTATCCCTTTTGCCAAAATGCATCATCTCACACTTCTCTGTATTAAATTCCATCTGCCACTTGTCAGCACATTCTGCTCGCCTGTCTATGTCCTGTTGCAGTCGATTGGTATCATCCTCTCTGCCACACCTCCAAGTTTGGTATCATTGGCAAATTTTGCAATTTTCCTCTATATTCCAATATCCAAGTCATTTATAGAAATAAAAAGAAAGCAGTTGTCCTAGCACTGACTCTTGGGGAACACGACTGTCTACTAGCCTCCAGTCTGAGTCTGCAAGCTTTTAAATACACTTCTATACAACAAGCGAATAAAATAGTTTCAACGGGCATAGAGGCAGGACGTTTTTCACATTACTTTGAATGTTTCCTTCTAGTTTCCATTGGATAGTTGTGTGTTAAAAATAATATTCTATTGAAAGAGCAAACAACTTTGCTTTATAACAATGTGAGGTGAGGTTTCCTTTCAAAGGATGTTGCCAAGCCACCCTGATGGCTCAGAGATTAGTCACCAAACATAAGCCATACAATCCAACAAGTTTCATCTTTCATTCCCATTCGGTACTGAATTAGCTAATCTCACCCAGGCTGGTGACATTTAACATTTAACAATGAATCAGAAAATAACATTTTGAGATATAGGGCTGAATTTTATTCAGGGGCCGCGCTGTGCGGCGGCGCCCTTCAACTCAGCGCAGCGCCTGCATTTAGCAGCCGCCGCAGAGCCCCCGCAATATTACACCCGGGGGCTCATTAGTGTCACTGCGGCGAGCCTCCCCTCCTGATATTGCATGGGGAAAGGCGGGACATTTGGTGTAGTGAAGAACCCTTTGACAGCTGTGCAGCAGGTGTTGGGGCTCTATTTTAAGCGCCCTAGCACGTGCTTCCTGACAGCTGTCAAAGAATACTTACCTGACTGCTGAAGAGTGGGGCTGCTGTCAATCTGGCAGCAAAGCAGAAAGTGCTGCAGAAATTCAGCAGGTCAGGCAGCATCTGTAGTGAGAGAAGCAGAGTTAACTTGACCAAGTTCACAGACCTGAAAGTTAACTCTGCTTCTCTCTCCACAGATGCTGCCTGACCTGCTGAGTGACACCAGCACTTTCTGCTTTGCTGCCACATACTTACCCTGCTGTGTCCCAGTGTCCTGTGAAGTTGTGATCCACTTCTTCCACTCAAGTGTAACATTCCTTCTTGTAGGCATATCGCACCTGGGTGAATAATCTTAAATTTGCACATTCCATGACGTGAGACTTAAATAGACCATAAAAGGTATTACAGAGGTTTACACAGAACACACTGACACTAATGGGAATGCACGGGTGTCACAGCGATGTAAATACATCTTTCACGGAGTGTTCCTCACCACATGTGTGTCCTTTTCTCTGTGTGAATGATGTCTGCCAGCATGTAGTGCCAATGTCACATCCCTTTGCGCTGTTTGCCCTTCAGAAGAGCCAACGTATGCAATAATATCATTGCCATGCCACCATTACACATGAACGTCTCCACGGATGCAGTGACATGGACATTGGCTCAGTCAGCTGCTGCCTCTAATGGTTTACACAGAGATGCTGCAGATGTGGACCGGTGCACAGCAGGTGAGTGAGGGTGATGTGTGGCTTGCAGAGCTCATGTCGGTTCCTATGGAGCAGACAGCCTTTGTCTGATAAACCACTTCTGTACATCCCTACCTCACTGCTAGCCCTGCGTGCAGAGCCTGGGTGCCATCTGCCTTCCCTTGGGTCTTTCATGTTGTATTCCTCAGTGCCCTCATAGTCCGAGGAGGAATCCTGTTGACATCCCTCCTCATCATGCCAGGCCTGGCCCTAATGGGTGTGTAGTTGTGCAGAGCAGCAAAGAAAGGAGCTGGCCTTTTTGGCCCATAGTACAGGGCATCACCCTATCCATACAGGCATTGGAGGTGCTCTTTTAGCATGCCAATCTCCTACTCAATGGTGGCTCATGTAGCTCAGTGGCTGGCGATGTATCTCTCCTCTGAGCAGTGGTGGAATCTCTCACTGGTGTTGGGAGCTATGTCTGCAAAGGATAGCTCTTATCTCCAAGAAGCCACCCTTCCAACTGAGCCAGTTCAGTGAACAGCGGTGGCAGCTGGGACTGGCACAAGACCCAGGTGTCATGGCAGCTGCCTGAGGAGTGGTCACACATTTGCTGCAAGCATCTGCGGTGATCACATACTAGCTTCACCTAGATTGAGAGGGCTCCTTTAATGGTGACGTCTGCAGGTGGTAGCCTGGCAGTAGGCCTGATGGCCACATGAGTGCAGTCTATAAACATTACAACCTATGGTTCTCCGGCAATGGTGCGAGAACCAATGGCCCTCTGGGCCTGGCTTTGAGAGTCTGTCCTGAAGCGGATGTACTCACTGGCCCTCCGGTGCAGGGCATTGGTGACCTCCCTGATGCAGCGGTGTACTGCTGACTGTGTGACCCCACAAAGATCTCTGTTGGGTGCCTAAAAGGCTGTAGAGGTGCCAGGCTTGAGAACTGCTGCCACTATGAGGAACAAAAGCATGGGATGTCCACCAGAGCCCATGGGCTGCAGGTCATCCTTGAGCAGGGCACAGAGACATGTCACCACCCTCTCTATATGCGTAATCTCCTCTGACACTGGTGCTGTGACATCTGATGGCATGTAATATGGGGCCTGTAGATGTACGGCAACCGTAATGGTGGCTCCCCTTGGGGTCTGCTGCTCACGACTGGGGGCCTCTATGTGGATCGGACCTGCCTGTTGATATTGCCTTTGGTGCATACAGATCCTCAAAAGCAGAGAATCACACAATGTAGGATGAGCCATACCTATGTCCATGTGATAAATAAAGTTGAACCCTGCATGTATTCGAAGGTTCCTAATGGCAGAGATTGGTGTTGATGGGTACATCAGCTGCTTTCCTGGATCAACTATGTGGCATGCCATGGCATTGCCCATCTTGGCAAACACTCGGAGTGGCACAGTATGACCACATCAAGATCCTACCAGCTGAATCAATTGCCCCCATATAACATTAATGGTCCTGCCCTTTCTGGCACCCTCCCACACACAGGTTGCCGAGTGTGCCAGTGCCCCTTCACAAACACAGAGCGTACACTGTTAACAGAGGGATGGTACACGGTACCTCTCTTCATTCCAGCATAGCTTTCCCTCCAGTAATCCCAGATCCCCTCCCTTTCAGGATGCAGAGTGAGACCCCTGCATATCCCCCCTCCCTTTCAGAATGCAGAGTTAGACCCCTGTGTATCCCCCCTTCCCTCCTCCCTTCCGTCATGCAGGGCTGAATTTCACTGGCCCCTTGTTGCCGCGGGCCGCGGCGCAGGGGCCGGTAAAATGCTGCGGGGAGAGGCCCGCCTCAACCCGTGACACCGAGAAGGGCCTGCCGCATATTAACGGCGGTGGCAGGACCTCAGTGCAGCCCCCCGCCGCACGGCAGTGGCACCACAATTAGCATATGGTAATGTTACTTACCTTTGATGATTATGCAGCCTGCCGCCTCTGCACCGACACATCCAGAATTTTTGTTGAACGGGCGGCCATCATGTGCCATCCCTTTCGTGATTTGGAAAGCCGATGGGTTCTCAAAGGCAGAAGTTGTCGCCAGCGAAAGTAAGTTGTGTTATTCAGGGGTCTTACTCTGTATTACGGGAGGGAGGGGGGAATATTCAGGGGTCTAACTCTGCATTCTGGAAGGGTCAACTCTGCATTCTGGAAGGGAACCACTGCAATTCCGCCGTCCGTAATGGTTGGTAGCTCTGTGCCATCGACTGCCTCTGTCATTGAAGGAGCAATGGCGCTCGGCGCTCGAGTCACCCTGCATGTGGGGAGAGTGCCACAGACGGTAAGTGTGTGAAGGTTATATGTCTTGTGGGTCAATCTATGCAGCATGTCCAATCCTTATGTGGTCATGTGGTGCCACTCTTAGTGGGAGCTAAGACGGGCAATGTTATGCCATTCCACACAGTTGCTGCATGAAAGCACCTGATGTTCCACTTAACATCAATCTCTGCCCTGTCAGGAACCTTTGAAGCATTGAAGGAACCGAGTTGAATTGCAACTTGAAGATGGGGATGGTTCACCCTGTGTTCATTGATGCACTTCTTGAGAGGATCCATATGCCCTGCAGGCAAAACCAACAGGCAGATGCAGCCCACATAGAGGCCCCCAGTCATGAGCAGCAGCACCCAAGGAAAGCTCGCCACTACAGATCACCGTGCATCTACAGATCCCGCATGACATACCTGCAGATGTCAGAGCGCCAGTGTCAGAGACGACTGTGGATGTCGAGAGAGGCAGTGTCACATCTCTGTGCCCTGCTTCCATGATGACCTGCAGCCCAGGGGCTTCGGGGGACATCCTATGCCTGTGGCCCTCAAAGTGACAGCATATATTAACTTCTATGCCTCTGCATCATTTCGGGGACCCACTGGAGACCTTTGTGGGGTCACACAGTCAGCAGTGCACCGCTGCATCAGGGAGGTCACCGATGCCCTGTTCCGGAGGGCTTGTGACTAAATCCACTTATCAACGGGCCCTGGAAGCCAAGCCAAGAGGGCCACTGGTTTCAGCTCCATTGTGGGATTCCCACAGGTGCAAGGGGTCATAGACTGCACCCATGTAGCCATCAAGGCTCCCGCTGAGCGACCAGCTGTATAGGTAAACTGTAAGAGCTTCCACTCAATCAATGTGCAGCTCGTATTTGATCATTGGAAGTGATTCATGCAAATCTGTGCCCACTTTCCAGGCAGCGGCCATGACGCCTTCATCCTACGCCAGTCGCAGTTGTCGTTGCTGTTCACTGAACTGGCTCAGATGGAGGGATGGCTTCTTGGAGACAAGGGCTACCCCTTGCAGACATGGCTGCTGACACTGGTGAATCACGCCAGCACTGCTGCAGAAGAACGATACAACGCCAGCCACGGCGCTGCAAGAGTCACCGTTGAGCAGGCGATCGGCATGTTTAAAATGCAATTCTGCTGCCTGGATAGATTGGGTGGTGCCCTGCAGTACAGGACGGAAAGGGTAGCTCGCATCAGTGATGTTTGCTGCGCTCTGCACAACTACATATTCAGTAGGGGGAGGCCTTGCAGGATGAGGAGAGACATGAGCAGGACTCATCCTCAGACAATGATGACGCTGAGGTCTTACAGCAGGGAAGGCACACAGGAGGACAGAGAACATCCAGGCACCGCATGCAGGGCAAGCAGCGAGTTAAGGATGCATGGCAGCACCTCATTGCTCAAAGGTTCTCCACGCCATGAGAACCACCTTGGGCTCTGCACGCCACACAGCACCCTCATTCACCTGTTGTGCAGCAGTCCACATCTGCAACATCTTTGCATACACCATTACTCGCAGCAGAATACTGAGCCATTGTCCATAGTACTGCATCCGTGGAGATGCACATGAGTGATACTGGCAAGGTAATGATGTTACCCACACATTGGCAATTCTGGAAGGCCAATGCTGTGAAGGGAGGAGTCACGATCAGTACATGCTGGCACACTTCATTCGCACAGTAAAGCACTGCAATGTTAGTGACGATGATTTTGTTCCTGGCCTTTCTAGGGTGTTGTGTCACCCATGCAGACCCATCTGTGTCAGGATGCTTGTTGGAAATGCTTGCAGATTCTCCTACGCGGTGCCACTCCTGCTCCAGCAGCCTGGCTGTAGGAAGGCTGCTGCTCTGATAGCCCTTTGGCTGTGGATGACTTTGGCGGGCGTACCCTGTGCGCATGAAGCCTAGAGGTCTCCAGTTGGCTGGGAAAATGATTGTTCATCCCCTTCCGGCATTGGATCCTTTGATGCCAGATAGACCTACGGCTACTCACCTTCTCTGCCTCCTCCGGCCAGACTGCCTTGTTCAGGCGGGAGGGCCTCTTCTTACCATCGCTGGTGAAAAGGACCTCCCGCTTTGCCCACACAGCCTGGAGGAGAGTGAGCAGGGAGGCTTCACTACATTGCTCCGCCACCCTAGATTACCCCTCTGCCATCACCGGCTTTTGGTGTGGTCCTGTAAATGCAAAGGTGACTCCACCATGTAGCAGCTCTAATGTCTGGCTACAAGGTTTGTCTTGCACATGTTTGAAAACCAATGCAGCACTGGAGGTGGCGGTGGGGGAGGGGTGTAATCTGTGCTGCTGTCATGGGTTTTTCAACAATTACACATCGACACAGGTTCACGAACACTTTGCTTCTGCAGCAGCTGATCATATTTATTCTTGTAATATTTATAGTTAGCAATGCAGCTAGAGTATGAACATATTTCCCTCTTTTTTTGATAAAAAATTGGTATAATTGCAGTTACATGTATTTTCACATAACAGCTCGCAGGGAAATGAATACAGATTCCAAATGCATATTAGTCTGTGGCTTTTCACAGTCAGATGATTAGATGCTCATAGTCGGTAATTATTTTTCAATTATGGCTTTATTTCTGTTGTGTATTCGCCTTTTATGCTCTATTTCAGTCTTACGTCATGAAATGTGCAAAATTAAGATTATTCACCCAGGTGCAACATGCCTACAAGAAGGAATGTTACACTTGAGTGGAAGAAATGGATCACAACTTCACAGGACACTGGGACACAGCAGGGGAAGTATGTGGCAGCAAATCAGAAAGTGCTGGCGTCACTCAGCAGGTCAGACAGCATCTGTGGAGAGAGAAGCAGAGTTAACTTTCAGGTCTGTGAACTTGGTCAAGTTAACTCTGCTTCTCTCTCTACAGATGCTGCCTGACCTGCTGGATTTCTGCAGCACTTTCTGCTTTGCTGCCAGATTGACAGCAGCCCCACTCTTCAGCAGTCAGATAAGTATTCTTTGACAGCTGTTAGGAAGCAGGTGATGGGGCACTTTAAGTAGGGCCCCAGCGCCTGCTGCACAACTGTCACAACTCTCTCCCTGCGCCAAATGTCCCACCTCTCCCCGTGTAAAATGGGGAGGGCGGCGTGCGGCCTCTATGGAAATTAGCCCCGGGATTAATATGGCGGGGGCTCAGCGGCGGCTGCTAAATGCAGGCGCTGTGCTGAGTTGAAAGGGCGCTGCAGTCCATGGCGGCGCCCCAATAAAATTCAACCTGCAGAATGAGGACCTGCCGGCTTTTCAGATCGTGAATGGGACCACACATGACGGCCACCCGTTCAACAAAAAATCCAGCAGTGTCGGTGGAGAGGAGGTGGGCTGCATAATCAGCATAGGTAAATAATATTACCATATGTTGATTGTGGTGCCACTGCCGTGTGGTGGGGGGAGGGGGGCCGCACCTTGTCGAAGTCATGGGTCAAGGCAGGCCTCTCCCCGTCGCATTTTACCAATCCCCGCACCGTGACCTGCAGTGTCGAGGGGCTGGTAAAATTCAGCCCATAGTGAATGAATACTTTGAGACATATCATGTGGTAAGTACAGTATGCTTGGAGGAAAAGGCTGACCAAAGGTTCTAAAAGCTCTTCACTACTGGTGTGTTCCCCATGTTATTTCTGGGTCTATCATAGACTAATTGATAAAAAAATTAATTGCTTTGATTAGTCCACAACCCCATTATCATTGTATCATTTGACTACCAGGATGGTAGAAGGTGGTCTAGATGGACCTTGGTCTTTTTCCATCCAGCAATTCCTCTGTTCCTAAATGGCTACTGTGCCCCTGGGTAAGGGAAGGGAAAATTGGTTCTGGTTTACACTAATGTTCACTATCAAATAACCCTTGCTGGATGTGCACGTGTATGGATGCCCATTGGGGACTGTATTAAGCTTGGAGGTGGCATCTTCAATAGTCAACTAGCCTATTGCTACTCACTGTCAAAGCTTGCTTGTGAGTAATAGCCACATGGGCAAGCTAAACCTACCAACTTTGCACCAGTGCCCCAGTAAGAGAGTCAGCACAAGGAGACAAAGGAAGAAATTAGAGAGAAAATAAATATTTGGGACTTGACTTTTTGAACCAGCATGGTTCCTGGAGCCATCAGCTCCAAACACTCCATTGCCATCTCTCCACGTTGACCTTGCTGGTAAAGCTGCTGTGACTCTCAACTTTTATAACATACATTTATAGCAGCCGAGATGATGGCAACAAAGCTGCGTAATTATTGATTGTGCCATTGTGCCTAACATTCTACAAAAACGTAGCAAACCAACTTTTTAGGCTCATTGCCATGGTGATGTCACCCATTTAATGCCGTGTTATTCAAATGGAACCCTTGTTATTTTGGGCCACAAATATAATGTTAAGCAGAATGTATCATGTGTTGTGTTCGGCTCTCAGTCTATCAATCAAAGAGGATTAATTTTGACCCTAAGATCAAATAAGTTGTGCTCCACTGGTCTAAGAGCATTGTCTTCCTGGCCACGGCACTTATCGCCTAGTTCAAAACAGATCTGGGATGCTTATTCATTTAATTATCCGTGGCTCTGTTTTGAGGGGGTCACTGATAGTTAGTCTCCAAGGACATCATCCTAAAGCTGCAATAAATTGCACGTCTTCAGCCCACTTGGCAGTCTCTCCTGGTTAGGTATTGTAAAACATTTTTTTAACGGCCTTAAGCAGCAGCTAATTGCTAAGTGAATGTTTCCTGTTGGTTATACTTTCAAGAAATGCAAGAGAGTTGAGCAGCAAAATATAAGTGCACTGCTTGTGGTCAAAAGTGAAACAAAGCAGCCACCAATGTCTCCAGTTTCACAAGGTATTGCTTGAAAGATATTTAATACTCATTGTATATCACTGGAAACTATATATAGCTACATCATTTATAGAGACCCAAATTGTGGACTTGAGGAATGAGAAGCGAGCATGTTGAAAAGGGAGGCACATTCCTCTGGTGTAACCACTTGTTGATGCATTGTTGCATTGCAGCACATTAGATAATGAAAGCATCAGAATGTAGGACAATACCAGGCCCACATTTTTAACTGTAGTACACCTCTAGATTGATTTTGAAGTGATTGGTGTCTGGTCATTTTTTTTAACACTCCTTTCTGCACTGCAACAACAGTTTAAAATGAGTGTTCATATGACAAAATTAATATGCCGCATTCTTGGCAGGTGGGGGTCTGCATGACACTAGTTACTCTTTACTTTTTTTTTTCAGTAGCATTGACAGCTTCCCTTGATTATAACACATCATCACTTGGACAGATTCACTTTGTTGTACAGAACTTTGCACATTTCCCTTTTTATCGCATTTCAGTTTCCTCTCACCTGTCCTCCATATTCAGTCTGTTCCTTATCTTGTTCAATTCCCTTCTTTAATTAAATGCAGGCTTCAGATTTTGCTAATCTCTCGGTTGCAGCTTGAGCAAGAAATTGGGGAAGAAACAGCAGGAATTTCCTTCTGTCAAAAGTGAAAAGTGAATTTCATGGCCACAAGCTCACTTATAGAATTTATATATTGCCTGGAAAAGCCAAATGTGACACTTATCCAACAGTGTTGGAGATCCAAACGATGACATATCCTCTATTTATCTGATGTAAAAGAGAAATGGTTTTCCATCAGTTGAATGACCTCAGCCCAACTCATGAGTTATGTTGCCTGGTTTGGTTTATTTATTTGATGTTGCCAGTAATGTGGAGCTTCCCTTAAATCACTGTGTAGCCTTATCAAGGGCCTAAAAGGTCTGCTTCAAACCAGAATTAAACCTTCATTCAACATTGAGTACTCGCTTTTGCGCTGATTTTTTAAAAATGTGTGCTCCACTCGTGTGGAAAATAAGTGTTTGACTTCAGGTGAAAGTATACTTTGTTACAGGTTTGAGAGGGAACTAAACAGCTCACTCACCTTCTTCATGAGATCAGGTATGTGGTGCAGAGATGAATTGAAAGAAGGGAAAAATATACAATATATACGAACATCAACATACGAACTAGGAGCAGGAGTAGGCCACTTGACCCTTCGAGCCTGCTCCACCATTCAATAAGTTCATGGCTGAACTGATTATTTCACATTTCCACCTACCCCCAATACCCTTCCACCCCCTTGCTTATCAAGAATCTATCTATCTCTGCCTTAAAAATATTTAAAGACTCTGCTTCCACCACCTTTTGAGGAAGAGAATTCCAAAGATTCACAACCCCTGAGAGAAAAAATTTCTCCTCATCTCTGTCTTAAATGGACGACCCCTTATTTTTATACAGTAACCCCTAGTTCTAGATTCTCCCACAAGGGGAAACATCCTTTCCTCATCCACCCTGTCAAGACCCCTCAGGATCTTATATGTTTCAATCAAGTCGCCTCTTACTCTTCTAAACTCCAGCAGATACAAGCCTAGCCTAACCCATCTTTCCTCATAAGACAGCCCGCCCATTCCAGGTATTATTCTAGTAAACCTTCTCTGTACTGCCTCCAATGAATTTACATCCTTCCTTAAATAAGGAGAACAGTACTGTACACAATACTCCAGTTGTGGTCCCATCAATGCCCTGTACAGCTGAAGCATAACCTCCCTACTTTTGTATTCAATTCCCCTCATGATAAACGATAACATTCTATTAGTTTTTCTAATTACGTGCTGTACCTGCATGCTAACCTTTTGCAATTCTTGCACAAGGACACCCAGATCCCTCTGCATCTCAGAGTTCTGCAATCTCTCACCATTTAGATAATATGCTTCTTTTTTATTCTTCCTGCCAAAGTGGACAATTTCCCACTTTCCCACATTGTACTCCTTTTGCCAGGTCTTTGCCCGTTCACTTAACCTATCTATATCCCTCTTCACAAGTTACCTTCCTTCCTATCTTTGTATCATCAGCAAATTTAACAACCATACTAAGCCATTTATATAAATTGTAAAAAGTTGAGGCCCCAGCACAGGTCCCTGTCGCATACCGTTTGTTACATCTTGCCAATATAATTCAAAAATCAAGAGCCCCAAACTTGCCTCTCAAAATTCAGAACTTCATTAGACTCTAGTACTTTCATTGTAGTTAGGCAGCCAATACATACACCTTTACAGCACCATTATAAAATTTGCTCTCAGAACGTGGGCTATGCTGACAAGGCCACGTTTATTGCCTGAGAAGGTGGAGATAGGTCTGCTTCTTAAAATGCTGTGGTCCTTGTAGTGATGGTGCTCCCTCCAGGGAATTCTAGGAATTTGATGCAGTAACGATGATGGAAAAGCAGCAAATGTCCAAGTCAGAATGGGAACTTGGAGGTGATGGTATTCCCATGACCTTGCTTACTATGTCCCTCTCAGTGGTAGATGTTGCAAGGTGATGCTGAAGTAAGCTTGAATCAAGAAATTCAATCTGAAATCCATTTTCACTTCAAATTCAAACCAGTAAGTCAAACCTTTCTCCACCAAGTTATGCGTGGGAAAGAGGAAAAGTTGCCCATTAAGGGAATTCTTTTGCTATCTATTCAAGCCTGTGCAATGGCAAGAGAGGGAGGCTTATGTTTGTGGTGGTGCTCAGTGCACGCGGAATACCTTCCGTACGTTCCTGACCATCACAATAGCTTGGGAAGAGATAACATCTGGTGTGCCAATAAGGAGAGAATACAAATACAGACAGAATGATTAGTTAGTGCTTAAATGAAGTTTTTGGCAATGAGGCAAAGTGACAATCACTT
Organism: Heterodontus francisci; assembly: GCF_036365525.1. NCBI lineage: Eukaryota > Metazoa > Chordata > Chondrichthyes > Heterodontiformes > Heterodontidae > Heterodontus > Heterodontus francisci. Next base: position 34,268,202 of record NC_090396.1, on the reverse strand, counting down.
CAGCTGCTTTGTTTGTGCAACTTAAACAGAGAACCGACTTGGTATTAAAACGAATGTTACATCCACACTTGAGGGAATCCAGGACTTGGGATTCAGTCCAGGCTCCAACATTTCACACAGTTTATAAGCTTTTTTTTGCAGAATGAATATTTTTGCCTAAATTGGAGTTGAAAACCTTTCACGGCAACTTAGACTGAAGTAGCATTCGGTCCCGGACAAATATTTGAAAAGCCAAAAGTATGGGTGGTTACAATATTTGGCAAAACTTAATATAGTTTGTCATGGAACCATAAATTTTGTCATACAATATATTTTCTCTGGGCCCTCCCTGGCAAAGCTTTAAAAAGTATACTCAAACATTTTAAATAGAAAAATACAACTGAGCATTATTCTTCTAAAGTTTTAAGACTCCTCCTGCCAGGATGCAGTTAGGTTTGAAAGGGGAAGCAGTCAATTCAGACAAATTCCCCTTCCTTCAGTCTTGTTTTATTTTTATTCTCCATTCAAGTGCCTCTGTGGCTTGCACCATTTCCCTTTCCAATGTCAGGTGTGACCACCCCTCCCCCAGATTGACATCAATGACACTTTGAAGTAGATCCGAGGTAGCCCAATTGAGCAGACGAGAGTCATTTATCCATTGATATACCACCCCTCATTTTAGAGAAATAAATATGTTCCACCTCCTCATTCCTTGACGACTTTACTGTTGCAATTAGAGATAATCTGCTTCGGAAACAATTGGCTTAAACACCTACCTTGCCTTTTTATGCAGCAGGATGTGACCAACTATATCCTCTCATTCCTAATATGCTCTAGGCATAGTCCCAAAGGGACATAGGCATCTCTCCCTTTTACAGAGAGATAGTTGGTGATGTGTAGCTTGAGGGTCACCACTCCTCAAGCATGGGGCAAGGTGAGGAGGCAGGCCTCCATGAACTACCACAGCCAGTACAGGGATTGAACCAGCGCTGCTGGTATTTTCTGCATTATGCTCTAGCCAACTGAGTTAACCAACCCCCCTCATCCCTGATATAATTCTAATGAATCTACATGTACCTGTTACATAAGAATGTAAGAACAAAAGAAATAAGAGCAGGAGTAGGAATACAGCTCCTCAAGCCTTCTCCGCCATTTAATAAGATAGTGGCTGATCTTAGATCCCGACTCATCTTTCCCACCTGACACCTGATCCCTATATCCCTTGATTTCCTTAGAGTCCAAACATCTATCAGTCTCAGCCTTGAATATACTCAATGACTGAAAATCAACAGCCCTCTAGGGTGGAGAATTTCAAGGATTCAGAACACTCTGAGTGAGGAAATTTCTCCTCATATCAGTCCTGAATGGCCAACCCCTTATCCTGAGACTATGACCCCTAGTTCTAGAATTTCCAACCAGGGGAAACAGCCTCTCAGCATCTACCCTGTCAAGCCCCAAAAGAATCTTATATGTTTCAATGAGATCGCCTATCATTCTTCTAAACTCCAAACAACATAGGCCCAATTTACATCATCTTTCCTCATAGGACACACCTCTCATCCCAGGAATCAATTTAGTGAGCCTTTGTGGTACCCCTCTCTAAGGCAAGTGCTTCTTAGGTACAAAGATAAAAACTGTACACAGTATTCTAGGTATGGTCTCACCAAAGTGCTGTTCAATTGCAGAAAGACATCCTAGAAAAAAATTGGATTAGGCCTGATATTTCGGTATGGGGATCACAATCTGTGATTACCCGACGCGCAGTCCCATTGAGATAGGCAGCACACAAACTTTGTGCTACTTACTTTGCTATATGATTTCAGCATGTGAAACACTCTGTGTACTGGCCACACACTCAGCAGGGGCCCTTGTATGGGCATGGCTAGCAAGATGCAATTTATCGATGTTACTGTGTATGTATTATACTTAGATTTCCTGAAGGCATTTGATAAGGCGCCACATCAAAGATTATTGCAGAAAATAAAAGCTCCTAGTGCAGGGGGTAACATTTTGGCATGACCAGAAGATTGGCGAGCTAACAGGAAACAGTTGGCATAAATAGGTCATTTTCTGGTTGGCAAGATGTAACGAGTGATGTGCCACAGGGGTCAGTGTTGGGGCCTCAACTTTTTACAATTTATATAAACGACTTGGATGAAGGGGCCAAAGGTATGGTTGCTAAATTTGCTAATGACACAAAGATCGGTAGGAAAGTTAGTTTTGAAGAGGATATAAGGAGGCTGCAAAGGGTTATAGATAGGTTAGGTGAGTGGGCAAAGATCTAGAAAATGGAGTATAATGTGGGAAAATGTGAAATTGTCCATTTTGGCAGGAAGAATATTACCTAAATGGTGAGAGATTACAGAGTTCTGAGATGCAGAGGGACCTGGGTGTCCCTATGCATGAATCGCAAAAGGTTAGTATGCAGGTACAGCAAGTAATTAGGAAAGCTAATGGAATGTTATTGTTTATTGCAAGAGAAATTGAATACAAAAGTAGGGAGGTTATGCTTCAGCTATACAGGGCATTGGTGAGACCACATCTGGAGTACTGTGTAAATTATTGGTCTCCTTATTTAAGGAAGGATGTAAATATGTTAGAAGCAGTTCAGAGAAGGTTTACTAGAAGAAGGGTCACTGACCTGAAACGTTAACTCTTCTTCTCTCTCCACAGATGCTGACAGACCTGCTGAGAATTTCCAGCATTTCTTGTTTTTATTTCAGATTTCCAGCATCCGCAGTATTTTGCTTTTATTTACTAGACTAATACCTGGAATGAACCCTTGGCTTATGAGGAAAGGTTGGACAGGCTAGGCTTGTATCCGTTGGAGTTTAGAAGGATAAGAGGCGACTTGATTGAAACATATAAGATCCTGAGAGGACTTGACAGGATGGTTGTGAAAAGGATGTTTCCTCTTGTGGGAGAATCTAGAACTAGGGGTCACTATTCAAAAATAAGTGGTCGTTCATTTAAGACAGAGATGAGGAGAAATTTTTTCTGTCAGAAGGTCGTGAGTCTTTGGAACTCTCTTCCTCAAAAGACAGTGGAAGCAGAGTCTTTGAATATTTTTAAGGCAGAGGTAGATAGATTCTTGAGAAGCAAGGGAGTGAAAGGTTATTGGGGGTAGGCAATAATATGGAGTTGAGGTTACAATCAGATCAGCCATGATCTTGTTGAAAGGCGGAGCAGGCTCGAGGGACCTAGTGGCCTTATCCTGCTCCTAATTCGTATGTTCGTACATATGTTAACAAGCCTGGACCTCTTAAAGGCAGCCTGTCCCTCTGAAAGGGAAGCTGCATTCATGCAACAAAAGCTGCTGCAACAGTGTCAGAAAGGCTTGGCTAGAAGGTAAAGGACAACAAATGGAGTAACAGGCAAGAGAGTGACCTCCCAGGTTTTCAGATGTGGTACTGGAGTCATTGGAGATGGAGTTGGAAAGGAGGAGAAACGCCATGTTTCTGCAGGGGCTCAGGGGTCCCTCATGGCACCCACCGAGAAGGGAATGGGAGCAGATGCTCAGGGATGTCAATTTCAGGAGTCTAGCCCTGAGGACCTGGTTGTAGTACCTGAAGAAGTTCAGCAACCACACACGGGTGATCAAGGTCAGTGAATGCATCTACAAGTTACTGCTCAATGCACTATACCTTCATCGCTCAACAATCAGCAATCTCTAGCAATGAGGACTCACGTCTAACATCCAGATACTCCACCTCACCCTCACACACCTTCCAATGCTGCCAGCCTCACACCCACCTATTTCTGCCTCCACATACCTCTAGCTATTCAGCTCTGGCAAGCACAACACACAAGCACATTACAACACACACCCTGAACTCTTCTCTCTTTCTTGCAGGACTAAGTGGTACATATGCATAGGGAGCAGCCAAGAACCAGCAGGGGACAAATATGTCTCCATCACCTGAGCCCGCTGGAGGAGATGGTACTCTGCATCATGGGGATGGCTGTGACTGAGGATGTTGCATCTGACATTGATGAGAGTATTCAGAATAATGGTATGTTTCTGCCTCATGCCCCTTCTCAAATGCTATCTCAACCTCATCCTGCTATCTGGCAAGAAGTGCAAGCTTCTGATGATTTGACCATGGACCTCTTGCTTTCCACCCCAAACCCATTCCGTTACACCAACCCTCCCTTTCTGCATTTCTGCTTTCAGTTAGCCAAGAACTGCCACTTGGTTACCCAGTGCAGCCTCATAATGAAGTGCGAGAGCTACATCAAACCTCTGATGAAGAAGCATCGTTTCTTGACCTGATAATTGCAGACACCAGCTCAAATACTGGCACTGCTCATACAGTAGAGGGCAGTATAGAGGCAAGATAGTGAGTCAGCAGGCATGAGTGGCTATAGCTGGGCCAGGGAGAAAGGGCAGTTTTTGTGCCAGCTCACTGGAGGGTGAGGTCACAGACGAGTTCTGCTGCAAGGGACTCAGATGAGGACTTCAATGAGGTGGTATACAGGAGAACGCTGATGGGCATGCAAACCGAGATGCTTGGTGCACTGGCTATCCTGCCACAGAGCTTTTTGTCATGGTCAAGGAGGATGGAGGAGTCTGGCTCTAACTTGGCAGGGAGCTTTGGGCAGAACTTGGAGCCCATCCTTTCCAGCGTGGAAGAAGTGACCAACTCCATGACAACACTTGCGGACCCACCCGTGATGCAGCGTCTAGTGGCTGATGTTTCAGCTTCCATTACAGCACAAGCAGAAGCCACCCAATGCCTTAGTGCTGCAGTGGAAGTTCAGACTGAGTTCATGAGAGTCATGCTTATAGCCATGCAAGCTGAGCTTGGTGCCAAGCTGACCGCTGCCATCATGGATGTGGACTCTCACAGCAATCCAGCAATCTGACCTCCATCAGATTACTAGGATTGCGGAGGTGTTACCCCGTGGGAGTGGCAGTGGGTCTGTGGTACATGAACCTGCTGCCGTCTCTCAGCATGACAGCATTCGTTTTTTCACCACTGCCACTCCACCAGTGCACTTGCTGTTGCCTTTCAGCCAGCCAGCCCAGACTGCTCCTACCATGCTGAGGTGATGCAGGCCGAAGCCGGGCCCTCAAGGCCCAGAGCTGCTTGACTGTGCCCCGCAAGGCTATCTGCAGTCTCCCTCACTAAAAGTCAGCAGCCTTCCACCAGAAATGCTGCAGACACTGGGATAGAACTGTGAAGGAGCACCAGGACAGACAACGGCACCTGTAAAGCAGGCACTAAGGGAAAACACAAGGGTGAATATTTCAGTTTTGTGTGTATTATTGGAATTGTTGTTGGATAAAGTTGTTATGGAATGGCATTTGTTGGTGGCTTTATTTCAGAATTTTGGCCAAGCGGACTCTGTAACAGTTCATAGCGGATGGATTGAAAAGTTGGGAATTGTGGAGCAACTCTGATGTTGGGATGACATCTTAGAGGAACCAGAGTCTCACGGTTCTGGATGTTTCCTCCCTGCCTCCTCTTCCTCCTCCCAAGGTTGTCTCTGTACGCCTGGTGGCAAGGGCTGCAACCTCATGATAGCAACTGTGGAGGACGCTGCAGACCACCATGAACTTGGATACATGCACTGATGAGTACTGGAAGCTCCCCCCAAGCTGTCCAGGCAGCAGAAGCATTGTTTCAGGATGCCGATGGTCCACAACATTCCTGACTGCTGTATGCTTTTCATTATAGGCGGGCTGACCCAACATGGTCAAGTGACGGAGTGGAGTCATTAGCCAGGTGTACAGTGGATATTCACTGTGACCCAGCTGCCAGCCTCTGGCTCTTCGTGGTGTCCCCAAGGTGGTGAGTACTGCTGACTGACACAGAATAAATGCATTATGGCTGCTGCCAGGATAGTGGGTATTCACCAAGAGGATCTTCTGGTCATGGTTGTACACTAACTGGACATTAATAGACTAGCAACCCTTGCGGTTATGGAACAATCTCCTGGTTGATATATGGGGCCACAGAGCCATGTGCATTTAGTCAATTGCACTCTGCACCATTGGGAATGCTGTTAACCTGGCAAATCTACGTGCTCTCTCCCCCTGTTTCTCTCTGGTCAGTGAGAAGATGAAGAAGTCCACTCTCCTAAACAGGCCCTCTGTCAGCTCCCTGATACAGCACTGGACAGAAACTGTGAGATGTTGATAATGGCATCTGCTCCCCCCTGCAAGGATCCATTGGCTTAGAAGTTAAGGTCGATGGTGACCTTGATGGCCACTGGCAGCATCGTCCTCGCCCCTGCTGTGAGGCTGCAGGTCAAGTTGGAGGAGGTGACACAGTTCAGTGACCAACTCCTTGGTGAAATGTAGATGCCTCACGCACTGCTCCTGGCTGAGGTGGAGGGAGGAGAATTGTTCCCTAAAGACCCTTGGTGGGTAAGGCCTTCCTCCCTCTGTGCACTGCTTCCCCTCTTTGTAGCCTGTGCTCCATTTCCAAGTCATGCAGCAAGAGGGACTTTGTCCATAGCCCCCGTTACTGAAACAGGCTTTCTCCTGACAGGCCAATCAACTCCTCTGACCTCCTTGTTAGGTTCCAACACCACTACATTGAAAATCCAAATAGTTAGCAAAATTCCTCCAACAATATAGTACACAGTAGTCCACTAACTCTGCAAAAGAATGTTGAAAGCATCTCACCTGAAAGTTGGATGGATAACCTTTTAAGTAGTGCTAGTGTATGATGGCATTAAGAGAGCTTTAGGGCCAACCGTCAGGAAGATCGCCCCCCTCAAATCTAAATCAGGGGACACAATCACTGACCAACGCAAGCAAATGGACCGCTGGGTTGAGCAGTACCTCGAACTGTACTCCAGGGAAAATGTTGTCACTGAGACCGCCCTCAATGCAGCCCAGTCTCTGCCAGTCATGGATGAGCTGGACGTACAGCCAACAAAATCGGAACTCAGTGATGCCATTGATTCTCTAGCCAGCAGAAAAGCCCCTGGGAAGGACGACATTACCCCTGAAATAATCAAGAGTGCCAAGCCTGCTATACTTTCAGCACTCTACGAACTGCTTTGCCTGTGCTGGGACGAGGGAGCAGTACCACAGGGCATGCGCGATGCCAATATCATCACCCTCTATAAGAACAAGGGTGACCGCGGTGACTGCAACAACTACCGTGGAATCTCCCTGTTCAGCATGGTGGGGAAAGTCTTCGCTTGTGTTGCTTTAAACAGGCTCCAGAAGCAGGCTGAGCATGTCTACCCTGAGGCACAGTGTGGCTTTCGAGCAGAGAGATCCACCATTGACATGCTGTTCTCCCTTCGCCAGCTATAGGAGAAATGCCGCGAACAACAGATGCCCCTCTACGTTACTTTTATTGATCTCACCAAAGCCTTTGACCCCGTCAGCAGACGTGGTCTCTTCAGACTACTAGAAAAGATCGGATGTCCACCAAAGCTGCTAAGTATCATCACCTCATTCCATGACAATATGAAAGGCACAATTCAGCATAGCAGTGCCTCATCAGACCCCTTTCCTATCTTGAGTGGCGTGAAACAGGACTGTGTTCTCGCACCTACACTGTTTGGGATCTTCTTCTCTCTGCTGCTCTCACATGCTTTCAAGTCTTCAGAAGAAGGAATTTTCCTCCACACAAGATCAGGTGGCAGGTTGTTCAACCTTGCCCGTCTAAGAGCGAGGACCAAAGTATGGAAAGTTCTCATCAGGGAACTCCTCTTTGCTGATGATGCTGCGTTAACATCTCTCACTGAAGAGTGTCTACAGAGACTCATCGACAGGATTGCAGCTGCCTGCAACGAATTTGGCCTAACCATCGGCCTCAAGAAAACAAACATCATGGGACAGGACGTCAGAAATGCTCCATCCATCAATATCAGCGACCGCGCTCTGGAAGTGGTTCAAGAGTTCACCTACCTAGGCTCAACTATCACCAGTAACCTGTCTCTCGATGCAGAAATCAACAAGCGCATGGAAAAGGCGTCCGCTGCTATGTCCAGACTGGCCAAGAGAGTGTGGGAAAATGGCGCACTGACATGGAACACAAAGGTCCGAGTGTATCAAGCCTGTGTCCTCAGTACCTTGCTCTACAGCAGTGAGGCCTGGACAACGTATGTCAGCCAAGAACGACGTCTCAATTCACTCCATCTTCGCTGCCTCCGGAGAATCCTTGGCATCAGCTGGCAGGACCGTATGTCCAACACAGAAGTCCTCGAGGCGGTCAACATCCCCAGCATATACACCCTACTGAGCCAGCGGCACTTGAGATGGCTTGGCCATGTGAGCCGCATGGAAGATGGCAGGATCCCCAAGGACACATTGTACAGCGAGCTCGTCTCTGGTATCAGACCCACTGGCCGTCCATGTCTCGCTTTAAAGACGTCTGCAAACGCGACATGAAGTCCTGTGACATTGATCACAAGTCGTGGGAGTCAGTTGCCAGTGATCGCCAGAGCTGGCGGGCAGCCATAAAGGCGGGGCTAAAGTGTGGCGAGTCGAAGAGACTTAGCAGTTGGCAGGAAAAAAGACAGAAGCGCAAGGGGAGAGCCAACTGTGTAACAGCCCCGACAACCAATTTTATCTGCAGCACGTGTGGAAGAGTCTGCCACTCTAGAATTGGCCTTTATAGCCACTCCAGGCGCTGCTTCACAAACCACTGACCACCTCCAGGCGCTTACCTATTGTCTCTCAAGACAAGGAGGCCAAAGAAAGAAAGTGTGGGGTTGGGCGGGGGCTGGTGTGTGAGTCCCTTGTGTAGCTGAACACATGTTCAGATGCCAATTATTAAGAGAGCCTATTAGCTGGTCTTGTGTGGTACAAAATGGCAAATTGTGTGCCAAATGAGCATTTGAAGCTATTTGACGTCACAACCCAGCCACGCTACATGGTTCCGCCACACACACATGAGCACCCTATCGGTCAGGGCATGTCGAGCAAGCTGCACCACAAGTGCCCGGAAGTGTCCTGGTCGACAGTTTTGCAGCTTGGCTTCGATTGTACCAGCACCAGCAGTGCTACAGAGCCCAATTTCATGGCCCCTTACTCTTGTACTCCAACCTCCTTGCAATAAAGGCCAGCATACTATTTGCCTTCTTAACTGCTTGCTGTATTTACATGATAACTTTCTGTGTTCGGGTGCAAGGACTCCCAAATCCCTCCAAACACCAGCATCTAATAGTTTAAAAAAATTCTGTTTTTCTATTCTTCCTACTAAATTGAATAACCTCACATTCACCCACATTATACTCCATCTGCCGTCTTCTTGCCCACTCACTCGGTATGTATACATCCCTTTGCAGACTCTTTGTCACCTACTCACAGCTTGCTTTCCCACCTAGCTTTGTATTGTCATCAAACTTGGATAGATTACAGCCCATGCCTTCATGTAAATCATTAATGTAGGTTGTAAATAACTGAGGGCCCAGATTGATCTTTACAACACCCCACTAGTTACATTGCCTGTTTATTCCCACTCTCTCTTTTCAGTCCTTTAACCAATCCTCGACCCGTGCTAATATATAGCCCCCAACGTCATGAGCCCTTCCCTTGTGTAAACAACATTTTGTGTGACACCTTATCGAATGCCTGTTGAAAATTCAAATATATTACATCCATAGGTACCCCTTTGTCTACCCTGCTAGTTACATTCCAGAGTTCTGATGGTTTTTATGTAATGAAGTGCCCAAAACTGTACACACTGCCCCCTCTGAGGCCTTAACAATGTATTGTACAATTAATCACTAGGTCCTTGCTTTTATATTCACTGACCCAAATATAAAATCCAGAATCCTTTTCAATAGATGTTTCCAATGCAGTGTGATTAAAAAAAAAGTTTCTTGGGTTCATGACATTGCAAAACATGAAACAACCATTATGGTATGTTTATTGTGTTGAGATCTTTAATTGTCGGGGGCTTGTCCTGACCTTTGCTGAAGTGAATTATTAAAACTAATTCTAAAAATAGTTCTGGACTTTATTGTGAGAGTCCAGTTTACCTATGGCTCATGGACCAAGCTTGTTACTTGTGTAGGTTATTGCTGCCCTAGGTGGTCATAGCAGAGTGTGCTGTGTGTTAATACTGACTAAAAGTTGGGATATGCTCTTTTCAATAGTCCACGTGACATACAACTGAAACAAACACATTATGATAGAATGAGTCATTTTGGTGTCCTGTGCTTTCTGGAGGGTTGAGTTTCTCAGTTTATGGGCTGTATCGATGCTGTTATTAATTCCAGATGTCTGGACTCTGAGACGACAAACACTAGAAAAAAATGTAGAACAAGGAAAACATGAATAAAGCGCTCTCTGTCATTTTCTGAGAATCCCAAAAACATACTATCGTCAAAGGTATATTTGCTTGAATTTTATTGCCCAGTTCTGTATTTACCTTTCCATTCCTCTAAGCTTGACTTAAATCAATTGAACACCTTTGTGTTTAAATGACGTCCAATAAAACACTCTCATGTCCAGGCAATAACACAGATTAACTACTTGGTGAAAATTAATAATTCACTCACATCTAGTACAATACGACTTATGTCTATCTCAGCTGTTGTACATTTATGCGATAATTGGTCTCGATATTTAAACCCCAAGACACATTATAAGAGGTCAGGTTAAACCCAAAAAATGGAATGTGCCCCCAACCTGATGCATACATGCTCATCGCCATATTTACAGTGGCAGGTTGTGAGGAATGCTTCCCCAGCCCGTCAAGCAAACTGTTGCCGTCCCTTCTGCTGATCATAGCCTCTGTCTCACTCCTGTCATGATCAGCAACCTCCCCCTGCTCCCCACCACCCAGCCCGAACTGAAGCCTGCCCCCGTGATGGCCATTGTCCGGGTCTGTCCCCAAGGATCCTTGGCTGTGATCTCCTGATGCTGATTTTCCCACCCAGCTCCTCTGCACACTTCTGGCTTCCCCGTAAATAATGTGACCATTGTGTCCACTTCAGGAGAGGAGCAGATAGCTGAGTGCAAGATAGATGATGCAAAGGATGAAGATGTTACATCATAGAATTATAGGGATGAATTTAGTGAAGCCATTTGGAGTGGGAATGGAGGCATAGGGGGTGCCAAAGAAGTGTCGGATATGTCTGCCTGAAAATCTAACATCATGACATTAGTTCCGGATTTAGTCAGCGGCAGGAAAGCACCAAAGCGGCATCACTGCCCTGACACGATGGGCCTGCCATTTAAATTGTAGAACTATTAGGTTTAATACATTAGCATGTAATTGAAAGTGATTCATTGCGGGCTTGGAATTAAGTGAACGACATGCAGCCTCATGTGCCTTCAGATTCCCAGCCGTGGAAAGTTGGCAGTACCGAGGCAAGGCCTCATTCCCACAACAGGAGGCAGCCATGATCAGCACTGGATAGGGGAAGAGGGGGCAGCGGTGGCTATTGTTGGCATGCAGTGCTGTACACTCTGCATGAGTTGGCTTGGTCTCATGTGGTCTGCAAGGGTGAGCTTGATCTCGGTTTTTCAGCACAGGTGCCATACTGCTGGATGAGAGGGTTGTTTATCAGCAAGGGTGGTCAGTGAGGCCCATCTCCATGTAAGCCAAGAGGCATAGCAAAGGCAAAGATGCCAAAGCAACTTTGTCACTGCAAGGACAGCAGTCTTGAGGCCTACTGATCACCTGGCATGGGTCTCATACAGCCTGACTTTGTGGACCCCTATGGCATGATGCAGTGTCTCCAATGGAGGGAGGTCCAGGAAGCAAGAGACAGCATCATACTTACCCACTTCCAGCCATCATGATAGCATCTCAGAGTAAACGCAATGAAGACTCACCTAAAGTCATTCAGTTTGTCAGTTTCTTTCTATTTGGGTTCCATGCCTAGCACCCAGCTTAACCACACACTCTGGCATATCAGAGATGTTTACCAGAGGAGGGCTGTGCCTACACTAATAGCCTACTAAGGAAGATGGGTGAAGTCAGCATCTCATAATTAAGGCACGAAGGAATAAGCATTTTCCACAATGAATGTTAAACTCAAAAGCAAAAAAATTTCATAACAGAAAACAAATGGCAAATTTCAAGCACCTTTGAAAACCCAAGTACGTCTATGTGGTTTTCTGTATATATTTCCGAGTGTTTCCTCGAGGAGTGACCCCTGTGCTAGCAGCTGGGCTGGAGGTAGGTTGATGATCATGCTGCCCCTTGGCCAGTGATGACGTTGGCAGTCATCGTCTGGCTGCCTGAGGCCTGGAAGGCCCGGCTACCTGAGAGTTTCCTGCACAAGTGCAGGATTCTCCTCATGCATCACGGCTAATGGAGTTGGATTCACACGCAGAGATGCTGAGGAGCTGGTTCACACTCAGAGCACCCTGAGGGGAGTCCCCAGATACGGAGGTCAGCCTCTCCTCCTCCCTTTCATGGCCCACTTGAACTTCCTCGCTCACTAGAGAAGGACGAAGAGCTGGAGAAGGCTCCAGGAGGCTTGTCCTTCTCTTGCCTTGCCACTGCTGCGTTGAGCTCATGGCCAAGGCAATCGTCTGCAGGTCTGTGCGCATCTGTAGGATTTGGCTCTCCCTGAGGGTTGCCAATTCATCGATGGAGGAAGCCATGTGCTCACATGCCTGAGATATGGCAGTACTCCCGGCATGCATGAACTCCTCCATCATCTGCTCATGGCTGCACATGGCCTCCTGCATCTTGGCCAGATGTTGCCCTACCCCTCCCTGCAACCTCAGCATGCCCTGAGCTGTTGACACCAGAGGCTTGGCATCAGCCTGGGGCTCAGTATGGACCTGTCCACCCACAGTTCTTTGATGGTCTGAGGCTTCGGCTGTCTCAGCCTCAGCCAGCTGCTCGGGTGTATGTGCAGTGCTCTCACATTGCTTGTGAACCTGATTCTACAGCAAGCATAAACCCACTGAGGTGAAAGTATCTGCACTGGTGGAAGGTGCAGGAGAGTCATGGGAATGTGCATCCTCTGACTGCTCCTCCTCAGAGGTTGACTACTGTCCCCCTTCTGCTGGAGTCTCCTGCAGATGCTGACCTGCATAATGGAACACTAACATGTGTGGGTTAGGAATTGAAGATCTTGTCATGATATCCATACATGATGTGGATCTCCAGAAGTGTGTTGGATGTCGATTGAAGAAAATCCTGACTGTCTTGCACAGAGACTTCAGTCTCAACATCTGCTATTGAGCAGCCGCCCGGGTTCCCCCCTAATTCCAGTGCTTCATTCTCAGCTGCTGAGAGAGGCCGTATGTCTGGAATTCCTCCACCAGTCCTTGCGGTCTCCCTGTTGTTATGGACCCACTTATACTGCAAGTGGAAAGAGGGAGATAGTCATACATCACAGGAAGAGCTACAGGACAGATGTGCTAGTGTCAGCCTCTCGTCCCCTGCTGGGGTTTCCTATATGGTTAGTCCGCATGTCAGCGCTTGGGGAAGGTAATGGGGTGAGCTATGAAAGAAGATGGCCTGTGGCCGAGACGCAGCCATGCATCTGGCAGGACGTGGTGATGCCTAACCCCCTTTGCCTGCGCCTTTAGGGTTACTCCTCCCCATGGCACGTAGCTTCCCGCATAGCCATATGCAATCCCCAAAGAGGAGGGAGCTATGTAGCACTCACATTGGCAGACCGAATGAGATTGTTGACTGGACCCATGCTGCGGAGATGACCCCATGGCTGCCTACCTCCTCTGCGATCTCCAGGTTTGCTTGATTAATCGGGAGGACCTCTTCTTGCCATCACTAGAGAATAGGACCTACTGCCATTCCCCTGTAGACTGGAGGAGAATCTCCAAGGAGGCATCACTAAACCATGAAGTCATCCAGTGTCTTGCCTCTGTCATACTGTGGCCCCCTTGTCGGGGTGGATGAGCAGGGTGGGGAGGGTCCAAGATTCACTCCAGCACCAGTTTCAGCAGTAAACAGCAAATGACTCAAAGACAGCAATGTAAGCAGGGCTGGCAGGGCTTTAAATATGGCACCAGCACCCGCTCTGGAGTCATCTGTCACCACATTCGGTGCCTCAAGTCCCGCACCAGTCATACAATTGGTCGTTCCCTGGGCCTCCATTATTATAATTGGCCAACCACCACATGATTGCTGTTAGCTGGCTGCACACAAGACGAGCAGCAATGGCGCCCATTTCCAGGTCCACCACCGGAAGCTGCGAAGGGAGCATTAAACCCAGCCCATAGACTATTACAGCACAGTAGGAGGCCATTCATCCCATCATACCTGCAACAGCTTCCAATTAGCTCTACTTCTGAGCCTTTTTCTCAAAGCCCAGCAAATCTTTCCATTCTAAGTATATGTCTTACATCTGTGCCCTTTGGTTACCAACCGTCCTACAAGTGGAAACAATTTCTCCATATTTACTCACAACCTCTCATCATTTTTAACACCTCTATTAAATCGCCCCTTATAACTGAAATGCCTCATCCCTGGTATTGGTCTGGTAAATCTCCTCTGCACCCTCTCCAATGTCTTGGCATCCTTCCTGAAGTCTATGTTCAGAATGAAGTCAATGGAAATAAAAGTCAGGACAGATGTAAAATGGCTGCTAATTTGCTATCACCCATTTCACCCTGTCACACATTGTCAAAATCTACTCCAATATTCTAGGTGAGGTCTAACTGATGATTTGTAAATATTTAGCATAACTTCCTTGCTTTTGTACTCTATGCTTCTATTTATAAAGCCAACAACCTCATATACTTTTTTAACAGCTTTATCAACTTGTCCTGCTACCCTCAAAGATTTATGTACATATACTCCCAGGTCCCTCTGTTTCTACAATAATATAATAAAAGCAAAATACTGCGGTTGCTGGAAATCTGAAATAAAAACAAGAAATGCTGGAACCACTCAGCAGGTCTGGCAGCATCTGTGGAAAGAGAAGCAGAGTTAACGTTTCGGGTCAGTGACCCTTCTTCGGAACTGACAAATATTAAAAATGTCACAGGTTATAAGCAAGTGAGGTGGGGGTGGGGCAAGCGATAACAAAGGAGGTGTAGATTGGACAAGGCCACATAGCTGACCAAAAGGTCATGGAGCAAAGGCAAACAATATGTTAATGGTGTGTTGAAAGACAAAGCATTAGTACAAAAAAGGTGTTAACGGACTGAATATTGAACAGCAGCAAGTGCAAACATGAAAAAAAACAGTGGGTAAGCAAACTGAACAAACTAAGATGAAATGAAATAAATGCAAAAAAAGGTTGTAAAAAAATGTAAAAAAGAAAAAAAGAAGAAAAAAGAAAAAACAACTAAAAATGAAAGTAAAATGGGGGGCTGTCATGCTCTGAAATTATTGAACTCAATGTTCAGTCCGGCAGGCTGTAGTGTGCCTAATCGGTAGATGAGATGCTGTTCCTCGAGCTTGCGTTGATGTTCACTGGAACACTGCAGCAATCCCAGGACAGAGATGTGAGCATGAGAGCAGGGGGGAGTGCTGAAATGGCAAGCCACCGGAAGCTCAGGGTCCTGCTTGCGGACTGAGCGGAGGTGTTCCGCAAAGCGGTCACCCAGTCTGTGCTTGGTCTCCCCAATGTAGAGGAGACCACATTGTGAGCAGCGAATACAGTATACTACATTGAAAGAAGTACAAGTAAATCGCTGCTTCACCTGAAAGGAGTGTTTGGGGCCTGGGATAGTGAGGAGAGAGGAGGTAAATGGGCAGGTATTACGCCTCGTGTGATTGCAGGGGAAAGTGCTGTGGGAAGGGGACGAGGTGGTGGGGGTAATGGAGGAGTGGACCAGGGTGTCGCGGAGGGAACGATCCCTTAGGAATGCTGACAGGGGAAGGGAGGGGAAGATGCGTATGGTAGTGGCATCACGCTGGAGGTGGCGGAAATGGGTTTCTACACCCCATTCAAAATTGTACCATTGAGTTTATATTGCCTCTCCCCATACTTTCTCTTAAAATGCATCATATTATGACAAATATTATGCTGTTTTCTGGCAGCAACATAATTATCTGGGATGATAGTCAAATTAAATTTTGAACATTGAATAATCAGTGCAGCCTATTAAGTTGAGGTTGGACTCTTTCTTAAAGGATGCTGCAGTATAGTACAGTGCACTACAGAAGAACAAATTTCCCTGACACCATTTTGTGTGTCCTGTTTTAAGTTTCCACAGTGTAGGTGGTGAGAAAACAATTGGCCATTGTAATAAAAGTAACAACTTGTATTTATATTGCATCATTAATACAGCAAAACATCCCAAGGCAGTTCCCAGGAGTGTTATCAAACAAAATTTGGCACCAAGCTACATAAGGAGATATTAGGGCAGATGGCCAAAAGGTTGGCCAAAGAGGTAGGTATTAGGGAGCAACTTAAAGAAGGAAAAAGAGGCAGAGAGATGGAAAGGTTTAGGGAGGGAATTCCAGAGCTTAGCGCCTTGGTGGCTGAAAGCACGGCCACCAATGGTGGAGTGATTAAAATTGGGGATGGGCAAGAGGCTGGAATTGGAGGAGTGCAGATAACATGTAGGGTTGTGGGACTGGAGGAGATTACAGAAATAGGGAGGGGCGAGGCCATGGAGGGAGTTGAAAACAAGAATGACAATTTTTAAATCGAGGTGTAGCTTTTTAACCAATGTAGGTCAGCGAGCACAGGGGTGATGGCTAAAAAAAGTGATTGTAACAAAAGTAAAACATATCTTTTCTTTAAATATGCAAAAAAGGTTGACTATTGTAAATGACTTTTCAATCCTGCTGTCAGGGTTTGAATCGACTCCAAAGGATAAACATTTGGGCAATCCCAACCTTTCTCCGCAGCTAAAAACTAGATTTCAACACAATTCAAAACTCAACTTGGAATCTCATTCAGAAAGGCTAGAAAGGGTGGTTGATGTGGGAAATGGAAACACTACTGATACAGTTAGAACTGCTCTTCTGGACAGAGTAAAAGGAGCTGTTAAGATATGTGCAAATTTGCAATTCAAATTTTACATTGCATGTTTATTTTTATTATCGGTTCTGAGTGGCTAGGCTGGTCAAATATTTTATTGGTACCTGAAAAGACCAAATCTTTAGGAGAAAAACTCCTGGAAGGACCATACCATCATTTGAATAAGGAGGGCAGTTCTCATTAAAACAATTTCTTGTACTTCAACACAATATATCAGCAGGACGTGTTTACTAACGAAAAGTACTATTACAGAGAAGTTTGACAAAAAGAAGAAAATGCAGGTTAATTTGATATCTTCCTAAGTTTTCATGAGTTTTTGATTCTTATTATAACCACTCACCCCAGTCTGACAAAGCAGTCTTGATTATTTGATAACTGTAACGAAGCCTATTCCATAAAATCTCTTTGATAATAAAATATAATTTAACCATGCTCCGTTGGCATATTTTTCTTATTGAGAGGCAGGAGACAGGCAAAGACAGAGAGAGGACACAGAGAGAATGAGAGAAGATATAGAAAGAGGCAAGACATACAGAACACATACAGTAAATAAAGGTAACAAATGCAAAAATATAACGCAGAATACCCAGTAGAACGGGTCCGATTCACAAGAATATAAAAAATAGGAGCAGAAGTAGACTATTTGACCCTTTGATTCTTAATATCAAGTCAATTACTTAATATCTCTCATGACCCTGGTCCTTCATATACTCTCCTGGCAATGGCTGCTTGATGCTGATGATGATTTTGGGTGACAAATGATATTCCATTCCTCACTTTGCAGATCATAAAATTCAACAAAAATACAAAGTTAAAAAAATACTATTCAGTGGAGACAGAGATGCTACTTAGCGCAGGAACCTACGGTCTTAGCATTTAAACTTTGGGTTTAGAATGAGCTTTGAAGGATCGTAGTTCCAGATTAGGCACAAATAAGTCTAAATGAACCTAGGCTTTCATCTTTGTAAGTGTTATAGTGTGTGCAGGACTAAAAGTAATATCAGCAGTTCTTCCCATTGCAATAATCCTGGGTAGATTCCAGATGATGTCAGTCCTGCAGCTGTATAGAGTGGGTGTAGGTTGTGACAAACTACATCACAATGGCAGCATGCAATCTATTAATCATGAATAAATGTCAAATGCTAGCCATGTCTGGTTCTCAAATCCAGAAATTCAGGAATGGAACAGCTGCACACCCTCTATACACTCCAGTCACACTTTTCAAAGAAATCCTTGCTTTACCGTGTGCTTTTCTCACTGAATTGAGTTTGCTAGAAGAAATACTTTATCATAATATTTTTCTAAAGGGTCACTGGGAGCCACAGACAGTACGGAACATTGATCTTTCACCTCTGAAGTCTTGGTTTGCAGTCAGAGCAGTGGAATTAAAGTTTCTCTCTCAGATGTTTCGAAGGATTCTAAGAGAAATGAGTCAACACAGTTCATAAGGAGCACAAATTTACAGCTCAAAACTCACCTTTAATTTGAAACTGATTGCCAATATATTGAACTGGAGAGAGCACAGAACAAGAAAGAGCCATTCAGTCCACCAAAGCTATCTCCATTTTCAGGCCATGTACAGCTTGTCCTTTAAAGCATTTACTCACTTTAAGAAACATTCTGCAGAAATACTCTCTGACCTGCAAAAGCAATTTATACCCTTGCAAAATACAAAAGTGTTCCAATGCAATTACACAGAACTAATAATGTATTCTAGTAAAACTCTCTGTAATAGGCCACTGATGAGTTATATTACCCTTAAACAATATTATATACCCTTAAACAATAGAACCAAGACGCAGAAAATTAAGTCAATGAAAATGAAAATAAGATGTATAATACATGGCTGATTTGATATCGCCCTCTTTTCACTTTTGGCCAAAGTAAAAATAACTCCCCTTTCATTTATTAGTTTCAAAAATATTGGAAAGGTGAAAAAAGACTGGGCAGGCGGTTGGAGTGGGGAGATCATGTGATGAAAGCTCCAGGAATTAAAGGCCAGCTCGGGTCTGCAAAAAAAACCCCGACCTGAGCCCAACAGAACCACATCCAACCCGAGTCCGAGTCGGCCCGAGTCCTTCCATTTTTTCCCGTGCCCGACCTGACCGACCATCAGTTAACGTAACTTCCATTTTTCACTTTGTTGTGGATCTGCACCAGCTTAAAATAACTGTAACAAAACCACCTTACCAGTCCAAAAGTTAAATTAACATTGGAGCCACCTACCTGTGATAGAGCATGTCCGACCCAGCCCAATCCGAGCCCAACCCAAGCCCAAGTGCCAGACCCGGAAGTGCAACCCGGCCTGACCCGAATCAGGCATGTCGTCAGGTCCCGTCGGGTGCGGGTTGGGTAGCCGGCCTTTACCAGCAATGCATCTGACCAGCATTGGCAACCCAGGCTTTACAAAGTGAGAAGTGCAGTGGAAAAGGTAAAAATCAAAGGGAGAAGTCCATAAAGGAATAAGCATTGAAGGACAAAAGGAAAGACAGACAATAAAAATACATAGAGAGGAAAGGAAGTCAGAAAATGTAACAGGGAAAAGGAAAGAGAAATGAGGGGAAGCAAAAAACAAGGACAGTATGTAAGGCAGCCATAGTCTTCCCAACTCCTGGCCCCAGAGGGAGTTTTGTGCTGTGAGTTCATGTTGCCTCATTGCATGTTGGAGCCTTAGAAGTTTCTAGAAACTATAATCCCATCTCTCTGCATTGAAACCCAGGCTCTAGAGGTAAAAGATCAATGTTCTTACTGACTGTGCCAAGCCCCTTTCAGTACCTCTGTGTGGGTGCTGCCTGTCTCCTTCACTGATGCCCTCAGTTTATCTATTGTTTTAGATTGAGCCTGAGGAATATCACCAGAGATCCACTGGCTACTATTAAATTAACTAGTCAATGCATATGGATAGACTGGAGTACAGCCAGTCCCTGCACTTAACCCTTCATTTATTGACTGCGTTGGAAATAATGGTACAACAAATAATAGTAATAAATTGCTTTTAATTAGATGAAGAGCCTAAACATCACATAATTCTGTAACACAGAGCAGAAGTAAGAAAAAGACTGGTTTCAACAAACGTCAGTAGAGAGAAGCCCAGAACAGCTGTAATCTATAAGTAATGGCGATACTCTCTTTGAATACCTCCTTCTGATTTACTATTGTTTATCTGATACCATTTAAAGTAATTCTGTGAATGGTAAGTTCAGTGCTTTAATCTTGAAAGAGTTCAGAAGTTTCCATCTGAGCCTGATTCATGCAAAAAAGGATTAAGGAATCCCCCCTCAGTTTCATTCAGTCAATAGTGGTAAATACACTATTCCTGGTCAAACAAATGAGACATGAAGCAGGCCAGCACAAGTCATTAATTACCCTTTCACAAGGCAGGATTCCAGAATCACAGGAGAAAGAATTATACACAACCACAGAATAATGTTAAACTAGCTATGAAATGCAAACTGAACACCTACACATATAATCAAACATTAAATAATCATGGGATCCTACATTCAATTGTTTAGAGGCTGTCCTGTCAATATTATCCAAACTTTCCCAGCTCCACGTTCTATGTGTAGGAAATCTCTGAGAATAGAATTATAAGGAACCTCCACTGTTGGCAAACATTCCCACATGTATCATCCGATGTTTTTCTGTCACGGATCCACAGCTAATTCTTCCTGACCACAAACTCGCTGCATGGGAATTCCGATTCCCAGGACAGAATGCGGCCTAGCAAGCAGCCAGCCTGCCCGGGAGTGACAGTGGGAGGCCTAGCTGAATTTAAAGGCTGGGGCTCGTTAACCTAATGGCTGGACAACCTCCCTACCAAAACGGCCAGGAAACTGCTGCCCTGCAGTTAAAATCAGGTGTCTTGGAGACCATTGGCCAGGGCCAAGGTAAATACAGGAAGGGGAGTGTGGGTTCAGAGTTGCTCAATTGCTTGCGAAGGGTGGGGGAGGAGTGCAAACAGGGGAGGCCTACACTTCCCTATTAGATCCAGAGAAGGCACTCCTGCACCACTTGGCCCACATTGGGAAGAAATAAGTTTGCCTGGGAGGGGCCTCTTCTCCTGCAGATCCTCCTCTGACCAGCTTCAGCCTGCCAGGAATGCTGCAGCTTTTCCCCACTCAGGTCAGCGTTAAAATCTCATTCTGATAGAAGGTCATCGATCTGAAACGTTAATTCAGTTTCACTCTCCACAAATGCTGCCTGACCTGCTGAGTATTTCCAGCATTCTCTGTTTTTATTTTAGTTAAAATGGCAAGCAGGTCCCAATGATGTTATATTTGAGGAAGCACCCTACTTCTTTCCAGTGTGTGTCCTTGATGCCTGCAACTTAAAATAGTAGTTGGTGGGACACCCCCCTCCACTTTAATTCCTCCCCTCCCCCCTCCCGCCCCCACTCCCCCTGGGAGAAGGAGTTAGAATTCCTGCACAATCTCTATCATGAGCTCCAATGTGCAGAGATAAGCATTCAGAATCTGTCTTGATACTGACGTTTTACTAATTGGAATTGTTCATCAGACTAAAATATCAACACATCAGAAGCCCCAAAAGATCTTACTTTAAACATCTGGGACAAAGAACGATGGGAGCGAAGTCCCAAATTCTCACTACATCACACAATGTTCTTGCTCTGTGAGCTGAGTTTTCTTTCTCTTGCCAGTTCTCGCCTTCTTTGCTCTCCAAAAGGACTTGATGTTTTGCTACAGTATGCTTCCATAGACTCTGATATTTCGCTCAAATGGCCACTATTTATGCGTGTGAGTTGAAAATAAGTAGGTTTTCTCAAGCTATTCAATTATATTCAGACGTTACAATCAAGCTTGATCCTATCTCCTCCAAAAGTCTATTGCCAGAAGTGGTCAATGGAAAGTGAGCAGAATTGGAAAACCTTGCTGATTTTCTCCTACCCAACAACAAGGGCAATGGGGCTAGTTGTAGACCTCCTACTGATGCCCAATTGAAATAAGAGACAGTAACACAGATTGGGAATTAACCCTGAGACCTTGTTGCTCACCGAGCGATTGGAGGAGCTACAGTCAACTAACTCACAGTATATACTATAACAGCAATTAATTAAAACCCAAACCACAAGACAGAAGATTAAGTGTATTATAACAAACTATAATCTATTTAGATTGTGTATTATACAAAGAATAACAGATTGTAACATGCTATAGCTAGTTATTATTCCATTACTTATCTTCCCTGTGTTACAACAGTGACTGAACGTCAAAAAGTACTTCATTGGCTGTAGCGCAATCTGGGATATCCTGAGGTCATGAAAGATATATGAACATATGAACAAACATACGAACATACGAATTAGGAGAGGAGTAGGCCACTTGGCCCCTTGAGCCTGCACCGCCATTCAACAAGTTCATGGCTGACCTGATTGTAACCTCAACTCCACATTCCCGCCTACCCCGGATAACCTTTCACCCCCTTGCTTATCAAGAATCTATCTACCTCTGTCTTAAAAATATTCAAAGACTGCTTCCACTGCCTTTTGAGGAAGAGAGTTCCAAAGACTCACAACCCTCTGAGAGAAAAAATTTCTCCTCATCTCTGTCTTAATTGGGCAACCCCTAATTTTTAAATAGTGACCCACCCTAGTTCTAGATTCTCCCATGAGATGAAACATCCTTTCCACATCCACCTTGTCAAGATCCCTCAGGATCTCATATATTTCAATCAAGTGGCCTCTTACCCTTCTAAACTCCAGCTGTCCAACCTTTCCACATAAGACAACCAACCCATTCCAGGTATTAGTCTAGTAAACCTTCTCTGAACTGCTTCCAACGCATTTACATCCTTCCTTACAGAAGGAGACCAATAATTTACACAGTACTCCAGATGTGGTCTCACCAATGCACTGTATAACTGAAGTATAACCTCCCTACTTTTGTAATCAACTCCTCTCGCAATAAGCAATAACATTCTATTAGCTTTCTCAATTACTTGCTGAACTTCATATTAACCTTTTGCAATTCATACACTAGGACACCGAAATCCCCCTGCATCTCAGAGGTCTGCAATCTCTCACTATTTAGATAATATGCTTCTTTTTTATTCTTCCTGCCAAAATGGATAATTTCACATTTCCTCACATTATACTCCATTTACCAGACCTTTGCCCACTCAGTGAACCTACCTATATCCCTTTGTAGCCTCCTCTTCACAACTTACTTTCCTACCTATCTTTGTGTCACAGCTAATTTAGCAACCATACCTTCGGTCTCTTCATCCAAGTCATTCATATAAATTGTAAAAAGTTGAGGCCCAAGCACTGATCCTTGTGGCACATCACTCGTTACATCTTGCCATCTAGAAAATGACCCATCTATGCCTACTCTGATTTTCCTGTTAACCAGCCAATCTTCTATCCATGCTAATATGTTACCCGCTACACCATAAGCTTTTATTTTCTGCAATAACCTTTGATGTGGTACCTTATCAAATGCCTTCTGGAAATCTAAGTACAGTACAATCACCAGTTCCCCTTTATCCACAGCACATGTTACTTCTTCAAAGAACTCCAATAAATTGGTTAAACATGATTTCCCTTTCACAAAACCATGTTGACTCTGCCTGATTACCTTGAATTTTTCTAAGTGCCCTGCTATAACATCTTTCATAATAGCTTCTAACATTTTCCGATGACAGATACTAAGCTAACTGGCCTGTAGTTTCCTGCTTTCTGCCTCCCTCCCTTTTTGAATAAAGGAGTTACATTCGCTATTTTCCAATCTAATAGAACCTTCCTCGTATCTAGGGAACTTTGGAAAATTAAAACCAACACATCAAATATCTCACTAGCCACTTCTTTTAAGACCCTAGGATGAAGTCCATCAGGACCCGAGGAATTGTCAGCCCACAGCTCCAACAATTTGCTCAGTACCACTTCCCTGACGATTGTAATTTTCTTGAGTTCGTCCTTCCCTTCTATTTCCCGATTTACAGCTATTTCTGGGATGTTACCTGTATCCTCTATAGTGAAGTCTACTCCAGATCATCAGCAAAGGGGGTCGTCGATAGTGATATCAAGCGGCACTTGCTCAGCAATAACCTGCACTGATGCTCAGTTTGAGTTCCGCCAGGGTCACACAGCTCCTGACCACATTACAGCCTCGGTCCAAACATGGACAAAAAAGTAGAACTCAAGAGGTGAGGTGAGAGTGACTGCTCTTGACATCAAGGCAGCATTTGACCAAGAATGGCATCAAGGGGCCCAAGCAAAACTTGAGTCAATAGGAATCTGGGGAAAACTCTCCACTGGTTGAAGTCATACCTAGCACAAAGGAAGAGGGTTGTGGTTGTTGGAGGTCAATCATCTCAGTCCCGTGACATAACTGCAGGAGTCCCTCAGGGCAGTTTCCTAGGGCCAAGCATCTTCAGCTGCTTCATCATAAGGTGAGGAGTGGAGTTGTTCGCTGATGATTGCACAATGTTCAGCACCATTCATGACTCCTCAGATACTGAAGCAGCCCATGTCCATATGCAACAATACCTGGACAATATCCAGGCTTGGGCTGATAAGTGGCAAGTAACATTCGCGCCACACAAGTGCCAGGCAATGACCATCTCCAACAAGAGAGAATCTAACCATCTCCCCTTGACGTTCAATGACATTACCATTGCTGAATCCCCCACTACCAACATCCTGGGGGTCACCATTGACCAGAAACTGAACTGGACCAGCCACATAAATGCTGTGGTTACAAGATCAGGTCAGAGGCTGGGGATTCTGTGGTGAGTAACTCAGCTTCTGACTCCCCAATGCCTCTCCACCATCTACAAGCCACAAGTCAGGAGTGTGATGGAATACTCTCCACTTGCCTGGATGTGTACAGCTCCAACAACACTCAAGAAGTTTGACGCCATCAAGGACAAAGTAGCCCACTTGATTGGCACTCCATCCACCACCTTCAACATTCACTCCTTCTACCACTGATGCACAGTGGCAGCAGTGTGTACCATATACAAGATGCACTGCAGCAACTCACCAAGGCTCCTTAGACAGCACCTTCCAAACCCACGACCTCTACCACCTAGAAGGACAAGGGCAGCAGATGCATGGGAACACCACCACCTTTAAGTTCCCCTTCAAGCCACACATCATCCTGACTTGAAACTATATCGCCGTTCCTTCACTGTCACTGGGTCAAAATCCTGGAACTCCCTTCCTAACAGCACTGTTGGCGTACCTACACCCCAAGGACTGACACGATTCAAGAAGGCAGTCACCACCACCTTCTCAAGGGCAATTAGGGATAGTCAATAAATGCAGGCCTAGCCAGCAACGCCCACCTGCTCCAAACAAATAAAAAAAAACATTGCAAAATGTCCATTCAATTCATTTGCCATCTCCTTATTAATTCCCCAGACTCACTTTCTATAGGACCAACGCTCACTTTGTTAACTCTTTTCTTTTTGGAATATCTATAAAAACTCTTACTATCTGATTTTATATTTCTAGCTAGTTTTCTCTCGTACTCTAATTTCTCCTTCCTTATTAATCTTTTAGTTATTCTTTGCTGTTTTTTATATTCTGTCCAATCTTCTGACCTGCCTCCCATCTTTGTGCAACTATATGCTTTTTCTTTAAGTTTGATACTATCTTTAATTTTTTTAGTTAATCACGGATGGTGGTTGCCTCCCCTTGGAATTTATCTTTCTCATTGGAATGTATCTATTCTGTGTATTCTGAAATATCCCCTGAAATATGAATTTATAGTACTATAAACTATATATAAATTCATGTCCTTTCTTTCCTAAAAACGAATGATTTGGAACACAACAATTGACAAACTATTTGATAAGTGGAAAAACTGTACTCCCAAGGCTGAAAGTTGGGTAGTCAAAATATAAATGCTCAAAGTCTTCTTAAAGAAATCTCTCTCACAGATGGAGCAGTTGATTGAGACAGCAATGCTTATGCAAATTTCATTGTGATGGGTAGAACTTTTAATTTGAATTCAAGTTTAAAGGAGTTAAGGATTTTTCACTCTCATTTTTAAATTTTTGTTTCAAAGGAAGTGAATGGTGACAAAGTTAAGGAATGGAATATTTTTTTCTCTCTGTACCCACTGACAGAATCAGCCACTCCAAAGGTCAGCATTTTTTTTACTATTCGTTCATAGTCTGTGTGCATCACTGACAAGGCCAGCATTCATTGCCCATCTCGAATTGCCCCAGAGAAGATGGTGAGCCATGTACTTGAATACAATT
Organism: Heterodontus francisci; assembly: GCF_036365525.1. Lineage (NCBI taxonomy): Eukaryota > Metazoa > Chordata > Chondrichthyes > Heterodontiformes > Heterodontidae > Heterodontus > Heterodontus francisci. The sequence continues at coordinate 34,242,150 of NC_090396.1, read as the reverse complement.
GAGTGGCTTGCTAGGCCATTTCGGACCAAGTCAACCACATTGCTATGGGTCTGGAGTCACATATAGGATGTATATAGATTTCATTCCCTAACAAACATTAGTGAACCAAATGGGTTTTACAACAATCCAGTAGTTTCACAATCACAATTACTGAGACTTTTTATGCTAGATTTATTTAATTAATTGCATTTAAATTCTCCTGCTGCTGGGGTAGGATTTGAACTCATGTCTCTGGATTACTCATCCAACAACAACCACTACACTACCATACCCTTAGTATTGACCAGCTGCAAATGATAGCCTTAATAGAATACCCCATCTTGTTTGTGATGCCCACTACACTGAATTGTTTGCCACTCTAATTGACAGGTGTCCCATAGAGATCTGTGCTGGGGTCTCAACTCTCCACCGTATTTATCAATGACTTAGATGAATGAATGGAGAGCCAGAGCATAAAATTACAAAGAGATGTTAATGAATTAAGTGAATGGGAAAACTGTGGCAAATGAATTTCGATATAGGCAAGCATGAGGTTATTCACTCTGGACCTAATAAGGATAGATCAGAGTACTTTCTAAATGGTGAAAAGCTAGAAACAGTGGCGGTTCAAAGAGATTTGGTATTATGTGTACAGAGATCATTAAAATGTCATGGACAGGTACAGAAAATAATTTTAAAAAAAGCTAATGGAATGCTGGACTTTATATCTAGAAGGATAGAAAACGAGGGGGTAGAAGTTATGCCACAGCTATACAAAGCCCTGGTTGGACCACACCTGGAGAACTGTGAACAGTTCTGGACACCACACCTTAGAAAGAATATATTGGCCTTAGACAGACAGCAGCATAGATTTACCAGAATGATACCTGGATTCCAAGGGTTATATTACTTGGAGAGATTACACAAATTAGGGTTGTATTCCCTGGAATTTAGGCAGTTAAGAGGTGATTTGATTGAAGTTTTCAAGATATTAAGAGGAACTGATAGGATAGATAGAGAGAAAATATTTCTGCTGGGAGGGGAGTCTAAAGAATAGAGCCAGACATTTCAGGAGAGAAGTTAAGAAACACTTTCCAATGCTAAGGGTGATAAAAGTTTGGAACTCACTTCTGCAAATGGCGTTTGATGCTAAGTCAATTGTTAATTTTAAATCTGGGCTTGATAGATTTTTTTGTGAACCAAAGTTATTAAGGGATACGGGGCAAAGGTGGGTATATGGAGTTAGGTCACAGATCGGCCATGATCTCATTGACTGCAGAGCAGGCTTGAAGGGCTGAATGGCCTACTGCTGTTCCTATGTTCCAATTCTTACCATCAATGTCAACACATGGAGAATGGCTTCCAATGTGCTGGACAGACACTTGCAAAATCGTTCCCCAACACAAGTCATAGTCTTCAGGGCAGGAAAAGTAAGGAGAGAAAACTGGTCAGAGAGAACACTCGGAGTCACTTTTTGATTTTGGGCGACTGACCGGTGGAATGTGCTGATTGGTCAGTCACCCATTCCAGTGGTAAAAAGGCCCTTGTGATTTTGAGGACCTTCCTTCATTAAAATCCAGCAGACGAGCTGCGGGGCACCAAACAGACATCCTGGTGAAGCTCGCTGAATAGAGACCACCAGATCAGACCAGGGCAGCTGCCAGCAAGGTAAAGGGATAGATTTTGTTCCCAGCCTGAAATCAGGTTCCGTGGCGAGGGGGGGCTTGGGGCAGTGGGGGCCAGAGAATTGGAGTGGCAGCAGCCACCACATACCTAGACGTAAGGATTTCCAGGCCCGATCTTTCCGGTGACGGGGAAGCTCCATGGCAGCTTCTCCGCTGCTCTGCGATGGGACCAGAGTTAGCATTTGTAAATTACATATTTGCATGAATTAAAATGCAAACCACAGCGATCTTTCCTTCAGTTCTTGATCTTGAGTGCGACGAGCAGCATTCACGCTCCTTCACTTTCATGTCCAGGGAAAGCTGGTGCCATCGAAGTGGGAAAAGGGATGAACTCTGCACTCTGGTGGGTAGTGGAGGGGGAAGGGGTGAACTCTGCACTCTGATGGGTATTGGGGGGAGGGATGAACTCTGCACTCAGGTGGGTAGTGGAGGGGGAACGGGTGAACTCTGCACTCTGATGGGTAGTGGAGGGGGAAGGGATGAACTCTGCACACTGATGGGTAGTGGAGGGGGAAGGGGTGAACTCTGCACTCTGGTGGGTAGTGGAGGGGGAAGGGATGAACTCTGCACTCTGGTGGGTAGTGGAGGGGGAAGGGGTGAACTCTGCACTCTGATGGGTATGGGGGGGAGAGGTGAACTCTGCACTTTGATGGGCATGGGGGGGTGAAGGAGTGAACTCTGCACTCTGATGGGTATGTGGGGGGGGGTGAAGGAGTGAACTCTGCACTCTGATGGGTATGGGGGGGTGAAGGAGTGAACTCTGCACTCTGATGGGTATGGGGGGGGGGGTGGTGAAGGAGTGAACTCTGCAATCTGATGGGTATGGGGGGGTGAAGGAGTGAACTCTGCACTCTGATGGGTATGGGGGGGGTGAAGGAGTGAACTCTGCAATCTGATGGGTATGGGGGAGGTGAAAGAGTGAACTCTGCACTTTGATGGGTATGGGGGGGTGAAGGAGTGAACTCTGCACTCTGATGGGTATGGGGGGGGGGGGTGAAGGAGTGAACTCTGCACTCTGATGGGTATGAGGGGGTGAAGGGATGAACTCTGCACTCTGATGCGTATGGGGGGGTGAAGGAGTGAACTCTGCACTTTGATGGGTATGGGGGGGGGTGAAGGAGTGAACTCTGCACTTTGATGGGTATGGGGGGGGTGAAGTGGTGAACCCTGCAGTTTGATGGGTATGGGGGGGTGGTGAAGGAGTGAACTCTGCATTTTTATGGGTATGGGGGGGTGGTAAAGGAGTCAACTCTGCACTCTGATGGGTATGGGGGGGGGGTGAAGGGGTGAACTCTGCACTTTGATGGGGATGGTGGGGTGAAGGGGTGAACTCTGCACTCTGGTGGGTAGTGGAGGGGGAAGGGGTGAACTCTGCACTCTGATGGGTATGGGGGGAGGGGTGAACTCTGCACTTTGATGGGCATGGGGGGGTGAAGGAGTGAACTCTGCACTTTGATGGGTATGGGGGGGTGAAGGGGTGAACTCTGCACTCTGATGGGTATGGGGGGGGGTGAAGGAGTGAACTCTGCACTCTGATGGGTATGTGGGGGGGGGGGGGTGAAGGAGTGAACTCTGCACTCTGATGGGTATGTTGGGGGGGGGGGGTGAAGGAGTAAACTCTGCACTCTGATGGGTATGGGGGGGTGAAGGAGTGAACTCTGCACTCTGATGGGTATGGGGGGGGGGTGAAGGAGTGAACTCTGCAATCTGATGGGTATGGGGGGGTGGGTGAAGGAGTGAACTCTGCACTCTGATGGGTATGGGGGGGGGTGAAGGAGTGAACTCTGCACTCTGATGGGTATGGGGGGGGGTGAAGGAGTGAACTCTGCACTTTGATGGGTATGGGAGGAGGTGAAGGAGTGAACTCTGCACTTTGATGGGTATGGGGGGGTGAAGGGGTGAACCCTGCAGTTTGATGGGTATGGGGGGGGGGGTGGGGGGGCGAAGGGGTGAACTCTGCACTTTGATGGGGATGGGGGGGTGAAGGGGTGAACTCTGCACTCTGATGGGTATGGGGAGGGGGGGGGTGAAGGGGTGAATTCTGCAATCTGATGGGGATGGGGGGGTGAAGGAGTGAACTCTGCATTTTTATGCGTATGTGGGGGGGGGTGAAGGAGTCAACTCTGCACTCTGATGGGTATGGGGGGGGGTGAAGGGGTGAACTCTGCACTTTGATGGGGATGGGGGGGTGAAGGGGTGAACTCTGCACTCTGATGGGTATGGGGAGGGGGGTGGTGAAGGGGTGAACTCTGCAATCTGATGGGGATGGGGGGGTGAAGGGGTGAACTCTGCACTCTGATGGGTATGGGGGGGATGAAGGGGTGAACTCTGCACTCTGATGGGTATGGGGGGGTGAAAGGGTGAACTCTGCACTCTGATGGGTATGGGGGGGTGAAGGGGTGAACTCTGCACTCTGATGGGTATGGGGGGGTGAAGGGGTGAACTCTGCACTCTGATGGGTATGGGGGGGGCGGTGAAGGAGTGAACTCTGCACTCTGATGAGTGAGGGGGGGGTGAAGGAGTGAACTCTGCACTCTGATGGGTATGGGGGGTGAAGGAGTGAACTCTGCATTCTGATGGGTATGGGGGGGTGAAGGGGTGAACTCTGCACTCTGATGGGTATGGGGGGGTGAAGGGGTGAACTCTGCACTTTGATGGGTATGGGAGGGTGAAGGGGTGAACTCTGCACTCTGATGGGTATGGGGGTGGGGAAGGGGTGAACTCTGCACTTTGATGGGTATGTAGGGGGGAAGGGGGGAACTCTGCACTCTGATGGGTATGGGGGGGGTGTTAAGGGATGAGCTCTGCACTTTGATGGGTATGCGGGGGCGGGTGAAGGGATGAGCTCTGCACTCTGATGAGTGGGGGGGAAAGGGTGAACTCCGCATTATGGTGTACTGTTTCCAGGGCTGGCAGCCTTTTAACAATGGCATCAGCACCTGCAGCTTCAACAGGTAATGCAGTGAAGGGTGTCACTGAGGCCACCACCGCCACAGAATTGTGGGGGGTGGGGGGGCGACCGCCGTTAATACGCAAAGTGGTCACCCGCCGCGAAATCATGGTGGTACCGCGACGCAGCAGCAAGGATCCCGTGGGGGATGGCTGCCATGTTCTATGCCCGCTCTCGGTGGCGGGACTACAAAATCCAGCCCAAATTGTGGCCGGTGTCGTGATGTCAGAGAGCATGGTGGTGGGGGGTAGGGGGGGGAGGGGTCACAGGATAGAACCAGCCCTCACTATTTTTGTGGGTCCCCGGGGAGCACCACTGTTCCACAAAGCTGCACAGGAATAATTTGACATCTACCTTTGTCAGGCCTCTTCAGTTCCATCACCCGTGGTACCGATCGGAGCCTGTACTGTGCACATTCCAACCTAAAATAGAAATGGGGATCTATTTATGTCAGTGGACCTCGATTTCCATAGTAAAAGGGCCCTACCACCTGAACCAGGCAGGCACTTTGGACACCGGGTGCTAGGCCCCTTTCAAAATGGAACCGGCTGCATCGCCAATCAATAATAGGGTTGTAAGACTCCCAGCCTCATTTTGAATCCAGTTAATGCTGGGTAAAGCCCATGACCATTTTCAAGAGGGTAAATGAAATGTCCAACATATGGATAATATTGCTTTCTGGAATGTCATGGAATTTTCCCATCCTGTCTAGCCACAAAACCAGTTATCTATTGCACTAAATTACATGATCAGCAACAACAGGATCAAGTCACTTGTTGTGGTGTGAATGTAAGAGTAAAAGATCCCTGCATAACTTGCAGCTTCTGTAAATATGTGCCCATAAATGACTCACATAGATACATTCTGCAAACTTAATGATGCACATTCCCTAAAGGAATCTAAACCACATTTACATAGAACTAATTAATTTTGGATTGTTTGCAAGACCAGAGTTCAGAAAGGAATTTATCACATAGTCTTTTTTCTCAAAAACAACATTTTTGCCTATTTGACATATTTTTTAACTTTAACTTCACAGAGGCCTCTGCTCTAAGTTTGCCAAAGAATGCTCCGAGCTACTGTCAAGGCACAGATTGACTAAGAACATGACGTACTGGCAGTAAAGCTTTAATAACAATTGAACCAGGGGTATTTGAGCAGCATATACTTGGAATACCCTGAGTACTAGAAGGTATTAGCTGGGGGCCTTTGTAAACATCAGGATCAAGTGACCACTGTGCAGATGCTGATATTACAAATTTTCAATGAATAACCTCGTCAAGTCCCCCAAACATGGTAGAAAACCCCTTGAGGTTGTCAGCTTATCATGGGAAAAAAAATCACAAAAACACAATTAATAATTTGTACAACCTGCAAAAGAAAATATTTGTGCCTGTCAACAGGCAAACTGTGCAAATCTGCAATAAGTAAAATAAACATTTACCAGGTGACACCGATTCTGAGTTTGTAGTCAGGACAAATATTGATGACAATTAAAATGTTCCCTTTAGGTAATGAAAGATTTGGAAGTCATATTGTGTTTCAAGAGGGCAAGGTACCTTAATACTGTTAGAATTGGAATTTAAAATGTTCCGCTTCATTCTAAATCACCTAATTCAAAGTATTGGATAATTCTATATTTTTATTGCACAACCGCTTGGATATATCAGGAGTTGCCTGCATTGTGATCCTAGTGTTTCGAATCTGACAATGAAAATTAATTGTGTAGAAATTATAGTTGATGATTTTAACAATTGAATGCCAAATATGTTTATATGACATTCCTCTGTCCATTATTTTAGCAGAGGTGGTAACCTATTTATGTTAAACAGGACTATGTTTGACTATTGTGCTAGAAAATACCCATCTGCTTCTTGCCCGACACTCATCTGAGAACACTTTTTCCTTTGCTTTCCTAATGAGATCATCAAAGATCTTCAGACACTGGGGCTAAAGTTCCCACTCACAGCCACAGCCACTTTCTTCCACAAATTATTAATATACGTTCTCGGGCTGTGGGCATCACTGGTATTTAATACCCATCCCTAGATGTCCTTGAGGTGCAGCTGGTCGGCCTACTTCTTGCAGGAACATGCTGCTGCATGTGAAAGCTTCTTCCCAGGTACTCTAACAATTACATCACTCCACAACAGCCGCAATTCCACCCCAGAAATTAAATGCTCAGCTTTTCCCTTCTGCGGCACCAGCCATTTCTCTCCCTCTACCAAGACCCTGCTCAGCCCTTTAACTGCATGCAGCCTTTAAATACAGAAGTTCCCAACTTTGCACTGCCCACTTTTTGTATGAGTACCCCCCTCCCGACGAAACCACTACCCACCCTCCTCCCCCACGAAGACACTACCCCCACCAACCAACTCCCACCCCCCAGCACCACCAATGTACCTGCCCTCCTAATGGTGGGGCTCCCAGCCTTGTCCCACCAGAAATATTGAGATTTGCTGCCCTTAGAATTTCTGTCAGGTTCAGTTTATTTTTATTTCCATGGACTTAACTCCAGCTCCACCACACTTACACCACTGCATCAGGTACCCAAGAATATTCAGGTCATAGTCATGGAATCATGAAGACAGGCACATATCCTGCTGCTTTATCGATCAGCATTGCTGTTGTCAGCTCCATGTGGAAGGCAGCAATAGAAATACGAAGCAAAGTCAATTCCATTTCAGCAGGTCAATTTTTCTAACAATTACTTTCTCCTTACAAGAACTTGGGATGTAGTTTTCCCACTGCCGCTAATTACTCCAGAAGTATTGTTGGATTAAATTTTATATATCACTGACTGCACTGTTGGGGTACGAGAGGGATCATTCACATGGTATGTCAAGCATGACTGGTTTAGTTTAATTACGTTTTCAGAAATGTATGGATCTATTGATTGTAAGATTATCTTATGACTTACAGATTGAGATTTTTCTGTCACCATTTTCTATTTTTACCGAGAGTATGGTTCAGCATTGTAGAGATCCATTGGTGCTATTCGTAGTGCTTGGATTAGGTTCCCCTTCAGTTGACCCAGTCTTGTTGTTGACCATTCAAACTAAACCTGTGAGGTATGTGGATGTATAATAATCCTTCTCTGTTCTTCTGATACTTCAACAATATTTTCTTTAGCATCATTAGAATGATACAATTTTCACTCATCCTGCTTTAGATACGGAGATAATTTCTATAAAAAGAATTTGGACGGTATTTTTTTTATGGGATGTGCGCATCGCTGGCAAGGCCAGCATTCGTTGCCCATCCTTAATTTCCCTTGACAACTGAGTGGCTTGCTAGGGTGTTTCAGAGGGCAGTTAAGAGTCAACCACATTGCTGTGGGTCTGAAGTCACATGTAGGCCAGACCAGGTAAGGATGGCAGATTTCCTTCCCTAAAGGGCATTAGTGAAGCAGATGGATTTTTACAACAATTGATGATAGTTTTATACCACCATTACTGAGACTAGCTTTCAATTCCAGATTTTTACTAATTAATTGAATTTATTAATTAATTGAATTTTTAAATTCCACTAGCTGCCGTGTGGGATATGAACCCATGTCCCCAATGCATTAGCATGGACCTCTGGGATTACTAGTTCAGTGAAATTACCATCTTCCCTTTAGAATATGGATTTATGCACAGGAAATTCTGGAAATACTCAGCCGGTCTGGTAGCAACTGTGGAGAGAGAATCATTTAACAATTCAGGTCAGCGATCTTTCATCAGGACTTCTGACGAAAGGTCATCGATCTGAAGCATTAATTCTGTTGCCGTCTACACAGACTCTGCCAGATCTGCTGAGAAAGTTCCACAGCGATGGGACTCCGTAAGGAAGCCATTCCGACTTGACTCCCTGCTATTTTATCAGCCCCCTCCCCGACTCCGATCCCGCCCCTGGAAACCATTAAAATTCTGCTCCTTGTCTCAGATCTGCAGGGTACATTCAAAGGGCAAATTCAAGAAAGTTGCATAAATCCATACAAAAGCAAATTAATGTGGATGCTGGAAATCTGAAATAAAAGCAGAAAATTCTGGAAACACCTACCTTTCTCGGTGGCACTGCTGTAGCTTTAGAACTGCCGGCCCTCTGATTGGGCTACCTGCAGTAAAATCACCGAGCAGTTCCTGCTGCCGGCAATTGCGGGCTTGGATCCCACATTTCGCCCCGACATCAGGATTCTGAAGCCCGCAATAAAATTCAACCCATTGCGATTAGCAATGATGTTTGGGAGGATGTGAGGAAGACTCTGATATCATGTCTTGATTTGCTCCAAACAATTGGTACCTGAAATTTCTAATTCTATCGTTATTTTAAAACTCCCCTGCTCTTTTTCACATAGTGCAATGAATCCTTTATGTCCACCAAGAGGAAAAATGGGGCCTCAGTTTAATCTTTCATCCTCAAGCCAACTCTGACAGTGCAGCACCACTCAGTATTGTGCTGATGATTATGTACACAAGTCTCTAGAGTAGATCTGAGACATTCAGAATTCTGCTGTTTCGTCGTATCCTAAGATCCACTCTCAATGCCGTGCACCGCCACATGCACACTCTCGACTTCTTTCTCAAGCAGCAGCGACTCACTCTACCTCAATGCTGTCCTTGTCCACAGTTTTATTTCATCCTTCACCTCATCTGGCACTTTAACAAAAAAACTTTTTATCTTCCTTTCAGGTGTGAATGATCACAAGCTTCAACAACTCGTGGTATCTCTTTAGATCCTCCTTCCCGTTCACTTCCCTCTGATCCCATCCCTTCTTTGAATCTTACCTCTTGCTGTGTATTCACAATACCTTCTGACCTTCCACTCTGTAACTCTGAACGATCTGTCCTCAGCAAAGGCCTCAGCTTCATCCCCTTACGACCCCACCTCAATGAATTTTGAGCTAGGTATGATGTTGAGCTCTTTTTCCATTGCCTTTGCCTCTGTGCCCACTTCTTTGGCCAGGAATCTTCCCCCCACTCAGCAGACTGTTTTACCTATCTCCAGTATTCGTTCTCCACCTGGAACCCCTCTGGCTTCTTACCCTCTCAATCTTTTCATTGAGAACTGCTGCGTGACATTGGCCATCTCAATTTCTCTGCTCCCTCACTCTCTCTAACCTATCTCCCTTGACACTTGCTGCATTCCGTTCTCTCAGGTCCAACCCCCAACATCATCATCAAATATGCTGACAAGGGTGGTGCCTTTGTTATCTGGCATACCAACCTCTACCTACAGAGGCTGAATGCCAACTCTCTTCCTCCTACCTCTACCAGGACTTTGACCCCACTACCAAACATCAAGCCATTATATCAAGGACTGTCACTGACCACATCTCCTCTGAAGATTTTGCCTCCATGGCCTCCAATCTCATGGTCCCCCAACCCTGAGCAGCCTGCTTTAACCTCCTTCCAAAATCCAAAAACAAGACTGCCTTAGTAGACCCAATGTTTCAACCAGTTCCTTCCCCAATGAATTAATATCTTCCTATCTCGACTCTATTTTTTCAGTTTCTTCCCACCAACATCCGTGACTTTTCCGAAGCCCTCCGTCACTTCAACTGTTTCCAGTTTCCTGGCCCTAACCTCCTCCTCTTCACTATGGATGTCCAAACTCTCCACACTACCATATCCCACCAGGATGGTCTGAGAGCTCTCTGCTTCTTCCTTGAACGGAGGCCCAACCAGTTCCCATCCACCACCACCCTCCTCATCTTTTGACTGGGCACTTTCAGCCTCCTTCACTCAACATTGAGTTCAACAATTTTAGATCGTAACCTTTGCCCCCATTTTGTTTTTTTTTTTGCTGGTTTGTGCTTTTCTCTTGTTTCTTTCCTAATCCCTTGCATTCCTAATCCTGACATTCACCTCATCTAAACACATCCTTTGTTTCTTTACTTGTTCCATTACCACTCCCTTGGGCTTTGCAGCCCTCCATCCTGTCAAAGACCTTCCTTTTTGTTCTTCTTCCCACCAGCCCCCCCTTTCACTTGCTCAAAATCTATTATATTTCTAACTTTTCTCAGTTCTGACGAAAGGTCACAGACTTGAAACATTAACTCTGTTTTTCTCTCCACGGATCCTGCCAGACCTGCTGAGCATTTCATGCATTTTCTGTTTCTATGTCTAGAGTCAGGCTTGAATCCACAATCTTCATGACTTAAGAACAAAAAAAAATAGAAGCAGGAGTAGACCACACAGTCCCTCGAGCCTGCTGCCTAAATACACAATATGCAGCATGAAGTGAGATGTGATATTTACTAAGAAGACATAAAATAATTCTGAAATGAATGTTATTTGTTAGATCCCTTTGCAACGAAAGCAGATGAACAAAAGTCATGGGTCAGTCATGGGTAAAAATTGCCAACATAAATGTTATTAAATGTAAAACCTGCAACAGCTTCATTTCAAAGTAATAATCTGATTTAAGCCTTCAAATATTAGCATAAAACCTGTTATCTGAACCGCAGGAATAGATTACCAATGTTGTAAAATTCAAAGACATCCCTGATGGGTTTCAGTATAAAAATATTGAACTTTAGAAAACCATATGGAAATGTTGCAATGATGTTAAAAAAGACAGATTTCACACAACATTTGTCAATAAAGAAAGAACACTAAAAAGAAGCTGCTGAATGCTTATTACACAGTTAGCAGAGCTATAAGGGTGAGGCCCTCAGGATGGTGTGTGCTTCTGAGCAAACAGTTTAAAAAGCACGGCATTTATTTGTTTACCTTCAATTGTGCTCAAAGTTCAGGACATTCTCAGCCACTCCAAGCAGTCCATTCCAAAGCAGACCAAACTATCTATTTGCAGTGGCTTTAGTGACTACCATCTCCATCATCAGAGCTGAAGGATTTCTCAAGGTATAGATTAAGGAATGCATTGTTTGTGCTAAACATGGAAAGAAAAGAGCCATCCTTAATACAACATGTTCCAGTGTCAGGCCATATATACCTCTATGGGAAATGGCTGTTAACAGTGGCGGTGTAAAACCGCAAAGACAGAACAAAGAGGGGACTCAATGAAATGCATACAATACCAGGTTTAGCTTTAAACAAAGGATCAGCAGAAGTTGACAGTTATTTGGAAGCTTATTCTGAAGAAATGCAAAAAGATCTTTTCACACACCACCACCCTCCTCCTTTCTTGTACATCTTCATGCAAATTATTCCACTATCAATAAACCATGATTCATATAGGCAAATATTCCCTGCAATCCTCACTCTTCCAGACCAAACAATTCATGGACATTGTTATTTCTGTAAAATTAGGGCCCTACCAAATTCACAGCCATGAAAAATGCATCAAACACCATGAAATCTCAGATTGTCCATGAAATCGGCTATTTTGCAAACTTTGTGCATTTTATTCATTGACACATGGCTCACCTCACTGATTGGTAGATGAGGTCAGTCTTCCGGTGCAGTTTTGAGAGAAGCAGTCTCAAGTGTTAGCAGACAAGTGAGAATGCAAGAATCAGCATATCAAACACGGCCATAAACATTACTGCAACACATCAAGTGAAAGAATTTGGAAGCCAAATTCTGCATGCCGATGGTGATATATTTACTGACTTCAGTGAGTAAAGAATGTGATCTGTTTATAGTCAGCTTTCTACAATCGTTTTTGAGTATACAATAACCTCCCTTGTCTTTCTTTTTGTTTTAAAGAGATAATTTTCATGGTTTGTTGCCATGCTGTGAAATTTTCGATTTAAATACATGAAATCGTGAAATTCACTGTTCTTAAAATGTCATGACCATGAAATTTATAAAATTTGACTGTGAATTTGGTAGGGCCCTAGCCATAATGTTAATGGTAACCACTACTCTTCATGAAACTATAAATGTCATGATTTGGATTGGATTATCTGAACTAGATTTTTTAAGGTGTATATAAAAGACTACAGAAGCTGGGATTGCTCTCCTTAGAGGAAAGAAGGCTGGAGAGATTCAACAGTGGTGTTCAAAATTATGAAAGGCTGTCACAGAGTAGATGAGGAGAAACTGTTTCCACTGGCAGGAATGTCAACAACCAGAGAACACAGGTTTAAGATAATTGGCAGATGAACCAGAGGGGACAGAGGGGAAATATTTTTATGTAACAAGTTGTTATGATCTGGAATGCACTGCCTGAAAGGAAGAAGATTCAAATAGTAACTTACTTGAAGTGGAAATATTTTTAGGGCTATGGGGAGATCGCAGGGGAGTGGGACATTGGATAACTCTTTCCAAGAGCTGGTACAGGCACAATTGGGCCGAATGGCCTCCTTCTGTGATGTATAATTCTACACTAATAATCCAGTAATGATCAAATTCTCATCAAAACTAGGTGATGTGTTTACCAGAGTAATATAACATGTTAAGTAGTAAACCAAGGGGTGATCATTGGGCTGAATTTTGTGTGGCCATTTAAGGTGGGTATGGTGGCGTAGGGGGATGGTGAATCACAGCAAATCATCCACCTGGAAATCCAGCGTCATTACGTAGGTTCCTGATTTTGTCAGAAGCGGGGAAGTACCTTGGTAGAATTGAAGCCCCGAGGCAATGGGAACCTATTTTAAATTGCTGAAATGCTGTTTAACATTGATTTAAATGTAATTATTTGTGATTTAATGAGTGGACCGTGATTTTGTGAATGGCGGACACTGCTCACGTGTCTTCAGGTTTACTATCATTAAAAGCTGGGGGCACTGAAGCGAGAGGCCTCAGTGCTGTGATGAGGAGGTATCCTGACCATTGCAGCATAGGGGAAGTGGTGGTTCTGATGTCATTGTCGCTCTGCTGATGTGGGCCCTGTAAGGGGATTGGGTGTATCAGGGTCTCAGGAAGAGGGAAGGTGTATCAGAGGCTCTGCAAGGGAGTTGTGTCTATCGGAGGCTCTGCATGGTGGGTCTGTGTATCGGGGGCTCAGCAAGGGGGTTGGGTGTATTGGGGGCTCTACAAGGCTTTAAGTTGGGTGTAGGTGGACGTTATAGGGTTTTATAACTGGTGTGTTCCTGTGTGTGGTGGCTCACACTGCTGGAAAAGATGGTGGCCCATCAATATGTTTGAGTTCTGGGGTACATCAGGCATTCCGCCGAGCAAACAGCGATAAGCATAGTTGCCAAGGCAGGGTCGTCTCTGCATCTGAAGTGATCTGAAGGCCCCAGGTCACCAGACATGGGCCTCATACACACTGTGTTTTGGATCCCCTTGGCGTGTTGAGGTACCTCCAATGGATGCAGATCCAAGAGGAAGCTGTAACTGACCCTGAAACTCCATAGTGAGAGCAGCAGCAGCTGACAAGGCCAACAAGGGCACAGGCATGCCAAAGAGTCTACAGGACTCGCATCAATTCCTCCAAACGACATTGTCAGTGAAGACTACGGCTCTCCAGGGAGGATGTCACAGACTTATATGGCCTTCTGCAGGACAATTTGCAACCTTTGAGATTTGGGGGTAATCCTTTGCCAGTGGCCCTGAAGATTACCGTGGCACTAAACTTCTATGCATCGGGATATTTCCAGGGATCCACCAGGGACATGCGTGGGGTCTCTCAGACCACAGTGCACCACTGCATCAAGGAGGTCACCAATGCCCTGTTCAAAAGGACCAGCGACTATGTGCGCTACTGGACCGACCCTGACAGTCAGACCGAGAGGGCCATCGGTTTCGGTGCAAGGCGTAATAGATTGCAAGCAACAGACCAGCCAGCCACCTTCACCAACAGGAAGGGCTTACAATCAATCAACGTTCAACCGGTCTGCAACCACAGAAAACATTTCCTGCAGGTGTGTGCCCGCTTCCCGGGAAGCAGCCACGATGCCTACACACTTTGACAGTCCCAGGTGCCACAGCTTTTCAATGCCCCCGCTCAACTTCAGAGATGGATTCTCAGGGTCAAGGGCTGCCCATTGAAGACATGGCCTCTAACATCTTTGAGGAGCCCTCGCAATGCAGTGGAGGAGAGGTACAACACTTGCCATTGGGCTGCTGAAAATGAGGTTCCACTGCTTCGATCAATCTGGTGATCTGCAGTATGTCTGGTCGAGGGTCTCGTGTATCGTGGTGCTCGGCTGTGCTCTGAACAATCTAGCACTACAGATGTGGGAGGCCTTTCATGAGGAGATATGCCTGCGTGACAATCATCCTCCAATGAGGACGACACAGAGGAGAGACAGGGGCAAGCAGCAATCAGTGATGATAACACGGCGATGGAGGCCTGACATGTTGAGCAACGCGCAAAGGAGGCAAGAGACAACCTCATAATGACCCACTTTCAGCCACACTAATGTCCACTCACTGAGTCGTAGAGTCATAGAGTCGTACAGCATAGAAACAGGCCCTTCGGCCCACTGCGTCTATGCTGACCATAATGCCTATCTATACTAATCCCACCTGCCTGCATTAATTCCATATCCCTGTATGCCTTGCTCATTCAAGTACCTGTCCAGATGGCTCTTAAATGTTGCTACTGTTCCTGCCTCCACCACCTCCTCTGGCAGCTCATTCCAGATACCCACTATGCTTTGTGTGAAACATTTACCCCTTTGATCCTCTTTAAACCTCCTCCCTCTCACCTTAAATCTATGCCCTCTAGTTTTAGTCACCCCTACCATGGGAAACAGACTCTGGTTATCTACCCTATCTATGCCTCTCATGATTTTATATACCTCTATCATGTCCCCTCTCAGCCTCCTTCACTCCAAGGAAAACAGACCCAGCCTATCCAATCTCTCTTTATAACTCAAGCCCTCCAAACCAGGCAACATCCTTGTGAATCCTTTCTGCACCCTCTCTAGCTTAATCACATCTTTCCTCTAGTGCGGCGACCAGAACCTCACACAGTACTCCGACTGCAGCCTAAACAACGTTACATACAACTGTAACATGACGTCCCAACTCTTGTACTCAATGCCTCAGCCGATGAAGGCAAGCATGCCATATGCCTTCTTCACCACCCTGTCTACCTGTGTTGCCACTTTCAGGGAACTATGTAGTTGCACTCCAAGGTCTCTCTGCTCAAGAACACTCCCCAGTGCCCTGCCTTTCACTGTATATGTCCTGCCCTGGTTTAAATTCCCAAAATGCATCACTTCACACTTGTCTGTGTGAAATTCCATTTGCCACTCCCTTGCCCACTTTCCCAGTTGATCTATATCCTGTTGTAACCTTAGACAACATTCTTCACTGTCCACTATACCACCAATTTTGGTGTCATCTGCAAACTTACTAATCATGCCCCCTACATTCACATCCAAGCCATTAATATATATGACAAACAACAGAGGGCCCAGCACCGATCCCTGCGGCACACCACTGGTCACCGACCTCCAATCTAAAAACAACCCTCCACTACCACCCTCTGCCTCCTAACACCAAGCCAATTTTGTATCCAATTTGCTAGCTCACCCTGGATGCCATGTGTTCGAACCTTCTGGACCAGCCTACAATGCAGGACCTTGTCAAAGGCCTTGCTAAAGTCCATGTAGACAACGTCCATCGCCCTGCCCTCATCAATCCTCTTGGTCACCTCCTTGAAAAACTCAATCAAATTCGTGAGACATGATTTCCCACGCACAAAGCCATGCTGACTATCTATAATCAGACCATGTCTTTCTAGATGCATATAAATCCTGTCTCTCAGAATCCCTTGCAATAACTTTCCAACCACTGATGTAAGGCTCACCAGCCTGTAGTTCCCTGGCTTATCCCTGCTGCCCTTCTTAAATAAAGGCACAACATTGGCTATCCTCCAGTCTTCCGGTACCTCACCGGTGGCCAACGATGATACAAAAATCTCTGCCAGGGCCCCAGCAATCTCCTCCCTTGCTTCCCATTGCATCCTAGGATACACCTGGTCAGGCCCTGGGGATTTATCCACCTTAATGCGCTTCAAAACCTCCAACACCTACTCCTTTGTAATGTTGATATGCTCCAGGATATCGGTGTTCCCTCCCTTGAACTCATTAGCTTCCATGACCTTCTCCACGGTAAATACAGACGAGAAATATTCATTTAAGACCTCGCCCATTTCCCGTGGCTCCACACATAGATTGCCACACTGATCCTTAAGGGGACCTGCTCTCTCCCTAGCTACCCTTTTACTCTTAATATACTTATAGAATCTTTTAGGATTCTCCTTTATCTTAACTGCCAGGGAAATCTCATGGCCCCTTTTCGCCCTCCTAATGTCCTTCTTAAGCGTAGTCCTACATCCCCTATACTCCTCGAGGGACTCACTCGATCCCAGTTGCCTATACCTGACATATGCCTCCTTCTTTGTCCTGACCAGACCCTCAATATCCCTCGTCAACCAAGGTTCCTAAACTTGCCAGCCTTGCCCTTCCATCTAACAGGAACATGCCAGCCCTGAACTCTTTCTATCTCACTTTTAAAGGCCTCCCACTTGCCAGACGTCCCTTTA
Source organism: Heterodontus francisci (assembly GCF_036365525.1). NCBI lineage: Eukaryota > Metazoa > Chordata > Chondrichthyes > Heterodontiformes > Heterodontidae > Heterodontus > Heterodontus francisci. The sequence goes on along the minus strand of NC_090396.1, from coordinate 34,225,143 downwards.
CCTGGAAACAGCCTCTCCCATTCAACTTTTGAGAGTTCCTGTCTGATGCCATCGTAATTAGCCTTCCCCCAATTTAGGACTTCAACCAGAATCCAACAAATGCTAACCTTCATGCATGTAGTCTGCTGCCTCCTTTCCATGTGTGTTCCCTGAATGCCGACCAACTGCAATGCGTGCTGGTGCTCATTGGGGAACTTATGTTAATGAGATCAGCAATCACATTGCCATGGTAGTGAGGGTTGTGGTCCCCTTGGCACTGCACTAAGGGGTAGGGTGGAAGACAGAAGCTCATAATCAAGGTATGATGGAACATGGGTTTCACACAATGATGGATAATGATTGATACAAAAGAACGTTTAATTAAATTTCGAATAACATATTTGCAACACCTGTGAATCCCCAAGTGTGGCTAGGTTTTTTTATTCATTCATGGGATGTGGACAACACTAGGTGCTTTTCTTAATACACTTACGGGTACCCCTACACGGTGTGGCCCCTGCGCTAGCAACTGTGCTAGACGCAGACTGCTGATCAGGATGCCCCTTGGCCTGAGATGACTTCGGCAGCCGTCCTCTGGGTGCAAGAGGCCTGGAGGGGCCAGGCTGCCTGAGGGTTTCCTGCGCTGGTGCAGGATTCGCCTCAGGTATCGTGGCTGTTAGAGCTGCACTCACTGGCGAAGGGGCTGAGGAGCTGATGTCCACACTCGGAGCGCTCTGAGGGGAGCCCCCAGCTGTGGAGGGCAGCCTCTCCACTCCCTTTCAAGGCTCACTGGAACCTCCATGCTCACCTGAGAAAGGTCGAGAAGTGGGAGAAGTCTCCAGACCCCTGGTCCTTTTCTCGCCTTGCCACTGCTGATTTGAGCTCATGGCCAAGGCGATGGTGTGCAGGTCCTGGCACAACAATAGAATCAGGATCTTCATGAGGGTCACCAATCTCTCGATGGAGGAAGCCATGTGCTCGTATGCCTGGGCTATGGCAGTAGACATGCAGGGGGATGGACTCTTCCTTTCATTGTTGCACATCGCCTCTGGCATCTCCACCAGATGTTGCATTAATTCTCTCTGCAACTCCAGCATTCCCTGTGCTGTCGCTATCAACCTAGGGCTCTTCATTGGCCTGGCCAACCACAGTCCCCAACTGTCAGAGGCCTCGGCTGTCTCAGCTTCAGGCAGCTGCTCTTGCGTGTGCGCGGTGTTCTCACCAGCTAGTGACGCTGGTTCTAATGCTGATCGATTACCCACCGAGGTGAAAGTATCTGCACTGGTGGAAGGTGCAGGAGAGTTATGGGATGGTGCATCCTCTGAGTGATCCTCCTCCTCAGAGGTTGGTGGCTGTCTCCCGGTAGCTGCAATCTCCTGCGCATACTGACCTGCAGGAGAGAACGTAACTGTGTGGGTTAGGCTCCACATAACCCGTTACGCCAAACGTGCCTGATGTATTTCTCCATAATTCATGAATGTTTCGATAAATGGCAATAATCACTCTCTTGCGCAGGGTCTCCAATCTCCCGATCAAATGTTGCATGACCGCCCTGGCTCCCTGCTTATTCTAAAGCCTCTTCCTCAGCCTGGCCTAGAGTACTAATGTCAGGGACCTCTTCACTAGTCCTGGCCACCTCCTTCCTGCTGTGTGCCCTCTTCTCCTGCAAGAAGAAGGAATGGAGAAATGATAAATTGGCTTAAGCGTCATCATGATAGTTCTGCTGCTGTGGGCCCCTCACCCTGAAATGGGGGATCTGATATATCTCATGATGACACACGCTGTCATGGGATTTACTGAGGGTGAGCTATGAACAAGGGTAGCATGTGGCCCAGATGCAGCCATGTATCTGTCATGATTAGGTTATAACCTCTCTGTCATCACGCTGGTAGTGGCAGCCTCTTCATGTCACAAACCCTGCCGCATAGTCACATGCATACCCAAAAAGAACATTAGAATGGAGCACTCACTTTAGCTGAATTCAGGAGGTCATTGATTCTCTTCCTGCACTGGGCCCAGTTGCGCCGGTGATTCCACGACTGCTGACCTCCTCTGCGATCTCCCCCCAGGTTTGCTTGGTCAGGCAGGAGGACCTCTTCTTGCCTTCACTGGGGCGGAGAACCTCCCGCCTTTCCCTTGCAGCCTGAAGGAGAAATGCTTGCAGGCATCACTGAAGCATGGGGCTACCCTCAGTCACCCTGTCCACTCTTCCTTGGTGGGGGTGGGGTGGGGGGTGTAGGAAACAGTGCTGTAACTTTTTATGCTTCACAGCTTCTATTGACTGCAAGGAAATAGTGAATGCAGGGCTGGCAGGCTTTTAAAGATGGTACCTGATCTGCTATCAGCTAATGCTCTAATTGGCATCCCGCCCGCCCCCACCACATGATTGGGGTTGACCAGCACCTCCATTATGCTAAATGGCTGCCCACCATGTAATCGTGGTGGCACAGCTGCACACATGATGCATGGGAACGCTGCCCATTTCCGGGCCCACCACGGGGACCAGCACGGACTCATTAAATTCAACCCCATTACAGACAGGTGGTAAGGGGTGTGGCTGGTTCTCATTGTTCACCTCCCAACTGACCGCAATCGTGTTTTGTTTAAAATGATGAGTTAGCCCCTGAATGGCAAATAAACAGACAGTAACAGGTTTTCTTGTCGGTTTAAAATAGAAGATCAACTATTTATTGAACTATATTCATTCCCCGAAATGTTCACAACACCACTCATGCACGCAATCACTCTCACATGCACTGTCAAGAGAAGATAGATAGAAAGTAAAGAGTAAGTGTGATAGATGTTCATCGTTTACGGTAAACCTGTTGAATCTTCGAACTAGGACAGTCTCTTTTTAAGCCTGGGCTGCTCGTAGCCTTGAATTTGTTGTGGTGTTGTACATTTCTGCTGGTTAAGATTTCAGACTGGGGCTGGCGGTGACTTGTAGTTTTTGGCTGCACCAAGATGAAGTGTAGAATTAGCAGCAGGGCTTCTTCTTGTTTAGACTGGATCTGTACACAGTCCCTGGCTGGACTGCCTTTTCTGTGATGTTGCTGTGATCTCTCTCCCTCTCTCCAGAGGGTTGCCTATTATGATCACAATTCATCATATTAACATTTCTGTTACATGACATATGGGAGGGAATTTTATCCTGGCAGCGAGTGTCTCGACGTCGGGCGAAACCAACGTCGAGATCCCCAGATCACCTCTTTTCCGGAAGGTCTGCTGAGTCTAGTGCCAATCAAGCAATTAAATGACCAGCAGCAGAACTTCCATAGAATCTAAGACCCCATCGCTGGAAGTTCTGCCCTTGGAGAGCTACCGACCAATCAGTGGCTGCTGCTGGGGGTGACCGTGCTAGAAGCTGAGGAGCATCACTGGAGTCAGGCCTCAGGTAGGTCAGGGCAGCAGGGGTCTTGCAGGTGGGGGACGCGGAGGAGGGTGGGTCGGCAGCAAGGGCAGGAGTGTGGCAGGCCACGCCTTCCCGATGCCAGGTCCCTCATTCAGGCACTGTGCCTTTTAATGAGGGACCCACCCCCCTCCATGGCCTGCTTCCCTTACGGATACAGGGCCACTGCCACATGGCTAATTGTGGCTGCAGCGGGAAGAGGCCTTCAATTGGGGATTAATTACTTAGTTAAGAGCCTCACTTGACAGCAGAATAAATTTTGGCAGAGTCAGGATGGTGGCAGGAATCCCCCTGCCACCATCCCACCCAATTTTTATGCTCTCCATGCCTCCATACCCGTCGCGAGGGAAAGCATAAAATTTCCCCCCTCCATGGTCTTCTCCCCTGGTGTAACCACATAATGGACCAGGATGTGGAATCCATGGTCATCCATTAATGTTTGGATGAGCATCATTCTGTTATGATGAGCTGGGTTTTACCAAGCCCTCGACATCATGATCCATGATGAGGGAGGCCTGAAGATGCCTCCAGATGAGGCCCGCCATGGACATTGACGCCAGCAGGGCCCGGCCTGATACTCATGGCAGTAGTGAGGCTCTGTGGTGGCCCTCCACACCTACCGCGGCTGGGTAACGGGATCACAATTAAAAATGCAAATAAATAATATGAATAAATTTGAATGCACTTAAATGCAATCTTGAGGGCCCACCACGATTTTTGGTGTGGCAGCTGGCACTCCCACGCCTTCAGATCCCCGTCCGGGGAAACGCGGCACCACACTGGTGGGGAGGGGGAGGAGGTGGTAATATTTTTACTGTGGGGGGGAAATGGGGTCAAATGCACATAATGGGTGTAGGGGATGGTGGGAAGGGTTGAACCTTAAACTTTGTGCAGTGTGGGGGGGGGAAGGTCAAATGTAAAAGGTAGGTATTTTGGGGGGAAAGGGCAAATTGTTATTGTAATTGTTATTGGGAGGTGGGAAAGGGGCATAAGAAATATATTTATTTAATTTTGGGAGATATTTATTTAAAAATTTCCACATGGTGGAAGGACTGACTGCCCTTTAAAAATAGTGCCAGCACCTGTGCTCACGCAGCTGGCACCACTGCTGGGGATGGACAGCCCACCTCTTCCACGAGATTGGGGGTCAGGCCGCCTCGACTATTTAAATGAGCCGCCGCGCTTGAGATTACGGCGACTCTTTGGCGTGCATTTTTGAGCTCGTCGGACTCTTAAAATCCAACCCGATTGGCTGGATTTTACCAAACACCCCCCCCCCCCACAACATCGGGGGTCATAGCAGGGGACCCGGACAATACTGCCAGGAAGGCCCCGCCTCATATTACTGGGAGTGGTGAGGCCTCGTGCCGGCCCACCTGCCGTTCGACGATGGGAACCGAATTAAAATATTTTAATTTATTTAAATAAAGGAATTAATACTTACCTTGTTGTGATGGCAGTTCTGCTCCGATATTCCGGCCAGTTGCCGGAACTTCCGTACCTTCAAATCTCCGTTTGGAGATTCGAGGCGGAACACTGGTGGGGAGGGGGGAGGAGTTAAGTTTTCGGGGTGACAGCGGGGAGCAGGGTGAAATTGCACTGATTGGTCTAAGGGGTGGTGGAAAGAGGTAAAGGTCAGAGTTAATAAACTCTGGGGGGGAAGGTTGGGGTTGGAACGTCTGTTTTTTGGGGTGGAAGAGGGCAACTAATAAAGTTTTTACTTGTTGTGGGGGGTGGGCGAGGGGATTGAAACTGTTAATAAAGTTTACAATTTCATTTTTCATGACCTGTACCTTTAAAAATTTAAATTGAACTAAAAATGGCACCAGCGCCTGTGTGGTGACTCCAGACGCCATTTCCAGGGACAGAGCACCCACCCCCTCTATGTAAATTAGCTGCTGCGTTAAATATCGCGGCAGCTCCGTGGGACAAATCCCATGCATGTGCCTCGCCGCTTTTGAAGCTTGCCGCCGAGATCTGTGGTGAGCTGGAAGAATTCAGGCAGATGTGTCTACTTCAAACCTTCCTTGTCCCACAAGAAAATTATTCAACTCGAGAATGTCTCTTGATAGTTCCAGGATGGATGTACTGGACAACTCTTAGTCTGGAATGTTTCTTTTGTCCATTTGAGACAGTGAGATCGTTGGAATACACAGTCCAGATCATCCGACCTGTGCCGGCCATCTTGCAGCACATTGCCCACTTTTTTTTTTAAAGGAAAGGTCAATTTTAAAGTGCACATTGAATAAAGTTTGTTTCTGGAAAGTAGGAATATTATATGTCTTTACTGGGCATGACAACCCATTGTGTGCAATCTCAAGCATTTAACACCATTGTAATGAAACGGTTCCCTAAGTTTCCAGGTATTGCTTCATCCAATTTACACAGCCAACTGCAACAGGCTCCCACATCAAACGGGATGCATTAAAGTCAGGATGGCCTTTGGTTGATGTCTCAATGGGCAGAATCTCCACCTACTCAGACTTGAAGCAAAGGTCATTGAAACCCCTCTGTCTATCACAAAGACATACACACACATACACAGGGGAGGCAGTGGCATAGTGGCAATGCCACTGGACTAGTAATCCAGGGCCCAGGCTAATGATTTAGGGACTTGGGTTCGAATCCCATCACGGCAGATAATGAAATTTGAACTCAATTAATAAATCTGGAATTAAATGGTGACCATGAAGCCATTGTCGATTGTTATAAAATCCCATCTGGTCACTAATGTCATTTAAGGAAGGAAATCTGCCTACATGTGACTCCAGACCCACAGCAATGTGGTTGACTGTTAAAATGCCCTTTGAAATGGCCAAGAAATAGCCGAGCAAGCTATTCAGTTCAAGGCCAGCAACCCCCACAAATGCTCTAGCAGCTAATATAAAACAAGGAATGTAAGAAATTGGTCTCACTGTGAAAATTATTCTGTACATTCATGTAAATTTTATTTTATTTTAATAGTGTCTTATCTTGATAGAATACTTTTCAATCCATCTTCTGTAAGGAGAGAGTCATGCATGTGAATTTACAGTATAAGTATCACAGCCAGGTTTCTATGTTATAACTAGATACTGGATATTAAAATAAAAGCAAAATACTGCGGATGCTGGAAATCTGAAACAAAAACAAGAAATGCTGGAATCACTCAGCAGGTCTGGCAGCATCTGTGGAAAGAGAAGCAGAGGTAACGTTTCGGGTCAGTGACCCTTCTTCGGACTGGATATTAAAAGGTGTGCTTCGGTTTATAGGAGACATGAGGTTTTCTTTCAGGAGCAACTGGTGACAATGAGCTCAAAGCTAGAAAATCGTGACAGTAAATTAAAAGCAAGCTTATTGTGATGAAACTATCAGTTTACCTCTTCCCCACCCCCGCACCCTGCCTCCTCCTCCCCAACCCCGCACCTTGTCTCTTCCTCGCCACCTCTGTCTCCTGCTCCCCATCTCCCAACACCACCTCCCCCTCCCCACCCCCCAACTCCGCCTCCTCCGCCCCATCCACACCTCCTCCTCACCTCCACACCTCCTCCTCCCCAGCCCCGCACCTCCTCCTCCCCACCCCCGCACCTCCTCCTCCTCACCCCCGCACCTCCACCTCCTCCTCCCCACCCCCGCACCTCCGCCTCCTTCTCCCCACTCCACCTCCTCCTCCCCACCTCCACCTCTTCCCCATCTATGACTCCTCCTCCCCACCCCCGCACCACCGCCTCCTCCTCCCCACCCTGCCTCCTCCTCCCCACCCCCACCTCCTCCTCCCCACTCTCGCACCCCACCTCCTCCTCCCCACCCCCACCTCCTCCTCCCCACTCTCGCACCCCACCTCCTCCTCCCCACCTCACCTCCTCCTCCCCACCCCCACCTCCTCCTCCCCACCTCCTCCTCCCCACTCTCGCACCCCACCTCCTCCTCCCCACCTCACCTCCTCCACCCCATCCACGCCTCCTCTTCACCCCCACACCTCCTCCTCCCCATCCCCGCACCTCCGCCTCCTTCTCCCCACTCCACCTCCTCCTCCCCACCTCACCTCCTCCTCCCCACCCCCACCTCCTCCTCCCCACCTCCTCCTCCCCACTCTCGCACCCCACCTCCTCCTCCCCACCTCACCTCCTCCTCCCCACTCCCGCCTCCTCCCCACCCCCACACCTCCTCCTCCTTCCCACCCCTGCCGCCTCCTCCCTACCCCACATCCCTGCCTCAACCCGTCACCAACATAAAAAATTTGTAAAACAATTTTTCTCGAAGCTGGTGGTTCTTTAAAACAACAGTTCCCTGCGTCAGTCATAATAATAATAGCAAGAGGTTTCATACATGGATTGCTCACACAAGACCATAAAGAAGCATGGGACAGGAGAAAATAAACATTGGCCCCATCCATCCCACTTTCCTTCTGGAAACTAAGTGTAGCTCCACCATTTAACCCTGGTCTGCTCCTTTCCTCACCCAGCAACCGTGGTGTTCCTCAGCATTAATTCCTTTTACTTATTTCCTTTTGCCCCCCCGCAGCAAAGTACCTTGGTATATTTTCCACATGAAAGGTGCTATATAAACAATGTAACATTCCAAACTAGTGCTTCCAATATGGCTTCCTTTTTCCTCAACCGAGGATTCCTCCCCATCGTGGTTGACAGGGCCCTCAACTGTGTCCGTTCTATTTCCCACATTTCTTCCCTCGCCCTTTCCCCTCCCTCCCAGAACCATGATAGGATTCCCCTTGTCCTCACATTCCACCCCACCAGCCTCAGTATTCAACAGATCATCCTCTGCCATTTCCACCACCTTCCGCATGATGCCACCAGCAAACACATCTTCCCCTCCCCTCCCCTTTTAGAATTCCGAAGGGACCATTCCCTCCGCGACACCCTGGCCCACTCCTCAATCATACCTGACATCCCAGCCTCTTCTAACGGCACCTTTCCATATCTCCTCTCTTCTCATCGTCCAAGGCCCCAAACACTCCTTCCAGATGAAACAGCCATTTACTTGTACATCTTTCAATTCAATGTATTGTATTTGCTGCTCATGATGCGGTCTGCTCTGCATTGGGGAGACCAAACAGAGATTGAGTGACCACTTTGCAGAACACCTTTGCTTCAGTCCACAAGCATGACTCCAATCTTCCGGTCGCCTGTTATTTTAATTCTCCATCTTGCTCCCACACTGATCTTCCTGTTCTCAGCCTCCTGCAGTGTTCCAATTAAGCTCAATACAAACTCAAGAAATAGCACCTCACCTTTCGACTGGGCACGTTACAACCTTATAGACTCAATACTGAGTTCAATAATTTTAGATCATAACCTCTGTCCCCAATGTGTTTCCTTTTTATTTGGTGGTTTTGTTTTAATTTCTCTCTTGTTTCCCCTTTTTACCCCCTTTTTTTGCTTCGGAGAGCAGCTATTCATGATCGTGCCATTCCCACCTCCTCCAGACACATCTTTTGTTTCTTTACCTGTCCCATTACCAATCCTTTGGCCCTGCATCATCATCAGTTTTGTCATTTAATCTCTGCTGTCTTCCACTCTATCTCAGAACTTCCCTTTTGTTTTTTTTCCCACCCTCCCCCCTTTCACTTGCTTTAAATGTAATACATCTCTAACTTTTCCCAGTACTGATTAAAGGTCATTGACCTGAAATGTTAACCCTGTTCCTCTCTCCGCACATGCTGCCACACCCACTGAGTACTTCCAGCATTTTCTGTTTTTATTTCAGATTTCCAGCATCTGCAATATTTTGCTCTTAATTAAATGTAGGTTTATCCAGTTCCTTTTTGAAGGAGATAATCAATACACCAATACTACTGTTGCAAGTCTGACAAATAATTAGGAACCACGGTTTATTTTACTTATCTATATTGATATTTAAAATTCCACCAGAACGGAGAACATTGATGATATGGAATACAAGCTGGGAACTGATGATGCATGTTGAAGTCAAAAATAACCGCAGGAAGACGATGAGCAATATTACAGAAAGGGAACCATCAGTATAATTCATGTTTTATTCATTCAAAGGATGTGGGCATCACTGAGCATTTATTGCCCAGCTCTGATTGTTCTTTAGAAGGTGGTGGTGAGTCACCTTCTTGAACCGCTGCAGTCCACGTAGTGTCGGTACAACCACAGTGTTGTTAGGTGGGGAGTTCCAGGATTTTGATCCAGTGATACTGAAGGAATGGCAATAGGTTTCAAGTTAGGGTAGTGTGTGACTTCAAGGGGAATTGGATGTGCTGCTGCCCTTGTCCTTCTCAGCAGTAGAGGTCACGGATTTGTGGGGTGCTGTCCCTGAAGCCCTGGTGAGTTGCTGCAGTGCATTTTGTGGATGGTACACACTGTACCAGTGGAGAGGTTGTTTCAAGTGGAGTACAGAGTTTCAATCAAGCTGGCTGATTTGTCCTAGACGGTGGTGATAGGTCATCAACCTGAAACAGATGCTGTCTGAGCTGCTGGATGTTTCTAGAATTATCTGTTTTCATTTCAACACAAATGAATCCTGATTAAATATGTTTTGTCAACAAGTGTCAGTTTTCATCAAGCCTCTATGAAGGTCAGATGAAAAAAACAATGTGCAAATCATTAGGCCACGGTCCATTTAATCATGAGTTCAATGTTTCATTTAAACATGAAATATTGAATAAAAAAACATATTTTCCACAGAAACTATTTCTAAAGAGTCATAAAATAGAAACAGATAATGCTGGAAATACTGAGCTGATCAGGCATTTTCAGATTAACATCAGCGACCTGAAAAGTTAGGCTGAATTTTTCAGCTTACCTGGAAGTCCTGTCGCCGGCGATGAAAATGGGAGGTGGCCCCTCTTTGGCAGGTAGCAGGACACTGGGGCAACATATTGCCATCAATGGTCAAATAACAGGATGCCACCGGGACCACCATCTAATTGAGGATGGCAGCCCACACCCACCCCCTCAAGAGCTGCCAACCCAATCAGAGGACTGGCAGCTCAGCAGCCTCAGTGGGCCCACTGCTAGTGGTGCTCAGTACTGACACTTCAATTCCAGGATGAGGCAACCTCAATGGCAGGGCGTCCGTCGAAGAATGGTGAGCTTGGTTGGGGGAAGCTGAGGCCCGGCAGGCAGGCCTCAGCGATCGACGGCAGCGGGGTGGGTGGGCCTATGGTCTTGGTGCACCGGCAATGCCGCTGCTGTGGCAGTGGCCATTGCTGCGGGGTTTGGGATGGGGAGGGTGCTCTCTGTGGGCCATGGAGCACATATCAAGGAAGGCTGCCCCCGAAACCCACTGGGTTTACCTGACGGTCTTCCCATCCCTCCTGACGTGGGCAAAACGCCTACTGGGGCGGGAAGTAATCCAGCAATATGGGCTCCCCTCCCAATGCCTTCCCCACCATATTGCAAGCCCTCCTGTCTCCCAGCACATCTCCAACAGGCTGGGAAAATTGAGCCCATGAACTCTGTTTCCCTCTCCAGAGATGCTGCCTGACATGCTGGGTATTTCCAGCATTTTCTGTTTTTACTTCAGCTTTCCAGCATCCTGTATTTTGCTTTTCTAAAGAACCATTGTTGCTTCCAAGAGAAGTTTGGCAATTGATCAACAAATATGTTGGGCATTAAAGTAAAAGATAGTTTACAGTTGGATCAGGGATTCTATAGTATGGGATTAATGGAATGAATTTGTACATATGGGAGTTGTCAATTTAAATCTGAATTTTGCCTGAATTAGGTGAATGTTTACTTGGCTATCACTGTACTCAGAATGAAGAAAGGCTGTTGAATATATGTTTAGGAGTGGGCTGGAGCTTTAAGGTGGGGCTCTCAAACCATCATTACTCATTCTTTTTTGTGCAAGGAAATAACTTGGAATGCTTTTAGACTAAAGCAACATCAGTCAACTAGTTTAAAACAGCGCGAAGTAATTACTTTTTGGCTGCAGATTACTGGTACTCCAGGTGTGGTCTCTAGAATTGCTGTGCTGTTAGTCCTGCAATGGCTGGTGTGTATTGCTGAGCATTGCACCCGGTGTTCCATTTACCCACTAGACCATTGCAGATCTCGAGGGTATATATATCTTTAAAACTTGGTAGTAACGTCGATGTATGTCCTCATTTGGAAAGAAGGCTATTGAAAGCCTAATCTTGAAGTAGTTCTGTCAATAAATAAATCAGTTACATATGGAAATAATGTAGCATGACAAACAAGGTATAAACAAGACCACAGTGAGGCCTAACATACATGCCAAGTACCTCATGCAGTAAATGGAATGAATCCATTCTCTCCCTACAATTTCAGCAATGTATTTTCCTGCTTGTTTCAATTTGCCTGGAATTTTGCACCACACACTTCATCTATAGACGCGTTCCTCACAATGCCATCAGTCAAATTACCCAAGACCAGCTCCCCTTAATTCCATCTTCAAAGTTTACCAATTTCTGCTTCCTTACCTCCTTGCAATGGTCCATTTGAAATAATGAATCCAGTGTGAATCACAGATACAAACCAGAATCCCACCACTGTTGTGGGGGTTACAGGGGTGAGGGCAAAGGAAAGCAGCTGATTTAGTAAACTAGTATCATTGGGCAACCAAATGTAACCTTTTCCATATGAGTCATGCTGTATTCACCCACCCAATTCCAAAACCATGAAAATTCCTGAAATTCTTTGGAGCAAAGGGGTTAAGATGCAGACTATGAATGCTTTGTCCCAGTATATAGTGTACATTCGTATGCTCTGCCCACAGTCCAATGACTAATGTACATATTGCAACAGTGCAGACTCTTTGCATATATTTGGAAGCCCCTCACATTAGAATTTTTCCTGATAATTATATGTAATTTTGCTAAATTTCAATGAATAAAATATTACAGCAATTATCAGCCACAGTAGGTGACACAGAGACAGAAACAGATGGACATGGGAAATGTAGCAGTGGCTACATTAATGAATGTATAGACAATGCAAAAGGCTACATTTTCATATTTACTAGCATAAGCAAGCAGTGGTGGAAAAATAAATAATTCAGGAGGAGGACACATCAAACTGAATGGGCCATTATAATTTTACAGCATATCCAAGAGAGGGTTTTATTGCCTGAGAAATAGAATTAAACTGATGTCTGGTATAACTCAGGAGCATTGTACTGGCACCAAATGTATTGAATATTAGTAAATTCAAAACTTGAGATGCCTTAAGAATGGCATCCAAAAATGTCATTTGATAGATACTGAAGGATATTAGGGAGGAAGCAGTTCACAGATTGATGAGTTGAAAAATGTAACATTAGATAACTCCAAGTGACAATATGTTTTTATTGATTTCTCAAGTACATTTAATTAATATGATGTGACACTGTTATATTTATGTTAAGGTGTAGATGTATCTGTCAGATTTGTTTTGGAGATGGAAGAAGAAGAACCTGTGAGGACCAGCCTCGAAGTGAGAATCATACTCGAAAGCGCCCAACTGTGACAGTTTTGTAATACAAGAATATATCTCCAAATCCTCCTGCTTTTCTACATACTAATTCTCATCATTTGCTACTGCTTCCATTTAGGCGTCATTTCTAATTTAGATGTCTTGGAACAGACTCCAGCATCTATTTTATTAATATGATAATGTTTTATTGAATGGACACCTTTGTTTTTCAGTAAAAAGGATGTAGAGATATTTACAAAGTAAATTTAATGAAATTTATATGAGGGCTGTTATTAATTTAACATACGGATATATCCATTAGGATTGTCCTAGAGATGAAAGAGGGCATCAGTGTATATGAGGAGTATCTTTTGAATGATTCCAGCACTGATTCCTGTGACAGACCATTAAAATACATCTCCAAACCCAATTCAACCAGTCCTCAATTCTAATCAGATGATCATCAAGAGAAATAAAGACCAGCTGCTTCCCCATAGAAAAGAACAAGGAGATGGGGAGGGGGAAATCAACAGTCAGGCCAACTAAGTCCAATTTCAGAAACCTCCCAATGACCCACTCTGGGAGTAGAGACCTGGAACAGGTCACCTGATCACATCTTTTGCTGGGATATAATTCTTGGCTTAAAAATGACAGAGAATAGCAGAAAATGTATTTCTACTATGCCAACTTTTAAAATAATTGTGCTTGCCAAAAGTTACGCTGTCATTCTCCAATTGGCCAGGGATGTTACTATAGAGATGTAATTGTAGTAAAGCTGTAGCTGTCATTGCAGGAACAGACAAATAAAATACAATCGGCAGAAAGGTTCAGGAAGAGCTAGAAAGAAGGAGAAACAATAAATTAGGCATAAAATTAAGAATAAATTATGAATAATTCTGCTTTATTGCAGTCCTAATGGGTCATTCAATCCATTGATGCTTAAACCTCCGGTCCATGAAAAGCCTCAGTCAAAAAAGGTTTCGATCCTGCTCCTCTTTTAAGTTGAATTTCATGAGCTGACCCCTGTTAACAAAAGTTTTGTTTTTGTGTTGAAAGCTTCGAATTCTGTGTGTTTTTTAAAAGCTGAGGAAAGAATTTTTTCTCTGTGGACATTGATTGTTGAAACTTGGTGAGTTTGAACAGAGTCAATTATACAGACTGCAAGACACCTGTATCCAAGCAACTCAGCAGTGGAATGACAGGTCAAGATGTATGACAGACATGTGACTTGATTGTTGAAGTTATTTTCACTTTTGAATTGTGAAAAGACCAATGAGTTAGACAAGGAGCAGGCAGTTGAAATCTGACTGTGACCTGCCTAGAGACTGCAGAGAAAAGATCCAGGAGAAAAAAAGAATTACTTCTCTCTGTAGAGGAAGTTTGCTTTTCAGAGAAGGAACCCCTATATGTCAGAGGTAGCAGATTCCTATTGTCTCCCGTCTTTGAAGAATCCCTGTCTCAAGAGTGGTCCTGTGTTTTGGGAGATCCTGAAATCTCAAGAAAGCTTCCACTGCTAGACTGCTGCTTCAAAACCTAAGCAGACCTATTGCTACACCTGTGTGATGCCTGCTGCAGACAAATTGCCTTGAATGCCTACCCATCACTGTTCAGACTGTTCAGCAGCCTCGCCTGGAGCGACCTCGAGTGGCATCCAACTATTCAACTCTGGGACACCTCACCATACCAAAAACATCCTACCAGAACGTGATAAACTCAATCATTTTATTTTTTTCCTTTTTATTCCTAGGAAACAGCTGTAAACCAAAAGAATCTTTTTTCCCCGGTTAACCATTTTTTTTAATGTATGTGTGTACGCATGAGGGTTAAGGAAATAAGGAGTTTTCATATATATAGATTTATCTCATTAGTAGTTTAAACTTATGATTCCTTTTCTAATAAATAGTTAATGCTGTTGTTGTTTAAAGAAACCTGGTTTGGTGCGCTTTATTCTGGGGGATGAATAGAGTGTCTAATTTGGCTATTCTTTGGTAAGTGGAAAACTTTATTTGATATACAATAACCTGTGGAGCAGTGGGACTGAATTAACAGTGCATTACTCCTGCCTTGGTCATAACACCCCATCCTGCTGCTTGTGTTGGTAACTCTACTTTCTGTAGACTAGCAGCAAATATACTGGAGTATATTTTCTGTAAATCCCTCATTATTGGGTGTTGTCATTCAGAAAATTGGGGATAAGCCCATAATGCCAGAACTAAAGCTTGGTCCATTATCATCTCAGAGGATCTCTTCTGCACCTGTATAAGAACAGAAGAAATAGGAGCAGGAGTAGTCCATTTGGAGTTTGAGACTGTTCTGCCATTCAATAAGATCATGGCTGATCTGATTGTGGCCTTAACTCCACTTTCCTGCCTGCCACCCACTCCACAACCACCACCAACCCTACCATCGCCACCGCCCACCCACCATCACCAGAACCATTTATGCCCTTGTAGATCCAAAATATGTCTAGCCCTGCCTTGAATATATTCAATGACCCAGCCTGCACTGCTCTCTGGGGTAGAGAATTCCAATGATTAATGATCCTCAGAGAATAAGTTCCTCCTCATCTTCGTCTTAAATGAGAGACCCCTTATTTTGAAACTGTGCCTCAAGTTCTAGATTCCCCCGTGAGGGGAAGCATCCTCTCAGCATCTACCCTGTCAAGCCACCTCAGAATCTTATATTTTGAATAAGGTCACTTCTCATACTTCTAAACTCCAATGAATATAGGCCTAACCTGTTCAACCTTTCCTCATAAGACAAACCCTTCATCCAAGTAATCAACCTAGTGAACCTTCACTGAACTGCCTCCAATGCAAGAACATCCCTACTTAAATAAGGAGACCAAAAGTGTATGCAGTACTCTAGGTGTGGTCTCACCAATGCCCTGTATAGTTGTAGCAAGACTTCTCTACTTTTATACTCCATTGCCCTTGCAATAAAGACCAACATTCCATTTGCCTTGCTGTACCTGCATGCTAACATTTTGTATTCATTTATGAGGACACCCAGATCCATCTGTTCGGCAGCATTCTGTAGTCTATCTCCATTTAAATAATATTCTGCTTTTCTATTCTTCCTGCCAAAGTGAACAACCTCACATTTTCCCATGTTATATTCCATCTGCCAAATTTTTGCCCACTCACTTAACCTATCTATATCCCTTTCCAGACTCTTTGTGTCCTCCTTACAACTTGCTTTCCCACCTATCTTTGTACCATCAGCCAATTTGGCTACAATACACTTGGTCCCTTCATCTAGTCATTAATATAGATTGTAAATAGTTGAGGCCCCAGAACTGATCCCTTTGCCGCCCACTAGTTAGTGTTTGCCAGCCAGAAATGGACTCATTTATCACAACCCTCTGTTCCCTATTAGTTAACCTATCGTCTATCCGTGTTACCATATTACCCCAACACTATGAACTGTTATCTTGCACGGAAACCAATTATATAGCACCTAATCGAATGCATTTTGGAAATCCAAACACACTATATCTACTGGTTCCCCTTCTCCTGGCCTTGACATATTTCCTAAAGTAAGACAGCCAAAACTGGGCATTGTGCTATAACTATGGCCCAATCAGTTATTGAACATTCTCCTGCATTGTTTCCAATCGGGCAGTACTGTGGAGGTGGTATTCACATCTTCTCCCATTCTCCCTGGGCTGCTGCTATGACCAGGTGAGGAAGGGATCTCAGGCTCCCCTTTTGCCCCTTCTTGACTGCAACAGGGTTTATCATTTTTTTTTAAAACACAGTAATTGAACTTACCACCTCAGTGAGCACTTGCTCCTTTTCCTCTAATATAGTTGCAAATGAACCAATCAGACAGGATTTCTTGAGTTTAAACAAGAAAGATGTAAGTTTATTAGCCTTAGTTGTTGGTTGTGGTGGTCTGTAGACCTGGCTTTACCAGCTGCAGCTGGGCCTTCTCTGGGTCTATACTGGAGACAAGGAGAGAGAGAGTGATGCTCCCTTGATGGCTTATAGTTCCTGTCTGCTTTCTGACTCACAACTCACAATCTCCAAAGCTGCACAGCTGTCATGTGACATTCCCAAAACCTTTTCATCGAGTTAATGAAGCTCTTCTGGAATTTTCTCTGAGATTCAAGGCTCCCCACCTTAAGCTGTTCAGTCACACTTGGAGGGGGTTGGCTCTTTCAAAGTCAATGGGTGTCGGCTGTTGATGACCGTGTTGAGAAAGCCATCTCAGGTAATTTAATCGGAGAGCACCCGATTGTTCTGGCTAGGTTGCCTCAGTCATGTTGTCTTTTGTCTACTCTGTTGCTGTTTCATATGCAAATTGCCATGGCCATTTTGGCTGCCAGCTTACTCTTTTTAAATTAAGTTATTTGTAAGAATTTCCAGTAAAAGTCTTGGGCAAAGTTTCAATCGATGAAATTAATATTTCCCATTTGGCGTGGGGGGCTTTCATAACAGCTGCTCTTTGATACTCAGTGTCAATGAGGGATAATCTCCCTTGCCTTAGTTCTGGGAGTAAATCTTGATGATCCCATTGGGCAACCAGTCTGCTCATTGACCAATTCCACTTCTTCCAGGCTTTGTTATTTTTCCACAGAAGATTATTCTTTTCTAAATTTTTAATGCTGTGGCAATATATGATTCCTTGCTCATTCACAAACAAACTCCCAGTCACACGCATTTTCCATGCCAGGAACTGACCCACCATATTCAAATTAGACTGACTACAAAAATGATTGTGGAGCAGGTTGTGCAGGTGTGATTTGTGCACTAGCCTACTTCTGTTAGAATGAAAAATCCACACTACTAGATTTACAAGACTGCTACCAGTTCACAAAACTCAGATTCAACTACATTGTGGGCAAAAGACAGCTCAAGGAATCTGAATTAAAAGATCAGTATGAAAGGGACTTATTTTTAATTTTAAAACTTTTTGCTTTGTAGATTATTCCAAATGTTTGCCAAAAAAATCATTAAAGTCTTTGAGTAAAAAGATTTTTCGCGATGCCTGTTCCACATTTACTGCTCATCATTTCCATTTGCATCACTTGATCCTACTTTTTTGATGAGCTATGAAGTAATAATTGAGGTTTACTTTATCCATGCCAATTAATGTTTCATATACTTCAAGAAGATCCTCTTATGTGTCTGATGTCTAGACAGAAGAGCTTTGTCCATTTTCTCCTGTCCTGAAGGTTGTTGAGGTAAGATCCATTGAGTTTCTGGGGGGTCAGGGAGAAAAAGTATTTGATGGAATGTTAAAAAACACAGCCAGAAATGAGGAGCATAGCTGTAAAATGGTGGCATATTTGAGCATAAGAACATAAGAAATAAGAGCAGGATTAGGCCATTTGGCCCCTCAAGCCTGCCCCACCATTCAATAAGATCATGACTGATCTGCCCCAGACCTCAACTCCTCTTTTGTGCCAGCTCCTCATAGCCCTCAACTCCCCAATATTTCAAAAATCTGTCTACCTCCTCTTTAAATACTTTCAGTGATCTAGCCTCCTCAACTCTCTGGGGTAGAGAATTCCAAACATCCACCACCCTCTGAGAGAAGAAATTCCTTTGCATCTCAGTTTTAAATGGGTGTCCCCTTATTCTGTAACTATGTCCCCTAGTTCGAGATTCCCCCACTAGTGGAAACAGCTTTTCAACATCTACCCTGTCAAGCCCCCTCAGAATCTTGTACATTTCAATAAGATCACCCCTCATTCTTCTAAACTCTAATGAATAAAGAGAGAGAGAGAGAGATACAGCACTGAAACAGGCCCTTCGGCCCACCGAGTCTGTGCCGACCAACAACCACCCATTGCTACTAATCCTACGTTAATCCCATATTCCCTATCACATCCCCACCATTCTCCTACCACCTACCTACACTACAGGCAATTTACAATGGCCAATTTACCTATCAACCTGCAAGTCTTTGGCTGTGTGAGGAAACCGGAGCACCCTACGGAAACCCACGCGGTCACAGGGAGAACTTGCAAACTCCGCACAGGCAGTACTCAGAACCGAACCAGGGTCGCTGGAGCTGTGAGGCTGCAGTGCTAACCATTGCGCCACTGTGCCGCCCCTCAAATTATTGGAATCAATTCTGAGACACAGGATAAACTATCACTTAGAAAGGCACAGGTTAATCAAGGATATTCAGCATGGATTTGTTAAGGGAAGATAGTGTCTGACCAACTTAATTGAAATTTGTGAGTAAGTAACAAGGAGGATTGATGTGGTCAACATGGATTTTAGCAAGGTTTTTGACAAGGTCCCACATGGCAGACTGGTTAAAAAAATAAAAGTCAGTGGGATCTAGGGGAATGTAGCAAGCTGAATACAAAATTGGCTCAGTGACAGGGAACAAAGGGTAATTACTGACGGCTGTTTTTGCAACTAGAAGGCTGTTTCCAGTGGAGTTCCGCAGGGCCCAGTACTAGGGCCCCTGCTTTTTGAAGTACATATTAATGATTTGGACTTGAATGTATGAGGCATGATCAAGAAGTTTGCAGGCGACACAAAAAATTGCCATGTGGTTGATAGCAAGGAGGGAGGCTGTAGACGGTTGGGAAGATATCAATAGACTGGCCAGGTGGGCAGAAAAGTGGCAAATAGAATTCAACCTGGAGAAGTGTGAGGTGATTCATTTGGGAAGGTCAAGCAAGGCAAAGGAATACACAATAAATGGGAAGATATCGAAATGTGTAGATGAAATGAAGGACCTTGGAGTGCATGACCCCAGATCCCTGAAGGTAGCAGGAAATGTTGACAAGGTGGTTAAGAAGGCACATGGAATTGTTTCCTTTAATAGCCAAGGCATAGAATATAAGGGCAGGATGTTATGCTGAAACTGTATAACACTTTAGTTAAGCCACAACTTGAGTACTGCGTAATTGCGCGAGAGAGAGTACAGAGGTTTAGCCGTTCTTGATAAGTCAACCCTTTCATCCCAGGAATCAGCCGAGTGCATCTCTTTTGAACTGCCCATATATCCTTTATTAAATGTGGGGACCAAAACTGTACATGGTACCCCAGGTATGGACTCACCAACACCCTGTACAGTTGTAACAAGACTTCTCTATTGTTAAACTCTAACCCCCTAGCAATAAAGGCCAAAATTCCAGTTGCCTTCCTAATTACTTGCTGCACCTGCATGCTAACTTTTTGTCTTTCAAACACAAGAACACCCAGATCCCTCTGTGCTGCAGTATTTTGGAGTCTCTCTCCATTTAAAATAATAGTCGGCCTTTTGATTCTTCCTACCAAAGTGCATGACCTCACACTTTCCTACATTAAACTCCATCTGCCAAATTTTTGCTCACTCACTCAACCTATCTATATCCACTTACAGATTCCTTATGTCCTCATCACAACATGCCCTCCCACCTATTTTTGTATAGTCAGCAAATTCGGATATATTACACTCTGCCCCCTCCTGCAAGTCATTAATATAGATAGTAAATAATTGAGGCCCTAGGACTGATCCTTGTGGCACTCCACTAGTTACGTCTTTCCAACCTGAAAAAGACCATTAATCCCGACTCTCTGCCTTCTGTTAGTTAACCAATCCTCAATCCATGCTAATACATTACCCCCGATACCGTGAGCTCCTAACTTGTGCAATAATCTTTTATGTGGCACCTTATTGAATGCCTTCTAGAAATCCAAATGCACTGTATCTACCGGTTCCCTTATCAAATCTGCTTGTTATATCCTCAAAGAACTTTAACAAATTTGTCAAATATGATTTCCCTTTCACAAAACCATGTTGACTCTGTTTGATTGAGTTAAGCTTTTCTAAATGTCCTGCTATTTCTTCCTTAATAATGGACTCCAACATTTTTACCAACAACTGATGTTAGGCTGACTGACCTATATTTTCCTGCTTTTTGTCTCCCTCTCTCTTAAACAGGGGTGTCACATTAGAGGTTTTCCAATCCACTGGGACCCACCCAGAATCCAGTGAGTTCTGGAATATTTCGACCAATGCCTCCACTATCTCTGCAGCCACTTCCTTTAAAACCCTTGGATTTAGGCCATCAGGTCCTGGTGACATTTCTGCTTTTAGTCCCATTAGTTTGTCAAATACTTTATCCCTCGTGATCGAGACTGTTACAAGATCTTTCCTCCCATTAGCTCCTTGCTTCTCTGATATCTGTGGGATGTTTATAGTGTCCTCCACCAAAATATTGGTTTAAATTATCTGCCATTTCCCTGTTCCCCGTTATCAATTCTCCAGTCGCATCCTCCAAGGGTCCCATGCTCACTTTAGCTACTCTCTTTCTGTTTATATACTTGTAGAAGCTCTTGCTGTTTATTTTTATATTTCTTGCCAATTTACTTACATAATCAATTTGCTCCTTCTTGATTAGCATTTTAGTCATCTGCTGCTGGTTCCTAAAAAAAATCCCAATTTGAGATTGAAGAGACCCACAGTGGTTCTATTTGTACAATTCTTCAGCACAGACAGTCCTGTGGTCAATCACTAAAATCATCCTAATCACATACAAAATTCATTTACTGAATTGTCCAACACCCCAGAACTTTATTACTTCAATGAGTCCTATTGGTCTGTAAACTGTGACTAATTGGTGACTGAAGTGCGACTGGGTTAGAGAATTTCAGAGCTAACAAGATGGTTCCTCTGCAAGTGTGACATAGCTCTTACTGCTCTGCTACTCTGCTGTAAGAA
The DNA here is from genome assembly GCF_036365525.1 of Heterodontus francisci. NCBI lineage: Eukaryota > Metazoa > Chordata > Chondrichthyes > Heterodontiformes > Heterodontidae > Heterodontus > Heterodontus francisci. Next base: position 34,203,702 of record NC_090396.1, on the reverse strand, counting down.
TTGGTTCATCTTAATGGAAGAATTTTCTGCAGCCAGAAGTATTTTTTCGCTTTAGAAATGCAGTGGAAATGTGTTTGAACCTAATGAAGGTTTTTTAAATTTTCCCAATAGTATTATATGACAAGGATGTGATTATCTCTATTACCAAAGATTGGACTCTCATGGAGTCATAGAGTCATTTATGGCACAGAAGGAGGCCATTCAGCCCATTAAGTGTATGCCGGCTCTTCACGGAGCAATCCAGTCAGTCCCATTCCCCCATTTGATCCTCGTAGTCCTGCAAGTTTATTACCTTCAAGTGCCCATCCAATTTCCTTTTGCAATCATTGTCTCCGCTTCCACAACCCTTGTGGGCAGCAAGTTCCAGATCATTACCACCCACTACATAAAAATGTTCTTCCTTACATTCCCCAAGCACCTCTTGCCCAAAACCTTCAAGCTGTGACCCCATGGCCTTGTACCATTAGTTAATGGGCACAGTTTTTCCTTGTCTAAATTATCTATGCCTGTCATAATTTTGTACATCTCTATTAAATCTCCCCTCAATCTCCTTCGCTCCAAGCTGAACAACCCCAGCTTTTCCAACGTAACCTTGTAACTAAAATCCCCCCTCCCTGGAACCATTCTGGTATATCTTCTCCCACCCTCTCAAGGACCCTCACATCCTTCCTGAAGTGTGGTGATCAGAACTAGATGCAATACTCCAGTTGGGGCCTAACCAGAGCTTTATAAAGGTTCAGCATAACTTCCCAGCATTTGTACTCAATACGTCTATATATGAAGCCCAAGTTCCCATCTGCTTTGCTAACCACTCTCTCAATATGTTCTGCCACCTTCAAAGATTGATGCACAGGCACCCTCAAGTCCCTCTGTTCCTGCACACTCTTCAGAACTACACCATTAAATATATATTGCCTCTCTCTAGTCCTTCTGCCAAAATGCATCACCTCACACTTGTCAGTATTAAATTCCATCTGCCACCTGTCTGACCATTCTGTTAGCCTATCTATGTCCTGTTGCAGGTGGTTCATATCATCCTCACTGTTTGCCACACATACAAGTTTGGTGTCATCGGCAAATTTTGAAATTCTATTCTGTATTTCAAGATCCAAGTCATTTATATATTGCAAAAAAACAGTGGCCCCATCACTGAGCCTTGGGGAAACAACACTGTTTATCATCTTCCCACCTGAAAAACAACCAGTTACCATGACTTGCTGTTTTCTGTCCTTAAGCCAATTTTTTAATCCAATTTGACACTGATCCTCCTATTCCATGAGCCTCAATTTTGTTATACATCCTTTTATGTGGTACTTTATCAAATGCTTTATTAAAATCAATATTGACAACATCCACCACATTCCCTTCATCAAAATTTTTTGTTACTTCATCAAAAAGTTCAATCAGATTAGTCAAGCATGATCTGCCTTTTATAAATCTGTGCTGGCTATCCTTAATTAACTCAAACCTCTCCAAGTGTCTTTGGATTTTTTCCCTGATTATTGTTTTGAAAACCTTACCCACCACTGATGTTAAACTAACTGGCCTGTAGTTTCTAGGCCTGTCCTTACACCCTATCTTGAATAAAGGTGTCACATTTGCTACTCTCCAATCCTCTGGCACCTCCCCTGTATCCAGGGAAGTTTGGAAGATTATGGCAAGCTCTTTCACTATCTTCACCTCCACTTCCTTTAGCAACCTGGAATACAGGCCATCCGGACCTGGTGACTTATCCATCTGAAGCATAGCCAGCCTTTCCAGTACCTTCCCCCTCAATTTTTACCCTATCCATTGCCTCTACGCTCCATGCTTCTACCGATATTTTGTCAGATTCCTCTTCCTTAGTAAACACCAATACAGAGTACTTATTAAGTATTCTAGCCTTGCCCTGCGACTCCAAGCATATATTGCCCTCTTTGTCTCTAATAGGCCCCACTCCACCTCTTACTATTTACAACTGGTAGAAGATTTTTGGGTTTCCTGTTAAGTTGACTGCCATTCTATTCTCATATTCTCTCTTTGCCAGTTTTATTTTCCTCTTCACTTCCCCTCTCAACTTATTGTATATGGCCTGGTTCTCAATTGAAGAATTTACCTGACATGCATCATGCACCCTCTTTTTTGTTTCATCATAATCTCTATCTCCCTCTTCATCCAAGGAGCCCTGTTTGTGGTTCTCCTACCTTTCGCCCTTGTTGGAATGTACCTAGCCTGTACTTGAAGCATCTCCTCCTTAAAGATAACCCATTGTTCCAAGGCAGCTTTTTCTGTCAGTCTTTGGCTCCATTTTACCCTGGCTAGATCCCTTCTCATCATATTGAAATTAGTCCTCTTCCAATCTAGACGTTCTACCTTATTTCATTCTTTGCTTTTCTGCATTACTAATCTAAATCTTACGATACAATGATAGCACTTATTCAAGTGCTCTCGGACAGGCACTTGGTCCGCTTGGCCCACCTTATTTCCCAGCACCAGATCCAGCAATGCCTCCTTTCTAGTTGGGCTGTGAACATACTGATCAAGGAAGTTCACCTGAACACATTTCAGAAATTCCACCTCCTCCTTACCCTTTACTCTAACATTAACCCGATCAATTTTAGGGTAATTAAAGTCCCCCAATATCACCACTCTATAGTTCTTGCACATCTATGTGACTTCCCTGCAGATTTGTTCCTTTATCTCTCTCTCACTACTTGGAGGCCTATAGAATACCATCAGTAGCGTGATCATACCCTTTTTGCTGCTCAACTCTAACCAAATGGATTCTATCCTTAACCCCTCAAGGACATTCTCCCTTTCCAACACTAGAGTCTACCTTTCGATATTTTAATTCTGGCTTTCAAAGGAGCAGGATTGCTTCATTATTTTGCAACAAGAGCTTACAAATATCCTCATTTCACCTGTAGACCTATTTCTTTTAGCTCCAGTTTTCTGCCCTCCTCCCTGAAGGTACTTGCTCCTGTTGTGGTATGTTTCTGTGAGCGCTGATTCCTTGCTGGAATTTCAATCAAGTGGCCAGTCTTCATGTTAGTGTTGACACCAAAGAAGTTCTGCCAGGGAACCTCCCCCACCAGCAGTACATGTCAGCCAGGGTCCCCGTTGAAAGAACAAAGTCAAAAAATTATTCCTGAGGTGCCAGCGTGCTATTTGACTGGGTGGTGGGGACACACCTGATCTTAAAACTGTCCTCATCCAACTCCACTCTACCAGCATGGGTCACCGGTTAGTAAACAAAAGCATTTTGTTTTCTCGCTCCCTAAACCAGGAGTACTGGGTTGTTACCATTACTCAAACTGAGATTAGCTAACTCACCACAGAGTAGTGGTCGCATCTGGAACCTTCTAATTTACAGGGCATAGGACAATTGTACCATACATGGTGGGACATTCAATTACAAAGTTGCTGGTAATTATCTTTTGTTTCAGAAAAAATTGTCCTATTGACAGCTGACTCTCATAATTTGGCATGTCCTATAAACTTCTGAGGCCATGTTGGATCAAGTTCAATGATAGATGTGGTTGTTATTGCATCAACACACTATCAGGGAAACCAGGTATTGGATTACGGAATGTATAGCCTCTGAGCCCATGTTACTGCTGTGTATCCAATAGGGTGGAAGGGGCAGAATCATTCCTTCTGCTTTCATGTTTAATATAATAAGGTACCTTTTGCAAGGATTATTATTTTTACCGATTTTTTACATTCATCATTTCTGTTACTAACAACTTGACTTCGGCAAAATGGCACCTTCAAATCATTGCCTGCAAAGAAAAGTGACAATAGTACTTCAGAAAATAATAACAGTTAACTAACCAAAGGAGTGTGAGAAGGTAGATCACTTAAAATAAGGTAAACCTTGAAGTTGTAGATTACAGGCCAAAAAGGTAAGTCACCCTGTCTCATCAAACATGTCCATTTGGTACAAAACTGCAACACCTGGTTTGTAAGACATATAATATCAACATTCTCCTTATCTAAAGGTTAATGGCAGCAGACGCTATTCAATCAAATGGATGTTCTTTGCACTCAAGGAACAAGATTGCAGCGTCTTACAGTTCACAGTCTTGAAGACTGAAGAACCATAATCAAGGAAAATCATTCATTCATCATTTGTTTCCTGTCTTTTGAAATTCCCCCTAAAGTCATGACTCAAACATCTTGATGGTTCATTTTTTTCTATTAGCTTTTGTACATTTTTGACTGGCTTTTTTCCTTCCATCCATTCATCAGCCCAAATTAACTTCCTTATAGATTCTGATCTCTCCTACTCCCGTCACTGCTGCTATTGTTCGTCCACAATACCTTTGATGTATGCTCTGTGTAGTCATGTCACTAGCGGTTTTCCATTGATTCCTCAGCTACTTACACAAACCCCAAATGCTGGCATCATCTTCACATCCTTTACTGAATGCAGAGGCCCCCGTGAGCAGCCAGGGATGCAACAGTTCTTTCAATATGTAGCCGGGACTTCTGCAGAATAGTCCTCAGTTGTGTAAAGCAGCATGACATGAGCAGTTGTCACGGCAACACTGTGTAGCCAGTTGTCATTGCAGAGAAGGTTTCAGCAATCTTTGTGTGAACTTTAGAATTTCATACCAGTCAGCTTTTTTTTAATAATTCTACTGATTCTTTTTTCATCCCCACAACAGTTCTATTAATCAATGCCAAGAGAATTTGTATTCTCCCTACCAGCATTACCTCACCAAGCCTTAAAACGAGCAGAGCAATGAAGCTGGATGCACATTACTGCCCGCAGACCTGCTGTTTTAGGGCAATTGGTGTGCTAGTCTGACAGATGTTGCAGAGCAGTAATGGCACAGATAAAATTTTCCGCACATCAACCTCCCACGGAGCAGAAATAAACCACAGATAAAGAGTTAGGGGGAGATATCGGGGAAGTTCCAGGATTTGAGGGTGAGAAAGCTGTGACATATGACAGGCCAAAAAAAGCAATGGAGCTAATTTTGACTTTGTGCCATAATGAATTGGCAGCCTGTTTTACATCTCTCTAGGTTTTTATTTCCATTGACTTCAGTGGAAATAAATATCAAGAGATATGCAAAACAAGGCTGAAGATTCGTTATCACCCATTTTACACTATTGCACAAAGTCAAAATGGCCCTTACTGTATATAAGAGAATGAGAAATCTCCCATCAAGTCCCCAAATATTTGTACCTAAGGGAAGTGGAGTGAACCACATGACACATGGGACTTCTTCTGAGTACCTTCTGGTAGCTGGTGGTACAGTAATATTTATAGACATTTGAGACAAGTTATTTAATAAATGGTGTAGGGAACAGAGTGGGGAGGGGGTTGGAGGGAAGAATGACCAAGGGAAAAGGAAATGAGAAAATAATGAATTAGTTTATGATAATCGTATTCTTTTAGAATTTAGACTGCAGTGCATCTTCTGTTTTCACCTTTCTCAGTACTGTTGGGATTGAGCTCTGTGCTGCTGGAGAGGCTAGGAATTATTTCTATATATAGTATTAAAAATCTTGGGATGCACAACCTGCCACTTCTTCGCTACAATATTGAGTCATGTTTCTTTAATAAACATTTAATATTGAAAATCATGTAACATTCATAATGGGAAAATCCTATCAAAAGATATAAATATTTCTCATGTAAATACTTCATCATCATGGTTTATTGATGAACCAATTAAATCACTCCAAATAAATCCTCTGCCATTTCTCACAGTAAATAAAATTTTGAATGTCCAAAATAGGGACAAAATGTTAAAATAATTTTTTTAATTAGATATTTCACAGTAACAGGATTAAATTTACCTGTTGTACCTATTTATTGGGCGTATTAAAGTTTTACTTGTAGGCCTTCACCTGTCTCAAATACCTAGACTTCAACTCGATATTTTTAATCTCACAGCTCTATGCAAGGTAGCCGAACATGCAAATTGCATTTTCAACATGTGCAGTTTGAAGAATTTACCAGTAAGTGGAGTTGAAGAGTAGAAAGGAGTGTCCCCTCACTCTATGAGTATTTCTTTGCTTTTCTGAAAGACATTGAAAGAAACTGGAGATTGAATTTTAAAAGTTTAATTTCAGAAATTATTAAGAAAGGCTATTTTCTGATATGAACTGCTCAGGCAGATAAGCACCATCTGTGATTATATTTTTTTATTGACAAGAGATTGTATTTGAGTTTTTTTAGTCGATCGCCTTTTTATTTTGGTTGTAAATTTTCAGATCCCCAGAGTTGCCTTGGTATTCCAGAGTCTTCCTTTCCAGTGTTCCCAAATCTACGAAAATGCCCTGTCTAATGCTGCAACCAGCCTCCTCTGCCAGGCCACAGGAACCCTTGAAAATGCAGTTTGATCCTGAGATCCCATCCCAGTACAAATGGACCTGAGGCCCACATCTTGATGTTCTCGGGTCCCAGGTCCCCTCTGGTGCTGATAAAGCAGTGCCCTTTGTAATATTGCTTGGCATAACACATAGGCAGACAGACACCACAAGGCCAAGTACTCTTCCCCAAACAAGTCCTCGACCTTGAACCCCAGGCCTTCAGATGTGGAGGATGAGGAGAGCTGAAGGACATGGGAGGCGGTGGCATAGTGGTATTGTTGCTGGACTAATAACCCAGAGATCCAGGGTATTTCTCTAGGGACATGGGTTTGAATCCCACCACAACAGAACGTGGAATTTGAATTAAATTAATAAATCTGGAATTAAAAGCTAGTCTAATTATGGCCATGAAACCATTGTCGATTGTTGTAAAATCCCATCTGGTACACTAATATCCTTTAGGGAAGGAAACCTGCTGTCCAATGTGATTGACTCTTAAATGCCCTCTAAATGGCCGAGCAAGCCACTCAGTTGTATCTAACTGCTATGAAGTCAATAAAACAGAATGAAACTGGGCAGACCACCCGGCATTGACCTAGGCACTGGAAACAACAACGGCAAACCCAGCCCTGTCGACCCTGCAAAGTCATCCTTACTAACATCTGGGGGCTTGTGCCAAAGTTGGGAGAGCTGTCCCACAGACTAGTCAAGCAACAGCCTGACATAGTCATACCCTACAGATAATGTCCCAGACACTGCCATCACCATCCCTGGGTATGTCCTGTCCCACCGGCAGGACAGACCCAGCAGAGGTGGTGGCACCGTAGTGTACAGTCGGGAGGGAGTTGCCCTGGGAGTCCTCAACATTGGCTCTGGACCCCATGAAGTCTCATGGCATCAGGTCAAACATGGGGAAGGAAACCTCCTGCTGATTACCACCTACCGCTCCCCTCAGCTGATGAATCAGTACTCCTCCACGTTGATCACCACTTGGAGGAAGCACTGAGGGTGGCAAGGGAGCAGAATGTACTCTGGGTGGGGAAATTCAATGTCCATCACTAAGAATGGTACGCTAGCAGCACTACTGACCAAGCTGGCCGAGTCCTAAAGGATTTTGCTGGTAGACTGGGTATGCGGCAAGTGGTGAGGGAACCAACAAGAGGGAAAAACATATTGGACCTCATCCTCACCAATCTGCCTGTCGCAGATGCATCTGTCCATGACAGTATTGGCAGGAGAGCTTAAAGCCGTGGTTTGCTCCTCTTGCTGCATGTGGGAATCCGGGAACATTTCCAGTCTCCGGGACCAGCATGTGTGCAGGAAGTGTATCCAGCTGCAGCTTCTGGGAGCTCGGGTTTCAGAGCTGGAACGGCGGCTGGAAACACTGTGGAGCATCCGCGGGTCTGAGAGCATTGTGGATAGCACGTTTAGAGAGGTGGTCACACCGCAGCTGAAGGGACTTGAGGAAGGAAGGGAATGGGTGACCACCAGGCATTCCAAAAGAAACAGGCAGGTAGTTCAGGAGTCCCCTGGGGTCCCGCTTGCAAATCGGTATTCCATTTTGGAGGCTGATGAGGCTGGTTCCTCCAGGGAGTGCGGACAGAGCCAAGCTTCTGGCACCACATGCAGCCTGTCTGCACAGGAAGGGGGAAAGAGAGGAAGAGCAATAGTAATAGGGGATTCTATAGTCAGGGGAACAGATAGGCGCTACTGTGGCCGTCAACATGACTCCAGGATGGTGTGTTGCCAGGGCCTGGGATGTCACTGACCAGCTGCAGGGCATCCTGAAGGGGGAGGGTGATAAGGCAGAGGTCATGGTACATGTTGGTATCAATGACATAGGTAGAAAGGTGGATGAGGTCTTGCATCAAGAATTCAGGGAGTTAGGCAGTAGACCAAAAAGCAGGACCTCTCGGGTTGTAATCTCTGGATTACTCCCAGTGCCATGTGCTAGCGTGTATAGAAATAGGAGAATAGCACAGATGAATGCGTGGCTTAAGAGTGGGTGCAGGAGGGAGGGTTTTAGATTCCTGGACCACTGGGATCGTTTCTGGGGAAGGTGGGACCTGTACAAGCGGGATGGTCTACATCTGAACCAGAGGGGGACTAACATCCTTGCTGGCGGGTTTGCTAGTGCTGTTGGGAGGAGTTTAAACTAATTTGGCAGGGGGAGGGGACGCAGACTCCTGGCAGAATAGGGATACAGCTAAACAAAGGAAAGCAAACAAGTCAGAGGGAATACAGCAGAAGTAAGTTTCAAGGGAGTAAGACCAGGATGGATGGCCTCTACTTTAATGCCAGGAGTATTACAGGTAAAACGGATGAGTTAAGGGCAAGGATTGACACGTGGAATTGTGATATAGTAGCCATCACATCCTTAGACTATGACCCCTGGTTCTGGACTCCCCCACCATTGGGAACATCCTTCCTGCATCTACCCTGTCAAGTCCTATTAGAATTTTATAGGTTTCTATGAGATCCCCCCTCATTCTTCTGAACTCCAGCGAATATAATCCGAACCGATTCAATCTCTCCTCATACGTCAGTCCCGCCATTCCAGCAATCAGTCTGGTAAACCTTCGCTGCATTCCCTCTATAGCAAGAACATCCTTCGTCAGATAAGGAGACCAAAACTGCACGCAATATTCCAGGTGTGGCCTCACCAAGGCCCTGTATAATTGCAGCAAGACATCCCTGCTCCTGTACTCGAATCCTGTCGCTATGAAGGCCAACATACCATTTGCCTTTTTTACCACCTGTTGGACCTGCATACTTACCGTCAGTGACTGGTGTATGAGAACACCCAGGTCTCGCTGCATATTCCCCTCTCTCAGTTTATAGCCGTTCAGATAATAATCTGCCTTCCTGTTTTTACTACCAAAGTGGATAACCTCACATTTATCCACATTATACTGCATCTGTCATGCATTAGCCCACTCACTCAACTTGTCCAAATCACCCTGAAACCCCTCTGCATCCTCCTCACAACTCACCCTCCCATCCAGTTTTGTGTCATCACAAGACAAAGTCCCACCTTCACATTGTGTGTTGTGTGGCACTACCACCGTGCTAAATGGGTTAGATTTCAAACAGATCGAGCAATGCACAACTGGGCATCCATGAGGTGCTGTGGGTTATCAGCAGCAGCAGAATTGTACTCAACCATAATCTGTAACCTCATGGTCCGGCATATCCCCCACTCTCCCATTACCATCAAGCCAGGTGACCAACCCTGGTTCAATGAAGAGTGCAGGAGGGCATGCCAGGAGCAGCACCAGGCATACCACAAAATGAGGTGTCAACCTGGTGAAGCTACTACACAGGACACTTGCATGCCAAACTGCATAAGCAGCATGCGATAGACAGAGCTAAGCGATCCCATAACCAACAGATCAGATCTGAGCTCTGCAGTCCTGCCATGTCCAGCCTTGAATGGTGGTGGACAATTAAACAACTAACTGAAGGAGGTGGCTCCACAAATATCCCCATCCTCAATGATGCGGGAGCCCAATACATCAGTGAAAAAGATAAGGCTGAAGCATTTGCAACAATCTTCAGCCAGAAGTGCCGAGCTGATGATCCATCTCGGCCTCCTCCTGAAGTCCCCAGCATCACAGATGCCAGTTTTCAGCCAATCCGATTCACTCCGCGTGATAGCAAGAAACGACTGAAGGCACTGAATACTGCAAAGTCTATGGGCCCGACCAATATTACGGCAATAGTAATGAAGACCTGTTCTCCAGAACTAGTCGCGCACCTAGCCAAGCTGTTCCAGTACAGATACAACACTGGCATCTCCCCGGCAATATGGAAAATTGCCCAGGTATGTCCTGTATACAAAAAGCAGGACAAATCCAACCCGGCCAATTACTGCGCCATTCGCCTACTCTCAATCATCAGTAAAGTGATGGAAGGTGTCATCAACAGTGCCTATCAAACGGCACTTGCTTAGCAATAACCTGCTCAGTGACGCTCAGTTTGGGTTCTGCCAAGGCCACTGAACTCCTGACCTCAATACAGCCTTTGTTCAAACATGGACAAAACATCTGAACTCAAGAGGTGAGGTGAGAGTGACTGCCCTTGACATCAAGGCAGCATTTGACCGAGTATGGCATCAAGGAGCCCTAGCAAAACTGAGGTCAATGGGAATCAGGGGGAAAACTCTCATCAGGTTGGCATCATACCTAACGCAAAGGAAGATGGTTGTGGTTGTTGGAGGTCAATCATCTGAGCTCCAGGACATCACTGCAGGAGTTCCTCAGGGTAATGTCCTAGGCCCAACCATCTTCAGCTGCTTCATCAATGACCTTCCTTTACTCATAAGGTCAGAAGTGGGGATGTTCGCTGATGATTGCACAATGTTCAGCACTATTCGTGACTCCTCAGATACTGAAGCAGTCCATGTAGAAATGCAGCAAGACCTGGACAATATCCAGACATGGGCTGAAAAGTGGCAAGTAACAGTCACACCACACAAGTGCCAGGCAATGACCATCTCTAACAAGAGAGAATTTAACCATCTCCCCTTGACATTCAATGGCATTACCATCGCTAAATCCCCCACGATCAACATCCTAGAGGTTACCATTGGCCAGAAACTGAACTAGAGTAGCCATATAAATACCGTGGCTACAAGAGCAGGTCAGAGTCTAGGAATCCTGCGATGAGTAACTCACCTCCAGACTCCCCAAAGCCTGTCCACCATCTACAAGGCACAAGTCAGGAGTGTGTTGGAATACTCTCCACTTGCCTGGATAGGTGCAGCTCCAACAACACTCAAGAAATTCAACACCATTCAGATCAAAGCAGCCTGCTTGATTGGCACCCAATCCACAAACATTCACTCCCTCCACCTCCGACACACAGTGGCAGCAGTGTGTACCATCTACAAGATGCACTGCAGCAACACACCAAGGCTCCTTAGATAGCACCTTGCAAATCTGCGACCTTTACCAACTGTGGCAGCAGCGCCACACGTAGATCCAGCAAGTTTGGTTAATGGGTTGTTTCTGGTTTTGACCTTTGCTACTGTTTTCCTCCGATGCTCCTGGAAGGACAAAGTCCTATCCAGAGTCACTCCCAAATATGTTGTGTTGGGATCTTGCTTTAGTCTCTGACCATCCAGGTAGCTACGTAATTCTTTTTTGGCACTGGCATTGTGGAGGTGGAATACACTGGATATGGTTTTAAAGGGATTCACTGTGAGACGCCATGTGTTGCAATAGTCTGTCAACTTTGTAACGTCTTCATTAAGGATCTGGTCCAGGGCGCAGAAGGATTGAGCTTGGGTGGCACAACAGATGTCATCAGCACAGATGAACTTACGAGATGTGGTTGTTGGCAGGTCATTTGGATATATGTTGAACAGCATGGGGGCTAGCACTGAGCCCTGTGGTAGTCCATTGGCCAGTCTTCTCCATGCACTTCTCCTTTGTTCAAGGTGGACTCTAAATCGTCTGTTGTGAAGGAGTGTTTCAACAGCATTCCCTACCCGGGTTGGAAGCACTCTTGACAGCTTTGAGGGCAGGCCAGTGTGCCACACACTATCATAGGCAGCTGTGAGGTCCAGTAGTACTATGCCTGCCTTCAGGTGCTTTTAGAAGCCATTTCCATTGTAGATTGCTGCCAGAACTTGATTGCATGTGCTGCCACCCTTAAAGAAACCAGCTTGGGGTTGACATTAAGGATGGTCTCTACTTCTGGAGATATCTGTTTCAGGATAAGATGTTCAAAGATCTTAAAGCACACAGAAAGTAGTGAAATCGGTCAGTAGCTGGCCACCAGTGTGCAATCTTTTCCAGGTTTTGGAATGGCAATGATTTTTTCCAGACACCACACCTCTGGGAGTGAGTTTGAGCTCATGATTCTTGTGTAGAACTGAGTCAGCAGGCACAAGCACGGGGGCCAAGTTGTTTCAAGAATTCTGATGCAATAGTGACAGCGACAAAAATGGGAGGAGTGAAGAAAAGAGGGATAACTTGGAACTACATGGAATACTGGGAAATACATTGGAAAGCACAATGTACAGCAAACTGATTAAAAATGATCAAAGTTGTACAAAGTTAGAAAGGCTTTCAATATTGCCAACAGTTCCCGTATTGTTAGGTCTTAAAAATCTATATAAAGGATAATTCTAGCTAGGAATGTAGCACACAAAATAATATGCAACCAAACGTGTGCCATATACAAGATAACATATATCTGGGAAAATGCCACACACAGGATAACAGGTTTAGCTAGGACAGGATAACATATAACTAGAACTATGTGAAAATCTTCATGCGTGAGCCTCAACACTTGATTGCCGATGGGCTATTTGACCACAGGGACATCACAGTTGAGTGTTATTTAACTTGGCATCCTGAATGCACATTTTCACTGAATGACAATCAGGAATATGAGCTCTGATTGATTATTTCTCTTCCTGCAGAGGAGTGCTGTGATTACAGTTTAAGCCATCTCCAGGTGATACTTTTGCTTAGCATAGACTTGAACCTTTGGTTTTTTTGGACTGTACGGCTCAGGTAATCAATATGTTAACCAGCTGAGCCATTGGACAAAACCTCACCTCATGTTCTTCCTTTTTTGGTAGCCTGCACCTTTGTCTTTTTGGACAGCCAGTCACAGTAGGCCGCAAACCTCATCCCACCTATTATTACTGCCTATTAGTCCCCTTGCAGCTAACAATACAAGAGTTGGCACAGGTCTCTGAATGGATTTCCTCAATCTATGGGATAGCATGCTCAGAAAATAGCCCACCCACAAGTATCTTCAATGGTGAGTTGCAGAATCTGAATGGTGCTTATTCTTGAGTTAGAAAGCCAGGAAATCTAAACAGGACCCCAACATTATGACTTGAATTGTCAAGCCTCATAAATTATTCTTTAAGTACTTTTACTTGTAATTATGATTGCAATTTTTTTTAAGGCTTTAGAGTGAAATTCTATCCTGACAAGTAGCAGTCCCCTTGTCTCATTTACATTTGCAACTGTTCAGATGATGAAGTAGTCTCTGTCCACTTGCTGTAAGAACTGGACAACATTCAGGCTTGGGCTTATAAGTGTCAAGTAACATTTGTGCCACACAAGTGTCAGGCAATGACCATCTCCAACAAGAGAAAGTTTAATCCCTTTCCTTGACTTTGGCATTATGATTGTCAAATCCATTGACCAGAAACCTAACTGGACCAGCCATATAAATATTGTGGATACAAGGTAGGTCAGAGGTTCGATATTCTGCAGTGAGTGACTCACGTCCTGACTCCCCAAAGACTTGCTACCATATACAAATCAGGAGTGTGATAGAATACTCCGCACTTACCTGAATGAGTGAAGATCCAACAACGCTCAAGAAACTTGATACCATGCAGGACAAAACAGCCCACTCGTCTGGTACCCCTTCCACCACCAGCACACCATTCTGCAGTGTGTACCATCTACAGGGTGCACTGCAGCAACATGCCAGGGCTTCTTTGTCAGCACCTTCCAAACCCACGACCTCTACCACCTTGAAGACAAGGGCAGAAGGGGCATGGGAACACCACTGCCTCCAAATTTCTCTTCAAGGCACACACCATCCTGACTTGGAAATACATCGCAGTTACTTCACTGTCACTGGGTCAAAATCTAGAACTCTCCCTGTAACAGCACTGTGGGAATAACTGCACCACATGGACTGCAATGGTTCAAGAAGGCAGCTCACAGCACTGTCTCAAGGGCAATTAGGGATGGGTAATAAATGCTCGCCTTGCCACCAATGCTCACATTCTGTGAATGAATAAGAAAAAATTACATTGACAATTTAAATAGAAGGCAACTTAAGTTAGCAACAGTGTCCTGCTGCGCTCATGTGCATGAAATGACCCTCATATTATTAGTAGGCAGCTTACATGAATCTTTGAGCTTCCTGAGATTCTCAGACCTTGCTGCTCTGCTGGGAGTTACACTGACATAACTACAACTTGTGCCAAAGCTGGCCGCACGTTGCAAGCATCTGGAGCTTGCAGTGTTGCCCCATAGCCTGCACTGAAGGGCGATAATTAGATCAGATTATCAGGCAAACCTTTGCCCAGCACATTCCTGAAGTGAACTCCAAAACAGCTGAAGAATGTTCAGATAAAAATTTGCATGCCATTCCTTGTGGCATCCAGAGTATATAAGGGATCCAGTATCTCTTTCTTTAGCGGAATGCAGGTTATATGTCAGATAAATAGCATCATTCATATAACAGGTGTTTTAATAAATTCTAGCAGAGAAACCAATCAGCATGATAGCAAATTGATTACCCTGCAGTATAATATCCCAGCTTGAGCTTCTCCGTCATCCTTGTCCACTGTAGGAATGTATATTATTCCCATGTTTTGCAGCAGTAGCTGAACAATCACAAATAGTTTGTACCATTTCCCTGCTGCAGTGGCAAGATAGCTAGCATTTAAGGTCAAGATAACCCAGGGAGCTTAAAAGTTCAACCCCTAATTCTGAGTGTTTTGAAATGTTTACTGGTCACATCCAGAGAGAGAGAGAGAGAGAGGGCGGACGTTCATCTGATGTAATAGGATAAATATACATGTGCTTTTCTACTTTCCTTTGGCCATATTAACCTCATACTGTAGATCTCCCATCGGCTATCAACTGCAAATCCTATTTCTCATGCTGCCTCTGACCTTACCCAACACTTCTATCTAAACATGGATCTCAGCATTTCACAGCATTCCCACCCGAGGTTTCCTAATATTCATTAGAATATTAAGCCCTTCAGATGCACATGGCACTTGGAGTCTCTTCAAAGGACGGTGCCTATCGGATGAAGGGTGAAATGCAACCCCAGATTAAACTACTCCCTTGATAAGAGTCCTTTACTGGTTATTGAAACAATCCAGCCATTGCTTTACAATAAAGTTATCCCAGTGAATGTAGCAAATTGAAATCAGATAGAATCCAATGCATCAAGTGAAGCAAAAAGAGGTTATCAAACGCAACTTGTATATGACAGCACTCGCTATGCCAGAGACAGATTCCAACTCTCTGTAGACTTTTCTGGCTGTAAATTTGTATAAGCATATAATTCTTTGTTTGTGTCTGACTCTCTTTAGTAAATCCTATTCCTCTGGAGAACTTGACCCTTTCTGCTCAAGGAGAATGGATATGCAGATTACACCACTCTCTGATTGCACTATTTGACAGCTAAGGAGCTTGGGGAAAATGTCTGTAACTTGTTGAAAAAGGCACTGTATACATTTTTTTTCATTTGGATGTAACTGTGGATCTAATCTGTGGAGGATTAATAAAGTTATGTTATGTGTATTAAGAGCTGTCAAAGATTAACTTTCATATTTCATGCTGCTTAGTTTATCAATTGGAAATGTTTACTCTTCAAGAAGGGAGACTCTACTACATTAAATTCTGAAGCCTTTCTTTCACCAATTGAACTGTATGAGGGATTTCCCACAGCTGCTCCAGGCCATTGGGAAGTCTGTCATACAGCACAAATGCCAGGAGAAGGCAAATAGTTTTTCCTTCTTCAGCCTAGTCCACATGCAGAAATTTGAGCGCCTGGTATCAGCACATGCAGCGAAACCTTTGGTGGGTGCTTCCTGCCACAAACAGCAGCTATTTCTGATTTCCAAACAGCCCTGAAGGGCACCGTTTCCTTTCAACCATAGCACTGGACTTTCCTTTTGCTGAGTGAAGTGAATTTAAAGGGACACCCTCCTTCATAAAAAATAAAGGGACTTATCGTTTGTTTCTATACTTGTCCCATTATCACCCCTTTTTGGCTTGCTCCATCATCCCTTGTGTTTTTCAGTCATTCCTGCCCTTCACCCTATCATAGTCCTTTTCCTGTTCCCTGTCTCTGCAATTGCTTGAAAGCTGTATATCGCTAACCTTTCCAGTTCTGACAAAAGATCGTCCACTGCAACATTAACTCTGTGTCTCTCTCCGCAGAAGCTGCCAAACCTGCTGAGTATTTCCAGCATTTTCTGCTTCTATTATTGCAAAGGAATGTCAACATTTCCCGCTTGTTTGACAAACACTGTGACGCAATAAGGCAGGTCACGGCCAAGCAAGATTATTTTACCCAGACATAAAAATCATCAGATCGATGTTTCATTGCATCATTCTGACAAAAATGAGTAAGTATAGATCTATGTGCCAGTAGAGAGAGAAATAATCTGCACTGAACCATTATTCTAATACAGTCCTTGGGAGCCAAGCATTCTGTGTGTTATAATGTAGTACATGCTCTTCCAAATGCCCCATAACTTTTTTAAAGAATCAATTTGTGGTAAGTTTTTCCAAAATACGATACAAGACTATAGAAAACTACATTGGCTGACAATTTCCTTGGAGCAGCTTCCACTCCACTGCCATAATCTAATACTATGTGTAGCAGAAACCCCATAGATACAGCAGTGGAGAGAGAGCAACTCCAAGGAAATTTCCAGCCATGGTCGAAGGAAATCATTGGAAGAAATGATCGAGTGTGTTCCATAATGGGCAGGCAATCTGATCCATCAGTTTTCTGCAGGTAAAAAATCCCCCTTCCCATCTACCCCAGACCGTTATATCATTTTTTTTTATTCATTCATGGGATGTGGGCGTCACTGGCTATGCCAGCATTTATTGCCCATCCCTAATTGCCCTTGAGAAGGTGGTGGTGAGCTGCCTTCTTGAACCGCTGCAGTCCATGTGAGGTAGGTACACCCACAGTGCTGTTAGGAAGGGAGTTCCAGGATTTTGACCCAGCGACAATGAAGGAACGCCGATATAGTTCCAAGTCAGGATGGTGTGTGACTTGGATGGGAACTTGCAGGTGGTGACGTTCCCATGCATCTGCTGCTCTTGTCCTTTGAGGTGGTAGAGGTCGTGGGTTTGGAAGGTGCTGTCTAAGGCGCCTTGATGCGTTGCTGCAGCGCATCTTGTAGATGGTACACACTGCTGCCACTGTGCATCGGTGGTGGAGGGAGTGAATGTTTGTGGATGGTGTGCCAATCAGTGCCACCAAAAGACCACATACAAAATACAGGTCATCGTAGCACAATATAAAGGCCTGGATTTTTATTGGCCTTCTGGCACACTCCTGCTGTAATTCTACTGGAATGCAGTGAAGGGCCCAGGAGATGGGTGAGGACATGGATATGCTAATTCCCTGCCTTTGTTGAGAGGCGATGGAAGATTTCGTGTGAGGTGGAACTTCCATCTATCTCAACATGGTTCCTCCACTACAGAAGGAGCAAAACTGGGGGTGGGGGCAGCGATTCCTTACAGTGACAATTCCAGTTCCCCAATTTATGCAGGACTAAGAGGGCCCACCAGGGAAAGAGGAAGGAGGCTCCAAATGAGGAAAGCAGCCTAGACGACCAAAGAACTGATACATAAAAAAAGGAAGACTTGTATTTATTGTCATGCAGGCCCCCACCTGCCAAGCATGAAGCATATTCATTTTGCCACATGGACATTAAATTTCAAACTGTTGTTGAAGTGAATAAAGAACTTGCTTTAAAAAATTGCTAGTTCTTGGCTAGAAAGACATTTGCGTATTAACAGACAGTGTTTGGAAAGGACAAAGCAGCCATTCCCTGAAACATTCACCCCACAATGGACTTTCAATCACCAGACGTTGAAGGTAGAGGAGCTCACATTCCAGGTTGACTGATAAGATGGCCGAATACACAAACGGATATGGTCAAACCAGCTAGTCACATGACTAACCTGCTGGGCAACCTGAGTTTTTTTAATTTGTAATTTTTAATTTGGGGAAAAAGCAAAATGCTCCTGGACTGAGAAGATCTCTCCTGGCTGTCTCGCCACAGTCTCTACTGTCTGCCTGCTCCCATCTCTTTCTCAGAAGCCTTTGAATCCACTAAACACACATGAACCCCAAGAGAGAAAAGTCTCCTACAGCAAACAAGGTATAAGAATACTGGGCCCCAATGAAAAGCAATATCTACCTATAATCAAGGACTCTACAATGAGCTCAAAGAACTGTAACAAAAACTCTTCAGATATTGCCTCAAACTTTTCCACTTTATTTTTTTTCTGCTCTTTTCTGTCTCTATTTGCGTGTGTGCATCACGTATGCATGCTAGCGTGGGCATGTCGTGTATCTTTAGGCATTAACTGAATTAGAGTTTAAGCTTAAGTTTAATAAATATCAACTTTCTTTTTTAAGCCTAAAAAAGCCTGTTTGTGCTGGTTTCTTTGCCTTATAATTAGAAAGTGGTGAGCAAGGATTCACCAAGGGGGAGCTAAAAACATGGTGTGTTTAAAATTAAACCCTGTTATGGTAAGACCAGGTGAAGGCTGAGATGGAGCCCTAGACACCTTTCTCACCTGGTCGTAACATTATATAGTACCTTCCTTGACCACTGGACATCCTAAAGTGCTTTACAGCCAATTAAGTACTTTTTTGACGTGTAATCACTATTGTAATGTCAAAAACCTGGAAGCCAACTTGCACACAGCAAGCTCACATAAACAGCAATGTGACAATGACCAGATGATCTGTTTTTGTAATGTCGACTGAGGGATAAATATTGGCCAGGACACCAGAGAGAACTTCCCCGCTCTTCAAAATAGAGTCATAGGTTCTTTTATGTCCACCTTAGAGGGCAGGTGGGGACTCTGTTTAACATCTCATCTGAAAGACATGGTTTACAAGATCTTTTATGATCAGCCCCCTTACTAAGAAGCAGATTAATTATTTTTCTGGAGAGAGGCAATCGGCACTCTTCCCTGATCCGCTGCAAGCACCAGAGCTTCCAGCCTGTGGCTGTTTAAGAAGCACCGGCAATGGCACAAGTGCTTTCCCAGAGCATGGTGCCCTCCCCCTGACCCCACAAACTTTGGTGCAGTTAGCAGTGGAGGGTAATGTCAGGCAAAATCCCACCATAACTGCCTGGACCGTGCACCATGCAAATGGAGACTGCAAAGGTCATTGCTGGGGCCTCAGCTATTTACAATCCATATTAGATGAAGGGACAAAGTGTAATAAATCCAAGTTTGCTGACAATACAAAGCTAGCTGGGAAAATAAGCTGTGAGAAGGACACAACCAAGGGCAGAATCTTCTGCACTTATAAAAGTTTCGAGTGTCGGGACCATTTCCAGGCCCTGATGCCACCTGGGTCAGCAGCATGTTGGCAGGGGAGATCTTCTGGGAGGGGGCCAATTAGCAGGCCAATTAAGGATGGAGGGCAGAATAGGGAGGTGCGACAGCCAGTGGGAGGGTCTGCAGGAATGTGCAGCCGGTAGCACCACCAGGAGAGTCAGCACTGCTGAAGAAGAGGGGGACCTAGAGGACATCTCAAAATGGAAGTTTTCACAAAAGGCTCCAAACTAAGTTTATAAAAACAAGGGCCAGAACTCTGAAACGCCTCAGAGAGGAGGGGAAACCCCTCCACAAGAATGTCTGTGACCACAATTGGACCTTTTTGAGTCTTGCAGCTCCCTGCTAGCGCCATTTCAATCAGCCCTCAATGGTCCTTCGACTTCCGGCTGCAAGGCCACCACTGCGGCGTTGCCAGTTTCTCAACATAGCCTGTGTGATGCCAGGAAAATTCCAGTTGTGTCAGAAAATGGCCCTTGATTGAGGCCATTGCCTGCCCACCTCCATAGAATAGGTTGTTTATTCCAGTGGCAGAGTGACCGCCCAGCCCTGGGAAACACACCCGGAGGCAGGGTGATGACAGGGAGCTCTTCCGGTGGGTTTGTACACAACTTTCCTGTCTCCGCCGCCTCCAGATCTGCCATCGCAGGGCCGGGAAGATTCCACCCAAAGAGTCAGCAATGGGATTATAGGCAGGTTCAGTGAGCGGGCAAGAAGGTGGTAGATGGAGTATGATGTGGGGGAAATGTGAGGTTAGAGAAGGCTTAACATTGCACTTGGAAAAGCATAGTGTGATTAGAACAAGTCAGCATGGTTTTACTAAAGGGAGATCCTATTTGACAAATTTATTAGAGTTTTTTGAGGATGTAACTAGGAAGGTAGATAAAGGGGAACCAGTAGATGTAGTATACCTGGATTTTCAAAAGGCATTTGATAAGGTGCCACATGAAAGATTAATAGGCAAGATAAGGGCTCATGGTGTTGGGGCTAATATATAAATGTGGAGAGAGGATTGGTTAACAGTCAGGAAGCAGAGAGTGGGCATAAATGGGGCATTTTCAAGTTAGCAGGCAGTGAATAGTGGGATGCCGCAATGA
This sequence comes from Heterodontus francisci, assembly GCF_036365525.1. Taxonomy (NCBI): domain Eukaryota; kingdom Metazoa; phylum Chordata; class Chondrichthyes; order Heterodontiformes; family Heterodontidae; genus Heterodontus; species Heterodontus francisci. The sequence continues at coordinate 34,183,190 of NC_090396.1, read as the reverse complement.
TTAGTGCTGGGGCCTCAGCTATTTACACTCTATATTAGTGACTTGGATGAAGAGACAGAGAGTTGTTCACCTTGGTCATAAAAATAGAAAAGCAGAATATTTTTTAAAAGGTGTAAAACTGGTAAGTGTTGATGTTCAGGGAGACTTGCAGTTATTCGTACAAGGAACGCACAAAGTTAACATTCAGGTGCAACAGGCTATTAGGAAGGCAAATGGCATGTTGGCCTTTATTGCAAGGGAATTGGAGTACAGGAATAAAGAAGTCTTACTAAAATTGTACAGGGCTTTGGTGAGACCGCACCTGGAATACTGTGAGCAGATTTGGTCTCCACATTTAAGAAAGGATATGCTTACACTGGAGGCATTGCAGTGAAGATTTACTAACTTGGTCCCTGCAATGATGGGGTTGTCCTATGATGAGAGGCTGTGTAAATTGGGCCTATATTCTCTGGAGTTTAGAACGATGAGAGGCAATCTAACTGAGACATACAAGATTCTGAAAGGGCTTAATAGGGTAGAAGCTGAGAGATTGTTCCCACTGGTCAGGGAATCTCGAACACGGGGACACAGTCTCAGGATAAGGGGTCAATCATTCAGGACTGAGATGAGGAGAAATTACTTCACTCAAAGGGTTGTGAATCTTTGGAATTCTCTACCCCAGAGGGTTGTGGATGCTCCATCATTGAATACATTTAAGGCTGGGATAGATAGATTTTTGGTCTCGCAGGGAATCAAGGGATATGGGGAGCGGGCAGGAAAGTGGAATTGAAGCCCAAGATCAGCCATAGTTGTATTGAATGGCGGAGCAGGCTCGATGGGTCATATGGTCTACCTCTGCTCCTATTTCTTGATGAGAAGAAATTTCTTCACTCAGAGCATTGTGAATCTTTGGTATTCTCTACCCCAGAGAGTTGAGGATGCTCAGTTGTTTAATATATTCAAGGCTGAGATCGATAGATTTTTCAACCCTAAGGAAATCAAGGTGATAAACTGGAGTTGACATCAAAGATCAGCCATGATCTTATTGCATGGTAGAGCAGGCTTGAGAGGCCATATAACCTACTCCTTCCATTCCTTATGTTTTTATGGACTTTGATGGCTATCATCTATATTTAGCAATTATAATCTTCTCTATGTGGGGCTTCCTCTGCAAGTATTGTTACTCCAATTCTAATTTGCAAATCATAGTGTCAGCTATCCAAACCAAAATAGTTCTGCCACTGCAGAAATTAAATTTTTTAGTTCATTTTCTCGATGTGGGTATCATTGGCAAGGCCAGTATTTATTTCCAATCCTTAGTACACTTGAGAAGGTGGCAGTGTGCCTTCATCTTGAACTGCTGCAGTTCATGTGGTGAAGGTACACCCACTGTGTTGTTAAATAGCAGGTTCCAGGATTTTGGCCTAACAAAGATGACAGAACAGTGATATATGTCCATGTCGGAATGGTGTGCGACTTGGACAGGAACCTGCAGTTGGTGGTGTTCCCATGCACCTGTAGCCCTTGTTCTTCTAGGTAGTGTACAATAATGTGGCTGTACACAACAGAGGAAAACATGCCAGAACATCAACTAATAGAAAAATATATCAAAATATAATGGCAAAGAAATTTAATATCTCTATTGTTACCCTGGATACTCTCAGTGACAGCTTCGGCTCCGGAACATTCTCTGAGACTTTCCATTCTCTTATACCAATTGGTGGATGTGTTGACATGTAGGACACTGATTATTGGGGAGCTAATTTATCTTCATACTGAGAGAATGGTGTAAGAAGCATTATAATTTGCATCCAAAAACAGCTTATATATATGTGCGAGTATCAAACCTACCAAATCATAAGTTCCGCATTTTCTGCAACACAAGGCAGAAATTCCCTGCATTTTAAAGAAATTAATGATGTAATAGAATAGTCCATGCAGGAACATAGTTCAAGCTTGCTGTGTTCATAAATGAATTCTGCTGATCAGAATTTCTACCCTTCGATTTAAAATATTATCCAATATCTATACTGTTTAGTGCTGTTATATTTACACCAAGTTTGACAACAAAGATTCTTATGACCAGATTTACATATAATAACCTGGAAATTAAGACAGAGTACTGTTATTGTGTGAACATACTTAACACATTCATATCAAACTCCTCTCTCTGCTATTTTAACAGAGGCATTAATTGTTAGATTAACGTCCTGGAGGACAATGGAGAGAAGAATTCAATGTTAAGCATTGGAATGATAAAATCACTTGCAGTACTTTTCAGGCTAACAGAAAAAGCCAAGCAAAATAGAAATAAATCAATAAACTATTCAGTAAAATGACATTCTGATATCTTTCTAGTGTCCCATTTAATTTGACCATATACTTTAAAGTGAGGGCCAGGATAAATTTTTACTGAGAAACTTCACAAACTTAAATGATTGGTCACTATTAGAGCCCTGGTCCAGTTTAACACAGATGGGATATGTGTTTTCATATTATTAAAGCCAGAAGCCAAGCAATCCGTGCAAGGATAGCTAAGCACTATGATCTCATGAATAGATTTGCATTACAAATCATAAAAGCTTTCGGGGTTTGTAAGTTTAGAAATTAATCACCATCCCTAGTCTAATGATGCATTTCTAAAGGTTTTCCGATCACTGTAGTATAGTTTACACAGGAAAGAATTAATTGTGCATCAAATAGAAAGAACTTTTTAACAAAACAGAAGCAAAATAAATGATTTAATCTGCCAAGTGTGTGACTAAGATGCTAAGCGTCCTTGGAAAATAATAGTACCATTTAAAATATACCTTAGGGGTTTTTACTTTGCGGGTTTGTACCACTGCTGAATATGATTCATTAATCTTTTAGTGTTCCATAAAAAGGTTTCTGTTATTTTGTTCTTCGTTTGTGCTGTGAAATTATATTCTTTCTTAGTAATTTAGATTAAAGTGTTGAAGTCAGCTGTAAAATGAGGTTAAAACCTTGAAAACTGATGCATCAGCCGGGCTAGGAAACAACATCAGAAGTAATATTGTACAAGGGATGAAGGTGAGATCACGTCACACAAGAGTTTTTAATGTACACACCTGATTCTGCATCACATAGATCTGTCACTTCACAGACAAACCCTCTTTTTTGGCAGGATTTCCAGTTCCCATGTTCTTTCAGCTCTTTAACTAATCTTGACTCTGATCGAGTGTATCTGAGTTGGCTAAAGTGAGGTTTGGCTCTGTGCTGCAGACTTGCAATAAATCCCTGTGCAACCGTGGCTTTCTCATTGCTGCATTTCTTTTCTCAACGTTCACAGAGCAATTCAAAAACCTGTATCTGAGATAAAAGAATCTGTTCCTTCCAGCTTTATACATCAGGCTGTATTATACACCTGCATTTGAAAGTGGCCCTCAATATGCATATATAATTTCTAAAGTTTATTTTTGCTAACTTGATCTATGTATCATACCCTGCCAAGAAGGTGGCCAGGCACCTGCTGCTCTCCTTCTGCCAATATCACAGCAGGTTGCTTGGTGTGGTGGAGAATTGCCTACACAAGCTGTCCTCTTTGAATATTCTTCTCTTCCACCTCAGCTGTGGAAAGTCTTTGCCACTGTTACTGCCACCCAGGGGAAAGATTAAATGCTCCCTGGATGCTTTGTTTGGACAAAGCTTTATTCTAATAATCTGTGGTACAGTCTAAAGGAACACAAGCATACTGTGCCACCGCACCCACCATCTTCACAGTGCCAGCTTTAACATTGAAAGAGTTACACCATCATGGCCATACTCCAAGAAGAACATGCTGTTCTCATGTCATGGAATGCACGTGGATTAATCATTGTACTTAGGCAGTCTTGTAGAGCAATCACATGCACTAACTCAGTTACTGAAAACTGGCTGATTCTTCCCAAGAACATAACCTCAATATTTTATGGTGCAGTTCATTAATAGTAGGACAATATTTGAAATGATAAACTATTGGTCTTTAATGTTAAACGATGTATCCTGCCCCAGGTACCTCAGGCAGCATTCCTATATAACACCCACTACCTATGGATCTAGAATTATTTCTTCGTAAGTCTATGGTGTTGATGTCACAGTTCTCAATGCTTAATGTGAACCAATGATGCTGAAGAAGATTACTAAAGGCCAAAAAAGGATACAAACTGTTTACTGCTCCAGAAACTAACATTAAATATGTATGTGTCTGTGTGTGTTTGTATATTTACAGATATACTTGTATCTATATAAATGTGTGTGTATCTGAATATTTATATTATTAATTCATGTGCGTGTATAATTTATATACAGATGCATTATGTGTGTGTTTTTGCATTTAAATATCATAAATATCAAATATAATTCAGATGCCACACTTCAAGCATCACACTTCATATAAAATGCCAACAAATCACAAGTGAGCAAGCTTCACAAAAGAGAAAGAAAGCCAGTCACAATTTGCTGGATTTTCTTTCTGTTATATTTGACTTTTTCGTAAGGAGAAGAGCCAAGCAGCTGAGAATCTAGAGCAATTTCCACTCAAAGCAGTAATTAGCCTGTGATCAACTTGTGAGGTTTGCCTACTGAGAGCACTTCCCCACAAGAAGTACCTGAGCAGTGGCTTTAAAAGGACAGGACAGGTCAAGCTAACAGCTAAACACCACAGCAATGTTGTACATCATGCACTACCAATGAGCCACATCACGTGAGATTAACTAGTGTTATAAAATAAAACAGATTTACGAGAGCATTGTCAATAAGTTATCTCATTTCATGATTCTGATTTCTTCTATGGTTTATGGAACTGCAATAAACTCCTTTTTAGATATTTGTCTTGTGATCATTCCAAAATGGACTAGTAGCTATTATAAACAAATGACACTATACATTTTGCAAAGATGCAAAGCAGTTTACGTCAGAGTAATGTATGTGGTGTAAATCAAGGATGAAGTTACTAGGGCTGAATTTTGGGCAAGGACTCCAGCTCAAAGAGCTAGTCTCAAACTACTTAATCTTTGCATTAGACGCATGTTAGAAGAGCTCCAATTAGCAGTTACGCCTGCTGTCATGCTTGCATGATGTGCAATAATTGAAAATACAGAACTCAAACTGAAGAGTTATAAAAATTGACTTTTCCTTTAAAAAGTGGACAATGTGCTGCAAAATGGCTGCCAAAGTTCAAACTGTATATTCAAACTGTCTTACTTATCTGGTAAGGGCAAAAGGATACACTCCAAGCTAAGAGGTGTCAATTACACCTATCCTGAAACCATCAAGAGACATTTTTGAATTGAATGGGTTCTTCTGAAACAAAGAAGGTGTGAAGTAGCCACATCCTGGGCCATTGCTAGTCACCACAGGGAGGGGGATAGTCTGTGACACTATTTTGACCTTAGAAAGTAGCTCCCCGGAGAGAGAGGGAGAGATCAAAACAAACATCACGAAAACCTGTCCAGATGAGAACTGCGAGAAATCCAGCAAAAGCCAAGGACGGTATCCCTGCTGTGAATTCTACACTTCAGCTTGTACAGCAGAGAACTGAAAGTGATCCCCCATCTCCAAATTGAAGTCTCAACTAGCAGAGAAATCTACAAATAATCCAGACCTGGAACTTTAAAAGAGAAATTGACCGCTGAGAAGATTCCACAGATTTACCATGAACCCCGAAAACCCACCTCACTTCAAATCACTTACCCTTTTTACCTCTCTATTTATCTATTCTTGTGTGTGCGCGGGCGGGTGCATGCATGTATGGGTGCGGTTGCGACAAGTTCAGGAATGAATATTGCTCAAAATAAAGTTAATCTTCTGTTTAAACCTACAAGAAAACCTGTTGCTGTCTATTTATTTGACAAATAAAACAAAAGGGGCTAAAACCCTAGCAACAAAAAACATTTGCTGCGATCAGTTGGGAGGTGAACAGTGAAAGCCACTCACACCCCTTACCACCTGGCCATAACACATGCTATTTGTTAACATTAAAAAAAATTACTGGAACTTGGACACTGGTAAACATCATTCTGAGAAAAATGTAATTTGCAGGTGTGTCAGAGCTCCACTTTGCTTGACAATATCCGACAGTTTATTTTCATTCTGCCAGCTTCATACTGCTGTGAGCAAATACAAGTCTCAAATCCATGGTGCAACAGCACTATATAATTCCAAATTACATCGATTAACATCATAAGACATCATAGGTTTTGATGAGCTCGAGACCTACATTCAAATACCAACTGCTGTTTCAAAATTACAGAAAATCGTGTGACACTGTGCCTATAATTGGCATAGTATGGCTGTGCTGGTTGCCAATGAGACTCCAAAAGCCTAGGCAACCAGCATGGATTCAAACCAAACTTAGAAATAAAGGAACAGAGAATTGTGGCTGCCGTTAGTGGCGTCTAGCAGACTTACATTTAATTTCCCATTTTTCTGACCAGACACCGTCTTGTGGAATTGTAGTTTATGTAGGGCAGGGTGCTTGATTTGTCAGAGAGAAGCCTTATTTCTATGGAGATAGTTATCTACCCATGTCACTAAAACTGATGGGTCTTTAATTGTATCACAGTCTTCCTTTACTATTCTTTCTAAGAGCCAGATTTACAAAGATTTGCATTTGCTTCCATTTCTCATGGACAATATGTATATCTTTTCATTCTGTTGTTGGTCAATCACACACTTTGTTGATGTTTTTTTTACACCAATGTCGATTGCAATTAGTTTTCTATCTTTTCTAGTCCTTTATATAGAAGCATTCTTCAGATTTGAAGTCCCTTGACAGCATTTTGTTAAAAGTGCCATTGATTCCATCGTTAAATCCGTAGCTCGGTACACTACCATCATATCCTCATCCATTATAAAAGTTGAATTTACTACTCATACTGGGAGTCTCAGGCTCCTGGCCTGAGAGTGGCCCCCTCGTATTGTACATTCTGACCTCTTGCTAAGCAAACTTTCAATTCATTTTCTCTCGAACCACTGAAGAAAATGACATCATGAGAAGCAGTCGCTAGGGTGACCGTCTGTGGTCAGCATAGTGGTTGCCATGGAGAAAGTTAAATGCAACCTTGGTGTGGGTTAGAACAAAAATCTACATGTCAGCTTTATTTGTAGTGCATCGACTTGGGGCATTCAATTAAACACTAACCCTTTATTTCACCCGGATGGACACGATGGTAATGCAATGTCATGTGACCAGTGTCACCTTTTACTGGCATACTTAAGAAAATAGAGAAATCATGAAGAAAACAATGCTCGTCACTCTTCAGAAAAAATGATGTGAAATCCCAAATGTTTTGTTACACTAATCAAATAGTGTAATACATAACTTAAGTGTCACTGAAATATTTGCCAGAAATATAGCTCTTGTATATTGAGAAGAAACACAGAATAAGGACAAGCAGGATTCAGTTTTTATTTGTGAAGTAAGTGTCCATATTTTGTTCACCAGATAGCTTTAGAACAGTATCTCTTCACTTCGTAGTAAAACCCACGTAGTTTGATCTGTGCCACATGAGGGCAAAAAAGCTGATCCATTTGTGGCAAGTAGAGATAAACATAGAAACAGCACAAAATGAGGGTTATTCAGTAGCTCACAATTAAACAAGTACAATATTACATTTATAGAAATGTCCTGCTTTAATTCTATACTTCAAAGTATGCACACTACAAAAGCAGTCACCTGGATGGGTTTGTATTTCTTGATGTGTTTATGTTATATTTCGTGATTATTCAATATGTTGTGTGTTGTGTTCGATGCGATGTGCCATTTGCCTTTTAAATGTGTTAAAGCTATGTGCCACCTTTATGATGTATACCTGTATATTTCCTGTTGAGTTATGTGCTATGTATTAAGTTTGTGCTGTAGGATATCAGAGTTTTGGTGTCATTTGACCCTGACTTAGGCTTCTGGTGTTAGGTCGTCTCCATCACAAAGGCTGCTTATTTCCACCTCTGTAATATTACCCACCTCCAGCTCCACATCAGCCCATCTCCCACTGAAACTTTCATCCATGCCCTTTTCACCTCCAGAGTCGACTATTCCAATGCATCCTACCATTCTCCACTCTCCATAAACGTCAGCTCATCCAAAACTGCTGTCCATATGCTATCCTGCACCATCTCCCACTCATCCATCATTCCAGCTCTCACTGACCTACTAATGCTGCTAATCCCCAAAAACTTCAAGTTTAAAATTCACCTGTTTAAATCCCTCCATGGCCTCAGTCTCCCTTATCTCTGTAACCTCCTGCACTCCTATAACCTCTCTTGATTCCGTTGGTCTGACTCCAGCCTCTTATGCATATCCCCTCACTTTACCCTACCATTGGCGAGTGTGTCACCTAAACCCCACACTCTGGAATTCACTCCTTGGACCCATTGCCTCTTCACCTCCCTTACCTCTATTATAACTCACCTTCAAAATCCATGTTTTAGACCAAACTTTTGGTTACCCCTTTATCTTGGCATCCATTTGTCCTCACTTCTTTATGAAGCATCTTGGCACATTTTTCTACATTAAAGGTGCTATATGAGTGCAAGTTGTTGTAGTTGTGTTATGTGGTTACAGGTAGTATATTTCTACTGCATTTTCAATTGTACTGTGGTGTATTCCTTTTGTGGTATCTTTGCCTTGTGCTTTGTGTTGTGTGGTATCTTTGTGGTGGGTCTATGGTACAACACCTGATGGTGTATGGAGCGGGGTGGCTGCATTATGTAGTATAGTAAAGAATGACAAAAAACAACTTGTATTTATATAGCATTTTTAGAGAAATGAAACATCTCAAAGCAAAAATTTGACACCAAGCCACATAATGCGATATTAGGGCAGATCACCAAAAACTTGGTCAGAGGTAGATTTTAAGGAGCATCTTAAAAGAGGAAAGAGAGGTAGAGAGGTTTACAGAGGGAATTCCAAAGCTAAGGCCAAGGCAACTGAAAGCATGGCTGTTAACGGTGGAGTAGGTCAAGAGGTCAGAATTGGATTAGCGCAGATATCTCAGAGGGTTGTTGGGTTAGAGTCATAGAGTCATAGAGTTATACAGCACAGCAATAGGCCCTTCGGCCCATTGTGTCTTTGCTGGCCATCAAGCACCTAACTATTCTAATCCCATTTTCCAGCACTTGGCCCATAGCCTTGTATGCTATGGCATTTCAAGTGCTCATCTAATACTTCTTAAATGTTGTGAGGGTTCCTGCCTCTACCACCTCTTCAGGCAATGCGTTCCAGATTCCAACCACCCTCTGGGTGAAATATTTTTTCCTCAAATCCCCTCTAAACCTCCTGCCCCTTACCTTAAATCTATGCCCCCTGGTTATTGATCCCTCTGCTAAGGGAAAAAGTTTCTTCCTATCTAACCTATCAATGCCCCTCATAATTTTGTATACCTCAATCATATCTCCCCTCAGCCTTCTGTGCTCTAAGGAAAACAACCCTAGCCTTTTCAGTCTCTCTTCATAGCTGAAATGCTCCAGCCCAGGCAACATCCTGATGAATCTCCTCTGCACCCTCTCCAGTGCAATCACATCCTTCCTATAGTGTGGTGCCCAGAACTGTACACAGTACTCCAGCTGTGGCCTAACTAGTGTTTCATACAGCTCCATCATAACCTCCTTGCTTTTATATTCTATGCCTTGGCTAATAAAGGCAAGTATCCCATATGCCTTCCTAACCACCTTATCTACCTGTGCTGCTGCCTTCAGTGATCTATGGACAAGTACACCAAGGTCCCTCTGACCCTCTGTACTTCCAAGGGTCGTACCATCCATTGTATATTCCCTTGCTTTGTTAGTCCTCCAAAAATGCATCACCTTACACTTCCCAGGATTAAATTTCATTTGCCACAGCTCTGCCCATCTTACCATCCCATCTATATCGTCCTGTAATCTGAGGCTTTCCTCCTCACTATTTACAACACCACCAACTTTCGTGTCATCTGCAAACTTACTGATCATACCTCCTGTATTCACGTATAAATCATTAATGTACACTACAAACAGCAAGGGACTCAGCACCGATCCCTGTGGTACACTACTGGTCACAGGCTTCCACTTGCAGAAACAACCCTCGACCATCACCCTCTGCCTCCTGCCACTAAGTCAATTTTGGATCCAATTTGCCAAATTGCCCTGGATCCCATGGGCTCTTACCTTCTTAACCAATCTCCCATGCGGGAACTTATCAAAAGCCTTACTGAAGTCCATGTAGACTACATCAACTGCTATACCCTCATCTACATATCTAGTCACCGCCTCGAAAAATTCGAGGGTTGGAGGAGACTACTAAGATACGGAGGGACTATATAGAGTAAATAGGAAGGACCTAATTCCATTAGCAGCGAGGTCAAAGTAATTGGTGGAGTGATTAGAGGGGAGTTGAGGAGTATTTATTTCACCCAAAGGCTAGTGGGGGTCCAGAACTGATCTAGGTTGATATTCCAATGCAATACTAGAAATGTGTTTCATTATTGGAGGTACTGCTGTTTGGATGGGGTGTAAAATTGAGGCCCTGTCTACCCACTGAGCACATTACTGAATAGTACTCATAATTATTATTGAGCTCTCTTTTGATAATTAGCCAGTCTGGCAAAGTATAAAACTGGAACTACATGACAATCGAGTAACTCTAGTGTTTGGTCATTGGATTCCTCTGTTGAGGTGCTGGATTCAAATAGTAACCTCAACTCATATTTAAATTTATCACTCTCAATTGGTTAGTTGCATGTTTGTTCTGAGCTGCTAGAAAGAGGAGGAAAAGAACAGGAAGACTACCGTGCCGCACTGTCTACTGCTAAAGATCAAACAGAAAAGAGAAGACTAAGGGGGTGACTTGCTAGAGGTCTTCAAGATTATGAAAGGGTTTGATAGGGTAGACATAGAGAAGATGATTCCACTTGCGGGTAACTAGGAGCCATAAATATAAGATTGTCACTATTAAATCCAACAAGGAATTCAGGAGAAATTTCTTTATCCAAAGAATGGTTATAATGTGGAACTCATTACCACAGGGAGTAGTTGAGATGAATAGCATAGATACATTTAAACAGTATCTACAGAAATACACGAGGGAGAAAAGAATAGAAGGATATGCTGCTATGGCAGATGAAGAGGGTTTGGAGGAGGCTAGTGGAGAACATGAACATTGGCATGAACCTGTTAGGCTGAATGGTCCGTTTCTGTGCTGTAAGTACTTAGTTTGTAATACTTCTGTTTGCTGAGGATCTAATTCATCTAAATTCTCACATCTTTCTGGCTCAAAAATGGCAGTGTGGAGGTGGTAAATATGTCAATGTATATAAAAAAGGAATACTTTGAAAAATGGAGACATGCTAAGTGTGTAGCCCAGTCTACCACTGAACCCTTTGAACAGAAGTTCATTGGTTTGAGCCTTGAGCATGCTGTTAGCTGATCTCAGCCTAGGACAGTGCTCTTACAATTGGCCTCAGGGCCTTTGGGAAAGATTAATCTGGTCTTACACATGAAAAATGTTTCCTCGGACATAGTCTTCACGTTGAGGATACCCTCCATCATGTTCTGTGGCACTATCACCGTGCTAAATGGGATACATTTCGAACAGATTGAGCAACTCAAAACTGGGCATCTATGAGGCACTGTGAGTCATAATCAACAGCAGAATTGTCTTCAACCACAATGTGTAACCTCATGGCCCGGCATATCCCTCACTCTACCATTACAATCAAGCCAGGAGACCAACTCTGGTTCAATGAAGAGTGCAGGAGGGCATGCCAGGAGCAGCAGCAGGCATTACTAAAAATGAGGTGTCAGCCTGATGAAGCTACAACACAGGACTACTTGCATGCCAAACAGCAGAAGCAGCATGCGATGGACAGGGCTAAATGATCCCACAACCAATGGATCATACCTAAGCTCGGCAGTGCTGCCACATTCAGTCGTGAATGGTGGTGGACAAGTAAGCAACTAACAGGAAGTCTCCCCAAATATTCCCATCTTCAATGATGGGGGAGCCCAGCACATCAGTGCAAAAGACAAGGCTGAAGCATTTGTCTCCATCTTCAGCCAGAAGTGCCGAATGGATGATCCATCTCGGTCTCCTCCAGAGGTCTCCAGCATCACAGATGCCAGTCTTCAGCCAATCCGGTTCACTCCACGTGATAGCAAGAAATGGCTGAAGGCACTGAATACTGCAAAGGCTATGGGCCCTGACAGCATTCCGGCATTAATACTGAAATCTTGTGCTCCAGAACTAGCCACGCCCCTAACCAAGCTGCTCCAGCACAGCTACAACACTGACATCTCCCGACAATGTGGAAAATTGCTCAAGCATATCCTGTGCACAAAAAGCAGGACAAATCCAACCTGGCCAAATACCACAATTTCAGTCTACTCGCAATTGTCAGCAACAGTGCTATCAAGTGGCACTTGCTCAGCAATAACCTGCACACCGATGCTCAGTTTGGGTTCTGCCAGAGCCACTCAGCTCTTGACCTCCTTACAGCCTTGGACCAAACATGGATAAAAGAGCTGAACTCAAGAGGTGAGGTGAGAGTGACTGCCCTTGACATCAATGCAGCATTTGACTGAGTATGGCATCAAGGAGTCATAGCAAAACTGGAATCAATGGGAATCAAAGGGAAAACTCTCTGCTGGTTGGAATCTTACCTAGTACAAAGGAGGATGGTTGTGGTTGTTGGAGGTCAATCATCTCAGTCCCAGGACATCACTGCAGGAGTTCCTCAGGGTAGTGTCCTAGGCCCAAACATCTTCAGCTGCTTCATCAATGTCCTTCCCTCCATCACAAGGTCAGAAGTGGGGATGTTCGCTGATGATTGCACAATGTTCAATACCATTTGCAACTCCTCAGATACTGAAACAGCCCGTGTCCAGATGCAGCAAGACCTGGACAACATTCAGGCTTGGGCTGATAAGTGGCATGTAACATTTGCGCCACACAAGTGCCAGGCAATGACCATCTCTAACAAGAGAGAATCTAACCATCTCCCCTTGATGTTCAATGGCATTACCATCACTGAATCCCCCACTATCAACAGCTTGGGGGTTACCATTGACCAGAAATGGAGTAGCCACATAAATACCGCGGCTACAAAAGCAGGTCAGAGGCTAGGAATTCTGCGAATAGTAACTCAGCTCCTGACTCCCCAAAGCCTGTCCACCATCTACAAGGCACAAGTCAGGAGTGTGATGGAATGCCGTCCACTTGCCTGGATGGGTGCAGCTCCAACAACACTCAAGAAATTCCACACCATCCAGGACAAAGCAGTCCGCTTGATTGGCACCCCATACACCACCTTCAACATTCACTCCCTTCACCATTGATAAATAGTAGCAGCAGTGTGCACCATCTACAAGATGCACTGCAGCAACTCAACAAGGTTCCTTCAACAGCACCTTCCAAACCTGCGACCGCTACCACTTTGAAGGACAAGGGCAGCAGATGCATGGGAATACCACGTCCTGCAAGTTCCCCTCCAAGCCCCACACTATCCCGACTTGGAACTATATCGCCGTTCCTTCACTGTCACTGGATCAAAATCCTGGAACTCCCTTCCTAACAGCATTGTTGGTGTACCTATACCCCAAGGACTGCAGCGGTTCAAGAAGGCAGCTCACCACCACCTTCTCATGGGCAATTAGGGATGGGTAATAAATGCTGGCATAGCCAGCGACGCCCACATCCCATGAATGAATTTTTTTTAAAGTCCAAAAGAGCAATTGAAGCCAATGGAATTGTGCCCAACCTGAATCAATATCTTCAGAAGAGCAGAGTGAAATTCGGAGGGATGGTGGGGGGAGATATGGAGCCATAAGCAGCTTAATAGTTCTGTTGACCTGTAACCCTCTTTCATCTAAAGTTCTAACTATCAGTCTGCAGTTGATCACCATCAATAGAATGTGACCATATTATCATTATTATATTCCTGGTTTAACTTAAACTTGCAGTTTATTGGGCAAGGTTGCATTTCTACACTGATGTCGATATTTAGCTGGAGTCAGTGGGATTGCAAGTCTCCTGTGGTTCCAGGCTTACTGAGCAGAGTTACTATCAAGGGAGAAAGTTCAGTAAAGCTGGCAATTCATTTTTAGCACAGCACAGTAGATCTGACCAATAAATTACACAGCGCAAGTGAACTGGCAGACAAACTGATATTTTACTTCAAACTGAATTATAGCAAATTTTTGAAAGCAAGGAGAAGAAGCAGGCTACATGCCACGTGTGTATGTGTTTGCAGCGAATGACATGCATCAGCACATGAAACTAAACTTTTTCTGCTCATTTTAGTGGTTGGTTCAGGAGAGGACAATATCAATTGGATTGAAAAGTTTACAGGGCAGCACCTCCAAGAGACTAAATGATATTCTATTGACTCTCTCAGGCAGTTCTCTTTGATTCCACTGGTCCGATCTCTCATTGAATTGGTGACCAGAATCCTGTTCCTGGTATGTACCTACTTTGCCTGACTCAGAGGCTTCTTGCCTTCCTGGCAGCAGCACAGAGGAGCACTCTGTCAGCCGCTCGCAGAAGCTTTTCCTCTTTGCGGAACCAGGCTGCCAAGAAGCCCTTAACAAAATTGACCAGTCCCATGACCATCCCAGAACTTGACCCCTGAGAGAAGGATTACCTCCATCCCAAAAGGCTCAAAATATTTTGAACCACCTCAGATCCAAGGCCTGGGTGACAAAAGAGATAGAGATTAAGATAAAGAAGAAAAAGTGTGCTTATGACAGATGCCAGGTAGAAAATACTATTGAGAACCCGACTGAATATAGAAGGTCCAGAGGGGAAGTGAAAAAGCAAATAAGAGAAGCAAAGAGAGAGCGGGAGAAGAGACTGGTAGCTAGCATTAAAGGAAATCCCAAATTTTTCTATAGTAAAAGGGTGGTAAAAGGAGGAGTGGGGCCAATTAGAGACCAGGAAGGGATTTACACATGGAGGCAGAGGGCATAGCTGAGGTATTAAATGAATACTTTGCAACTGTCTTTACCAAGAAAGAAGATGCAACCCAGGCAATGTTGAAAGAGGAGGTAAGTCAGACACTAGAGGAGTTTAAAATTGAAAAAGAGGAAGTATTAGATAGGCTGTCTGTACTTAAAGTGGATAAAGATGAGATGCATCCAGGATACTGAGGGAAGTGAGGGTGGAAATCAGAGAGGCACTGGCTGTAATTTTTCAGTCTTCCTTAGACTCAGATGTGGTGACAGAGGACTGGAGAATTGCGAACATTACACCCTTGTTCAAAAAAGGGTGTAAAGATAAGCCCAGCAACTACAGGCCAGTCAATTTAACTTTGGTGGTGGGAAAACTTCTAGAAAAAATAATTCGGGACAAAGTCAATAGTCACATGGACAAATGTGAGTTAATTAAGGAAATCCAGCATGGAGAACTTAAGGGGAAATCATGTTTAACTAACTTTCTGGAGTTTTTGAGGAGGTTGATGAGGGCAATGCAGTTGATGTGGTGTACATGGACTTTCAAAAGGCTTTTGATACAGTGCCACATAACAGACCTGCGAGAAAACTTGTAGCTCGTGGAATAAAAGGGACATTAGCAACATGGATACGAAATTGGCTGAGTGACAGGAAACAAAGAGTAGTGGTTAATGGATGTTTTTTGGGCTGGAGCAAGGTTTGCAGTGGAGTTCCCCAGGGATCAGTGTTGGGACCCTTGCTTCTCCTGATCTATATTAATGACCTAGACCTTGGTGTACAGGGCACAATTTCAAAGTTTGCAGATGATACGAAACTTGGAAGCATTGTGAACTGTGAGGAGGATAATGTAGAACTTCAAAAGGACATAGACAAATTGGTGGAAAGGGCAGACAGGTGGCAGATGAAGTTCAATGCAGAGAAATGTGAAATGATTCATTTTGGTAGGAAGAACATGGAGAAACAATATAAAATAAAGGGTACAATTCTAAAGGGGGAGCAGATGGACCTAGGTGTATATGTGCATAAGTCATGAAAGGTGGGAGGACAGGTTGAGAGCACGGTTAATAAAGCATACAGTATCCTGGGCTTTATTAATAGGGGCATAGAGTACAAGAGCAAGGAAGTTATGTTGAACTTGTATAAGACACTAGTTCGGCCTCAGCTGGAGTACTGCATCCAATTCAAGGTGCCACACTTTAGGAAAGACATGAGGGCATTGGAGAGAGTACAGAAGAGATTCACGAGAATGGTTCCAGGGATAAGGAATTTCAGTTATGAAGATCGATTGGAGAAGTTAGGACTGTTATCCTTGGAGAAGAGAAGGCTGAGATGTGATTTGATCGAGGTATTCAAAATTATGAGGGATCTGGACAGAGCAGATAGAAAGAAACTGTTCCCACTCGTGAAAGGATCGAGAATGAGAGAGCACAGATTTAAAGTATTTGGTAAGAGAAGCAAAAGTGACATGGGGAAAAACTTTTTCATGCAGCGAGTGGTTAAGGTCTGGAATGAGCTGCCTGAGAAAGTGGTGGAGGCAGGTTCAATTGAAGCATTTAAAAAGGAATTAGAGAGTTATATGAAAAGGAAGAATGTGCAAGGTTATGGGGAGAAGGCAGGGGAATGGGACTGAGGGAATTGCTCTTTCAGAGAGCTGGTGTGGACATGATGGGCCGAATGGCCTCCTTCCACGCTCTAACAATTCTGTGATTCTGTGAAGGCCTACAGTTAGCATGTGGAAGAGCTGTTTGAGTAGAGGAAAACTTGTACAGTTATGAGGGGTATGGATGATGACAAAACAAATTTTTTGTAAGTTGTCTTAAAAAAATCACTGGCATATATGCTTGGTGATTGGTTCTTTTGTATGACAACAGCGAGCAGGTAATGCAGAGATGCTGATGCTCAGGATTGTGTGACTGTGTGGAGTAAGGATTTTATTTAGACCATGGAAAGGTCAGTGAGAGGAGACAGATCGTTGATGCGTTTAGTCTGACAAATCAGAGTGCTCTATTCATCGGCAATGGTGTGCCAATTAACTATGTCATCCATAGAAACTCGGTCATTTTTGCATGGCCACAGTTTTGAGCAGCTACCAAGCTCTCATAAAGAAACACACAACGAGGGTGGTAGCTTCTTTGATGCACCCTGAAACTGAATGGAATTTATCCCAGGGTGCATCTCCAGCAGAATACCAGCATTCCTGATCCTGCAAAGGCTTAAGTGCCGGCTTATAACCTCCCAAACACAGGAACTTTGAAGCCGAGGATCTTTTCGGTGAGGAATTGTGAGTAGAAAGTGCCATCCTATGGCGCTCTGTGTTTCAGTGAATACTGAGCATATCACATTGCCCACAGAAACATTGGACTAGATTTTCTTCTCCCACTGCCGGGAGCGACGGCAGGCGAAAAAAATGGCTGCTCGTACATACGGGTTGTATGCCGCCATACTGCTGCGATCTTCCTCGCGATAGCCCAGGATAATGAGCTGGTCAGGCCGCACCCCCCCCCACCCCCACACCCAATCACATGGAGGGGGCGTGTTCTGCGATGCCGGCAATTATGTCAGCCGCCTGTGCACAGGCGCTGGCACCATTTTAAAAGGGCAGTCACCCCTGCCGGCTCATTTAAATTTTTAAAGGAATACCGCCCCCCCCCCCCCCCAATGTACCGCATTATAACCTATTGCCCTTTCTCCCTGAATAACAATTAAATGAGATATTTGCCCTCTCCCCGCCAAAAACACTTACCTTAAACACTTGAGCTTTCCCCCACCTCCAAACTGATCAATGTGCAGAGGTCACCCCTTCCCACCCTCCCCTACACTAGTAAATTACATTTGACCCCGTTCCTCCCCTCAACTGTACTAAAAATTATAAGCTCCCCCACCTTCCCCACTGGTGGCGCCAGCTTTCCCTGGAGGGGAACGTGAAGGTGCGTGAGTACCAGACCGCTGCCAGAAAGATCTTCTGGCCCCCTCTCCTCCCCCACCCACCACAGAGCCCGACGACAGGAACTCAATAAAATCCAGGCGATTATTCTTAAAAACAATTCTCTGAGAAAAAGACAATACCTGGTTCAAAGTCATTATATGTTAAACAAGATAAGATCCCAGGTGATAAAAATTCAGCAAAGATTGCAAAAAGGGTTAGTAAGCAAATTAGTCACAAACATAAATTTACTTAAAAGAAGGCTAACAAGTCAAATAATCTCCTTGGACCTACACTGTAAATGAGGATAAAGCCTGTTAGACATGGTCCATTACTGTACATGTAGAGTCTGATGTGGATATTCAAATCCAGTTCCACAGAGTGCATGAGTCACATTTTTTTTTATAAAGAACCACATAATAAGCAGGGACTCGTTAGCAAAGGTTGAAGCCCATGGATTTAAAGGGGCAATGGCTGTATAGATACATAATTGGCTAAGAGACAGAAATCCACAATGTTTTCAGACTGGACGGAAACATGTAATAGTATCCCTCAGGGGTCAATGTTGGGACCACTGGTCTTTTTGATTTATATTAATGACCTGGACATCATCCGAAAGCATGGTGTTAGTTTTCACATGTACACTGAGGACACCCAGCTCTACCTCACCACCACTCCTCTCGACTCCTCCACATAAATCACAAAAGGTTGGTATGCAGATACAGCAAGTAATTAGGAAGGCAATTGGCATGTTGTCGTTTATTTCAAGGGGAATGGAATATAAAGGTAGGGGGGCTGAATTTTATCAGTCCCTCAACACCAGGGGTCGCGACGGGGAGGCCCGTAAGATGCTAGCAGGAACAGCCCGCCTCGACCCACGACGCCGAGAAGGCCCCACCAGATATTAGCGGCGGCGGTGGCGAAGCCTCGATGCGGCCCCAGTGGCAGAGCCTTCATTAAAATATTAAAATGAGGATAATTAACATTCAAATTAACTTACCTGTGGATGGCGACCATCCCACACCGATTTCACGGCCAACCAGACGCAACTCGCAAGTCTCCAGAACTCCACTCAAGTTCAGAGGTGAGACGCTGGTGGGGAGGGGGGAGGAATAAAATTATCAGGGCGGGAGGTGGGAGAGTGGAAAGAACACATTTTATTGGCTGTGGGGATGGTGGGAAGGGGTTGAAGGGCAAATGCTAAGAGGTTGGTGGGGAAGTGCGGCTTGAGAATAAAGTTCCTTTTGATGATAATGCCCTGTAAACAAACACTGGGGGGGTGGGGGGGTGGGGGGGTGGGAAATCCTTACAGTATTTATTAAATTTTTCATACATAATGCTGATAATGCTGCACAATATAACTTTAAACATGAAAATTTCTCCTAAGGGCTTGCAGCCCTTAAACATGGCGCCGGCGCCTGTGCAGTGGCACCAGATGCCATTGCTGGGGACATAGCAGCAGCACCCTCTACGCCATCGAGGGCAGCCACTCCGCCCCCTCCATTTAAATCAGCCCCCGCGGGTAATATCGCTGGGGCTGTGTGGCGGCCCTTCCCTGTCAGAAGGCCACCGCTTTCACAGCACACCGCCATGGACAGCGGCGCACTGTTAAAATTCAGACAGGATGTTTTGCCTCAGATGTCTCGGGTATTGGTGAGACCACATCTGGAGTATTGTGTACAGTTTTGATCTCCTTATTTGAGAAAGGATATAAATGCATTAGACGCAATGCAGAGAAGGTTCACTTGACTAATACCTGGGATGGGGGGTTACCTTCTGAGGAAAGGTTAGACAGGTTGGGTCTGTATCCATTGGAGTTTAGAAGAATGAGAGGTGATCTTATTGAAACATGTAAGATCCTGACGGGATTTGACAGGGTGGATGCTGAAAGGATGTTTCCCCTTGTGGGAGAGACTAGAACTAGGGGGCACAGTTTAAAAATAAGGGGTCGCCCATTTAAGATGGAGATGAGGAGAAATTTTTTATCTCATAGGGTTGTGAATCTTTGGAACTCTCTTCCCAGAAAGCGGTGGAGGCAGGGACATTGAATATTTTTAAGATTTTTAAGGTAGAGGTGGATAAATTCGTGACTAAAAAGTCAAAGGGTGTAAGCGGGAAAGTGGAGTTGAATTCACAATGAGATCAGCTATGGTCTCATTAAATGGCAGATCAGGCACAAAGGGGCCGAATGGCCTACTCCTGCTACGAATTCATATGTTCGTATTTGCTAAATTATCAGATTTGTCATGCCAACTTGCTTTGTTGAATGATAATTTTCTTTAATCCACTGACAGGAGATCTGAATTAATTTTTTTAAGAAGACATTTAAAAAAGAACAGATAAATAAAAGATGACTTTGCTGGCAGCTTAGGATGGCCATCTAATTTGTAACACTGTATCCAACATTGCAAGGCTGATGAAGTGGAAATGAAATGGCTGCTCATATCCCAACAATAATCAAGACCCAGGAAGTTTAAGGGAACTAGCTATTCTTTTTAGCAAGAGAGAAATACTGCTAACTGCTATGTTTGAATCACTGAGTGACTGTCATGTGACAAGTCCCTCCCCATCTGTGGTTTTAAGCTTATATATTTCTGCAGCGGAGAAAAGAGAAGTTTCTGGACTCTGATATATGCAGCCCCAGGTGGAGGTCTCTCTCTTTCTCTTTCTCTCTCTCTCTCTCTCCAATCCAGCTTGAAAGCTTTCAAATCCGACCTTTGCATACTCCGGCTACAATCAGAAACCCCGTTGAGAAAATCATCTGCATTGTTGTCTCCAAGAGACCCACCAAACCAGTCATCTACCTCTTCAAACTAAAAGCCTCAGGACCACTGAATTCAGCTGGAAGCCAGTCGAATCACCAAACCCCACAGACTGTATACCTTTTTGTCCTATGGACTCTAATTCAACCAATCTATCTTTCCCCACTCTGTAACCTATTTGTATGCGTGCAAACCTCTAGTTTGTGTGCGTGAGTAAAAGTTGGCGTGAACATAGAACAAAGAACAAATAACAGTACAGCACAGGAACAGGCCATTTGGCCCTCCAAGCCTGCGCCGATCTTGATGCCTGCCTAAACTAACACCTTCTGCACTTCCAGGGACCATATCCCTCTATTCCCTTCCTATTCATATATTTGTCAAGATGTCTCTTAAACGTCGCTATCGTATCTGCTTCCACCACCTCCCCTGGCAGCAAGTTCCAGGCACTCACCACCCTCTGTGTAAAAAACTTGCCTCGCACATCCCCTCTAAACATTGCCCCTCGCACCTTAAACCTATGTCCCCTAGTAACTGACTCTTCCATCCTGGGAAAAAGCTTCTGACTATCCACTCTGTCCATGCCGCTCATAACTTTGTAAACCTCTATCATGTCGCCCCTCCACCTCCGTCGTTCCAGTGAAAACAATCCGAGTTTTTCCAACCTCTCCTCATAGCTAATGCCCTCCAGACCAGGCAACATCATGGTAAACCTCCTCTGTACCCTCTCCAAAGCCTCCACGTCCTTCTGGTAATGTGGCGACCAGAATTGCATGCAATATTCTAAGTGTGGCCTAACTAAGGTTCTGTACAGCTGCAACATGACTTGCCAATTTTTATACTCTATGCCCCGACCGATGAAGGCAAGCATGCCGTATGCCTTCTTGACTACCTTATCCACCTGCGTTGCCACTTTCAGTGACCTGTGGACCTGTACGCCCAGATCTTTCTGCCTGTCAATACTCCTAAGGGTTCTGCCATTTACTGTAAACCTCCCACCTGCATTAGATCTTCCAAAATGCATTACCTCACATTTGTCCGGATTAAACTCCATCTGCCATTTCTCCGCCCAAGTCTCCAACCGATCTATATCCTGCTGTATCTTCTGACAATCCTCATCATTATCCGCAACTCCACCAACCTTTGTGTCGTCCGCAAACTTACTAATCAGACCAGTTACATTTTCCTCCAAATCATTTATATATACTACAAACAGCAAAGGTCCCAGTACTGATCCCTGCAGAACACCACTAGTCACATCCCTCCATTCAGAAAAACACCCATCCACTGTTACCCTCTGTCTTCTGTGACTGAGCCAGTTCTGTATCCATCTTGCCAGCTCACCTCTGATCCTGTGTGACTTCACCTTTTGCACCAGTCTGCCATGCGGGACCTTGTCAAAGGCTTTACTAAAGTCCATATAGACAATATCCACCGCCCTTCCCTCATCAATCATCTTCGTCACTTCCTCAAAAAACTCAATCAAATTAGTAAGACACGACCTCCCCTTCACAAAACCATGCTGTCTCTCGCTAATAAGTTCATTTGTTTCCAAATGGGAGTAAATCCTGTCCCGAAGAATCCTCTATAATAGTTTCCCTACCACTGACGTAAGGCTCACCGGCCTATAATTTCCTGGATTATCCTTACCACCCTTCTTAAACAAAGGAACAACATTGGCTATTCTCCAGTCCTCTGGGACCTCACCTGTAGCCAATGAGGATGCAAAGATTTCTGTCAAGGCCCCAGCAATTTCTTCCCTTTCCTCCCTCAGTATTCTAGGGTAGATCCCATCAGGCCCTGGGGACTTATCTACCTTAATGCTTTGCAAGACACCCAACACCTCCTCCTTTTTGATAATGAGATGACTGAGACTATCTGCACTCCCTTCCCTAGGCTCATCATCCACCAAGTCCTTCTCTTTTAGAATTTAGAATTTAGAATTTAGAATATTACAGCGCAGTACAGGCCCTTCGGCCCTCGATGTTGCGCCGATCATCTGACCTACACTATTCCATTTACATCCATATGTCTATCCAATGACCACTTAAATGCCCTTAAAGTTGGCGAGTCTACTACTGTTGCAGGCAGGGCGTTCCACGCCCCTACTACTCTCTGCGTAAAGAAACTACCTCTGACATCTGTCCTATATCTTTCACCCCTCAACTTAAAGCTATGTCCCCTCGTGTTTGCCATCCTCATCCGAGGAAAAAGACTCTCACTATCCACCCTATCTAACCCTCTGATTATCTTGTATGTCTCTATTAAGTCACCTCTCCTCCTCCTTCTCTCTAACGAAAACAACCCCAAGTCCCTCAGCCTTTCCTCGTAAGACCTTCCTTCCATACCAGGCAACATCCTAGTAAATCTCCTCTGCACCCTTTCCAAAGCTTCGACATCCTTCCTATAATGCGGTGACCAGAACTGCACGCAATACTCCAGGTGCGGCCTCACCAGAGTTTTGTACAGCTGCATCATGACCCCGTGGCTCTGAAACTCGATCCCCATACTAATAAAGGCTAACACACCATATGCCTTCTTAACAGCCCTATTAACCTGGGTAGCAACTTTCAGGGATTTATGTACCTGGATACCAAGATCTCTCTGCTCATCTACACTACCAAGAATCTTCCCATTAGCCCAGTACTCTGCATTGCTGTTACTCCTTCCAAAGTGAATCACCTCACACTTCTCCGCATTAAACTCCATTTGCCATCTCTCAGCCCAGCTCTGCAGCCTATCTATGTCCCTCTGTACCCTACAACACCCTTCGACACTATCCACAACTCCACCGACCTTCGTGTCATCCGCAAATTTACTAACCCACCCTTCTACACCCTCATCCAGGTCGTTTATAATTTGGTGAATACTGATGCAAAGTACTCATTTAGCACCTCACCCATTTCCTCTGGCTCCACGCATAGATTCCCATCTCTGTCCTTGAGTGGGCCAACCCTTTCCCTGGTTACCCTCTTGCTCTTTATATATGTATAAAAAGCCTTGGGATTTTCCTTAATCCTGTTTGCCAATGACTTTTCATGACCCCTTTTCGCCTTCCTAACTCCTTGCTTAAGTTCCTTCCTACTGTCTTTATATTCCTCAAGTGCTTCATCTGTTCCTAGCCTTCCAGCCCTTACAAATGCTTCCTTTTTCTTTTTGACCAGGCTCACAATATCCCGTGTTATCCAAGCTTCCCGAAACTTGCCAAACTTGTCTTTCTTCCTCACAGGAACATGCTGGTCCTGGATTCTAATCAGCTGACGTTTGAAAGACTCCCACATGTCAGATGTTGACTTACCCTCAAACAGCCGCCCCCAATCTAAATTCTTCAGTTCCTGCCTAATATTGTTATCATTAGCCTTCCCCCAATTTAGCACCTTCACCCGAGGACTACTCTTATCCTTATCCACAAGTACCTTAAAACTTATGGAATTATGGTAACTGCTCCCGAAATGCTCCCCCACTGAAACTTGACCACCTGGCCGGGCTCATTCCCCAATACCAGGTCCAGAATGGCCCCATCCCTCGTTGGACTATCTACATACTGTTTCAAGAAGCCCTCCTGGATGCTCCTCACAAATTCTGCCCCATCCAAGCCCCTAGCACTAAGTGAGTCCCAGCCAATATTGGGGAAGTTAAAATCACCCACCACTACAACCCTGTTACCTTTACATCTTTCCAAAATCTGTCTACATATCTGCTCCTCTACCTCCCGCTAGCTGTTGGGAGGCCTGTAGTAAATCCCCAACATTGTGACTGCACCCTTCCTATTCCTGAGCTCCACCCATATTGCCTCGCTGCATGACCTCTCTGAGGTGTCCTCCCGCAGTACAGCTGTGATATTCTCCTTAACCAGTAATGCAACTCCCCCACCCCTTTTACATCCCCCTCTATCCCGCCTGAAGCTTCTAAAGCCTGGAACATTTAGCTACCAATCCTGCCCTTCCCTCAACCAAGTCTCTGTAATAGCAACAACATCATATTTCCAAGTACTAATCCAAGCTCTAAGTTCATCTGCCTTACCTGTTATACTTCTCGCATTGAAACAAATGCACTTCAGACCACCAGTCCCACTGTGCTCAGCAACATCTCCCTGCCTGCTCTTCCTCTTAGTCCTACTGGCCTTATTTACTATGTCCTCCTCATTTACTTCATTAGCTGTCCTACTGCTCTGGTTCCCACCCCCCTGCCACACTAGTTTAAACCCTCCCGAGTGACGCTAGCAAACCTTGCAGCCAGGATATTAGTGCCCTTCCAGTTTATTATTTATATTAGTTTGGTTTAGGTACAATAAAGTTAACCTCTTTCTTTGCTAACTCAAGAAAACCTGTCTGATTGGTTCTTGTTATGATCATAGTAAGTAAGTAATCAAACACCTACTGAATTGGCCAGTACATCCACTTTAAGAAAGAATTAAACCTGGTGTGGTTAAACAAGGATGAGGAAAAGAGGGAAGCCTTTTGACCCCTCCTCACCTGACCATAACAGATTGCTTATCCAACATCCAGTACTCATTGAGCAGAAGTTTCCTCCAATTAAATATTGAGAAGATTGAAGCCACTGATGCGGTCCCCGCTCCAAACTCTGTTCCCTAGCTACTGACTCCATACTTGTCCCTGGCAACAGATTAAGCCAGTCTGTTCGCAACCTTCGTGTCACATTTGACCCTGAGATGAGCTTCCGACCTCATATTTGTACCATCACTAAGACCGCCTATTTCCACCTTCATGACATCACCGGCCTCGCCCCTGCCTCAGCTTATCTGCTGCTGAATCCCTCTTCATGCCTTCGTTATCTCAAGACTTGACTATTCCAATGCACTCCTGTCTGGTCTCCTACATTCTACTGTCCATAAACAGGAGGTCAACCAAAGCTTTGCTGCCCTTCTCTTAATTCACACTAAGTCCCATTCCCCTATCACCCCTGTGCTCGCTAACATACATCAACCAATGTCTTGATTTTAAAATTCTCATTCTTGTTTTCAAATCCCTCCATGGCCTCACCCCTCCCTATCTCTGTAATCTCCTCCATCCCCACAACCCTCCTAGATATCTGCGCTCCTCTAATTCTGGCCTCTTGTGCATCTCTGATTTTAATCACTCCACCACTGGTGGCCGCACTTTCATTTGCCTGGGCCCAAGCTCTGGAATATCCTCCCTACACCTCTCTGCCTCTCACCTCGCTTTTCTCTAGACAATCCTTAAAACCTACCTCTTTGACCAAGCTTTAGGTCATTTGACCTAATATCTCCTTTTGTGGCTTGGTGTCATACATTGTTTTTTAATGTTCGTGTAAAGTGCCTTGGGACATTTTATTACGTTAAAGGTGCTATATAAATATAAGTTGTTGTTGGACTTGGGAAAATAAAGCATAATTTAAAATTCTGCTGATGTCACAACACTCAGAAATGTTTTGGTAGGAAGAATGAGGAGAGACAATATATATTAAATGACACAGTTTTAAAGTGGGTGCAGGGAGAGAGAGACCTTGTATGTACACAAGTCTCTGAAGGTGGCAGGACAAGTTGAGGTCATTAAAAAGGCATGCGAGAACCTTGACTTTGCAAATAGGGGAATAGAGTACAAAAGCAAGGTAGTTTTGCTAAACCTTTCTAAAACACTGGTTAGACCCCAGCTAGTCCAATTCTGGGTTCCACACTTTAGGAAGACTTTCAAAGCATTTACATAAGAACATAAGAAATAGCAGCAGAAGTAGATCATACAGCCCCTTGAGCGTGCTCCGCCATTCAATGTGATCATGGCTGATCTTCTGCCTCAGTTCCACTTCCCCGTCCACTCCCCATATCCCTTGATTCCCTGAGAGACCAAAAATCTGTCTATCTCAGTCTTAAATATACTCATCAATGGAGCATCCACAACCCGCTGGGGTAGAGAATTCCAAAGATTCACAATCCTCTGAGTGAAGAAACTGTTCCTATCTCAGTGCTAAATGATCGACACCTTATCCTGAGATGTGTTTTACATTCCCCAGAATGATACCAGGGATGTAAGACCTCAGTTACATGGAGAAAATAGAGAAACTGGGGATGTTCTCCTTACAGCAGAGAAGGTTCAGGGAAAATTTGATAGTGGTGTTCAAAATCTTGAAGGTTTTGATAACGTAAATAAGGAGATTCTATAATAACTTTCAAAAGGAAATTGGATGGTTACTTAAAAAGGAAAGATTTGCTGGGCTATGGAGATAGAGTCAGGGAGTGGGAGTAAATGGATAGCTCTTTCAATGAACTGGCCCAGGTACGATGGGCTGAATGTCCTCCTGTGTTGCATCATTCTATGATACTGGGCAGTTGCCGTAAATATCAGCTGAAAAATCTAATCTGACAAAGCTAGAGTTCATTGGATAGTACGTTAACCATCAACATTCTCATTGGGTCGCACGTTGACTCTTAATGTTCTCATTGGGTAGAAAATTTCCAGCATTTCAAAATCCACAGCTACAAAAAGGACAGCATTTACATTTAGTTTAGAGATACAGCGCTGAAACAGGCCCTTCGGCCCACCGAGTCTGTGCCGACCATCAACCACCCATTTATACTAATCCTACACTAATTCCATATTCCTACCACATCACCACCTGTCCCTATATTTCCCTACCACCTACCTGTACTAGGGGCAATTTATAATGGCCAATTAACCTATCAACCTGCAAGTCTTTGGCATGTGGGAGGAAACCGGAGCACCCGGAGGAAACCCACGCAGACACAGGGAGAACTTGCAAACTCCACACAGGCAGTACCCAGAATTGAACCCAGGTCGCTGGAGCTGTGAGGCTGCGGTGCTAACCACTGCACCACTGTGCCACCCATTTCTATCGATAGATATTAAATCAGTGACTTGCATAGGAAGGAAGATCATTTCTATATATCATAGAG
The DNA here is from genome assembly GCF_036365525.1 of Heterodontus francisci. NCBI lineage: Eukaryota > Metazoa > Chordata > Chondrichthyes > Heterodontiformes > Heterodontidae > Heterodontus > Heterodontus francisci. Next base: position 34,155,718 of record NC_090396.1, on the reverse strand, counting down.
CTCTTGAAATATGTATTTATTTTATAAAGGGAATTTTAGTGTGGAAATAACCATTAAAAATAGCCATTTCATTAAAAATCACAAGAAATAAGTTATCCAGACTTCATCAAGAACTTGATAAAATATTCTTCTTCTTCTTCTTAGGCAGTCCCTCGGGAATGAGGATGACTTTCTTCCACTCCAGGGTTATGGGTCCTTAAGTGATTGAATAGCCCAATTCTGGATCCGCACAGTCTGCCACAGGTTGGGCAGATGGTGTTTGGTGAGGCGAGTGAATGAGATGCTCGAATTTCCAAATGCTCCTTCTGCTGTTTGCACTTGGTCACTGCCTGGGCATGTCAACATTGTTCAAACTGGCTGGCACCGTCACGGATGCTTCTTCTCCATTTTGGGTGGACTCTGGCAAGAGATTCCCACATATCATTGGAGATGTCACATTTTTTCAGGGAGGCTTTAAGGACATCCTTGTAGTGTTTCTTCTGCACCACCCCCCCAACCCCCCAACACCACCCCCCCTGCCCCGGTAGCCTCTTGCTGTGATGGAGATTGGAGTAGAAAGCTTGCTTTGGGAGTCTTATGTCAGGCATGCGGACGATGTGGCCAGCCCAGCATAACTGACTAGCCATGACCAATGTCTCAATACTGGGAATGTTGGCCTGAGAGAGGACACTGATATTGGAGCACCAGTCCTGCCACAGAATTTGTAGGATCTTGCGGAGGCACCGTTGGTGATATCTCTCCAGGGCTTTGAGATGTCTGCTGCACAGTAACCATGTGGATTCCATTCGGATTCCATCTATCAAAAGACACAATGGACATGATCTTCACAGCAAGGCATCTCCAAGAAAAATGTAGCCAGCAGCAGCAACCTTTATACATGGCCTTCTTTGACCTCATAAAGGCCTTCACCTCTATCAACCGGGAAGGATGATGGAAGATCCTCCTCAAATTTGGCTGCCCGGAGAAATTAGTCACCATCCTCCGCCTGCTGCATGATACATGTAAGCCGTAATCCTTGCCAACGGATCTGCCACTGACCCAATCCCAGTGCAAACTGGGGTCAAGCAAGGATGTGTCATCGCACCAATGCTCTTTTCCATCTTCCTCACCGCAACTCTCCACCTCATCTCCATGAAGCATGCTGCGGGAGTAGATCTACTCTACAGGATGAGCAGGAAACTATTTAACTTTCAGCACCTCCAGTCCAGAACCAAGGCCACTCCAACCTCTATCGAGCTGCAGTATGCTGACGACGTTTGCATATGCACACACTCAGAGGCCGAGCTTCAAACCCTTGTCGATGCATTAACGGAGGCGTATGAAAGAATGGGCCTTAAGCTAAACATTCGGAAGACACCCGCAGTGCAACACTGCCCCCCGACTATCAAGATCCACAGTGAACCACTGGATAATGTGGATCACTTCTCATACCTTGGGAGCCTCCTCCCAGCAAGGGCAGACATCAACAATGAAACTTAGCATCACCTCCAGTGTGCCAGCGCAGGCTTTGGTCATCTGAGGAAAAGAGTGTTTGATGACAAAGACCTCAAACCTGGCACCAAGCTCATGGTCTACAGGGCCGCAGTGTTACCTGCCCTCCTGTTACTTGATAAAATATTACAAACTAAAACATCAAACTAAAGTTTCTATTTATCTTATGAGATTTTTGATTTTGGTACAAACATACCACTACACTTCTCAAAGGCCCAAGGAGTGAGACTGTACCTGGAGTATTGCGTACAGTTTTGGTCCCCTTACTTGAGGAGGGATGTAGTTGCATTGGAGGCAGTTCAGAGGAGGTTCACTAGATTGATTACAGGGATGAGGGGTTTGGCTTATGAAGAGAGATTGACCAGTTTAGGCCTTTACTTTCTAGAGTTTAGATGAATGAGAGGAGATCTAATTGAGGCATATTAGATGATTAAGTGGATTGACAAAGTAGACGTAGAGAGGATGTTTCCTCTTGTGGGGCAATCTAGAACGAGAGGTCATAGTTTTAGGATAAGGGGTAGCAGATTTAAAACAGTGATGAGGAGAAATTACTTCTCTCAAAGGGTCCTGAGTCGAAATTAATACCCCAGAGTGCGGTGTATGCCGCGACATTGAGTAAATTTAAGGAGGAGATAGACAGATTTTTAATTAGTAATGGGTTGAAGTGTTATGGAGAATGGGCAGGAAAGTGAGGCCGAGATGAGATCAGCTATGATGATATTGAATGGCGGAGCAAGCTTGAGGGGCTGAATTGCCTACTCCTGCTTCTAGTTCTTATGTTAGCAGTGAGACAGTAAGCCTCCATCTAATTCAGGACACTGCCATAGAGCAACGTAGTCCCTATTATTATTGGTACATTATTGGTTTCAAAATTTTACAACGCAGAGGCCATGCAGCCCATTATGTCAGTGTTTTCCTCCCCTAACATCATCCTCATGGCTCTATGCTTTTCCTAATCGGTTTAATGTACCTCCTATAATTGGTAGCCAAAATCGCACATGTACTCTAACTGCAGCCTCATCAATGTTTTGCACAAATTAGTCATTACTCCTCACTTTTGTACCCTACAGCTCATGCTGCTAGTCTCTTTTTATGGCTTTATCTACCTAAACTCACACAATCAGGGATTATGGAATCTAAATTCAAGATCGTTGACCCTATTTTGTGAACCTAAAATAGGTGTAACAATAACCAATTTAGCAGGGCAAAGGCCTGCTCCAGATCTGCTCAGGCATTACTAAATTGGTTGGGACCTTTTTTGGTGTACCTGGAGTCCACCGAAAATGATCACAGGACTCATTTCAATATTGAAATTAAGTTTCCTGTGGCTGTTTCAAACCTGGACTGTTAAATTTGTTTGGATTAGTCAAAGCCTGGAATGCACAAGCTCTGAATGGTATTTCATTTTTTTCAACATCCTAACCAATGGTCCTTATTGGGACTACTGGTGGTCTCTCAAAAAAGTAAGTAGCACAAAGTCCAGTTCAACGGAGTCCAGCTTTGACAGAATGCTTAAGTCAGGAATTTGTCTGTTTTAGAACAAGGAGTGGTCTGAGAGAGAAAGAGCAGAACACAGCAAGGCCTGACAGCTGGAGTCCAGAGGCATTAATTAAATAAGCAGATCGGTGATTGGTTAGTGAGTTTTAAGGTTTCTTTTATTTTCTCTAAACTGGGGCAGTAGTTTGAACTAGTACTGGGGAGAGAAAAGTACTGTATTCAATTTATAGCTTAACTAGGTAAATTAATTAATATAACTACAAATTATCATTGAATGATATTTCTAAACTTGAAACCCTAATTAGCTAAACAGAATACAGTAAAGATGTCAGGGCAGGTGGATGTGTTGCAGCTGTAACAAAAGCATCAAAATTAGTCCTTATGAATCTTCAGAATAGTCTTATCAGCAAAGTGGCACTGAACAGTCCCACAGTACAACTAAATTCGGATCTTCCACTGATAGTTCTTCAAGTTCTGTCCTCCAAGATGCAAATATGGAAGTAATGAGATCCCATCAAGAACGAGCGATGCAATCTTCCCTTTAACAGTTCGGTCTTGTCACCTCTCAAACCTCCTCGGCCTTGTCCACTACCGTCCTGATAGCCTGATATCACTGATAACAACTTTTCAGTCACCGAAGACAACTGCCATATGTCATTCACCAAAGGTTAGTCCTCAGTCCATGTATCTTTACCAGCAGCCAAACTGTTTCAACCAGCTGCTTTGCAGCCTGATTCTCTAGAAGCCAAGAAACTTACAGCTCTCTGCCTCTCTCCTTAAAACAATCTGGCTGATTTTCCATCCATTGTCTCAAAACACAAAGCAGACTTGGAGCTGGCTTCCACCTTTTTTTTCAAAAAACCTTCTGGTCAAACAACACACTCAGCTGTTCTTTAGCCCACTTAACACTCTGTGAAGTTTTTTTAACAAACTGAAACTAAAACCTCCAGTCACATGTCCTTGGTAAATAAAAGTCTGTTTTTCCTCAATCACAGGACTGCTCGTTTGTTTAACCTGGGTTTGACTCCCCAAAACTTGGAAACCTTGAGTTTCAATTTCAAATTAGGGACTGTTTAAAAAAAAACAAGCACAAGCTGTACTGCATCACAGAAGGAAAACAAGTTGTGAGGAGGACACAAAGAGTCTGCAAAGGGATATAGATAGGTTAAGTGAGTGGGCAGAAATTTGGCAGATGAAGTATAATGTGGGAAAATGTGAGGTTATCCATTTTGGTGGAAATAATAGAAAAACAAAATATTATTTAAGTGGAGAGAGACTGCAGAATGGTGCAGTACCGAGGGATCTGGGTGTCCTCGTAAATGAATCACAAAAGGTTAGCATGCAGGTACAGCAAGTAATTCGGATGGCAAATCGAATGTTGGGCTTTATTGCAAGGGGGGTGGAATATAAAAGTAGGGAAGTATTGCTACAACTGTACAGGGTGTTGGTGAGACCACACCTAGAGTACTGCATATAGTTTTGGCCTCCTTATTTAAGGAGGAACATACTTGCATTGGAAGTGGTTCAGAGAAGGTTCACTAGGTTGATTCCTGAGATGAAGGGGTTGCGCTATGAGGAAAGGTTGAGTAGGTTGGGCCTATACTCATTGGAGTTTGGAAGAATGAGAGGTGATCTTATTGAAACACATATGATTCCTAGGGGGCTTGACAGGGTAGATGCTGATAGGATCTTTCCCCTCATGGGAGAATCCAGAACTGGGAGGCATAGTTTCAATATAAGGGGTCTCCCATTTAAGACAGAGGTGAGGAAGTATTTCTTATCTCAGAGGGTTGTTAGTCTTTTGAATTCTCTTCCCCAGAGAGCAGTGGAGTCTGGGTCATTGAATATATTCAAGGCTGAGCTAGACATATTTTTGATCTACAGGGGAGTAAAGGGTTATGAGGACAGGCAGGAAAGTGAAGGTAAGGCCACCATCAGATCAGCCATGATCTTATTGAACGGCGGAGCAAGCTTGAGGGGCCAAATGGCCTGCTCCTGCTCCTATTTCCTATGTTCTTATTAAAGGCCACAAATCTTACAGGAATGTATTTGTGCAGTCATAAGGAAGAGCAGTGTACAGTCTGGCTCCACAAAACAACCGCAGGCCACTGACTAACCTGCCTCACCTCCCCTACCACTCTTCACCACCCGCACCGCCCCACCCCAGCTATTGATAGCCTCCCCCTCCCTTGAACTTATCTGTGGGACCTGGCACTGGCTAAAATTAGTTAGTTTCCAGAAGGCAACATATGTCTGGGTGCCTTTCTGGCATGCTGACATTGTGTGCCAAATAGAACCACACCCAGTTTGAAGTGCTAATGAATGTAAGCCCCTATGTCTTTGAGTCTTCAGGGCTCTCAATTCATCCATACCCTTCAATGTGATGTTTTTTAAACTTGCCCCTCCCCCCACCCCCAAGGCATAAAACCAATGTTGCAGATTGACCACCTATTATAGAAATTAAAATCAGACAGTCTCTATAATGGGTGGCAACAACAAAAGAAAAATAGATGTGACGCCCTATTTATGTAAATTATTCGAATTGCAAGTGGAGTAACTTGTGTATAGGTAGAAGGATTAGCAAATTCAAATTTTGCCCAAATGTTTGGGATTAGTAACATTAATCACTGGGCAATCAATTGCTTCTATCTTCCCATGACCTTTGTAATTGTCCCTTCAATGGTCCTTGACTGTGCTTTAGAAAGATGGGTGAGTTGTTAGCTGGTCTTTGAGCTATCAGTTTTGTCTTCCAGTTGTCTGAAGATCCCTATTTTGATTTTGACTACAGGGTGTTACCTTTTTGATTTTTTTTTAAGTTTCTGTCTTCAAACCAAAGAGAGAGTATAACTGTCATCCTGTATCAAGGTTTCTCCAATTAATCCCTGTTTTAACAGACAACTAAGGAGCTGCGACTCGTGGAATTGTCAGTTAATATACAATTCAATGCATAATCTTTGCATCACGTTTATCTAAAGTAAAGGCCAATCTCTACTTTGCCAGGCAGCTAATGAGCTGGAGCTAATGGGACACTTCATAAATATCCAGTTTCACATATAAATTTCACATCACGGACACTGGTCCAATGTAATAGTATACTATTATAGATAAAGGCCAGGACTTTGAGATGTTTTATTGTATAGTAATGGATTAATGAAACACTGATTTATCTGTCTTTTGGTGTTTTTCTTTTTGCTTCTGTTAACTTTACTTCTTAATAAGCCTAACTTGTAGTTTGCAGCCTGAGACATATATCATGTCAGAATATTATTTGTCCAGCAGTTGGAAAGATCAGGAGTTACAGTTTCCAGTAAATGGACTTATTGTTCACCCAACACACTCTACCTCCCAGATTATCATGCACATGCTGTGGGATTGCCTGGACAGGCAGACTTTTATACAAAGAGAAGTATGTGGTGTATGCCCAAATCATAACAGGGAGATTTCATTGAAGGTTCAAAATCCCAAGGGGCGTAGATAGACTAAACACTCTCAATATGTTTGATATTGCCAAAATTACACAATAAGCGGGTATGGATTCAAGCTCAAGTCTGAAAGAATATTAGATTAGATTGAATTACGAAGAGCATGATGATTGTATGGAATGGATTGACTGGGGAGGTCCTGAAGGTGGAGAACAACCAAAGATACTTAAATGAGCGAGTTAACTAAGCTAAATAAGAGTGTTTAAAGTGGTTGGAGATTTTGACTTATTTTACTTATTTTTGAAATTGACCCACAAAATGGCACAGCCCTAACGACATCTTTAACCTGTCATCACAAATGCGAACTGTGTACCTGAGAAAAATTATTGATAGTTGAGGAAATGCTTTTTTCTCACTTCAAAGATATGTTTAATGAGAATATTTTGCCAGAGAAATGGATTGTAGTACTTTGTTGTGCCGTGTCAAAAAGAAAATAATAATGGATACAATTGAAAGGAAGAGGAATGGAGCACAGCTGGTTGAAGTGTTTTAGGAAAACCTCCCCAAGTTTATTAGGTCATTAAAACAGCACTTGATCTGGAGCTCCATTGCTAAATGATTCTTTCAGGAGGGGAATGCTATAAATCTAGCAAGAAGGTGCCATCACTCATGCTGGTCACCTCTCCTTGAAGGAATGTGGGTGGCTCTATCCCAAAGGATTCTGTATTTCAAATATTTCTGATTGTGTGCACTTACAGAAGAATTTGTGCAATACCTGGTCTCAAAGAAAATGTTGGGAAAAGCATTTGAATACACTTCACAATACACAGAAATCCAGTTATCCCTCAAAGTATCCAAGTATATCATTAGAGAGTTCCTCAACCAGATAAGGGGATTACATTTGGCACTACCTGTTTGAAAGTGTTACTGTTCGAGACAGTGTGAGGAATACCTCCCATACAAACATAGGAATTAGGAGCAGGAGTAGGTCACTCGGCCCCTCGAAACAGCTCTGCCATTCAATAAGATTATGGCTGATCTGATTGTTACCTCAACTCCACATTCCCACCCACTCCTGATAACCTTTCAACCCCTTGCTTGTCAAGAATCTATCTACCTCTGCCTTAAAAATATTTAAAGGCTCTGCTTCCACTGCCTTTTGAGAAAGAGATTTCCAAAGACTCACAACCCACCAAGATGATTTAAGAGATCACATGTGAGAGAGACTTGAAGGAGAACATAAGAGCATAAGAAATAGGAGCAGGAGTAGGCCATTCGGTCCCTCAAGCCTGCCCTGCCATTCAATAAGATCATGGCTGATCTGGCCCAGATCTCAACTCCTCTTTCGTGCCAGCTTCTCATATGTGCGGCCTCACCAACACCCTGTACAGTTGTAACAAGACTTCCCTATTTTTAGACTCCAACCCCCTAGCAATAAAGGCCAAAATTCCATTTGCCTTCTTAATTACTTGCTGCACCTGCATGCTAACTTTTTGTGTTTCAGGCACAAGAACACCCAGATCCCTCTGTGCTGCAGTATTTTGGAGTCTCTCTCCATTTAAATAATAGTCTGCCTTTTGATTCTTCCTACCAAAGTGCAGGACCTCACACTTTCTTACATTTAAACTCCATCTGCCAAGTTTTTGCCCACTCACTCAACCTATCTATATCCACTTACAGATTTATTATGTCCTCATCACAACATGCCCTCCCAACTATTTTTTTATCATCAGCAAATTTGGATATATTACACTCTGCCCCCTCCTGAAAGTCATTAATATAGATAGTAAATAATTGTGACCCTAGGACTGATCCTTGTGGCACTCCACTAGTTACGTCTTTCCAACCTGAAAAAGACCCATTAATCCCGATTCTCTGTCATCTGTAAGTTAACCAATCCTCAATCCATGTTAATACATTACCCCCAATACCGTGAGCTCCTAACTTGTGCAATAATCTTTTATGTGGCACCTTATCAAATGCCTTCTGGAAATCCAAATACACTACATCAACCGGTTCCCCTTTAACAACTACTGGTTATATCCTCAAAGAACTCTAGCAAATTTGTCAAACATGATTTCCCTTTCACAAAACCATGTTGACTCTGTTTGATTGCGTTAAGCACAGTGGCGCAGTGGTTAGCACTGCAGCCTCACAGCTCCAGCGACCCGGGCTGAAGGGCCTGTTTAAGTGCTGTATCTCTAATCTAAATGTCCTGCTTTTTCTTCCTTAATAATGGACTCTAGCATTTTCCCAACGACCGATGTTAGGCTGACTGGCCTATAGTTTCCTGCTTTTTGTCTCCCTCCCTTCTTGAACAGGGGTGTCACATTAGTGATTTTCCAATCCACTGGGACCCTCCCGGAATCCAGTGAGTTCTGGAATATTTCAACCAATGTCTCCACTATCTCTGCAGCCACTTCTTTTAAAACCATTGGATGCAGGCCATCTAGTCCTGGCAACCTGTCCGCCTTTAGTCCCATTAGTTTGTCAAATACTTTGTCCCTTGTGATAGAGACTGTTACAAGATCTTTCCTCCCATTAGCTCCTTGCTTATCTGATATCCATGGGATGTTTATAGTGTCCTCCAACGAGAAGACCGATGCAAAATATTGATTCAAATTATCTGCCATTTCACTGTTCCCCATCATCAATTCTCCAGTCACATCCTCCAAGGGTTCCACGCTCACTTTAGCTACTCTCTTTCTTTTGATATGCCCGTAGAAGCTCTTGCTGTTTGTTTTTGTATTTCTTGTGTATTTACTTACATAATCAATTTTCTCCCTCTTTATTAGCTTTTTAGTCATCCACTGCTGGTTCCTAAAAAATTCCCAATCCTCTGGCCTACCAGTAGTTTCCGCCGCTTTACATGCCTTAGTTTTTGATTGGATACTCTCCTTGACCGCCTTTGTTAACCACGGGTGGCATGGTTTCAAAGAAGTCATACAGATTTATGTACAGCTGTATATACTTAATATGTAATAAATGAGTTAATGTTAAAATTACTGAAGACTCAGTAATCTGTCCTAGCTAGACTAACCAAATGTACAAAATGGTAGCAGATTAACCAAACATACAGCACTGCAATTTGTTCAAAGGAATCAGCTTCTAATTTTTATTTAATAATGTAAAGATGATATGCTAAATATTGAGAGGGCAAATGACCTGCCCCTCCAACAGCATTTTATAACTATCTCACAGCATAAGCCAAAGTAATGGTGTTTACTTACCCTAAGAATCGTTTTTCAACATTGCTGTAGAGGTGGACCGATTCTGGTCAGTACATCCGGCTGTTAGATTTGCTGAGATCAGAAAAATCAGGTATATCATCAGTAGAAGATCCACATTATAACGCACAGTCATACAGAAACTCTTGGAACCAATGCACTGCTACGCTTGCACCATCTGCTATCTCCTGGAGGTGGCATGCAAATCTACGCAACCTGGACAAGTTCGAAAAGATGCAATTAGGTTTGAATGGAACGAAGTAGATTTTCAGATTTGAGAATTACTCTGGAATCCTTTCCCTACCTACACTGCTTGGTGTTAACAGAAGCTATGAATTACAGCCTCCACACAAGGTCCTGCAAACATATTTCAGTTAGAGCTTTAGCTACAGTCGGTATTGACTTCTAGAAATGGAATTAAACCTGGAGGAATGATGAGAAAAATTAGCAGCACTGAGCTTTAGATAATCATTTTCCACCACTGGGATTGCAGAATCTCTCACCCTTGAAACAGTTAATTAGACCACTTTCAGAAGATTTAAAAGATCCATGTCACTGCTTGAAGAGTGGAAGTGACATGGAATCTGTAATATATTTTTAAAAATCTTACATTGACATGCAATTCTTGAGTCAGCGTTTCTCATTAAATTTTCTGTGTCAACATTTTTAGCGGAAACTGCCATGTAAACCTGGCACATTGTAATTGTACCCCCAGTTTGTATCTCCATTCGACCATATGAATTAGGAGCAGAAGTAGGCCATTTGGTCCCTCAAGCCTGCGCCGCCATTCAAAAAGATCATGGCTGATCTGTTTCTGTCTCGAATTCCACACTCCCATCTACCCCCAATAAACTTTGATTCCCTTGCTTAACAAGAATCTATCTACCTCTGCCTTAAATATATTCAATGACCCTGCCTCCACCACCTTCTGAGGCAGAGAATTCCAAAGTCATCTCCTAGTCTGTACTGGGAGAAACGGCTCTACTCTAAGCAACTGTGTCCCAAATTGGCAAAAAGTTTGTTCAATTATTGTATCAAAATAAAGACAGAAGTGTGGACTTTAAATTGAGGACTGAATTATGTCTGCACCCCCAGACCGATTATCCTCACACTTGAATGCGCTTTCACCCAAATACGACACATGGACTTGGAACTAACTGCTCCATAAATTCACAGGTAACACTGTTTTTGTGTGTCGACTGAGTTTTCCTCTACACTTCTAGCAAAATCATGGCCACAGAGTGGAAGCAGCTCCAAGGAAATTCCTGCCTTTGTTTTCACTACCTGTGTGCAGATCCATGGAAAATCAACAAGTAATTCCTGTTCCAGGAGGATCGGATGTAAAGTTTGGATTCACGTGATCACTGTAGCATCAGTCATGTGCATAAGACTCTGAAACCACTCATGGGGGACATTGTCAAACACTTTTAGAAGTTCAGGTAGACTGGGGATAATTTTCAAACCACCACCAGAGCATGAAACTGGATATGCAAGTTAAATTCAACAGAAAGGAAAGTCAGATGATTTCTGTAGCAGGCACCCAACCCATAATGCCGGTTTTACACTCCACTGGTAAGTTGAAAATTACCCTTGTGGTATCTACAACTGACAGAAAACATGCAAGGTTGTTTTTCACAGAACAATAAAAAAAAAATCACTAAATGGAACAACTACATTGTGAGTAAACCATTACCTTTATCCAATGTTTCCAGTAAACCAATATATGCACCATTAGCAGTATCTGGACTAATCCCATTGGGTGTTAAAATGTTCTTTCAGGCTTCAAGGACAAAATTTATTAACCAGTCAATGACGGTAGGTTTACATTAGGTGATAAGAGATGTATAACACAATATTCCACCTTTTGATACTGAACTCCTGACATGGAATAATGGGTAAAGCGAAATCTAATCAAACAAAATAATGTATGCATTATATTTAAAAAATCAGCATTCATTACATTTCATCAACACACTGATTAAAGCTTTTGTTTGAATTACTTGTATTTGCTAATCTAGTTGCAGACCACTTAAGCCATTGGCTAACTTACAAAAAACAACTTTGTCTAAGCTTTACTGAACAACACATTTAATCCTCAGTTTATGCTAGACCAAAGGAGGAGTCAACAAGTTGGTGGGTGACACAAAAAACATATACTCAGCAAGTCAGGCAGCATCTGTGGAGAGAGAAATAGAGTTAAAGTTTCAGGTATGTGTGACCTTTCATCAGAACTGGCAAATGTTAGAAATGTAATCGGTTTTGAGCAAGTGAAGCGGGGAGGGAGAAGACGAACAAAAGATAAGGTCTGTGATCAGGTCAGGGCAGGAGAGATTAAATGACAAAAGGTTTCCTCGGGTACAAAGCCAAGGGGAGTGTTAATGGGACAAGTTAAGAGACAAAACATGTGTCTGGATGAGCTGTAAATGGCAGCATAGCAGCTGTCCGAATACAAAGGGATTAAGAAAGAAAGGAGTGTGGGGGGTGGAAATGAATCAGCGAAACAAAAATACAAAAAAAGGAAAAAAAGGGGGCAGAGGTTATGATCTGAAATTATTGAACTCCATGTTGAGTCTGAAAGGCTGTAAAATACCCAGTCGAAAGATGAGGTGCTGTTCCTCGAGCTTTAGTTGAGCTTCATTAGAACACTATAGCATGCCAAGGACAGAAAGACAGAGTGGGAGCAAGAGGGAGAATTAAAATGTTAAGTGACAGGAAGCTCTGGGTCGCACTTGCAGACTAAACAGAGGTGTTCATAACCTCTGCCCCATTTTTATCCTTTTTGTTGTGTTTTTTTTGCTGGTTCGTTTACTCCCCCACCCTGTTTCTTTCTTAAAGCCCTTTACTTTTGTTCTTCTTATCCCCCCCTCCCCCTTCTCATTTGTTCAAAACCTATTACATTTATACCTTTTGCCAATTCCAATGAAAGGTCACACAGACCTGAAAAGCTAACTCTGCTTGTCTGCCTGACCTGCTGAGTATTTCCAACATTTTCTATTTTTGTTTCAGATTTCCAGCATCGGCAGTATTTTGCTTTTGTATTGGTGGATGAAATGGCATAACAGGTTGGGCATCCCTTATAGAAACTGTCCAAATTTCCTTTCCATCCACCTGCAATGCAGGTTTTACACTCTGCCAATAAGTCGAATATCGCCACCAACCACCCACTCCCCCACAACCCATCCCACCAAGGTATCTGAAGGCACTAGGCACTAGCTAATGTCTGTATAATGTGCGACAAAGCATTTGATGGGCACTACCCTCTGTCTGTGTAAGTTCATTGCTTACACAGCCACTGTTCATCTGCCTCTTGGCAAACTGCAAGACAAGACACTAAAGGAAAAATCGGTCATTTTAAAGTCATTCCAGAAGGGAAGATCATTCATGAAGGGTTGGTAGTGGAAAGTCTGCTTATAAATGGCAGCCATGCTTTTATACATATATATTCTACTATGAAACCCACAAGCATATAAACTGAGGGGAGCTTTGCATTTATTCTACTAGGAATTGACAAGCCACCAAAAAGATAAAGGTTTGCTTATTTCCATTTGAATATCTTGCAAGTCTTTATTCTTGCAAAGAGGAGCCAAGTTGCCTATGGTTTTTATTTTAGTGAATATAATACAATATTAATATAAAACCACTGTCCTGATAAAGCTGTTAAAGCCATAATTAATTCAACATGTTAGTGTCATAGAGGCCAGAGGGCTTTCTGGCAAGTCTGAAACATAAACTGTCTCCTGCTAGCAGAAATCACCATAACCCTGGTCCACTTTATCCACACAGCTTGCTACTTTGCCAGAATATTGTGCAATCTGAATCTTGTGACTGCATGACAGCCACTCAGCACACAGACAATGACTGACCAGTAAATCTTCCACTAACACACCAGTCATATTACCCTTTAAAGTAAAGTCAAAACATTTACTGTAATAACTATTCCTGCTTATTCAGCAAGTTAGTAATTCAAAACTCGTAATACACATTGCCAGGATTTCAGTAGAAATGATGTTTTTAAACTCCATGTTGCAATTCCTAGTTTATTAAGGTCACAGGGGATTGTTCTATGTGCACAGAGGCCACAACTGTAGCAAGTACCATTTAGACCAAGTCACTGGCGCTGAGCGTTATGGGACAGATGTGGTTTGGAAACAAAGCAAAGTCCAAATGTCCCACCTCAAGGGACTTTCATAGGCGTCTCTCAGCTCGATACACAAATTATGGGTTAGTTTACTTGCTTCAACACCAACGTTGTGATTTATTGCAAGACACTAGAAAATATACGAAAGGCATATACTGCATACATGGTCCCAGATTTTGTATAATTGTTTTAATATTTTGATAGTGATATCTCACACATTTGTTCAAAAATTGACAAGATCAGGAACTGCTGCAAATAGCTGAGGTATAAGGAGCATTTCCAGAACTATATTAAACAGGGCGTCAAAACGCAATGTTCGTTGCCCAGATTATTGGGTACTGAGGCCTACAGAATACCAGTTGCGTATAACATGATATAATGCAGTGAGGAAGCACCTATGGTAGGCCATTTCTGCACATCCATTGCTCCAGCTGTATATCAGAACCGCTAAATAAAACAGGGTTTCTCCCGAACCACCTTGATCTATTGATACTAAAAAAATTATCATGACATGTTACAGTGTCAATAATCCCTACTTTTATTAAGTCATGCGTATTGCAGCTGTGTTCAGTATGTTTTGTGCTCATGCTTCACCTTAGGAAAAGCATATGGCGTGAGATGGGTGACTGCGTCACATAAGTGTCGACCACTCAGGATGGACGTAGTCCAGTATATTGTTGCGCTGGACTAGCAGGTAGCCAATTACAAGCACCACAGGTACTCATACAGTAGTACCTGAACTTCTATGATATGGGTAATATATCTGTAGATATTTGGTAAGTTAGCTGGGTGAAATAGACATGCCATCTCCCTATGGGAGAACTGTATCACGTGTGTCAGTTCCTACTCGGCAATCCTTCAGCCTGGCCAGAGATCTATGCAGAAGCAGGTTGCTGGGCAGTTATTTGCTTGCTGAAGTGCTGCATTACCTACTTTCCCCGCATAGTGAATGAAATGATGACCAAGTGTTGTGGATTGTAGTGCCAGGATTCCAGAGCCCCAGTCATAGCATTTGTTAAGGAAACTATCATTCAAAAGGGACTCCACAACAGAGGGCCCTTCAGTGGCAATGTTCTCCATGACAGTCTGCAGCTCGGTCAGACAGCACTGCACAAGCGTAGGTTGCGGGCGCCTTCATTAACATCCCAAACTGTACAGGCTGCTTGCTATACCTCAAAGGAATGCATGAACTGCTAGTGAAGAGCAACAAAGTACATGTGGAGAAAGGTCCCATGACCTAGACTCAGCAGCTACCGGAGTCTTTGAGATGAACCAATGGCCAGCAGGTTGTAGCTCCTTCAATTTCATTTGCACTTGTCCCACCTCATTAGTGCTCTATGTCTCACCAAATATCCCCTTCTGCAATTCACTAATTGCCCCGCTCCAGCTCCCTTTCCAGAGTGGATGTCTCTGGTATGCACAGTAGCTGTTGCACCTGGACTGCATTATAGGCCCCATATTATAATGATAGATTTCTTCATTGAATATTCAAGCATATTACTACTTTAGTTTATTATTTATTCTCAGAATATGGGTGTTACATTTATTGCCAATCTCTAATTGCCCATAGAAAGTGACTGTGGGTCCTTCTTCTGGAACCACTAGGAGCAGTTTGATACAACTGTGTGGCTTGTGCAGTATAAGGGTATCAAAGAGTTAATCTTCAGAGAATGTAAAAATTACCGCCCACCAGGATGAGGTAAGAGATCATGACATACAGGCAAGTGCGGATATATATAGTTACTATAAAATAAAGGTTATTGTTTAAACACTACATTCTAACAATTTCTCTGGCCAGACTCTATACGGTGGCAGCATAAAGAACCAAACATATAATATGGTGAACAGCACTGGGATCAAAGTCCTACACCCAGAAGACAAAATTTGAAGCAACAATCATCCTTCAGCCAGAAGAGAAGAAACTTTAAAACAAGTAACTGAAGAGAAAAACTACATACCTTAGAAGGTAGACAAAAGCTCCATAGAACGAAGCGTGGCTGAAAAGCAAGCAATCGGGTGAGTCATTGTGCTGCGATCGAGAAATCCCGGTTTAAAAAAAAACCTTTGCAGAACTTTAAAAAAATTATTTTCCAAAGGCTCCATGTGAGCAAGTGAGAAAAAGGGGAAAACTCTGAAAAGTGCGTGAACTGAAAAAAAAGAACGACAGTGAAGAGAAAAAAAAGCACAATAAGTCCCGCCCCCCCACAAACACAGCAGAGTTTCCATTAACGCAGCTAAGCTGAAAAGAAAAAAATCATTAAGGCAGTCAAGCCTGAACAAGGTAAATAAACTCTAGCTCAAAAGAAGCAGCTGGAACTGATCAATAAGCTATGTCAATTCCAATAGGCAGCTGTGTAAACAATTTCAGTGAACTACTTGAAAGAAAGGGGAAGTCCCTACCAGAAGCCTATTAAAAAACAAACAGGGAACAGTGTCAAGCACCTGCTACACTCCATCAAAGCAAGCTAGCCTGAAAATGAGTTTCTTAAAGTCGAACACTCTAAAAAGTCTGTGAAAAGAGGATCAAAATGTGAGAGTGCCAGAGAATTTCAAAAGTCATGAGGGATCCACCTAGACTAAAAACTGGGAACTATGAAGGAAAAAGTTCCTCAGATGCAGAATTGCATCAAACTTGGACAGCAGGTCTGAAACAAAGCAAGTGCATACATTATTATATTCAATTGGTGCTGTAGCTGGTGATATAATAGCAAGACAATGTATTGGTGAAAAATCAGCTACTGTTGACGAAGTCTTAAAAGCTTGTGATTCCTACTTCTATTAGCGCAGCAATAACAGACCAATCATGCCAAGTAAAAAAAGACCTTGGTACAGACTGAACAAGGGGCACCAGGAAAAAGGTTACACTGTGGGTGGGGGTGGGGGTGTTGTGGAGAGGGGGGAGAGCGAAAGAAGGCTTTAAACTCTGCCAGGGCTGTGGTGCAATAACCTCCCACAGGAGCGAACAATGTCCCGCCAATAGAGCAGAATGCTTGTATTACAGAAAAATAGGGCATTCAGTAAAATGTGCTGAAATAAATTCTCAACTACCTCAAGCTCCAAAGGAAAAGTGGTTAAGAATAGAGGTAAATGAAATTAAGCAAACTCCTCCAACAGACCAATCAAAATATTTTCTGGGCAAGATCAATGATCCGAAACAAGCATTTTGGTCAGCTGATGTTAATGTCAATGGACATATCACTAATATCAAACCTGACACCGGAGTAAGTGTGACAGTCCTGTCAGATAAAAAGCTCTGGCTTTCCGCACGTTCTGCAACCAACAGAAACTCAGTTACATGGCCCAGGAGGTGTTGTACTTGAAGTAAAGCGGCAGTTACAAGTGACACTTAAATATAATGGAAAGTAGATATTAGAAACGCTGTATGTCCTAAGCAATTAGGAGTTCTCACTCTTAAGTAGACAAGCTTGTATTGACCTTAATATTATAAAGAAAGTTGGAGAAGATAAACAAGAAGAATCCAGGAGCCAGGACAGAGGGAGAGACCCCTCCCCCACCCCCACCACCACCCCCAGCCTGACCTGAGCACTGCAGAGAGTCCAGATTTTACCAGAGAACCCACACAATGTGGGGAGAACCCGCACAACACAGCACAGCCTGCCATGCCACTCAAAGACTACAAGAGTGAGAAAGAGAGATGCAGCAAATTCCTACAGGAATGCTACATGGGCAGAGAACTTGGGAAGAAGGAAGTCCAACAAAATTGTCAGGTACACAGACAAGACAAAGAAAAGTCATATCAAAACAAACAGACCCATTATTATAACAGAAGATACCGTACAAGAAACCTACCAAGTTTGTCAGAAGGGCTAAGCGTATGGATATGAGACCAAAATAGAGAAGGGGTGATTCTCCAGAAAGACAAGAATCAACAGTGATCTTATCTACTATGAATTCAAGAAGGTTCTATACTGTTATGACGATGTTTCTATATTTTTTGTTATGTTTTTTGTCCAGGACTCATGTATTTTAGAATTATGGACATTGTTTTATTTGGGAAAACTGAAAAGGATTCCACGGAGGCTTTTTTTTCACTGGGGTCATTGAAAGAACTTGTTTGAAAACAACATTTACTGGAAGTCACCTGTCTTCAAATAAATACCCGGCAGGGACTTTTTGACTTGGGGGAGATGTTTACGGAGAAGTGACAGGTCAAGAATGATCAGGTCAGGAGGATTGATTCTTGAGATTTTGATTTTGGTTTCACTTTGGACAGTGTGTTTGGGGTGTGAACTGTTTTGAAGGCAGTTGGAGAAAACCAGCCAAGAGAGCAGTCACCATCAGCTCACCCTTTCCCATCTCTTTGAGAACTTCTTGAGAATCAAGTGTAAGAAATAAAGAAACTGATGCTGCATTTCTTCTGGGAAGCCTGCCAAACTGATCTTCAATGTCGCCTGAAAAGAACAGTACTCGAAAGATCCCATTGACAGCCATCTACGCGTATTTGGGACGCCAAACCAAAAAGGTACAACTGACATCTTTCCATATCTTCTTTTTTTCCTTCAAGAATTAGCAAATATTTGGCCAAAGTATTCTTTCTTGTCTTTTTTTGTAATACAGCTCTAAAGAGAAAATCTCTATTTTTCGGTTAACCGGTGTGTGTTTGTGTGTATGTATACGTGTGTGTGAGGGGCTAAGGTAAAAGGGAACTTTCATATTTCAATCTGTGTCTTAATGCTTTTCTTTGTTACTGGTTATGTCTTGTTTTATAATAAACTGATAATTTTGTTGTTTATTAAAGAAACCTGGTTGGTGTATGTAATTCTGGAATAAAATGTAGAGTATATGATTGACTCACAGCATCAGTAACCGGTTAAACATTTAAATATATGTTGTGACCTATGGAGAAGTGGAACTATAAAAGACAGTGCACTCCTCCCACCTTGGTCGTAACAATATGGAGAAATAGAAGGAATCATATTCCTTCACATCAAGGCATCAATTGGTCATACATTTAGACGACTTTCATTTAGATGAACTGAAAATTCAAAAAGCACCAAATGCTACAAGCCTCAACGAAGGCCCTCCAAGTCAAGAAACAAGGGATCAGTGAAAGACTACAAATCTTCCATATCTGACGACAACAAGATCAGAGAGAGTTGCGAAGCCTCCTGATAGGTTGAATCTATGAAATCAGAGACTTGGGGCTGGATTTTACAGTGGGCAGACAGGAGCCGGCCTCCAATGTAGAAGTCGGTGGCGAACCTGCTTCCGCCTCGCCTGGGGATCCGTTCCATATTTTACGGGTCACCAGGCTTTAACTGGTCTGAGGCTGGAATTCCACCTGCTTGAGGTAGGAAGTCCTGCCTAATAGAGCTGCTGGCCAATCAGAGGGCCGGCAGCTCTTAGTCCCAGCAGCATCACCGGGAGCAGTGGCCACTGCTGGGACGACAGCCCAGCATGATGACAGGATGCCTGGGAGTCAGGAAATAAGGTAAGTTTTGGTTGCCTTGCCAGGGGTAATCGGTCGGGATCCGGCAAGGCAAGGGTGGTCGTTTGGGAGGGAAGGGGGTCGTGTTAGGTCTTAGGGGTGGTTGGGGAAGCAGGGGAGGCCCTCTTAAGGGCCTTGATTGGCCTGGGGCAGGCGGGCTGTTACCCCACCCCCCACTACCCCCGCCATCCTACATAAAGGGAGGCAGAGGCGGGAACAGGTTGGGAAGGTTTCCTGCTCCATTTTACGCCACCACCACCCACCCCACCAACCTCCCCCACCCCCCCGCCATCCATTTTGTTGGGGTGGTATAAAATTCCAGCCCTGGGGGGAGATGGGGTAGCATGAAAAAGTGAATGTATGTAAATATATATTGGGATAAAGACTTGGGTGGACACGTAGTATGAGGGTATCAAAGGGTTAATCTACATACAAACATACGGGTTAGGAGCAGGAGTAGGCCACTCAACCACTTGAGTCTGCTCTGCCATTCAATAAGTTCATGGCTGAACTGATTACTCCACATTCCCACCTACCCCCAATAACCATTCAACTCCTTGCTTATCTAGAATCTATCTACCTCTGCCTTAAAAATATTCAAAAACTCTGCTTTCACCACCTTTTGAGGACCAGACTTCCAAAGAGTCACAACTCTCTGTGAGAAAATATTTCTCCTCATCTCTGTCTTAAATGGGCGACCCCTTATTTTTAAATAGTGACCGCCGTCCCCCCCCCCGCCGTTCTAGATTCTCCCACAAGGGGCAACATCCTTTCCACATCCGCCCTGTCAAGAACCCTCAGGGTCTTATATGCTTCAATCAAGTTGCCTCTTACTCTTCTAAACTCCAGTGGATACAAGCCTAGCCTATCCAACGTTTCCTCATAAGACAACCCACCCATTCCAGGTATTAGTCTAGTAAACCTTCTCTGAGCTGCATTTACATTCTTCCTTAAATAAGGGGACCAATATTGTACACAGTACTCCAGATGTGGTCTCATCAATGCCCTGTATAACTGAAGCACAACCTCCCTACTTTTGTACACAATTTCTCTTGCGTTAAATGATTAGAGAATGTAAAGATTGCCGCCCACCAAGATGAGGTAACAGATCATGTGGGAGAGACTCGAGAACGGTTACAGCATGGCTTTTGAAGGAGACACACAGGCTCATGTGGAGTGTATATAATTACTAAACAATAAAGATTAATGTTTAAACACTACAGTCCAAGAACATCTCTGGCTAAACTCTATACGGTGGCAGCATCAAGAACCAAACATATGATAGCTTGTTAGGCCACTCCAAAGGGCAGTGAACAGTCAACCATGTCGATGTGGGACTGGAATCACACATAGTCACAGACCAGGTAAGGACAGCAGATCTCCTTTCGTAAATGATGTTAATAAACCACATGGATTTTTATAACCATCTAACATCTTCATGGTCACTTTTACTGATACCAGCTTTTTATTTCCAGACTTTTTAACTAAATTCAAATTCGCAAATCTGCAGGGGTATTTTATCCATTAAAATAATTACGACCCCTTAGGATATAATTTCCAGCCAGTTGCACCCATTTTGCGCATTGCTTGATCTTCCATCAGATCTAAATTTGCTATTGCAGAAGAAGAGGCAGGGCTTAATTTCTATATGGAAATGAATGCTAATCAGGCCCAATGCAATAGCATACCCATTTAGGAGGAGATTTAACACTTCTGCACTCATAGACACTGTTTAAAACCTACCTCTTTGACCAAGTATTTGGTCACCTGTCCTAATGTCTCCTTCTTTGACTCTCTGTCCATTTTAGTCTCATGAAGTGCAACCCCCAACCCATGACTTTTCAATTTTTGTGGCTCTTGATTTTCTCATGAACATTGACAGCAGGCGAGGACTAAGAAAATCTATCCTATATCTCCATGGTCACTCTGGTGACCATGTACTGTGTACATTAAAGCCCCGCAGGCCACACTGAAAGAATTACAACATTAAGCACAGAATTAAAGGAATACACATAAAAGCATGTCCCTTAATGTAGAGACAAATTAAGAACTGATTTTCTGTAATTAAACACAAAAGCATTCTTTCCAAGCTAAATTACAGACTGTCTGCTTTCATCTGGGTGACTGTGTTTCAGGAGCAGACTACAATGTGATGAGTTCTTATGGAGCAACAAGCTATGGGTTCATGGTCCACATATGGTCTGTGGCCCACAGCTTGGATACGTCTGGTCAATATAGTTCATATCTGGTTTCAACGACTGAGAGATTTTTCTGTTAGGAGGCAATTCCCAGATTTGTTTACATCAGTTCCAACCAAGGTATCCTCATATTCTTCCATTTCTGAAAAATTATTCTCCTAGCAACAAGGACACTTGGAAGCCGGAGCAGACCCATCCCTTTAAACCACTGCTAGATCGCCTAGGAAGGTTAATAGTGAACTGGTAATCAGAGTTATCCTGGTGATGTTCCAAGAACCTTTGGCATTTTTGACTGTCTCACTCATAAGCTATATGCATTCTGCTCATTCACCACCACCAGCTGGTACTCACTGGTACTCTTTCTGGCTGGAAGAGAATCATTGGAGTGTGAAGCCTTCAGTTTAGAATTTTTGGCCAGCTTAGCTTGAGGTGATCATGTGAATGACTTGGCAGAGGGCTCTTCAGCTCCGGTGCACTAGGTCAAGCTAGATACATGTGACCCAGTTCTTACCTAGGCAATTTTCCAGTTCCAAAAATCATTGATAGAATTCAATCATAAAATGTTTTCCTTCATCATGTTATTCCACAGATTCTCTGATATACAAAACTGCTAAAAGTGTGACCATCATTCCTCATAAAGCCTCTTTAAGAGAGCCTATAAACTGCAGAATTCGGAGTGCTTAGTGACTTGATAACATCGGCAGAATTTTCCTCTGAATTCTTGCCCAAAACTAAGTGGTCTAGGAATGAGGAATGTAGGGAGAAGGCCTCCCATTGAATCCATTGAAGTGTTCCTGCAAGGCACCATTACCCACCCACTCCTCATGTCACTGCATGTAGATGATGGTGAGGGAATGGGCTTCAGATTGCATTCAATTTCCCCTCATTCCCATCTCTGCACTGACCATGATGGGAAAGTCTAGAAGAAAGGAAGTAGTAATAATGTAATGTAAGACAGTGGGATAGCTATTATATTTTTATTATGCTGTGAGACATTTGTTAATATCGCTTGCATTTCTGTTCATAAGTAAAATGTAACCAGTTATGGTGTGGACCAGTGTGTGGGACTCACCGGGTGGTAAGAATATGGAGGCGGAGGACATCGGGATGATTGGAGAAGATTTCTGACTGAAGACTTAATCACTGAGGTCATAATGGACTTTTTAAAATAAAAGACAGTATAACTGAACAAGTAATAAAAACAAGAAATGCTGGAACCACTCAGCAGGTCTGGCAGCATCTGTGGAAAGAGAAGCAGAGTTAACGTTTCGGGTCAGTGACCCTTCTTTGGAACTGACAAATATTAAAAATGTCACAGGTTATAAGCAAGTGAGGTGGGGGTGGGGCAAGAGATAACAAAGGAGAAGGTGCAGATTGGACAAGGCCACATAGCTGACCAAAAGGTCATGGAGCAAAGGCAAACAATATGTTAATGGTGTGTTGAAAGACAAAGCATTAGTACAGATTAGATGTTAACGGACTGAATATTGAAAATCCACCCGCTTTGCATGTCCACTTTAAATAATTAAATAAATTTAAGGTATCACACACAGCAGTCAAAGAAAACAGCTTACATTTATATAGTGCCTGTCATAACCTCAGGATATCCCAAAGCACTTTACAGACAATGAAGTATTTGTAGTGTAGTCACTGCCGCAAAGTAGGAAGTGCAGTAGCTAATTTGTGCACAACAAGATCCCACAAACAGCAATGTCCAAGTAATCTGTTTTAGTGATGCTGTTTGAGAGATAAATACTGGTCAGGGCACTAGGCAGACCTCCCCTGCTCTTTCTTTGAATGGGATCATTTATATCCATTTTAGAAGGTAGACTGCGTTTTGCTCTAACAACCCATGTGAAAGACAGCACCTCCAACAATGTAGCACACTCTTAGCACTACACTCATGCATTATCCTCAGGATACTAGAGTAGGGTTTGAACTCACAAGCTTCTGACTTAGAGATGAAAATGCTATCCACAAGCCACAATTGACACCCAGGGGGAATTTGAACCTGGAGAAGCATGTGGGGTTGGGGGGTTAAATCTGGAAAATTCCAAATACATCTGGAAGCCAGCTCCAACCCACTAATTTCTGCATTTCACTCCAGTGTGTTCGGCTGCTTGCGAGCAATCCCCTCAGGAGAGGCTCAATTGGACTGATATTGACATGGGTTGTCCATGTTAATGTTGGGTTCACGGGTTTCCCGGGCTTCCTGGAATGTGCCAGTAAAAGAAGGTGAAAACACAGCAGCAGTCAAGGGTGCTGAAGACATGACGGGGAAATATGATAATAAGTACTGAGTACTCACTGCTGATTTCTTACCAGTCTGTGTGAAAGGTTTTGTTCACCTTACTGGTGCTGAGAGGTTACGTTACACACTTTGGAGGTTACTTTACACAATTTGAAGATTTCATTTACACTTGGAGATTCTGAAGTCTGATCTATCAGATCAACATGGTTGCCTCCAATGCCAGATCTTTATGATATCCCAGGGATGGGACCAGAGGCAGGTAGACCCAGAAAATAGTAACGGAAGTAAGCGGGTGGAATGCTTTCCACCTTCCAGTTGCCATGTGATTTTGTCGGGGGCATGAAAGGATGAAGACCATCTTCCCATCCAGAGGTCAATTGAGGCCCTTAAGTGGCTAATTAAAGGTCACTTAAGGGACTCGTCCCGCCACTGCCGGTAGAAAACATGAAGACGGGAGTGGGGGTGGGGGCAGTGCGGTGAGTCCTCTGCCACATGGGGAGGTCACCTAGTAAAACAAGGGGGGGCCTCCTCCTTGGGCAAACTGTCACCCACGGAGGGCCCCTGACAGCAAAGGCTGCTGCCCCCCCACCCCGCAAACCCGGTACCGTCAATGACCACCCTCTTTGCCCCACCCCCCCAACTTCATCAGGGCCTGACAGGTTGGCCCCAGTGACCCCGCAACACTTACCTGGAGTCCAGGGCTCTAGCAATGGGCCTGGTCCTGGGCCTCTTGTACTGGCAGTGGCCACCATTCCCAGTGGCGGTGCCGATACTACAGAGCTGCCGACCCATGATTAGCCAGCCGCTCTGGGAGCTGGGATCCCCATCCTTAAAGGAACTGAGACCACGGTGCTGGGCAGTTAATTGCCCTAGCGCCGTTAAATAGAGCAGGGGATGGGGGGACACACCAAAAGGTCGAGGCAAGGTTGCCCTCACATTTTAGGCCCGGCATTAGGACCGCCGCCAGCTCCATAAAATTCATCCCAATATGTTAGATGGGACCTCAGATAAGGAGCAAAATGACTACCCAGGATCAGCCAGAAGTATTTATCAACTGCAAGGACTTTCACTCCATCAATGTGTATTTGGTGTGCAACCACGAAAAGATCTTTGTGCAGATGTGCACAAGATTCCCGGGCAGCTGCCATGATGCTTTCATTCTACAGTAGTCCACCCTCACTGGTCTCTTTGCACCTGGAAGCAGAGTTACCAATGATTGCTTAGAGACCCACGAGACCCACTTAAAAGGTGGTTGATGATATCTCACTGAAAATTGAGAAATGAGGCCCAGGAGCAATGCAATGAATGCCATTCGATCACCAGGGGTGTCATTGAACAAACCATCAGTGTGCTGAAGATGCACTTCAGGTGCCTGGACAGATTTGGAGGCGCGTTTCAGTACATACTAGCTACAGTCTCCAGAATGGTCATGGTGTGATGCACTCTACACAGCATTAAACAGCAGTGAGGTTTGGACCTGCAGGAAGAGCATGGCACAGAGCACAGAGCCTCTTCAGACGATTACAAGAAGGAGGAGGAGAAGTAAGATGAGGAGGCAAAACGTGATGTGGGCAATGCACAAGCTGCGGCCCACAATGCTGCCTGGGTTGCCTGGGATGCCCTCATTATTGTGGGTCAAAAATGCCACTAACACAAAGCAGTCCTGCAAACAACCAGCAATCCCTGACATAACCTTCCATTGTTCGGTGATAAGTCATATCTTCCCATTCATCATCACACAACTGAAAAAGCCACTTGCCAGCCAACAAGCAAGAAAGTAAAAGATGGGATAGTGGTGAAAAAAAATAATATTTATGTGGTTCAAATAGACAACAGAAACTTACCATTCATCCCAATGTGTTAGATGGGACCTCAGATAAGGAGCAAAATGACTACCCAGGATCAGCCAGAAGTATTTATCAACTGCAAGGACTTTCACTCCATCAATGTGTATTTGGTGTGCAACCACAAAAAGATCTTTGTGCAGATGTGCACAAGATTTCCGCGCGGCACAGTGGCGCAGTGGTTAGCACCGCAGCCTCACAGCTCCAGCGACCCGGGTTCAATTCTGGGTACTGCCTGTGCGGAGTTTGAAAGTTCTCCCTGTGTCTGTGTGGTTTTTCGCCAGATGCTCTGGTTTCCTCCCACCACCAAAGACTTGCAGGTTGATAGGTAAATTGGCCATTATGAATTGCCCCTAGTATAGGTAGGTGGTAGGGGAATATAATGACAGGTGGGGATATGGTAGGAATATGGGATTAGTGTAGGATTAGTATTAATGGGTGGTTGATGGTCAGCACAGACTTGGTGGGCCAAAGGGCCTGTTTCAGTGCTGTATCTCTAAATAAATAACATAGTGTAACCCATGTGTATACCCTTGGGCAACTACAAAGCTTTATTCTTTCTTTCCCAAGCACTTCTTTAGGATGCAACAGTTGTGGCTTCAGCAGAGGTATAGGCAGGCTGCTCAGATCCCTGCTCTGACTGCTGAGATGCCCTTAGCCAATGTCCTCTGAATTTTGGTGCCTATGAGAGCCCCAACAAAGACTGCTCAACCTGTGCCTGTGGAGGGGGCAGACTTGACCATTGGGACATGAGGCAGCATGAGGGATACTGGTTGAGCAGAAGGGTAGAGAGGATGGAAACGGGTGAGAAATGGAAGCACTTCGAACCAAGTGCCCACTTCTATGTCTGCTTTCACAATCATCCCTATCATGGCCCAGCTGTATTTCCCAGCTAGCAATGAGCTGGAAAGCACTTTGTTCCAAATCAGTGGGGCAATGAAAGCCAAGGCTACCTTATCATTCATCCTAATTATGGTGACATTTATAGCGTGCAAGGCATTAGTGAAGGACTGCATTCACTCATATGATTGCTGTGCTTGATGTTCCATGCAGCTGGCCCCCACACTTTTCATGGAAGAAATCATCATTGAAATGGCCTGCAGCATCCCGGCACTCGTACCTGAGGCAGATTCCTCCAATCTCTCTGCAACGCTGCACAAGGCAGCCGGAATGCCTGCCAGTACTTCACACATTCTCTGCTGCTGCTCAAGAAGTTACCTGTTCATCGACAGCCCCCAAGGTACAGCGTCTGTGTTCAGTTGAGCAGAGCTTGGATAGTCCTGTACCCTCCAATACAGACTGTCGATTGATGTCCCTGACTCTACCATCTGCTCCTGCTCATTTGTGAATGCAAGGCACCATGTGAAAAACTACTATCTCTAACTTGTCGCACGGAACCGCGAGTAGCTGAGCTGAGGCATGGTCTGCATGTGTCCTGTGATGGTGCACCCTCAGAGGGAGTAAGCTCCTCTGAGGAGCCGCTGCCATGGTGAGTGACCTGGCCAACATCCTGTTGGATGTGTGAAGGCCCTATGGGAGATCAAAGACATGAATGGGTACTGTGAATGCAAGAATACTTACAGTTATCATTGTGCACCTGATCATATTTCAGTAGCTACCAACATGAAGTCATAATGAGTGAGTGTTGTATGACATGTGACATGTGGCTTAATATTTAATTCTGTCACCAAATAGCTGGGAAGCCCCCTTCTCCCCCTCTCCAAAAGCCAAGCACACCAAGTCTCCATCGATCACCAGCGCCTTTTCCTCTGCAGGTGGTAGTTGCGAGAAGGTTCGAGGGCGAACTCCAGTCCTCTGCCTCTCAGTGGTGTTCTCTGCTCTTTTCTCCTGCAAGGAAGGGAAGAAGAGACCTTTGAGTGAGAGTTACGGTAAGTGTTCACCCAGTGGATGGACAGCGTTTGTTGAGGGTGACTGTAAGGGATCAGCACGACATTGCATAAGGGTGAGAGTTAGTGGCAGATGGACAGATGGGGATGTAAATCAGTGCATAGACAGAGAGGGATATGTA
Organism: Heterodontus francisci; assembly: GCF_036365525.1. Classification (NCBI taxonomy): domain Eukaryota; kingdom Metazoa; phylum Chordata; class Chondrichthyes; order Heterodontiformes; family Heterodontidae; genus Heterodontus; species Heterodontus francisci. The sequence goes on along the minus strand of NC_090396.1, from coordinate 34,128,172 downwards.
AATCTGCAAGGTAATTTGGTGTGAAAACTGATGTGTTAGAGTACACTTGAGAGGACAAAGTGAGGGGGTTAGGGTGATTGCGCATATCAGGGCGTAGGGCAATGTGCCATTGCTTTCACCTTTCCTGTCCTGCTGAGGTCATTGAATCATTTCCTACATTGGATCCAGGAGTGTGACACCATGCTCCTGCTGCTGGCCTCCTCTGCTACCTCCAGCCACACCTTCTTTGTCTCAGTTGCAAGCTCTTCATCCCACCACCAAGGAAATGTATCTCCCTCCAGGCCCTTACAGTCCCCAACAGCACATCCAGGGAGTTGTCGCTGAAGCAGGATGCAGACTTTGACTGTCTCAACTCCATAGCAAGAAGTCTCTAGCTCTCCATGACAACTCCAACTTGCATGTTTAGAGTTCCCTTTTAAATATTGGAGGTCATGCACATCATCATCACACCCACTGACACTAATTGGCCAGAAGTAAAGTGATAATGAGGTGGCTGAGTTAAAAAGCCGCTGACAGACACACTGAATTTATATCCAATGTGCTGGCAGCTGCATCTGCTCCCAACTCTTCTGCGCTTTAAAATCCAGCCCCAATGTCTGATGGGATCCCGATTTTTAATTATTTCTGCAAGGATCATTGGACAAATTCACCACCTATTCGAAATACTTTGTGGTGGAAGAGGCAGAGAGAATGGTTTCCAAAAGAGCTCTCTGGCTCATCAGAATATTATATAACTACAAGAAAGCTGAATTTTGCAAAGATATTGACCACTGTCTAACCTGGCTGAGTGCTGTCCATTCTTCCAATCTATTTGCCAGAGGTGGAATAAGGGTCATTCCTTCTTGAATAGGCAGATAGATGGAAAACACATGACAGCAGAAAGTAAAGCAACGCTGCACAATTTCTTTCATTACAGAGGTGCCTTATCTGGGACATTGGATGTAGTTACAAAGAAGCCTGTGGCCCACAACAAGCAGATCATTCCGGCTGAATGAATCATAGAATCATAGAAAGTTTACAGCACAGTAAGAGGCCTCTTGGCCCATCGTGTCTGAGGCAAGTTTCAGTTACTAGGCTGTCTCTGTGCTTTTTGTCCCTGTTTATACACAGGACGCAATGACTTGATCCATAATAGAATGATATTTCTGACTGTGTCTAGCATTACAAATGTATTCATTATCAATAAATCCAAGATATAAAAACAAATTGGAATGTTCACACTACAGACGAAACAGGTCAGCTAAAGGGAAGCTTTTGCTGGCAGTCAACATAGGGTCCGGAAGACAATAAAGTGCCTCGTCGAAAGATGAGGTGCTGTTCCTTGAGCTTACATTGAGCTTCTTTAGAACACTGCAGTAGGCCAAGGACAGAAGGGTCAGCATGAGAGCAAGGTGGAAAATTGAAATGACAGGCAACTGGAAGCTCGGGGTCACGCTTGTGAACTGAATGGCAGTGTTCCGCAAAGCGGTCATCCAATCTGCATTTGGTCTCCCCAATGTAGAGGAGACTACACTGTGAGCAGCGAATACAGTACACTGAATTGAGAGAAGTACAGGTATATGGCTGTTTCACCTGGAAGGAATGTTTAGTGCCTTGGACGTTGAGGAGAGAAGAGCTAAAAAAGGCAGGTGTTGCATCTCCTGTGCTTGTATGGAAAGGTGCCGTGGGAAGGGGTACGGGTATTGGGGGTGATTGAGGAGTGAACCAGGGTTTCGCGGAGGGAACGATCCCTTTAGAATGCTGAAATGAAAGGGGAGAGGAAGATGTGTTTGGTGGTGGCATCACATTGCAGGTGGCAGAAATGATGGAGGATCATCCATTGAATATGAAGGCTGATGGGGTAGAAGGTGAGAACAAGGGGAACCCAAAGTAAAACATTAACTAGTAGAGTATTATATCTTTAATATGGCTGGAGTTTCAAAATACAAAAATCAACACACTTTAATTTAACTCTTAATTACTACCAATGAACTATTCGTGGTATTGTGTGATATAATCATCCAATATGACTTCAAGGAAGTTTTCAGGTATACAATGAATAAATTGAATAGTAGGTTAAACATTGATCTTTACCCCAGAAACATTAATGTTTTATGGACATTAAATACACACAAAATGATCAATAAAGAAGTAATTCCAATTGGAAACATCAATAATAATGCTAAATGAGATGAGATGAATTGGCGGGAAATTGCTGCTCCGCTGGCTTTCCGCACTCCCTTACCACATCTAGAATGTCCCGCCAAAAATGGCTGGAATACAAAGGTAGCAAGTGTACACAAAGAGCCTACAAATAATGCATTTCCTAAATATTTCCTGATATCTGTGTCCTAGCAATGCTTGGCACAAGGTAAACCAATGGCATGGCCAAATTATTTAACTGATTCTAAGCCCAGAAGGCCATCTAGGCTTGAGATGAGCCATTGGGCTGCAATGAACTTCTGCTATGCTGAAGATTCACCAGGATTCTACAGAAACTGGAAACTCTCGCCCAATTTCTTTAGTAAGTACCTGCTCATAATGGGATATGTCCCATTGATGATGCCCAAAAAAGGGACAGGCTCATTTCTTTAAATTTGGAAAACCATTTCAACATTGGACGCTCAGTACCAGTCCTAGATTTATCCCTGTACTTGTGGACTGCCTTGGCTTGGAAGCACACACAATTTAGGAAGATATTAGGAACTGCATGGGCATCTCAAGAACCACCACTGTGCCCAACCCATCACCCACCCAGTTCTGAAGAAGGGTCACTGACCTGAAATGTTAACTCTGCTTCTCTCTCCACAGATGCTGCCAGACCTGCTGAGCTTTTCCAGCACTTTCTGTTTTTAAATCTTAAACAATATTGAGATAAATCTATTTCTGAAAAGACCTTATAACTTCTTATTCCTCCTAACCCTCATGCACAAACACACACATTCGAAAACCAAAGGTTAACCGGTTTTAAACATGATGCTTTAAATGAGAGCTGTTTCTTAGCTTGTAACTCTAGGTGGGTTACGTCTCCGGTTCGGTGAAGTGTCCCAGTGGCGAATAGTCAGATGCCACTCATAGTCTCCAGGCGAGTTTGATGAACAGTTTGTAATGAATAGGCATTCAAGGCACTTTGGCTGCAGTAGACGTCACACAGATCTTTCAACAAGGAGTATAACAACAGGTCTGTTTAGATATTTAATTGGCACTCTACCAGTAGAAACTTTACTGAGTTTCAAGAATTCCCAGAAACACAAAAGACAACAGAAAGTCGCTCTTGAGGCAGAGACTTCTTAGAGACCGGAAGTAAAAAGGAATTTGCTACCTCCAAAATGCAAAGATTCCTTTCCAGGGGTCTTTTCCTCTTTAGGCGAAACACAGCCTGCAGGCCAATATAGATTTTCTGCTGAGTGAGACAAATCCTTCCTTCAATAGAGTATAAAAGTAGGGAAGATGTACAAGGCATTAGTGAGACCGCACCTGGAGTATTGTGTACAGTTTTGGTCCTCTTACTTGAGGAGGGATGTAGTTGCATTGGAGTCAGTTCAGAGGAGGTTCATTTGATTGATTCCAGAGATGAGGGGGTTGTCTTATGAAGAGAGATTGAGCAGTTTAGGCCTTTACTCCCTAGAGTTTAGAAGAATGAGAGGCGATCTAATTGAGGTATAGAAGATGATTAAGGGGTTTGACAAAGTAGACGTAGAGAGGATGTTTCCTCTTGTGAGGCAATCGAGAACCAGAGGTCATAGTTTTAGGATAAGAGGTAGCAGATTTAATACAGAGATGAGGACAAATTACTTCTCTCAAAGGGTTGTGAGTCTGTGGAATTCACTACCCCAGAGTGTGGTGGATGCCGGGACATTGAGTAAATTTATGAGGAGATAGACAGATTTTTAATTAGGTTAATTTTTAATTAGGTTGAAGGATTATGGAGAATGGGCAGGAAAGTGGAGTTGAGGCCGAGATGAGATCAGCCATGATCGTATTGAATGGCGGAGCAGGCTCGAGGGGCTGAATTGCCTACTCCTGCTCTTAGTTCTTATGTTCTTATATGGTCTGCCAGGTCAAACTGGTTCTAGCCAGCCTTTACACATAGTCAAATTGATACAATACAGCATGTGACTGCATCTCTCTTGCTGTTGCTTAGGAATAGGCTTGCAGCTCGCACACTCTGTTCCCAGAGAATATAAAAACTTCTCTCAGTTTTAAAGGCACACAGACACCCCCCCCCCCCCCTTAGTTTTTAATCAGAGAAAAAAAAGCATTTCCATTACATCATATAAATGTGAGCAGAGTCATGTTAAGAAATCATATAAGTTTGAACAAAATTATTTGAAAAAGTCAAGTAAGCGTGAAGAGAAGTGAAACATATACTGCTGGCTCACGGCCATTTTGAAAGTGTTATTCCATGTAGAAATCCTCCTTTCAGTCCAATGGTAGTCTCACTAAAGATTCATAAAGGGCAGCAGAGGCTCTTTGCGCCTTCTCACACTCACTCTAAAATTTTCTGATGAGGAAACTGTGTACAAAGTGGGCAATTAGATCAAATTTCTGCCGGTGCCATGCTTTCTGAATTAATTTCAAAATTGTAGAGTTAAACAGCGCACCCTGTGGAAGTGCACAGAATCAATCGCCTACAGCAACTTCAAGACTTCCGTATTATTGTGTGCATGTGTGGATTCCCATAGCTGCTGTCAGTTTCAATGGTCTAATAACAGCGAATGCGGACAGCTTTGCCGTCATTACCATTGCAAGATCCAGATACAGATACATGTTTGCCCAACTAGAATTGTTTCCTAATATAAAAGCAAAATACTGCCGATGCTGGAAATCTGAGATAAAAACAAGAAATGCTGGAAATACTCAGCAGGTCTGGCAGCATCTGTGAAAAGAGAAGCAGAGTTAACGTTTCAGGTCAGTGACCCTTCATCCGAACTGGCAGTTCGAAATGTAATAGTTTTAAGCAAATAAAGCAGGGGTGGGGCAAGAGATAACAAAAGTAAAGGTGTTGATAGGACAGGGTCACAGAGAATAACTGAGCAGAAGGTCATGCAGCAAAGGCAAACGGTATGTTAATGGTGTGTTGAAAGACAAAATGTTAGTGCAGAGAGAGTGTTAATGGACAGAAAAATGAACAGCCCTGGCCCAAAGTGCAAACATGAAAAAAACTGTGATCAGGCACATGGTAAGAAAAATGAATGATGAAACAAACTAAAATAAAATAAAATAAAAATAAAAAGGAAAGAAGAAAAAAAACTGAAAATAAAAAGGGGGGCCCGTCATGCTCTGAAATTATTGAACTCAATATTCAGTCCGGCAGTCTGTAGTGTGCCTAATCGGCAAATGAGGTGCTGTCTCTCGAGCTTACGTTGATGCTCACTGGAACACTGCAGCAAGCTCAGGACAGATATGTGGGCATGAGAGCAATCGGAAGCTCGGGGTCATGTTTTCAGACTGAGTGGAGGTGTTCCGCATAGCGGTCACCCAATCTGCATTTGGTCTCCACAATGTAGAGGAGACCACATTGCGAGCAGCGAATACAGCATACTTAATTGAAAGAAGTACAAGTAAATTGCTGCTTCACCTGAAAGGAGTGTTTGGGGCCTTGGATAGTGAGGAGAGAGGAGTTAAAAGTACAGGTATTACACCTCCTGCGATTGTATGGGAAGGTGCCGTGAGAAGGGGACGAGGTGTTGGGGATAATGGAGGAGTGGACCAGGGTGTCGCGAAGGGAACGATCTCTTCAGAATGCTGACAGGGGAGGGGAGGGGAGGGGAAGATGCATTTGGTAGTGGTATCACACTGGACGTGGTGGAAATGGTGGAGGATGATCCTTTGGATGTGGAGGCTGGTGGGGTGGAAAGTGAGGACAAGGGGAACTCTATCGCGGGTCTGGGAGGGAGGAGAAGGGGTGAGGGTAGAGGTGCGGGAAATGGGCCGGACACAGTTGAGGGCCCTGTCAACCACAGTGGGGGGAATTGTTTACCATAACTTCAGTGCATTTAAAGGTATGCAGAAAGGATTACCTCCATGCTTCACATGATACCTCACTGAGAATGCAGCAGCTGAACACTTACCTTTGTACCATGCCTTTCTTGCCCCATTGTATAATGGTTGAAATTTTACACCTGCACCCCCAAAGAGCGGGATGGTGGTGGGGGGGGCCCAAAATGGAGCAGGAGGCTCGAGGAGCCCTTCCCAACCTGCTCCCGCCTCCACCGCCATTTAACGCAGGGCAGCGGCGGTGAACATAGGTCCGCCCGCCCCAGGCCAATCCAGGTCCTTAAGTGACCAGTTAACGGCCACTTAAGGGCCTCTGCCTGCTGCCACGGATATTTTACCCTTGGCTAGTGGGTGGCCCAGGCCTGAGAGAAGCTGCCTGTTAAAAGTAGGCGGCTTTCTGACGGCCTGGAGGAGGGCCCTCTTGATCAGGCAACCTGTGTCTGACGGAGGACTGCCCCCGATGTCCCAACCACCCCCAACACCCATCACGCACCCACCCCCCTTTCCCCCCAATCAACCACCGATTGCCCCCGATGAGGCCCCAAAAACCTACCTGTTCTCCAGGGCTCCCCGACATCTTCCGTCTTCAGCTGGGTTGCAGTCCTAGCAGTGGCCACCGCTCCCAGTAGCGCTGCTGGGACAGAGAGCTGCCAGCCCTCTGATTGGCTGGCAGTCCCATTAGGTGGGAGTTCCTGCCTCAATGAAGTGGAAATCCCGCCTCAGACCACTTAAGGGCCTGGGAACTGCAAAATGCAATCTGGATCCCCAGGCCAGGAGAGACAGGATGCCAGTCAATCTCTTCCACATTTTCTCCCAGGTGGCAATGGATTTGAAATATAGCATTAACTTGTTGCATTAGTTGTACTATGCACCTTTGACCTTTAACCAGAGGATGGTCTTCTAACCCAAATGGGCCATTCTTTTTTATTGCACCTCTTCCCCGTGGTCATTTTGGACAAAAAGAATGTGCTGTCTCTGTCCTCTCACAACAACACTTGTGTCACTTCTGCTGACAGGGAAAACAAGCAATTTCTTCCCAATATCAAACAGTAACACATCCTGAGCTGATGCCGATACAGATGCTGTGATCGCCCACACACCCCAGGCAATCATACTGAGCTCAAGGGCTCAATAGTTCTTGTGAATTTTACTATTTGCACAGCTCAAATGTGTTTGCTAGCACCATTCCTAGTGAGGTTAGGATTGTTTGATTTTGTTATTTCTCCCACTGCCCACTTCTTCCTGTCCTCTGCTGGGAGCCTCCCGATGCATGGAAAGGACACACAGGGATCAGGTGGAAACTAGTGGCATTGCCAACCTCTGCTGGCCTTGTCCAACTCCACAAAACCAGTGCTTCCTTTGCCAGTGCAGGTGCCACAGGCGATTTTGCTGCCTTCATGGAAAGTGCTTTTATGGTTCTTTTGCTCAATCTTTCTACATGTTTTTCTTTCCCCTGTTTTTATTTTCTTGCTGTCTCCCAGTCTGTCTGTTAGTTGCTTTTTCTGTCTCTCTCCTCCTCTGTGTCCCTTCTTTCTCTCCCTGTGTCTGCGTGTGTTGCTCCTCTTGTATCCCTGAGTTTTCAGCTGTTTCAGTACGACATGGCTGTCATACTTTCAAGAGCAGCTGAGCATTTTAACATGCAAATAGAGGAATGGGGAGGACAACAACGGGTACAAAAACTGAAGGGGGTCACAATCGGAATGCATCAGAGACGTGGAGACAGCCAGCCTGGGTGGTGTATGTCTGTTATCTGTGGTCATTGGTGGAGAAAACAAGGAAAGCAAAACAAATTTGCCAACCTTTTAAAAAGGCCGGAAAAAGGTACCCATGGTGGAGTAACTGGAGTCATGATTCATGTTAAACATTGGAATCCTTGTACACTTGAGACATTGAAATACTTACATGGTCTGTTAATTGTCACAAAGACTGTTGGTTTGTTAGCTGAGAAAGATCCATTTTTAAATGTTTATTTTTTCCATCTTCTCAGAAACGAGAAACTGATATTACATTCTGGCTATGGATTCAGTTCCAGTTTTGACTTAACAGAGAATGCAGAACTTCACTGCATTCACTCTGGGAGGAAACCATCATCTACTTTACTTTCTTCCTCATTTATGGTACATGCACTAACACTAACATCACAAATTGTAGAGACCAACTTAAAAAAAGAGCTCGGGAACACCTTGAGTGAAGGGCATCAATTTAGTTGATCTCTCTTATCACCAAGATAAGATATTTGGTTCCAATGGCTTATGCAGAAACTATTACAATTATTTATATATCAAGGAGGTCCTCTCACTCCTCTGTTACAGATTAGGACGTAGGCAGAAAAAAAAACAGATAAATTACAGAGATTTCAATGTACAATAACTTAACTGAGGCATGGTACCAGCTGAGATAGATCAAAGTTGAGTAAAAGTTAAGCTAGTCAGCTGAATTGACTTGCCTTACAAGGCAAAAAAACAAGGCACTGCACAAATGTCCTAGAAATGTACTTAGAACGATGTGTGCCAGGTCATAGTGATATACAGTGATTAGAGGTTACTGCCAAGGTTAAAATATTCTGCTTATCAGCTAGCCTGGAACAAGTTATTTTCCATTCGATGAAATGAAAAACAAAGCAGCTCACAAGCTTGCAGCTATCATCACTTTGTTTATCGCTCTCCAACTCTCATCATTTGTGGCTTTATGCTGGCCCTTTGTAGCCTATTGTCTTTCTTTCCTAATTGACTAGCCACTCATCCATGCCAAAGATGAATGTTATGCTTACTGACCACTTAAAATTTGAACGGCACTTCTGGCAAATTAAAACTTAATGTCGACAATTTTTTTTTTTAAAGTCCTATTTGCCAAATGGTGATCAACTTGTAAAGTATTTCTCCAGCAGACCACATGATGTCAGGCAGTGGCATAAGACTTTCCCGCTTCTGAAAAAGAACAAGGCTGTGGTACATGATGATGGTCACCAGCAATGAATCACAACAGGCCTGTCTGATCTTCAGCAACCCCTCTAACTGTTTTACTAGGCAGCTAGGAGCTGGGCTGGGGGAATTTCAGTCTATTTTTCAGGCTGCAATTTGTTCTCTGTCGCTTCTCCCTCTTTTGAAATAAAACCTTACAAAACTCAGCATGCTAACGGGAAATGTCCTGCTGCTTTTCGTTTACAAATGATTATTGTAAGGAATTGGCGACGGTGTATCAAACTGTAAGTGGAGATTGGAGGATTTTTGCTATTAAAATGAACGGAAACAGAGAGACTCAAGAAAAGAGTAAGATGCCACAAAAAGTTTGTTACACAGAAGGTAAAATATCAATGTTGTTGCAAGGCGTATTATGTAGACTAAGTTTTAATATTTTCATAAACGTAAGGCTGCATTTGCTGACAACGCTACCGCTAGGTGGCGCTGCTGTGGCACATGTGCAAATGCAACATGTGCCACTAAAACATCACAGTCTGCGACTTTAGGCAGCTGCCAGGACTAAAGATGGCACTGCTCAAATAATCACACGGAGGCAACCTAACAAACACATGACAGCACACAATCGCTGGAGTAAGAGAACGAGCGAGCGGGCCGGGGCCGGGAGCGGAGCGGGCTGGGGAGGGGGGGTGGCGGGAGCGGAGCGGGCCGGGGGGTGTGGGTGGAGCGCAGCGGGCCGGGGAGGGGGGGGGCGGGAGCGGAGCGGGCCGGGGAGGGGGGGTGGAGCAGAGCGGGCCGGGAACAGCGGGGAGCGGAGTGGGCCTGGGGGGAGTGGAGCGGCCAGGGAGTGGGCGAGCGAACGGGCTGGGGACGGGAGGGAGCAGAGTGGACCTGCGGAGAGTGGAGCGGCCAGGGAGTGGGCGAGCGAACGGGCTGGGGACGGGAGGGAGCGGAGTGGACCTGCGGGGAGCGGAGCGGCCAGGGAGTGGGCGAGCGAATGGGCCGGGGGTGGGGTGGGGGAGCGGCCGGAGAGAGCAGCGGGGTGGGGGGTGTGGGGGGGAGCGGCCAGAGAGAGCGGCCGGTCCGCAACACCAAGGTCTTCGGTCGCATGCTCCCCGCGGTTCTCTACGGCCTCTTGCTTCCGGCCCCTTCCATCCAGCCATTCCCTCCAGCTGCAGATCCCCCATGCAGCCGCCTTCTCCCCTACTTCTCAACTGTCCCAAAGATGCACACGTCACGCGATGACGTCATCGGCGCATGCGCTAACCAGTCCTGGCAAGCCAGAACGCAGCGCATGCGCAGACAGCAGGAGCCCGTCGCACCGTGGCACAGCCTGATGACGTCAGTGGTGGCCAGCGTTGTCAGGAATCACTTTGTTATTGGCTTACGCTGTTATTAGGATCATTTATATCTGGGGAGGACAGATACTGAGCTGATTCATAACAACCATCTGTCCTATAACTGAACATCCTATGAAGTACCAAAGACCTTACACGCAGCTTTGTTTATCAAAGTCATTTTTCATTGGGGGTAGTGCGGAGGGATGCAGCACCGCTACCGACCCCCCATTCCCTCATCCCCCACCATCTCCAACGACCGTCTCACCTAAGGCTACAGCATCAGAAAAGATCCCTTCATTAATGAATGAATGGCAGGAGCTTCCATCACTACTGGAATGACTCAGGGCTTGCCTGCCCAAGAGGCTGGAAATTGTGGCCAAAATCAGCCAGCTGGAGGGACATACTGGGACCCCTAATAGAACCGTATAATATGTTAGGAATTTTGTACCAGGATCTAAAAGCACTCAAAAACCTTCGAGATCTTTAGGACAAGTCCAGATGGGGCTCACATGTGCCCTTTGATGGCCTGATAACCTTGCTCTTACCAGGCATACCACTGCCAATGAAATGCCATGACTGTCTGAGGGTTGGGGACACAGGAACTCCTGACATTGAGAGTCCCGACCCTGCTTATAGAACTGGTGTAAACTCCTTACATGAATCCTCACATGAAGCAATGTGATTGACTCATACATGCCCTCTGAATTGGCCTAGCAAGCCACTCAGTTGTATCTAACTGCTACAAAGTCAATGAAAAGGAATGAAACCAGACGGACCACCCGTCATCGACCTAGGCATCAGAAATGACAACTGCAAACCCAGCCCTGTCGACCCTGCAAATTCCTCCTTACTAACATCTGGGGGCTTGTGCCAAAGTTGGGAGAGCTGTCCCACAGATGAGTCAAGCAACAGCCTGAAATAGTCATACTCACCGAATCATACCTGACAAAAAATGTCCTAGACACTGCCATCACCATTTCCGGGTATGTCGTGTCCCACTGGCAGGACAGACCCAGCAGATGTGGCGGCACATTGGTATACAGTAGGGAGGGAGTTGCCCTGGGAGTCCCCAACATTGACTCTGGACCCCATGAAGTCTCATGGCATCAGGTCAAACATGGACAAGGAAACCTCCTGCTGATTACCACCTACCGCCTTCCCTCAGTACTCCTTCATGTTGAACAGCACTTGAGGTTGGCAAGGGCACAGAATGTACTCTGGATGTCCTAAAGGACATATCTGCTAGATTGGGTCTGCGGCAGGTGGCGAGGGAACCAACAAGAGGGGAAAACATACTTGACCTCGTCCTCACCAATCTGCCTGCCGCAGATGGATCTGTCCATGACAGTATTGGTAGGAGTGACCACCGCACAGTCGTTGTGGAGACGAAGACCTGCCTTCACATTGAGGATACCCTCCTTCCTGTTGTGTGGCACTATCACCGTGCTAAATTGGATAGATTTCAAACAGATCTAGCAATGCAAAACTGGGCATCCATGAGGCGCTGTGGGCTATCAGCAGCAGCAGAATTGTACTCAACCAAAATCTGTAACTTCATGGCCCAGCATATCCCCCACTCTACCATTACCATCAAGCCAGGAGACCAACCCTGGTTCAATGAAGGGTGCAGGAGGGCATGCCAGGAGCAGCACCAGGCATACCTCAAAATGAGGTGTCAATCTGATGAAGCTACAACACAGGACTATCTGTGTGCCAAATTGCATAAGCAGCATGATAGACAGAGCTAAGCAATCCAATAACTAACGAATCAGATCGAAGCTCTGCAGTCCTGCCACATCCAGCCATGAATGGTGGTAGATAATTAAACAACTAACTGGAGGAGGTGGCTCCAAAAATACCCCATCCTCAATGATGGGGGAGCCCAGCACATCAGTGCGAAAGACAAGGCTGAAGCATTTGCAACAATCTTCAGCCAGAAGTGCCGAGTTGATGATCCATCTCGGCCTCCTCTTGAAGTCCCCAGCATCACAGATGCCAGACTTCGGCCATATCGATTCACTCCGTGTGATACCAAGAAACGACAGAAGGCACTGGATATTGCAAAGGCTATGGGCCCTGACAATATTCCAGCAATAGTACTGAAGACCTGTGCTCCAGAACTTGCCGTGCCCCTAGCCAAGCTGTTCCAGTACAGCTACAACACTGGCATCTACCCGGCAATGTGGAAAATTGCCCGGGTATGTCCTGTGCACAAAAAGCAGGACAAGTCCAACCCGGCCAAATACCGCCCCATCAGCCTACTCTCAATCATCAGTAAAGTGATGGAAGGTGTCATCAACAGTGCCATCAAGTGGCACTTGCTTAGCAATAACCTGCTCAGTGACGCTCAGTTTGGGTTCCGCCAGGGCCATTCAGCTCCTGACCTCATTACAGCCTTGGTTCAAACATGGACAAAAGAGCTGAACTCAAGAGGTGAGGTGAGAGTGACTGCCCTTGACACCAAGGCAGCATTTGACCAGGTATGGCATCAAGGAGCCCTAGCAAAACTAAGGTCAATGGGAATCAGGGGGAAAACTCTCCGCTGGATGGAATCATACCTAGCGCAAAGGAAGATAGTTGTGCTTGTTGGAGGTCAATCATCTGAGCTCCAGGACATCACTGCAGGAGTTCCTCAGGGTAGAGTCCTAGGCCCAACCATCTTCAGCTGCTTCATCAATGACCTTCCTTCAATCATAAGGTCAGAAGTGGGGATGTTTGCTGATGATTGCACAATGTTCAGCACCATTCGTGACTCCTCAGATACTGAAGCAGTCCATGTAGAAATGCAGCAAGACCTGGACAATATCCAGGCTTGGGCTGATAAGTGGCAAATATCATTCATGCCACACAAGTGCCAGGCAATGACGATCTCCAACAAAAAAGAATCTAACCATCTCCCCTTGACATTCAATGGCATTACCATTGCTGAATGCCCCACTATCAACATCCTAGGGGCTACCATTGACCAGAAACTGAACTGGAGTAGCCATATAAATACCGTGGCTACAAAAGCAGGTCAGAGGCTAGGAATCCTGCGGCGAGTAACTCACCTCCTGACTCCCCAAAGCCTGTCCACCATCTACAAGGCACAAGTCAGGAATGTGATGGAATACTCTCCACTTGCCTGGATGGGTGCAGCTCCAACAATGCTCAAGAAGCTCAACACTATCCAGGACAAAGCAGCCCCCTTGATTGGCACCCCATCTATAAACATTCACTCTCTCCACCAGCGACGCACAGTGGCAGCAATGTGTACCATCTACAAGATGCACTGCAGCAACGCACCAAGGCTCCTTAGACAGCACCTTCCAAACCAGCGACCTCTACCAACTAGGACGACAAGGGCAGCAAATGCATGGGAACACCACCACCTGCAAGTTCCCCTCCAAGTCACACACCATCCTGACTTGGAACTATAGTGCCATTCCTTCACTGTCGCTGGGTTAAAATCCTGGAACTCCCTTCCTAACAGCACTGTGGGTGTACCTACCCCACATGGACTGCAGTGGTTCAAGAAGGCAACTCACCACCACCTTCTCAAGGGCAATTAGGGATGGGCAATAAATGCTGGCCTGGCCAGCAATGCCCAGATCCCATGAATGAATTTTTAAAAAGCCAGGATCAGCAGATCTGGGTCTTGGCCTAATTTACAAATCTTCCAGAACCTTTAAGACTTTTCTTTTCAGCTTCTGTCATGTATCTTTTAAATTGGTCCATGTTTAATTAACAAAATTCATTAAATTCAGCCAGCAGAATAGAGTGTCAGACAACCTTAGACCTCAAACCGCCCTTCTGTTCCACCAATAATTGCTTAACAAGTATTTCCTTCAAGTGTGGATCTTGTTGCTCTGGTCTCTATCTTAGCCATGGGAGGCCTTCAAAGAGGAGATAGTAAGGGTACAGATGATGCAGATTCCCATGGGCATCCAAAGCTGGAGCTCCCTGAATGTCTAAAGATAAAGAGTTTAAAATGCCAATGGCACAGTACAATATAGTAGAGAAATTGGATAGGATAAAAATGGGTAAAAGAGATGTACTTAAAAGATCAGCAATGCTCAAAGTAGAAATGTCGCCTGCTCTGGATGGATTGCATCCTAAATTGCTGAGACAAGTAAGAGTGGAAATTGTGGATGCTCTGGCAACAATCTTCCAATCCTCCTTAGATATGGGTGTGGTGTCAGAGGATGGAGAACTGTTATATTGCAACTCCTGTTGAAAAAAGAGGAGAGGGATAAACCCAGCAACTACAGGCCAGTCAGCTTAACATCAGTGGTGGGGAAATAGTCAGAGACAATTATCCAGGACCAAATTGATTGGCACTTGGAAAAATATGGATTAATAAATGAAAACCAGCACAGATTTGTTAAGGGCAAATTGTGTTTGACTAACATGAATGAGTTTTTTGATGAAGTAATGGAAAGGGTTGATGAGGGTAGTGTGGTTGATGTTACAAATATGGACTTTCAAAAAGTGTTTGATATAGTACAACATCACAGAATTGCTGGAATAATTGAAGGCAATGAGGGACAGTGGCAACATGGGATAGTATAGATAATTCATAAGACAGAAAGCGGAGAGTGGTGGTGAGTAGTTGCTTTTCAGACTGGAGGGAACCATGCAGTGGCATCACCCTGGGGTTAGTGTTCGGACTGCTGCTCTTTTTAATATATATTAATGACGTGGACTTGTGTATGCAGGACATAATTTTAAAGTTGCAGATGACAGAAAACTTGGAAATGCAGTCACAGTGAAGAGGATAGCAACAGACATCAGGGGGGGGGCATAGATTGGTGAAATGGGCAAACACATAGCAGATGAAATTTAATGCAGAGAAGTGTGAAATGATTTTGGTAGGAAGAATGAAGAGGGAATATATACTAAATGGTACAATGTTAAAGGGTATGCAGGAACAGAGAAATCTGGGGTGAACATATACAAGGTGGCAGGTCAAGTTGAGAAGGCTGTTAAAAAGGCATCTGGGATCCTTGACTCTATGGAGACAAAAGCAAGGAAATTATGCTAAACCTTCATTAAACACTTGTTAGTCTTCAGCTGGAGTATTGCAGGCATTGTGGACATCTCACTTTAGGAATGGTGTTAAAGCCTTAGAAAGGGTACAAAGGGATTTACTAAAATGGTACCAGGGATAAAAGACTTCAGTTACAGGGAAAGACAAGAGAAACTGGGGTTGTTCTTTTTGGAACAGAGACCGTTAGGGGAGTTTTAATAGTGGTGTTTAACATCATGAAAGGGTTTGACAGAGTGAATAAGGAGAAAATTGCCAGTGGCAGGAGGGTCAGTAACCTGATGAGATAGTTTTAAAATAATTGGGAAGAGAACCAGAGGTGATATGAGGGGAAAAATATACACAGCGAGTTGATATGATCTGCACAGCCTGAAATAACTTTCAAAAGGGAATTGGATCAATACTTGAAGGGGGAAAATTTGCAGGGGTATTGGGAAAAGGCAGGGAAGCAGGACTAATTGGATAGTTCTTTCAAAGAGACAGCACAGGCACAATGAGCCAAACGGTCTCCTTCAGTGCTGTTACATTCTATGATCTGCCCTCCCAGTTGAGTGAGGTTTAAAGGGTTGCCAACTGCTGTAGAACAGTGCCTCCAGCACAGCTGCTATTGCAGGGATCACAGCACATAGGAGCACTCACAAATGTATTAAGAAAACCACCTGGTCACACTTGGGGACTCATGGGTGTGAAACATATACAATTTAATGATTAATTAAAAACTATTTTGTTTCAATTATTAATGATCATTGTCTGAAAGCCTTTTTCCATTATGCCTTAATTGTTAGCTACTCACTTCCCCCTTTCCTTTTAGTGAAATGCCAATAACATATATTCTCCCATGGGCACTAGCACACATTGCAGCTGGTCAAAGATCAAGGAACACAAATGTAAAGGAAGCAACAGACTACATGCATTAAGGTGAGTCTTCATTGGATTCTCAGTGACTGGACATCATGGTGGCTGGAAGTGGGTGATTATGAGGTTGTCTCTTGGCACGTCACTCAGTCTGCCTGGTCTCCAGTGCATGGTCCTCACTATCAAGTGCTGCTTGCTCCTCTCCCTCCTCTGTGTCCTCCTCATTGGTGGAAGGGTATTGCTCAAGTATCTCATCTTCACGTAAGACCTCCTCTTTCTACAGGGCTAGATTGTGCAGAGCACAGCAGACTACCAAGATATCAGAGACCCTCCCTGGTGCATACTGCAGGGCTTCACCGGATTGATCGAGGCAGCGGAATCTCATCTTCAGCAGCCCAATGGCCTGCTCAATGGTCACTCAGGTGGAGCCGTGGCAATTGTTGTACCTCTCCTCTCCTGCGTTGTGAGAGTTCCTCACAAGTATAAGAAGCCAAATTTTCAATGGGTAGCCCTTGTCCCTGAGAATCCACCCCCGAATGCAAGCGGAGGGCCTGAAAAGCTGTGGCACCTGGGACTGTCGACGTATTCAGGCTTCCCGAGAAGTGGGTGCACACCTGCAGGAGACTCTTTCGGTGGTCGCAGACCAGTTGAACGTTGTTTGAATGGAAGCACTTCGTGTTGATGAAGGCAGCTGGTTGGTCTGTGGGAGCCTTGATGGCTACATGCATGCTATCTATCACACCTTTCACCCGGGTAAATACAGCGATGGCCCCGAAGCCGATGGCCCTCTCAGCCTGTCAGGGTCAGTCCAGTAATGCACATAGTCGCCAGCCCTCTTGAACAGGGCATTGGTCACCTCCTTGATGTAGCAGTGGGCTGTTGCCTGGGAGACACAACACGAGTCCCCAGTGGATCCCTGGAAAGAGCCAGATGCGTAGAAGTTTAGTACCATTGTGATCTTCAGGGCCACTGGCATAGGGTGACCCCCCCCCCACCCACCACCCCCTCCCCAATCCCATAAGTCACAACTTGACCTGCAACTTCCCTGGAGAGTCGTAGTCTTCACTAACAATGGCGCTCGGACATTTGGATGTAGCTGATCCGAGTCCAGTACACTCTCTGGTGCAGGTGAGCCCTTCTTGGCATGGCCGGCTGCCACTGCTCTCATGGAGCTTCTTGGACAGGTGCAGCTGCCTGTTGGCCCTCCCTCTATCAGCAGTGCTACTTCATGTCACAGGGGTCCAAAAAGACAGGGTGTATGAGAACCATACCAGGTGACCTGTGGGTCTACAGAGCACAGTCGATGCAGAGACAACCCTCCCTTGGCTTTTGATCTTTTGACAATTTTCTCCCTGATGGCATTCAATGCCCAGCCTTACACATAGCCAACCTTCTCTTGCAGCTGTATGAGCAAACAAACATTTTACATAGCGGTAACCCATTTCAGGCCCCCCAAACCCACACAGCACCCGTGCAGAGCCCTCGAGACCCAATCCCCCTTGCAGAGTCCCCAAGACCCCAAGCCCCCTTGCACTGCCCCCGAGCCCCTGAGCCTCCTTGCAGAGCCGACGAGACTTCAATCCCCCTTGCAGAGCCCCCACGACCCCAAGCCCCCTGGCAGAGCACAAGGCAACACAGTCCAACAGTGGCTACTAACCCCAATCTTCACCTATGCAGCAATGCCTAAGTCTGCCTCCCTGTTGCCTCAGAGACACCAAGTTTTAACGGTTGTAAAACCAAAGCATGTGAGTGCTGCCTACCAATCACTAAATCAAAAGCCAACCATTAAATCCCAAATAATGAGATGTAAATGCATTATAAACAACCTTCCAGCAATTTAAAATAGCTTCATCCTATAGGGGGATCATTGCCACCTTGGTGCTTTCCCGCCACTGACAAAATTCGGAATAGACGTCACGATGCCAGATTTCCTGGTAGACGGTTCCAACATAATTCTCCGTCCCTCACACCACCATACCAGCATTAAATGGCTGCATTAAATTCTGCCCCAGGTCACCAGTTTCCTGAGACCCTTTTCTTAGTTTAGTTTTAGTTTAGAGATACAGCACTGAAACAGGCCCTTCAGCCCACCGAGTCTGTGCCGACCATCAACCACCCATTTATACTAATCCTACACTAATCCCATATTCCTACCACATCCCCACCTGTCCCTATATTTCCCTACCACCTACCTATACTAGGGACAATTTATAATGGCCAATTTACCTACCAACCTGCAAGTCTTTTGGCTTGTGGGAGGAAACCGGAGCACCCGGAGAAAACCCACGCAGACACAGGGAGAACTTGCAAACTCCACACAGGCAGTACCCAGAATTGAACCCGGGTCGCTGGAGCTGTGAGGCTGCGGTGCTAACCACTGCGCCACTGTGCTTCTGTTTGTCCAGGTCGTGTCTGTATCAACTAAAGGGCTTTTACATTGGGCTAAATCAGATTCTGAGATTTGCCAGTCTAAAAATGTGCAGCCAGTGGATTTAACAGGATAAGTACTAAGAGCTGGCTCACAGACACTGAGCTCTTGTCAACCAGCTTCAAAGACAAGTACATTAGGGGTCCAAAGTAACTTCCCTTTTATTAGGTGGAGTATTGCACAGGAACAGCAGCACCTCCAATTTCCCCTCCAAATCACACACCATCCTGACTTGGAAATATATCTCCATTCCTTCATTGTTGCAGGGTCCGAGTCTTGGAACTCCACTAACAGCACTGTAGGATTACCTGTACCACACAGACTGCAGAAGTTCAAGGGGGCTGTTCACTATCACCTTCTCAAGGGCAATTAAGGATGGGCAATAAATGTTGGCCTTGCCAGTGACGCCCACATCCTGTGAATGAATAAATGTAAAAACAGGTATATCCATTATAACAGACCATTATACCACAACCTCCATAATGAAAAATGAGATTTTCCTGTTCCCCGAATACTATCTTCATTAGATTATATCTATATTTTTTAACCTTTCTGGAGTTGCCAAATCCATTACACTGTACAATTACCAATTGAACAGTCAGTCAGGGCAGCTTTGTTTTTTTCCAGCACATTTTACTGCATCACGTTGAGAAGGTAGCAAAACCAAATAAAGCAAGCAAGCAACTGATAAAAAAGACACCTCACAGGTATTAAATTCCGTGCATGTCTTTCCTCGACATGTCAAATGTTAAATTGTGACACATGTTAGACCTCTTCCTACTAGCAGCTGACTTTGTGCAGTCTGTACTACTGAGGACACTGCTGTGTTGAGCAGACAAGACAGGAAAATTTTGCATAAACAGAAGATTCGATCTTCAAATCCTAAGGAAGTAAAAGGACAAGTCGGAAATTTCAGTGCCTGCGCTGTATGATATTCTTACTTGTGAAAACAATTTCTTATGTGTGCTGTCCTCCAACATCATTGTCCTAAAGGACAGTACAGTTGTCCTCAGACATAGGGAATTACTGCCAATCCACACGGTTGTAAACCTTCTCTTGCCAATGTGCCTTTGTTGTGGTTTGTAAGTGACCAAAAGTAATCAAAAGTTGCCTGAGTCTGAGGATAAATGGAACAAACTTTTCCTCGTGCTTTATTTCAATTCATGTCATTATGTCATATGTATATGTTTCTATAGTGTGGCAATGGCATGTGCATAGATGAAAAGCAGCTCATGAAAATATTTTTGTACTTTTGGTTTGAAAGTATGATAATGGTGAAAAGTTAGGCATGTATTGCTGTTTATATTTCTGTTGCTTGCTCGCTTTATTTTGTTTTGTTACTTTCCAAACATGATTCAGTAAACTGATTTGGAAAAAAGCAAAGCTGCCCCGGCTGACTGCTCACAAATCACTCATGCAAGGAACGCACCAAGTTAACATGCAGGTGCAGCAGGCTATGAGCAAAGCAAATGACATGTTGGCCTTTATTGCAAGGGGATTGGAGTACAGGAATAAAGCTTACTAAAATTGTACAGGGCTTTGGTGAGACTGCACCTGGAATACTATGTGCAGTTTTGGTCTCCACATTTCAGAAAGGATATACTTGCACTGGAGGCGGTGCAGCAAAGATTTACTAAATTGGTCTCTGAGATGGGGGGTTGTCCTATGGTGAGAGGCTAAGTAAATTAGGCCTATATTCGCTGGAGTTTAGAAGAATGAGAGCTGATCTAATTGAGACACACAAGATTCTGAAAGGGCTTGGTAGGGTAGAAGCTGAGAGATTGTTTCCACTTGTCAAGGAATCTAGAACGCGGGATAGAGTCTCAGGATAAGGGGTCAATCATTCAGGACTGAGATGAGGAGAAATTACTTCACTCAAAAGGTTGTGAATCTTTGGAATTCTGTACCCCAGAGGGTTGTAGATGCTCCATCTTGAATATATTTAGGCAGGGATAGATAGATTTTTGGTCTCGCAGGGAATCAAGGGATATGGGGAGTGGGCAGGAAAGTGAAATTGAAGCCCAAGATCAGCCATGATCGTATTAAATGGCGGAGCAGGCTCAATGGGCCATATGGTCTACTTCTGCTCCTATGTCTTGTGTTCTTGCTTTTTGAGACTGCCAATTTATTTTTACTTCTATGTAATCTTGTTTTTGAATAAACCTTTTTTATACCTTTTAGCCTGAACAGATGTTTCTCATTGATTCAGAGAGATCTGGAGCTTATAATGTTTAGGTGTGTCATTTCAAATGTGAGAGGAATTCATGGCAATGCTATCCCAGTTATTTTGCACAGGTTTGTTCAAGGAAGTTGATTTTTGTATTGGGCACAAGAAAAAAAGTATTGGGAAGAAGTCCAAACTATGTCAACTTGTATGTGAAGTCATCATTAAAGGAAAAACTTGCATGGATGTTTTCCTTTTCACCAAAAAGAGTTTTGCCAAACATTTATGCAAGAAAACAATGCCCCTTTTAAACTTAACCATTATAGATCTCATTATGGGGCAAGTACTTATTCCTATGTTCATTTCATGTTATTCTATTTATCAGTCTGATTTATTGCCAATATTGTTCTGACTCCCCTTTTACTAAGAACAGTTATCTTCCTGTCATGTGCTTTTATTTCAGATAATCTGTTTTTGTTATTCAAGGGAGTGCTCGAAAGTGGTTGGATGTATTAAGTATTGCACGATGTGTCCAGTTGCAAAAGCAGAAAAATGTTCCATAAGCTGGATATAAAAAGGAGTGCATTTGTTACTCACTGTCGTGAGTAATAAGGGAATGGGCAAACGAGCTTGAAATAAAACCTGTTTATTGGCAACCTAGCAGTGATCCTGACCCGATCAAAACACTTGAACTTTTTAATGATTCTTTGAAAGATACTCTTGGGTCTGATGTTGGACCAGACCAGGTATGTTTATTCTGTGTTTTGCTTGAGTGGAGGTTTAAATATTTTTAAATATAGTTTTATTTGGCAGATTGTTAATGGTGCTATCACAGTTTTAGCAATGGTGCCATTAAGACCAGGCCCAACATCAGGAAGAAGCAGACTGAATGTAAATAATTGAGGTGCTTACCTACAGCACACACAAGCTCTATTGTGAAGAACTGACCTAATATTTTTTCCACTCAGGCTCAGTTATGTGACCTTAAAATGAGTTGTTTTCCCCTACGGGGAAATAGAATGTTTATTAATGTAAAGAAAGTGACTGTTGTATATAATCACCTCACTTCTTTTTTCCAGTTTTCCATTTGCTAATGAAAACATTCTTGAACATCGACATTTTTCATAGACTTCAAACAGTGTGAACCCATGGCCTCCGCTAACAGCGCTTTAAGTAACACCCCAAGTACTTCAGGGTTGTTGTTTACTTAAGAGTTAAGTATAAAATTTGGACTATATTTTTGAATGAAAAGATGGTGTAAAAACAAAAAAAGGGAACATTGAATACCTGAGGTAATATTAAAAAATAAAAACTGCAAATATCGGAAAGCTGAAATATAAATAGCCGAGGTATAGAAGATAAGAGCAGTTGAGGTTATGCTGGAACTGTATAACTCATTGGTTGGGCCACAACTTAAGTACTGTGTTCAACCATAATAGCCACATCACCCAAACAGACTGGACCACACTTTCCTCTCTCTAGCAGGATAAGTTGATGCACAGCCAGAGGGCAGCAGGAGAACTGGTTGGGGACGGGCATGGCTGCATGTCCTCACCCTAATGGAGGTCTGGAGGAGACAGTGGTCACCATCATTGGAGCAGCCATCGTTGAGGCTATGGCTACCAACGGGGCTGAAACCATCCAAGATAACATATCCTCATACCTAATCCTCCTTCTCACATCCCATATCCCCTTCATCCCACAATCTCTTCTGATTTACAATCGGCAGACGGTGTAAGCATGCACCTCTTGCTTTCACAGCCCCCACACCACAAACCTACCCTTGTGCCTTTCTCCCTTAAGAAAGCCAAGAACCGCAAACTGGCAGGCAATGATGGAACAGCAGGTCATGGAAGAACAGGAAGACATCGATGAAAAAGAAACACCATCACTTGCTCTCACACGCAGCCACCAGTTCAGATATTGACACTGCAAGTAATTTAGAGGATATCTTATGGGTGGGATCTGCACATGATGAGATGCAAGGCATCAATGGTCTATAGCCAGGGCAGAGGACAAGGGTAGCACAAGTGCCAGCCCGCGGGAGGGCAAGGGTGCACATGGGTTCTGCTGCAGAGGACTCAGATGAGCACTTTGATGGGATAGGCTATAAAATGGGTATGGACAAGGAAATGCTTAGTGCATTGGTAGGCCATCCAAAAAGCTTCCGTTCAATGTCAAAGAAGGCATCTGACTGCAAATTGACACAGAGCTTTGAGCAGATCTTGGAGCTTATCTTCTCCAGCATGGAAGTGGTGGCCAACACCATTAGCGCATTTGTAGACCCAACCATCATGCAATGTCTGATGGCAGATGTCTCAGCTTCCATTGTAACACAAGCAGAAGTCATCCAATGTCTGGATGCTGCGGTGGAGGCTCAGACTTCTGTAATGCAAGGTCAGTTTGCTGCCATGCAGCTGCCAATACCAGTTTTCAAAGGGCGTTTCAGGATCTCAAAGCAGTCCACAATCTGTCCTCCAACTGATTACCCTAGGATTGCTGAGAAATCACCCCAGGGGAGTGGCAGTGGCTACATGGAGCACGCACCTGGTGTCCTATCTCAGGTTGACAGCATTCGACCTCCCATCCTACCACACCACCAGTACCCATGCTATTGCCTGTCAGCCAACCAGTCCATACTGTTTCCACCCATGCCAAGAGGGTACAAATTGAAGCCGGGCCTTCGAGGGCCAGAGTTGCTCGAGGTCATCCTCCAAGGCCATTGCAGTCTTCTCCACTGAAAGTCAGCTTACTTTACCAGCGATGCTGCAGCCACTGGGGTAACACTGCATAGGAGCACTAGGACAGGCAAAGGCACACAGAAGAGAGGCACTAAGGAATGTGCAAAGGTGATTATTTGATATTTGTGTTCAATATGACATGGTTTGATTTATATATTTGGGTTGCAATGTTTATATTGTGTTGGCTTTTATTTTTGTATTGTGTCCAAGTGGACACTATGATGGTCAGGAACAGAGGGAAGTTGATGTGTGGGAAGGTTGGTCAATGGGGAATTGGGGTTTTGTTGACTGAAATTGCAGTTGAATGAACTGTTCATGGACAGCCCAGCCAGAAAGGGGCTGTCTGGGTTGCTTCCTCCACACTTGCTTCTGCTCCTCCTGGTCCTCATCTGCTCACCGTATTGCTGGTGGCAAGGGCTGTACCCACACGATGGCGAGGTTGTACAGCATGCAGCACACCGCAATGAATGCTGCAGGGCTCCTCCAGAGCAGTTCAGGCAGCGGAAGCATTGTTTCAGTATGCCAATGATCTGCTCGATCACATTTTGTGTGGTAGCGTGGCTTTCATTATATGCACGCTGTCTATGTGTGCATGGGTTGCACGCTAGAGTCATGAGCCATGGTGTCAAAGAATAGCCCCTGTCGCCCAGTAGCCACACTTGGGTTTGTCATGGTGGCTCAAAAGCAGATGGAACAGCAACTGCCGCAGAATGAAGGCATCATGACTGCAGCCAGGGTGCCAGGCATTGTCTTACATGTACGGATGGTCGCTCACCAGCTGGACGTTGAGGGAATGGAATCCCTTTCAGTTGCTGTACATCTTAGAGCTGGCATGCGTTGCCCACAAAGTAATGCTTGTGCAGTTAATGGTGTCCTGAACCATGGGAAAGCCTGTAATCCTTGTGAAGCCATGTTCTTGCTCTACCTATTTCGGGCAAAAGAGAATGAAATGTATTCAGCTCTCTTGGAACACAGAGCTTCAGTTACCTCCTTGATGCAACAGTGCACAGCAAACTGGGAGATATTGCAAATATCACCTGTTCCAGCCTGAAGGAGCCCAATACATAAAGGTTCATGGCCACTGTTACCTTCACAGCCACTGGTATTGCTATTTCTGCCCAGATGTCTGACACACTGTTCCTCTCCCAGGTTCATGTACGAGAATTGCTCCCTGAACACCCTGCTGGATATGGCCTCCTGCTGAGAGCCCTTCTCTCCCTCTTCCAGCAACTTTTCCTGCTCTGTCACTTCTGCTCTTTTCCCTGTCGTGCTGTACTCCAAGGGGGATACATACTACTGAAACCATGTCTGGGACCAAGTGGTTTGTGCAGAATCCTTGAAGTCAGGACAAAGTTCTTCAGCACCTGCCGCACCACTCCCTGTAGACGTTAGCAACTTGACAGAACTCTAGAAACCACCCAACATTTCTACAATCGTAGCAACAGCCAGTAGAAATCAATCAGCAACTAACCTGAAAGTTGTTGATGATTCCTTTAAATGGTGCTGGTGGTGTTGGGGTGGGGTGGGGGGAATGCGGGTCCTTCCTGCTGCTGAACGCGTGTTCAGCTGGGCAAGGTTAAGAGAAGGCATTAGCCGGAGTGCTGAGCTCCAAAAAAGCAGAGCTGGTCTCAAATCAGGTTACACACAGATTGATGTCACAAACTGTCTACTCTGCATATTTCCAGCAGAACATTCCCTGCATGCACACTAACGCCCTCACCAAAATGGTGTCTGACACAGCTTGCACCAGAAGTGTGCGCGCATGCCATAGATGCCATTTTGGAACCAAAACTGCACTTGTAGAACTGAAAAACCAGGCGTTAAGGCACCAATTTCTGCAGTCTGTGAGTTTGAACTGGTTATAAATTTGCAATCAAATTCCTTCACCTGCCCAATAATCTGGCTCAAGAATTACAGTGTGGGTGGATTGATAAATGAGGTAGTTTTACTCACTGATTCCATTTCTGATCCTAGATGCCAGCACAGGTCCTGTGTTTCCACTTTTCGCTGCTACAAGCCTTAGGTACTAACATTATACTATGTGAATATTACTGTACAAATACATCATACATTCTTGTGTATTCTTTCATCCACTGCACAGGAATGTGCATTGATATAGCACCTTATTACATCCCAAAGCATTTTGTTGCCAGGTAGATTATTTTTGAAAAGCTGTCACTGTTATTATGTAAGCAAACACAGCCAATTTGCACACAGCCAGGGCAAACAAAGAGCAACTGAGTGAATGACCAGATGATCTGTGTTTGTTGGTTATGGGAGGAATGTTGGTCAAGAGAACCTCCCACTCTTCTTCCAATGGTGCAATGAGGTTTTACATTCATCAAAGCAAGTTCTCGGTTTAATGCCTCATCCTAATGATAGCATTTCTACCAATGAAGCACTCCCTCAGTAATGCACTGCAATGTCAGCTTAGACTATGTGGTCTAGTCTGCAATGGAGCTTGAACCCACAGCCTTCTGGCAGAGAGGTGAGCGTGCTCCCAACTGAGTCACTGCTGAGATTTTAAAAAAGCTAAAAAAAAAAATGAACATTCGTGTCAAGTTTCTGACCAGGGAATCAGTGACTCTGATTACAACTTCCTCTAACTCCTATCAACAGATTTGTCAAATTATAAAGGAAAAAAAGTACAAAATAATAATTGAGTTGAAAAGTAGAGACACAAATGCAGGAAATCTCAAAAGACCAGTCGAACCTACCAACTGATCAGTCCCTCTTTCACATGCTGATTGACATGCAATATATTACCAACATTTTCATGTTCCTGCTTTTTTTTTTAGTCACTACGGCTTGTTTCTTCTGCTTTTCCCAGATTGTCTGATTTGTTTTGTTTTGGATTATTATGATGAGCGTGAAATGTGAAATGAGATTTGGATCCTTGAACTGAGCATCACTTGGCATCACTGTAGAACTCCTCACAAGTACCTGCACACACTGCACATTGCAGTTGTGAAACAGTCTCAAGCCACACCCTGTGTGTTATTTTTACGAGATAATGTTCCCTTTGCTGTAATATAATCTCTACAATTTGTGTCAGAAAAATTGCAGGCTTTTTTTATTTTTGTTTTGCTTTCTTGTCTACTGAACCCTTTATCTCTAAATGGAGAGCCTGTTTGGTTTGGAAAGCATTCAGAAAGATTTATGTGGGGAGTGAGCTATTTGGCTGGGCTTTTCATGTGGTGGGTTCATAAGTTTTCTCTTTGTTTTTAATGATTATGTTACCATAATTCTAACATCTCCACCAAAAAATGCCTGAAACAGAGCGGGGGAAAAGGGACTGCAGCCAGGGAGAGGAGCAAGAGGGATGCCAGCCCCGGAAAAAAGGTATGTTTGTGGGGCCTCCCAGGGGACAATAGGCCGGGCTTCGGAGAGACAAGGCAGGGGGGTGGAATCGGTTGTGGGGGTAGGAGGGTGGCTCAGGGAATGTAGTTCAGTGGGGGCAGTTGGGCCTTGGTGGGGTGCTCCGTGGGGCACAGGGTACCCAAATGGGAGGGCTCCTCCAGCCTGCAAGGCAGCCTTCTGGGGTCGTGGGCCGCCCACCCACCACTGGTAAAATACCAGTTAATTGGCCACTTAAGGGCCTTAATTGGCCTGGGACAGGCAGGCCATTTCTCACGGTGATGGGAGGGAGTGGCAGGTGCCCCTTGAAAATTGCAGCGGAGCGGACAGGCAACAGGGACGGCACTCTCCTCCCCCCCTGCCCCCCAACATACAATTTTACCGCCATCCCCCGCCTCCAACCCGCTCCTGTGGGTGGCGGGGTGGGGGGGGGCACAAAATTCCAGCCAGTGTGTGGGACTGCGAGTACCCTCTTTGCATTACTTTTCACTGCTACACGCACCCTGGCTAGATTACAACCCTAAACCTGCCTGCAGCACTGGTTGGATCCCTTCCCTGCTATGCACAACCCAAAACTGGTCCACTGATCTAGACAGTCCTGTCTCTGCCCCAGTCATCATTGATCCAAACATTGCCTTGCCACCTGCCACTCCCTCCCATCACCGTAATTCACTGGCCTGTGGAACCCTCCCCCACCCCATACCCAGCATCTCAAACCCACTACTACCAAATGCAGCCAGTGGCAGTCTGCATTGCCCTGCAAATACCCAATCGTGACCCCTAGCTGATGACATCCATCAGAAGGTCCCAATCTCTGAGGCCTGACATATAGCTACAGACCTAAAAGGTTTTGCTGCCGCTCCTGCGGTCACTAGGTTCTGCCAGTGGTCTGGCCCACAGCCTGGGGGTTACCCATGGATGAAGTTGATAACCCAGAATATGAAATCCTGACACTCCTAGGACTGTGCCAGAGAATCACACCTCAGGTGCACTGTAGTGGGACACGGGTGGCAGAGGGAGATTCTTCCCTCCAGGCCTTGAAAAAGGAGAACATAACTGTCAACTACTTAGGCCCAAATGCTATTTGCTTATCTTGTTTAATTTTTTTCACTTGATTTTGTTCCATGTTGCCTTTCACTGCTGCTATCACCAGACTTTACTTACGTGACACGGTTGTTTGTATGTAGCCACAATGTCACAGTAAACCAGTCACTCCAATGTTACTGCACTCACAACTTTGGTCCTGTTTAAACTCTGAACTACTTGTTCATCAGTAGTTCATGCACTCAGTCCCACTAATTATTAATCGAGCACTCAATATAACACAATGGGCCTTGAAGTAACCTTTACTGCTGTCATGCTTCTTTCTGGAGGCCAGATTAGGAGTGTCAGTCAATAAGGCAGACACGTGAAATACTCCATGATCTATGGGCAGAGGCCAGCTCTGGGGTAGCAGGACTGTTAGTCCCAACAGTTAAGCAAGCTTTAACTGGCAGCTAAGCCGAGAACTCAAAACTTGTTTATGGAGAGAAGGGGAGTTTGAATGTCAATCAAGGTCTGGATTCAAACTGTGACCCTTTTGGATCATGTTGAAGACTACAGTTACCAGTGTAATTTATTCCCCTTAGACATTAAGCACCGGACACGTTTTTATTGCACTTTGTACCTTATCCAATTTCCACAGTCATTGCAAGCATAAACCATTGATTAACAGCTAGAGTCAATGTGTGTTTGATCCAGTGATATTTATTTCTCTGGAATGATTTTATTACCAATTAAAGGGGCTGACAATAGCTCAGACTGTACATTCTCCCAGAAACATTCTGTTTTCATAATTTTCTATTGTAAGAAATACCTGCACTGTACATCAGCTTCATTACAAAGCATCAACTTCTGGTCATCACAATGAACATCTGTACATCATATACAAGTTTATGCTACATTCACGTTCTTTAAGACATTGAAATTCATTAGTATTGATATTTTCATGGCAATCTTGAATAGCAATGATCATTCTTAAGAGAAACAAATTAAGTTTTGTCCATTTTAGTTTAGCTGAAAATCTGGACTGTTGCCTAGCAACACTGAGCTCTAATAAAGTGGCATAATGCTTAATTCCATCAGTACCACATATCAAATGCAGTGCACTATGGGATAGTGTTCTTTTCGCTCCATTTGTTTTATCTAGAGACTGGTAACCAATCGTAAAAGAGTGGCTTCAATCTGTGGACAATTCACAAGGGTTTTCTCCTTTGTCTCTTGCTTCTTTGTAGATCCTTCTGAAGTCCTTATACCGGGGTGCACAGCCTAGTTGGACCTCACCAAAGTGCATGCTGCCTGCAAAAAGGAAGTCCCCTTCTCCTTCCTTGACTCCACAATGTAGCAGTGTCTTTATGTGTCCTAGCCATTTTCCGCTCTTCCCAATTGGCTGGAATGTTTTCTTCTTTTGTCTGTAAATCTTGTCAGCAAATATATCTATTATTGATTCTTCTTGCTGTGGGTCATGTGACACAGAACGAATGCTTCCTCTGACCACTAGGGAACAACGGAAAGATCAGATTTTTTAATTTAAAAAATGTTGCATCAATAAAACACAAGGCATAATAATAAGTCATGGATGAGAAAAAGGTTCCTTGAAACGCAACCCTAGTTCTCCCATTTTAGAATCCATTTTGGACATCCTCATGTTTTTATTTCTATTTCCCTCGCTGAGATACTTCCAAATGTTTATTGCTCTTTAATAAAGTCCTTCCTAATATCTGTTTCAAATTTCCTTTTCCCTAATTTAAAATTATGTCCTCAGGCCCTATACTCCTACCTTAATTTTAAGTGCGATTCTGTGCTTTCATATTTAATATTAATATTTTTTCCTGTTAACTTGTTTTTACCTACTGTAGAGTTAGAGTTCTCTATAATCTGTTCTCCTAGCTCAATCCCTTTACATTTAGGATTATTCTTGTTCCCAGCTCTGCACTCTCTCCAAACCATGTCAATATTTTTTTTGCAGAACAGTGACCAGAATGATATCCTAGCGACCGGAGCTGTGGTCTAGCTACTGCTCTATAAAGCATTATCGCAACCAATGACATTTGAATTCTACTGATCTGATCAGATGTCTGTGAAGCACTTTGCGATGTCCTGAGGACATGAAAGGCTCTATTTAAAGGTAACTCCTTTCTTTCTTTGGTACAGTAGTTGCAGGAGATAATCAGTCACAATTTGTCAAAATAAAACTTTTAAAACTTTCAAACACACCATGGAAAAAGTGCCAGAACTTTACCAAACCACTAGTGAGATGGTTAAGCTTCCCTGTATTAGTAATCACAGATACGCAAGTGAATGCCAAATTGTAGTTTCTTGATTATGTGATACAACTGTTGATAATACTGTTATTAGTTCCTGTAAAACACTATGGGTCAATTTCAATGAAGAGTAGGATTGGTGCAGCCAGAGGCCGAGATGGACAGGGAGTCATCTGGTCCACTGTAGCGCGAGGCCTAGGAGATCCGAACTACCAGGCTTAATTTGCATGGGCCCTGTCTGTCTCCCTTCCAAACCTGATGGAAAGCACTACCAGGTCAGCAGGCAGCAGCAGGATTTTGGGTGGCAGGCAGTCGAGGGAATGGTCCGCAGCACTAAGGTGAGTGGTTGGAAGAGGGTTAGGATGGGTCAGAAGAGGGAGCAAACCAGGGATAGTGGAGGCCCAGTGTTTCCTTGTGGAAACTCCTGGTCCCCAAGGAAAACAATTCTAAATTCAAAGAAACCTCTTCTTAACAGATTTGGCCTGGTAGGGAAGGCACTAGGGCTTTCCCACTCAGGCCTAGGAATGAGATTGTAGTTGGGCTTTGATGCTGCCATCAGAGGCCGATCTGGATATGTAAAATAGAACCCCATGTTCTG
Organism: Heterodontus francisci; assembly: GCF_036365525.1. Lineage (NCBI taxonomy): Eukaryota > Metazoa > Chordata > Chondrichthyes > Heterodontiformes > Heterodontidae > Heterodontus > Heterodontus francisci. The sequence goes on along the minus strand of NC_090396.1, from coordinate 34,097,464 downwards.
GCTGGTTTCCTGCTTGCTTGCTTAGAAGAGCAGGTTAATATTAAGACACGCAGGAACACAGAGAGATCAGCCATGATGTATTTTAACTGCCTGTCACTCAGTTTCTGTCAGGCAGTGAGGGTTAAAATACCCCTCTATATTATACAATGTAAAAGAGCATAGTAAAACCTCTCCCTTTAAATTAGCAACCACGAGTAACATAGTTGATCAGGTGGACAAAGTTTTTTATTAACTTTGGGTTTTTTTTTTGTTATGTATGAATGAGAAGATTATTAATGTTTTTCTGCTCCAGCTACATAATGACAAACTGCCAGAGCTGGCATTGTACACCCAGCCCTAGCATTATACATGAGCAGGAGATATTTATACTAAATTACAGAGCACAGCAAGGGTAAAAAAGGAGCCTGGTAATGTCCAAATTACAAGCTGATACGAGATAGACAGCCCATGAGCCAAAGTCAACCTCAAGCAAGATTTTAGCTGACCAGACTGTGTCACACTGTGAATACATATCAAATTGTTACACTGCATTTTGGACAAGAGATTACATCTGAATTTGGCCAGAATCCAAATTGTGATTTAAATTGTCGATTTTATCTGAGCCTCTGGACTGAATTAGCAATTTAATGGTCAGTGAATTGGGCTGATGCATTAAAGTGACTATTAGTCCGCTCCAAAGACCCTTTTCTTGCTCTTCAAAATAAATCCTCCTCTAATTTCAAGAACTTTCTCTCTTTTTTAATTTTGAGCTGGGTTCAAAGATCACAGCATGTCGAGACAGTGCATTCCAACTCTCAGAAAACTGTTTGCATTTCAGCATTGTGTGTTCATTAAGAAGCAGCAAAACAGAGTACAGTTTTCACCGTGTAATGATGTAGCATAACGTGTACCCGAAACACACAGTTTAAACAGTGCAAGCAGAGTCCAAAAATCTTCCCGTCTTCTTTACTTCTTTCTCTGCAGGATGTCAAATAAAATGCCCAGAGCTCACTCTAGGAAATCTTTGAACACATAGTCCACAACCTCTTCAAACTCCATGGCCTCTTTGTCCAATGTACAAAGATGCAGACAATTACAAAGTCTTCAGTCAAAACAAAGCGTTGTCAACTTGCTTAATTGTGGTCTCTTAAATCTGATGATTACTTAGATTCCTTTTACTAGTTCTATTTCCTGCTTAGTTCTATTTCTATTTAGATGCTGAATGTTTGGCATGGTCTAATTGAACAATGTTCTGAATTAGTGAATGCCTATTTAAAATGTACAATAGTAAAGAGAAAAGATTGACCATAGTCACTCTTACCCAAATCACTAGTGCAGGCAGCAAGCAGGACTTCTATATCATTGCATGGGCGACAAGAAGCTAGAAAGTAAAAAGAAATATATTAACTTTAAGCCTTTTAGACTTCCCCTTATAATAAATGCAATGATGTCTGTTAGATGCAAGCACCATCTTAATAGTTCAAAAACGTACTGTCAAAAGGGGACTTCTCAGTGCATTGTGCCATGCTAGGCCCTCACCTGCCAAGAATGAGGCACATTAATTTAGTCATGAACATAGTTTTAAAACTATTACTGGAGTGAAGAAAGGACTTGTTAAACAGATCAGCTGTAGCTGGAAAATACATTTGCATATTAACATACAGTGTTTGGAAAGGACAAAGCAGCCATTCCCTGACACATTCAACCCACAATGGACTTTTGATCACCAGACGATGAAGATGGGGGAGCTCGCATTCCAGGTTGACTGATAAGATGGCCGAATACACAAACGGACATGGTCAAACTAGTCAGTCACATGACTAACTTGCTGGGCAACCTGAGTTTTATGAATTTGTACAAACAGTTTGGGGAGAAAGCAGAATGTTCCTGGACTGGGAAGATCTCTCCTGGCTTGCTCGCCACAGTCTCTCCTGTCTGCCTGCTCCCATCTCTTTCTCACAAGCCTCTGAATCCACTCAAGACACATGAACCCCAAGAAAGAAAAGTCTCCTACAGTGAACAAGGTTTAAGAAGAATACTGGGCCCCAATGAAAAGCAAGATCTACCTACAATCAGGACTCTACAGTGAGCTCAAAGAACCATAACAAAAACTCTTCAGATATTGCCTCAAATTTTTCCACTTTATTCTTCTCCTCTTTTCTGTCTCTATTTGCAAGTCTGTATCGTGTATGCATGCTAGTGTGGGCGCGTTGTGTATCTATAGGCATTAACCAAATTAGAGTTTAAGTTAAGTTTAATAAATTTTAACTTTTCTTCTTTAAACCTAAGAAAGCCTGTTCATGGTGGTTTCTTTGCCTTATAGTTGGAAAGCAATGATCAAGGGGGAGCTAAAAACATGGTGTATTTAAAATTAAACCCTGTTACAGTAAGACCAGGTGAAGGCTGAGAGGGACCCCTAGACACCTTTCTCACCTGGTCATAACAATTGTAAAGAATATCTGACCTTAGGTTTTCTTATGTTGTCATGCCTCATCTTGTCATGCTGTTACTAATCCATTTGTTCAGACAAAGAGCTGCTATAAACAGTACTTCTGTTATAAACAGAAAAGCATTACTGCTGACCCATTATTATGTGTTGGAAAACCCTAAATCCCAAATTAACTTGATTAATTGTGCAATATTTCACTAACACTGAATCACAGTACTGAAGTTAATTCGAGAGTCTGCTTCTAGGTTCCCACATTTAAATGGCTTAGATGTGGAAAGCTCAACATTCAGTAAAATGTTGGCATAAAATTGCTGTGTAGATTTACCCATGTATGGTTTTTGAATGTCATCTTAAAAGGACAAGCAATTCTTTAACTGGATAACTAACTACAAAGGCACAAAAAAAATCCTGAGGAGTTCTGTACAAGGGGAATTCAAAATGATTTATGTTTGTCTTCTGCAAGTTTCCTAAAAGGGTCGAATCACTACAATGTCAAGTTTTCAATCATGCTGTGGTCCAGTACCTTTTGCAATGTGTATGTTTATGATAATTTAGTAAAAACTTATTTGTAGCAGCAAAAGTGATTACTGAGACTGTGAAATCATTTCCCACTGCATCGCCATCTCATACAAACACAGTAAAGCACCTCATAGCACACTTTGCCACATGACACAGGCTTTTTAGATAATACTTAAGAATTGAAAGATTGATTCCTAATCTTCAGCAGAATGAGAAGCTAATGAAGCCTTCAATGAGGACAGTTATTATTTCCAGGATGCCAGGATTAATAATTCAAAATATGAAGATAACCTTCTCAACAGGACATCAGATTCAATCAGCGACATTAGCATTTTGTAAAAGCTTTCTATTTATTGCATAGGCCAGAAAGAAAAAGAATTAAAGAAACAGAACTAGTTCGTTATTTGTGAGAGACTTCAACTGAGAAGAGCACATGCCAGTGAATAAAGATATTGCATTGTTAAAAATGCAGAACATGCTTTAATTATTGATGTGTTCTCTCGGAAAGAATTAAAGGTTTTTGTGGTCAGTCATTTTTTTCCATTACTGACCCAAAAATCAAACTGGTTTCCAATTCCTCCAGGTCTGCTTTCCTTACTGTCCCTAAATCAAATCAATTGAAGGCAACCAAAGGCTTCCACACAATAGATAAAGAAACACATTATGGATCTCTAAAGCATAGACACTTACAATTCGGAGTTATTTCTAGTATAATGTGGGCATTGTCTGGAGTCCACAGTGAATTCTGCTGGGGATTACTTTACGGATACTGACAGCATCCTGCAGTAACCTGACTCAGGCCCTAACCACCGCTCATGAGCCGCTGTATTCACTGCTTGACAGAAGGATGTAATTACATCATTCCGCACAAGCCAGCAGTCGTGTTGCAGCTGCTTTGAATGACTTGCCCTCTGAACCTGATGTTTCTGAAAGTACATGATGCTGCTAACAATAGGCAGCACTTGTTGGCCAACATACTTTGTGAATAGGTCTTCCCAAGGGGCAGCAACTATTTGTCACCAGAATGGCATAATGGCTGAGACCTTAGCAGGTGAGCACTTTCCCTGCAGATTCCTCAACCCTAATTAATTAAATGGTTAACAGAGAAGGAAAGTCGAGAGAATACTTTATATGTATGTGGGTTTCCATTCGGGATAGCAATTTTTGTTTAAAAAGTCAAAGAATATTTTCATGAACATTTTTGAACATTCAATAGAATCGCACAGTACTTCAAAAATCAAGTATTTCCCCTACACTTTTCTTTCACTTTTACCACTGAGCTTAACTGTGTACTGCTAGTCACCATAATCCCCAGATCTGTAGGATTAGAAAAGCTGGTTGTTCTGAAGTGCTGCAGACTTAACTTTAAGAACAGTAATACTATGCCAAAAGCCATTAAAACATCAAGTTTAAAATCTGGTCTATTTCCATTGAATGCCCAAGTTATATTTTAACAGAAATCTTTGGAAGGCACAATGTGATAGCAGCTAAAAATTGAACATTCCGGAATGAAAGCAATAATTGAGTTCTGATGAAGCATCTACATCATAAAATGTTATCCAGTTTTAATAATGCAGACAGACCACCATTTTCTGTTTTTATTTCATGCATTATTTCTTTATACTTCAGCCCACCATCCCCCCCATCCCTTGGAGTTCTTAGATAATGCTCAACAACAGATTATGAAAGACCAGACTTTCAAACAAAACCAATACATCAACATTCCAGCGAGGCCTTGAATAACTAGCCTTCGTAACTAGCCACGCCACCAAAACAAATTGATACAATTCAGATCATGCCTGGCTCGAGTTCTTGGTGAATATTTTTCCTGTGTTTCCTGCACTGGCTTCGGTCACCTCATGAAATGCTGAAATGAATATAGGGTTGGCCTCTGCACTGTTGAATCACTGGGAGGCAAATTTGTTAGTAATTGATGATTCTGCAAGTAAATCAAACATCAAAATATCCATAGAATTTTATTCTCTCACATATTACAGCTTATATGTTCTTATCTTAGTAAAATATGGTTCTGTCTGTTGCGTTTAAGTCAGTGTTAAAGAAATAGTAATCTTTACTCAATTGTTTTCATAATTTGCTCTGCCTTCCTCTGAGATTACATTACTTTTTAAAAAAACAGTCAGTTGCAATTCTGATCTCGTCACTCCCACCTCCCTCCATATCAGCAGAGGAAAGAAAAAGATATTGCGCTTGTTGTACCACCAGTAACTCCCGCAGCGTTAGCCTGTAAAATAGAGTAAGGCTGCAGTTTGGTGGCAAAATGCAGTCAAGCTGTGCTCACCCTACACACACTGAAAACTCTGCCTTGACAGGTCAACAGGAACACAACTAAAAATTAGATCATAGATGCTGGAAACACAACATTAATGATTGTACCTTTCATGACAATTAGTCAATAGTTATTTTAAGCAAAGCAATTGCCAATAGGTCCAAAATAAAGGTCCAAAATGCATTCCTTTTGAACTGGGATGCAAGCAGGCTTTTTGACAGAGGGCAGGTTCGCAGATTTCTTTCTGTCTGTCAACAAAGTTCTACGTGTTTCTGTATTCATTGAATTGCTGGCATGCTATTTCTGTTGCTGTATTCTAACGACGCACTTTCTGCGATGATAGTCACCTACCCAAGTGACAGCAGCACTTTCTTTCAGAAGTTAGGAAAATGGCCCCTTGGGGGATGTGTTATTATTTAACAGTAGCTGCAGGGGGTCACTGCGAGTGTGTCAATATTTACAGAAGGTCGCCCAAACAAAAAAGTTTGAATGTCTGTCATAATAGCATATTTTTCAAAAACAAAACTCGTCATGCCTCAAGATGCTTTGAACTCTGTTTCCTGCTTGTCGAATTTTATTTTAATAACCTCTAAAGTGCAAACTACAGACTCAACAAACTGAGGTAACTTGGCAGCACATTAACATTGGGCTTAATAAATGCCTGTGATTGGACGTCAGCTACCTAATATACAAACTAGAATGTCCAATATAAACTGTGCAGTGTAGATGCATACACAAATTAACACACACATTCTTACACATACACAGACATTTGCATACTGACACACAAACACATACACAAACACACAATCATATAGACAACTCATAATACACATACACACATACAGACATTCATAGTACACATATACACACACATAAACAAACACACAAATGCATACAGATTCCCACAACACAAAGGCACACCTATACAAAGTCACACACAGGCAGAATGGAAGCTTTTAAGGTCAGACCATGGCTGAATTTTCTCCCTATGTTTGTGTGACTAGGAATTTCATTAAACTCAATTAATGCTCAAAGTCACAGCCTCTAACTTGTTGAAAAACTAAAATGTAGGTTTAGTAGATCTGAGTGTTTTTATTGTCTCATATTATATCTTTATATTCTTATGTTCCTCTATCAATAATTTGTGAATTGCAGTAGTGCAGTCATTTTTTCACCTCTGATGACAGATATCATCTGTTATATTGAAATTTCAACATCACATTATCGTTTTTTTATATTGCTGAAAGTATTCCCATCTCTATGCCATAAGACAAGAACCATTTTTTAATTGAATGAAAGGGGAACAAAGTGTATATGTTGTCTCTTCTTTGGCCTCTTTGTCTCGAGAGACAATGGGTAAGCGCCTGGAGGTGGTCAGTGGTTTGTGGAGCAGCACCTGGAGTGGCTATAAAGGCCAATATTAGAGTGACAGACTCTTCCACAGGTGCTGCAGAAGAAATTGTTTGTCGGGTCTGTTACAAAGTTGGCTCTCCCTTGCGCTTCTGTCTTTTTTCCTGCCAACTGCTAAGTCTCTTCGACTCGCCACACTTTAGCCCCGCCTTTATGGCTGCCCGCCAGCTCTGGCGATCGCTGGCAACTGACTCCCACGACTTGTGATCAATGTCACAGGACTTCATGTCACATTGTACAGCACAATAAACAGGGGTTGATTCTAGGTCTTATGGAGTTGTTCAGTATATTCCTAACTTGAAAGCACCCTGGTCAGGCTGGCCCATTTGAATTAGTTCTATAAATAGTGACTCATATTGGATAATGTAATTATTTAAAAGTCCATCTCATTCAAACATGAACCCTACAAACTTGTCATATCTATTGCTAACTAAGTACCAATTGATGATGGCATTATGTATGATGCAACATCAACACAGTCCAAAATATTACCGTACTAGCGTAAGTTTCAACTTCACAAAGTGCTCTTCAAGATGACATCCTATACAAAGAATGCTTCATATCAGTCCTGTACTGCACAGATAGTTTCAATCCTATATGACAAAATTTAAACAAGCCACATAGAAGCTTGCTCAATTCGATTATGAAAAAGGATTGGTTTAATATAATACATGGTTACTATGGAAGTGGTCACCTGTTTGGTTAAAAAACATTCACAGAACTGGTTTGTGGTTAAGTGCTGCATGAAAGGTTTGCAGTACAAAAACAGACTGAGAAATCATAAAATGCTTATAATCTCAATGTTGACAATATTGACTGCCTTATGTTCCATCAGTTTCCTGGAAAAGTATTTGGATAAGCAAACATTTGGGTAAATCTTGTATGTCAAATATCTCGTGCTGCAGGTTAGTTCCCTTTCCAGGATCCATGAAATACCTCAGATAGAATCAGGATCTCTTAGCAGCTACTCAACTACAGTCAGTGCTGATTTCAGCCAGGACAACACTGGAGCACAACAAAGTGGTCTAATGTCCGCCGACTAGGGAGCAGAAGAGTGGAGGGGTGTGGAGGGGTTGGGGAGGGGGATGGTTGGGGAATGGAGGAATCAACCATGGTTCCCTCACCTGATCAGTATCAAGTGCTCCCTCCTGGAAATGACATGTGTGGACATTTTGTGAGACTAGGATCACATTCAGCTCCAATACAGACCATTGCCAAATAGCTGAAAAACACTCACTTTGCAGGCTCGCACATAATGAATGGCCACTCAGATAAAATAAGGGTTGTCAATGTTGGCACAACTAACAATACCCAACCTGACCCATTAACTTCAGCAGAATTGGGGAGAAAAGAAAGGGGAGTAAAAAAAGGGGCACAAATCAATACTCAAATTATTTGCCTAAAATATATTTCTTGTACCTTATCTAACACCCTGCACATGGAAAAAAAAATTCCCCTTTTCCATTCCTTTGCCCCCATTTTTTATAGCACTGAATCATTTGACATCTAAAAGGCTATGCTGCTAGTTTAATTTATTTTCAAGGAAGTGCCATCTTACTATTCCTTGTCTAATCACCTCTTCATCATAACAAAATGTGAAAAATGGAGAATAGAATTAATGTTGTAGTTCTAGATGAATCATCACATACAGAGTGTAAAAACAAATCTTCACCTTGTCTTATGGCTCCCACTAAGGTATCTGAAAGTAGCTCAGTTTGATCCAGCCAACAGAATATTATTGCACAAATCAAGCTTTGCATGAACAGACAATAAGGGGATTCTTTGATATCATCGCAAAAGTGCATCAAAAAATGAAGCCACTGGCACAAAATTGTAAAGTTGGCCGTGGTGGATCCACAGGCAATTGCTACGAAAGGTCTCACTGACTAGTGTCCAGTTAGAGCATCATATAACCAAATAACTTCCTGGAAGATAATATGTCAGGGGCAGGATGTTCTTCCTTCTTTACAACATTGCTTTGATCTTCCTGTGTGGCATCAATGGTTCAACATGTCAGCTTCATCCAATGAGCCACAGCAATAGTTAGGATGTGGAAATCTATTATTCCACGATAAAAGCATTACTTGAATTTTCCAGTCTAACACTATATTTCTAAAATTAGGAATTGTTCACATTGGAATCAATGGCAAACACAGATTCTGACAGCACTTTTAATTTATCAGTTATGACCAAGGTGGGAGAAGTACACTGTCTTTTCTAGTTCCACTTCTCCACAGGTCACGACATACATTTAAATGTTTACCCAGTTACCGATACGGTCAATCATATATATGGGGAGAAAGCGGGAACAGGGTACTGGGTTTGGACGATCAGCCATGATCGTACTGAATGGCGGTGCAGGCTCGAAGGGCCGAATGGCCTACTCCTGCTCCTATTTTCTATGTTTCTATATTCTATTCTTCAGCAGTTCACCCTGTAAAGGCAGTAATACTAATACTTAATCCCCTGGTTGAAATGTTTGGGTCTTGGCATACTTATCTGCCCATTTCTCATGGTTGTTTAGGAAACTTTAATGTGCTCCTTTTCAGGCTTTCATGAGCCGCTCCCGGAACACGGATACTTAATCTATCGCAGAAGATTCATCCCTCTATACTAAAAACTTTTCTTTCATTTGATGTAGAGGACCTCTTATCTCATGTCCATAAACTAATTCAAAAGGACTAAAACCAGTAGACTCATTAGGTGAATCCCTAGTAACAAACAAAAAGAATTCTAGCCCTTTATCCCAATCATGGGGATATTCATGACAGTATGCCCTGATCATCATTTTGAGGGTCTGATGGTACCATTCTAAAGCCCCTTGTGTCTGTGGGTGGTATGCTGAAGACTTTAACTGTGTTGTACTCAAATTATTCATAACTTCCTGGAAAATTTGAGACATAAAATTGGAACCTTGATCCGAGTGACCCTCAATCAGTAATCCATATCTCGTAAAGAACTGGGTTAACTTCCCTAGCACTAGCTTAGCAGAAATTGCTTTCAAGGGAATGGCCTCTGGGAACCAAGTATATATTGATGTCCTGCTTTTGTTTTCAGTAATGGTCCTACACAGTCTACCAGCACCCTACTAAATGGTTCCATAAAAACTAGTATAGGAATTAGAGGTGCCGGTTTTATGGCATGCTGTGGTTTTCCCACAATCTGGCACGTTTTACAAAACTGCACCACGTCCTCGGAAAGACCTGGCCAGTAAAAATGTCAACTTATAGATGATTGGGTCTTTCGGATCCCCTCATGTTCCACCATAGGAATTTCATGGGCTATCCTTAATATTTCCTGACGATACTTGGGCGGTACCACTATCTGATGAACAACCGTCCGGTTTTCGTCCACAGGTCTGTGAGGTGGTCTCCATTTCCTCATCAGAATCCCATTTTTAACATAGTAGCCTTCTGGAACTCCTTTTGCCTCAGCTTCAGTTAGAGCCAATTGTGCCATTTTATTTAACTCTGGATCAGCTTGCTGACCCTTGACCAGAGAAGACTTACTGAACATTTCCTTCGGATTATCCAAATCCCCCAAAAAAGTTTCAGATATTCAGCTATCTGTCTGTGGTGCCAATCTGGCCTCCAACAATGGAACTTGTTAAGCCATTGCTCGGGTCATTACACATGAAGGAAAAATTCCTGGAACCTTTTCCTGCAACAGTCGTCTCTTTAACTTCACTTGGCTTTTCCGTGACTAAGCTTCTGTGGAGAAGCTACTACCTTCGCTTCGGCCAAATTATTCCCCAGGAGTAGGCCAACTCCATTTACAGGCAAACTATGGAGAACACCTACAGTTACGGTTCCAGACATTAGGTCACACTTCAGGTGCACCTGATACAAAGGTACGGGTATATACTCCCCGCCAATACCATTCACAAAAACCTTGTCATTCAGTGCGCTCTCTGGTGGAAAAGTTATGCCTTTCCCGAGCAAAAGAGTTTGGGTGGCTCCTATATTCCTAAGTATAACTATAGGTTTACCTGCCTCAATTGAGGGACAAGCAGTAACTTTTCCTTTTGACAAGAATTCCCTGTAACTCTCAGGTGTCTTGTTCACGCGCCCCGCACCCACAGTGGTTTTTTTATTTGGCCTTACAGCTGAAGTCAGAGCTATAGCTTAATCTGTCGTACTCTCGGTCAGGGCCCCCTCTGCATTGGCCTTGTGTACCGGGGCGGCACAGTGGCGCAGTGGCTAGCACTGCAGCCTCACAGCTCCAGAAACCTGGGTTTGGTTCTGGGTACTGCCTGTGTGGAGTTTGCAAGTTCTCCCTGTGACTGTGTGGGTTTTCTCCAGGTGCTCCGGTTTCCTCCCATTTGCCAAAGACTTGTGGGTTGATAGGTAAATTGGCCATTGTAAAAAATTGTCCCTAGTGTAGGTAGGTGGTAGGAGAGTTGTGGTATGTGAGGGAAAAGTTGGATTAATATAGGATTAGTATAAATGGGTGGTTGATGTTCGGCACAGACTGAAGGGCCAGTTTCGTTGCTGTATCTGTCTGTGACAATGAATAAGCCCCATGAGTTTACCTTGCAACTTTCTGCATGAAGGTGTCCCATCTTTTGGCAATGGTAACAGTTAGACTTGTGGACCTCACTTCCACCCTCAGCATCTTCCTTTCTGGCCTGAGGAGGAAATCCCCGGGGCGTTGTCAGCTGTCCTTTCCTGTTCCCGGTACTTGCCTGCCTTTTACCCTCCCACCTCCCTTTCACCCTCCCACCTTCTATCCTTCTCAAGTTTGTGGTGGTGATGGACAAAGGGTTTGGGCTTGTAAACAAGCTCGTAATCATTAGTGCTTTCCACTGCCTGTCTGGCTGTTGAAACCTTCTGGTTCTCTACATGGGCTCTTACTAACGGAGGGAGTGAATTTTTAAATTCTTCCAGGAGAATTATTTCTCTAAGGTTTTCATACACGGCCTCTACCTTTAGTGCCTGCATCCAATGATCAAAATTATTTGCTTTACCCTCTCAAATTCTATATAAGATTATCCAAGCTGTCTCCTGAGGTTCCAAAATTTCTTCCTCCATGCTTCAGGGACCAACTCATAAGTAGAAAGGATAACCATTTTTGCTGTCTCATAATCTGCAGAAGCCTCCTCAGAAAGCATGGCATAAACTTTATAAGCTGTGCCCATCAACCTGCTTTGCATAAGCAGTGTCCAACTTTCCTTCAGCCACTTCATCTGTCTGGCTATCTTTTCAAAAGAAATGAAAAATGCCTCTATGTCCCTTTCCTCAAACTTTGGGAGGGCTTGTACAAATTTAAACAGCTCTCCACTGGGTTCTGGGCTGGAGTCAGATCTTGCCTCACCCGAATTTTCCTTGGAGCCAAGGCCACTCTTTTGACTTAGTTCCAGCTTTTTAAACTTTGAATTCCCTTTCTTCTCTTTCTCTTTGAAATGCTCTCTCTTTTGCCCTTCCCTCTCTGCAAAGTTCCAGTTTTTTCCATTGTCAATTCTCTTTCCTGCTCAAGTTTAAATTTTTCCAATTCTTTTTCCTGCTCAAGATTTTTCATTTCCAATTGCAACTGAATCCTAGCTAATTCAAATGTACTATCATCTGGTTCACCTTTTTCCTCTTCCAATTTCAAATGGTATGCTATTACCTCAATTATATCTGCTTTCTGAGCACCTAGGTTTAACTCAAATACCAACTTTTCTGCCAATTCCTTTAGTCTAACCTTGGTTAAGTTTCTCAAATCACTCACGGATACATCCTCCTTCCCCTGAAATGTCGTAACAACTGACAAAAGACATTCCGGTAGTGTAAACTTTACTCTAATGCACAAGAAACCAGGTTTTTACTTTTCCTCTATTCAATTATTATTTCCCCACTTACAATTGCATATTGTCAGCTTTTGCGTTATCTGCACAGAGCCCCCAATTATATGCTACGACCAAGGTGGGAGGAGTACACTGTCTTTTCTAGTTCTACTTCTCCACAGGTCACAACATATATTTAAATGTTTACCCAATCACCGATGCAGTCAATCTTTATCCCATTACAAAACATACCAACCAGGTTTCTTTGACAAACAACAAAATTAACCGTTTATTATCAAACACGTCTTCTCCAGTAATGAAGCAAAGCATTGACACAAATTGAAATATGAAAGTTCCCTTTTTAAATTTCACACACAAACACACACACAAATACAGAAATTCTCTCTGCAGTGATCTGTTACAAAAAAAAGACAAAAAAAAACTTGTTAATTCCTGGAAAAAAATGAAAAGATATGGAAGGATGTCAGTTGTCCCTTTTGGTCTGGCATCCTGGGTATACGGAGACGGGTCACTGGGATCTTTTATGAAGCACTTCTTTTCAGGCGGCATTGAGAATTAATCTGGCAGGTTTTCCCAGCTTCTCAGGAAAGATGCAACACCAGGGATTTTAGTTCTCAGGCACTGGACTTTTGCAGGGTTTCTTCAAAGAGGTAGCAGAAAGTCAACCTCCTGTCCGCCATAAACCTTGACATGTGGCTTCTCTGTAAACATCTTTCCCAGATCACCAAGGTTTCTGTTGTTTACTGAGCTTAAAGCACATGATTTACAGCACGGGTTATTTTCAAACAACATCTCAAGTGCCCTTTCAGTGAACTTGGTTTAAAAAAAACACATCCATGGAATCTGTTCAGTTTCAACATAAGTCCTCAAAATTTTTTTTAAAATGGAAGCACTTCCATAACAATATGTAAAACTGAATTGCAAAGAAGCTTTGTGCTAAAAATCAGTTTATATCAGGGGGATGGTGGCGTAGTAGTAATGTCACTGTACTATTAACCCAGAGACCCAGGCCAATGCCTTAGGGACATGGGTTCAAATTCCACCATGACAGCTGGTGGAATTTAAATTCAATTAATTATTAATTTCAGTTAATTAAAAAAATCTGAATTTCAAAGCTAGTCTCAGTATTGGTGCCATGAAACCATCATCGATTGTTGTAAAACCCCAACTGGTTCACAAATGTCCTTTAGGGAAGGAAATTTGCCGTCCTTACCTGGTCTGGCCTACATGTGACTCCAAAGCCGCAGCAATGTGGTTGACTCTTAACTGCTCTCTGAAATGACCCAGCAAGTCACTCAGGTGTCAAAGGGAATTAGGGATGGGCAACAATTGCTGGCCTTGCCAGCGACCCCTACATCCCACAAAAGAATAACAAAAATTATGATAGAGTCAATAGTTTCGACCCTATTTTAGACAGGACATGCTACAGCGACACTGATTTAATCTGACAAGTTATCTGCTCCCCAGTCCACATTAATTAAAGATGAAATGTAAGCACTGGATTCAAAGACAGTATCAGACTCGTCAAATCAGGACTGTCTGATACAATTCAAAATGAACAAATCATCAATTTGAACTAAGGTCTGTGTACCAGCAAGCAATATGTTCTGTTTACACAACAGTTGTAAATCTGTAATAAAAGCAGAAAGTACTGGAAATACTCCACAGATCCGGCAGCATGTTTAGAGATAGAAACAGAGTTAACTCTGATGAAAGATCACAGATCAGAAATGTTGGGCTGGATTAACCCAATTGGGTCACGATTCAGATGTCAGCCTCAATTTCAGGTCAGGAAGCTGGAAGTGGAGTACTGACGGTCGAAATCTTCCCAAAGATGGCCAATTAAGAAGCCAGCTCTAGAAACCCTATTCACTTAAGGAGGGCGGATGGACCAGGGAAGCGGGAGACCCACGCAGAGGGCCTCCAGCTGGCAATCCGACTGGGGTAGGTGGGCACTGCTGAGGCAGGCAGGTGAATGACAGGGCATCTCAACATGGAGGCACCCTCAATTGCCTGCGGAGAAGTCAACAAACAAAGACGCCTGAAGCTAGTTGAGCTATTGAGGCAGAGGGGAAACCCCTCCGCAGGAGCAGCAACAGAAAAGGTTGTGGCCTTTGATCCCATGGCCTCATCATTGATCATTGGGCATGGAGCCTCCTGCTGCCAGGAGGCCGCCTCCACTTATCTGGTGGCCACCACACTCGGTGGTGGGGGAGTGGGGGGAGGCTTCTCCAATGGTGGGAAAATAGCAGGGCTATTGCAAAATGCCCCCTAAATGAGGCCTCAATTGCCCTAATTGGCTGCCTGCCTCCGTGCAGCGGGCAGCCAACCCTGGTCTCAGCCCACCCCGGGAAAATCCCCCGGAGACAGGAATGCATCAGGGAGCCGTCCCAACACGGCTCCCCCATTTTTCCAGCCCACCCACCTCCAACCCAGTCTCCACGGGGCCAGGAAAATTTGGCCGTGAACTCTGTTTCTCTCTCCACAGATGCTGCCTGACCTGTTGAGTATCTACAGCATTTTCAGTCTTTATTTCAGATTTCCAGCATCCACACTATTTTGCTTTTGTAGATGTAAATGTGTGTTTATTCTGAATGACCTGGTATTGCCAATTTAAAAATTCCATCCAAACCCTGCGGGACAAGTCATTCTAAAGTTTAACTCAAAGTAAGGATTGCCAGCTCCTGTTATTGGTTTCCATATACCTCTGAGCATGGACTGGGTTTCGAAATGAGGCACTAGTTTGGAATATTCCAAAAAGTTATGGGTGTTAAGTTGAAATCAGACACAGTCCGCCTCTTACTAAATGTAGGTCTGCCAGCACAAAATGAACTTGGAATTGAAACTGTTGTTGGAAAGGATGCTCTAGAGGAGGGCTTGAGCTGTGCTGTTGGGCAGAACAAATTGACCTTTTACCCCCTCAAAAAACCCCATGGCAACACTGATTCAGACCTCGGCCCTGCATCACTGCGGT
Source organism: Heterodontus francisci (assembly GCF_036365525.1). Taxonomy (NCBI): domain Eukaryota; kingdom Metazoa; phylum Chordata; class Chondrichthyes; order Heterodontiformes; family Heterodontidae; genus Heterodontus; species Heterodontus francisci. The sequence goes on along the minus strand of NC_090396.1, from coordinate 34,082,058 downwards.
ACACTAAAAAGTACTTAATAGGTGTTTAAAATGCTGAGGGGTTTTGATAGAATAAATAAGGAGAAACTGTTTTGACTGGGAAATGGGTCGGTAACCAAAAGGACACAGATTTAAGATAATTGACAAAAGAACCAGAGCAGAGATGAGAACTTATTTAGCGCACCAAGTTGCTATGATCTGGAATGCATGGCCTGAAAGGGTGATGGAAGCAGATTTGTTGGTAACTTTCAAAAGGAATTGAAGATATACTTGAAAAGGAAACATTTACAGGGCGATGGGAAAAGAGCAGGGGAGTGGGACAAATTGGATAATTAACATCCAGAACATCGGAGATAACTCCCCTGCTCTTCTTTGAAATAGTGCCATGGGATTTTTTACATCCACCTGAGTGGGCAGACAGGGCCTTGGTTTAACGTCACATCCAAAAGATGGCACCTCCGACAGTAGGTGGAAGTTCTATTGAATCAGAATTCCTGAAAGTTTTAAAGTCACTGAAAATCTCTCTTGCTCATAACCAGACACTGCTAGGCATTAACTGGAACTTCAAATAATGTTCCAGATTTATTGCATTTAACTAACTCTCAAGATGAAAAATTTGATAAATTATAATTGAAGTGCAGCCTAGCATAACAGTTATTTTTGATTCTAGTCCCTTTCGCTATACTGTATGATTATTAACTAATCTGTTGATTCCATCTTAAATTTAAAGTTGAGAGGAAAAACACAAAATCAGACATCTGAATGCTTCCACTTCACTGGAAGAAACTCCACTAGCCTGTCCAATTTATAAAATTTGTAAGGATGCCCTGATTGAACAAGTTTTATGAACATAATAAATGTTTTGGAAAGAGCAATGTATGAAGCATTAACTAGACGGAAAATATGTACTCTACAAATACACAAATGTGTCTGTGTTCAGGTCAGCAAATTCAAGCTGATTTCAGGTAAGTATACCTGAGTATTTCCTTCAAAGGTCACTGCTAACTAAAATGATTGCATGCCAAAATCTCTCAGTGGTCGATCATCAGCTATTTCTAACCAACCAGATATTGTATTACTAGTCCTGTGTTGCCAAGGACCTAGATACTTTAATATTTTCAACCATTCTTTGTCGATGGGCATTCAGCACCTGCAAGGTCAAAATAAACCTCAGGGCATTCTTAAATGACCCAAGTTTAAAGATGTTATCAAAACCTCTAAAAGTTAGATTGCTGATTGCTATTAAGATTTCACCACAGTTTATGGAGGTTTATTCTGGGTCAGCAAGAGGGGAATGTGATTAAATATCTGAGAAATGTTATAGGAATAATTTAGTGGATCCAGGTGTTGTGACTTGCAACTATTGCACATGAATCCTGTAATTAAATAGTGTTCATAGAACTGCAGGATTTTTGCAGGGCCGAAGGAGGTTAGTCAGCCCATCATGTCTGTGCCAGTCTTCTAGAAGAGCTACTCACTTAGTCCCAATTCCCCGCCCTTTTCTTACACTCTTTTTAAGGTTTTCTTTTTCAAATATTTATCCTTTTCCTGTTTACAAGTTACTATGGATTCTGCTTCCACTTCTGTTTCTGGTGGGATAATCTATATCCTGACAAATCGCAAGATATTTCTTTTCCCCAGGCACTCCCTTTATTGTTTTTGGGACGATCTTGAACTTATTCCCTCTATTTACTCATTAGTGGAAGTAGATTTTCCATATTTAGCTTATCAAAACATTCATAATTTTGGACACTGATATTTGATCTTTCTTTAATCTTCAATGCTCTATTGAAGAGTCAAAGTTTTTGTAGTCTGTCCTCATAACTAAATCCATTCATCAGCAATGTGCAAGGAGAAAACACCCTAGGCTGAGGAATTCTGACTAAACTGGAGCCAACAGGGTTAAATTAAAAAACAAATCAGATCTTGTTTAGGGTTATCTTTTATACAGTTTAAAATCCTAATGGAATTTTAACAATATTTCACTGGAATTGAGATTAAAAATGATTCGATGGAGAATATGGCCACAAAATGATTAAACTTTCACCTTGTTTTTGCACTGTGTAGAACATTGTATCATAGGCCCATATAGGGAGTGACCAGTCACTGCATCCCATTCTATATTTAATGGCAGTCACCCTCTTTGGGCTGGATCTTGCTCTCCCACTGCTGGGAGCAGCAGCAGGTGCAGAAAATGGCATCTGCCACTCATGGGCCCCGCGCCACCGCAATCTTGTGTCTGGCAGGCACTTTGTATATGCACAGAGAATCCCCCCCCCTTGCCAACCCAAATCACATCGTTGGGGGGGGGCGGGGGGGAGCGGCCTTGGCGATGTCGTTCATGGCATCACCTGTTGAAGGAGCAGGTGCTGGCTCCATTTTTAAAAGGCTGCCAGCCCTGCCAACAGCACAACAGAACACAGAGTTCACCCCTTCCCCACCTTGGTGGCACCAGCTTTCCCTGGACAGGAAAATGAAAGCGTGTGAGTGCCGCATGTCCCGCTGAAGATCGGGAGCTGAAGGTAAGATTGCTGCGGATTACATTTTAATTAATGCAAGGATGTAATTTAAATATGTAAACTCGGGTCCCGTCGCAGAGCGGCAGAGGGGCCGCCACGGAGCTTCACCGCCACCGGGAAGACCAGACCCAGCAATCCCAACATCAGATTCCGTGGCGGGCCACTGCTGCCCCGATTTTCCGGCACCCCTCCCCCACCCCCCATTCCCCCCCACCATGGAACCCGACACAGGGCTGGGAACAAAATCCTTTGTTTTAATAACCAGAAATGTGGATAGTACTCCATTAAAGTCACTAATTCAGAAACCATCAAAATGAATGAGACAAAAGAACCAACTATTCAAGGCAGTAGTCAAAAATGGGATGGTGTTCAAAAATGAAACACCAGCATGATTGTATTTTATAATTTGACCTATTGAAAGTTTTGGGATATTACAGTGCTTGTTCAGCTGTGGTATCTCATTACTAAGCTCATCCTTATACTAAATTATACCGTTGCTACCAGATGAACCTGTTGAGGCTTCTTTAACTTTCCTTTTGATGAACAGTCAAATGGAGAAAGGACAGTTCCAAGTGCCCATACTTTCAAAAGACCATCAAAGCCTGGTGAAAGGAGCTCATTTCTGGTATTTGGTTAACTCCAGATGATACATTTCTTCTTCCCCATTTACTTCAAAGAATTCCCTCCAACAGCAAACATGTCATCTAAAACAACCCTGTAAAGTAAACAAAGCAACACCAGTACTGTTGAAGGCCCCCAAAACTTCTCAAGGAAGAGCAGGTTGGGGAGACTTGTTAGGTACCCACAATACTGGCTGATGGGTGGCAGATACAGCAATGGCTGCTAGCAGAAAATTGAAGGGAGTTAAAGGAAGAAAACATAGAAACAGGAAATAATTTACATTTATATCGCACCTTTCATGTCCTAAGGACTTTCCAGAGTGCTTCATAGTGACTATACTATAAGAAAAAGTGGCAGCCAATCTGCATACAAGTTTCCACAAACAGCAATGAGATTAAGTGAGCAGATATTCTGTTTTAAGTGATATTGGTTGGGGGATAATTGTTGGCCAGGACATCAGAAGAACTTCAATACTCTTCTTTGCATAGTGCCAGGGGATCTTTTACAATCTATTTAGCTTCTATATTGGTTCCAGCTACACATGGACTGTCCTTTCAGGCCTGCAATAGACCTTTCTCCAGTACCATAAGTGGAGCAGGGGATGGGATGTCCTGGTTAGAATGGCAGTCACAAGCATGGCTTTGCATTAGCTGTGCATGCATAAATCTTGCACACCCATAAATATCTGTTGTTGTCAAATCCTCTCACAGACAGATTTGGCAACAAGGGAACCAAATATATTTTTGCAACTGGCTTCTGTAATAGAAATGTGGCTTGTGTCATTGAGGTGGCAAGACAAACAGGTAGCCCAATGCGTTGAAGCACCACAAGATGAAACTCTTTGATCCAGCAAGGGCAAGGAATTAAAAACCAAGTGGGTCTATAGCATGGGCTGAAGATTTTGTGATAGCTACTTTGCTTTAAGCCCTTTGAGCATATTTCACATACAGTTCAACAAAAGGGGGTGATTACCCAAAAGTTACTCTTCACATCTGCTGTTCACCTAATTTAAGGTTAGTTTTATATCATGCATTCTTGAAAATAAACCACGAAATCACTAAATTGTCCCTAAATTATTTATCTTTGCATATCTTTGCCGGACTGTATACATCAGCACCCTCACTATTACAGTGGTACAGACAAGGCTGATTCAGCAACACGAATCGAGTTGGAATACAATTTTATTTTTGTTTGTTTATTCTAGGAACTAGAAACATCGGACTGCGCATATTTTAGAGTAGGATTGGAAATTATAAGGCATGTAATTTTCAAGATGCATTATGAAATCGCAATGTCTATATTTTGAATATTTTAAAAGGTTGGCTCTCAAAAGGACTGACTATGGTTTGAGAGGCTCCCCACTTTAGACCTGGTTATATTAGATGTAAACAGATGTTGAGAGCTACACCAAAAAACATAAACCCATTCATGCTGATATAAAACCACTTCAAGCTGTTTGGCAATCTTACTAGATGGTTTTCATTTCCTGACTTGACTCAAATAGAACCCTGTACCTCTGACTTACATTGCACCTCAATACACACTGAACACTTCATTTCTTACTAAAATGAATTGGTAATGCATGACTCAATCCAAAAGCACAACCTGCCCTCTGTCTGCCTGCCCATTCCGCCACAGTAGAGAATGTGTGGAAAGCTTGCCATTGCTTCATGCAAATGGAAAGCAAGAGTTCCTGGCATCTGAAAACAGTAAATGTTGAAAACACAAATTTCCATTGTTATGCTACCCAGATATTCAGATGCAATTTCTTATTGAGACCAGTTGAACAATTCATCCTTTCTTTTAAATCAGGCTGAATTTCTAATTCGAGTGAAGTTTGTGAAGAAAGCCAATAATCTTACTTCATTGTCTAAACACAACAGGTTAGACCAGTAATACCTTAAAAAAGATTTGCTTCATTTAACTGGTCTGATGTGAAAGCGCCACCTATTGTTGGCCTGAAACTCTACGAATGCATTAAACCTAATTAAACTAAGAAGGCAACTGGTTCAAATGATGTTTCGGTGAGTAGAGTAACTTATAATTTACACTCATATTGTGGGCCTCTTTCCAAAGTTACCTAGGTTATTGTAAATATATCAGGTGCCAATTTGTCTGCATGCAGAAAATATAACTGCTTATTACAGGCATGATCTTCTCATCATACACTAATGATACACTGGCCAGTTTGTAGCTTTGCAGTTCATTTTTTTTGTGCAGCATAAAGACATGAGTGCATTCAACATGTTTTTTGTATTTAGTACTATTACAGATTAAGCACTGCACCCCATTCCTGAGGTTTTATTGCAATCAAGGAGTTAAGCTCCGATTACGTTTAACCTAACTAAATTTAAACTGCAACTCAATTTTAAACCCACTGATAATATTGTAATAGGCATACCATTTGCTGTTTATTTATAGTTGAGCTGTATTTATAAATACATCTTGTAGTTAAACTTTATGCATACTGCCTTTCATCTGACACTCATTAATTAAAATAAACCAGATTTATTTAGTGTTATATCCTAATTCCTGGTTGAGTTGCACTATTATATCATGTTAAATTTAAATGAATGAATATTAACATTGTACTTCAGCCACTGGGTCAAGTGATTCAATCCCAGCCATTGGGCACATTTTACCACTTCTTGTGTGTGCTACTTGCACGAGTGCAGTGCACCAGATTACTATTAGCGGCCACCTTACATGACTCCACAGCCCAGTCAATCTAAATCCCCAGCTAAAGGAGGAAGCATGACAACAAGGACTTAAAACACAGAGAAAAAGCTCCTTTGAAAAGAGTGAATTATTGAAGCCAAGAGGAACTTGAACATCTGGAAATTACAACAGATGGTCATCCAAACATCTCATGTCTGTTTCCATATCTGGATCAAATATAACTGAATATATGACAAGTTATTTTCGTCCCATATATTGTGTGTGCATGTTTGTGCTGCAGTAACTATTCTGGAGGCCAGTTTTATAAGCTCTCACCAAAGCATTTGCCCCAAGTAGAAACCCATGATTTCAAGTCAAAAACGTTTCCACTATTTATTATTGACTGGCTTCTGTTAACCAATAAGTAATTTGCAACAGAGAGTAAAATAACGCTGAAACCGTGACAGTAACCCTGGATATATTGCTTACCCGGTATATTGTGTAAATCTGCAACTGTCCTGTCTTTAAATAATTCATACTGGAAGCCAGTGATTTTTCTGCTTATGTCCATCTGAAGGGTGGCCTGAATAAACAGTGCCCCCTGGTCCATGCCAAAGCAATACACTTTGTTCGGGATGTGGTCCTCTTCACTCACAAGAAGTTTCAGATCACCAACTTTTTCCAAATAAATATTAGCTCCCTTGGAGTCTTTGAAAGGCTTAACACAGACAGTCAAGTCTTTGTAGGAGGATGTTGCTATATTGGTTCTTAAGTTAACCCTTAAGGCTCCAGTAGGATACAACCATTCCAGTGAGCCTTCGGAACAGCGCAGGTACACCTGTTCTACATCTCTGGAGTGAGCATTGTGCGTTAATCCACTAGGAAAAAACAAAAGGAAAAGTAATTAAGATCTTTCAATTTGTAAATATATCCCAGAGTGTGCTTTGGGTGGTTTGCTGATGGAGCTTTTCTTGCAGCAACTCTTTTACATTCATTTCTTTATCAGTTCCATAAATTTGAAACAAAAGAAAAATCTCACCATATTCAGGATGGATTAGAAGGAGGCCTATCAGAAAATCCTGACAGGAGCCATCAATAGATTTGTCGCAGAATGATTGTAACTAAATTACAAAAGCACTGTACTTTGTAACTTTTTCTAGATTACAATACTGATCTCTGAATAAAGACAAAGAGATAGTGCAATTTAACAATAGTTGCTGCCCCTGAACTGGGCTTTATATATTTTGTAAGAGTGGAGAGCTTGTCTCATCCTATTGCCTTGGATTCTGTGTGAACAAATGCAAGCCAAATGCTTGAATGTCAGCTGTTCAGTTGGTGGCATTTTTGCTTCTGAGTCACAAGGTTCCAGGTTCAAGTCCCACTCCAGGGCTTGAGTACAAAAATCAAGGCTGACACTCCAGTGCAATACTGAGGGAATGCTGCATTGTTGGAGGTACTGTCTTTCAGATGAGATGTTAAGCCAAGGCCACATCTGCCTTCTCTGGTGGATGTAAAAGATCCCATGGCACTATTTCTAAAAAAGCAGGGAGGTGATCCCCAGTGTCCTGGTCAACATTTATCCCTCACTCAACATCATAAAGACAGATTATCTGGTCATTATCATATTGCTCTTTGTGGGAGTTTGCTGTGTGCAAATTGGCTGCCATGTTTCCTACATTGTAACATTGACTACACTTCAGAAATACTTCAGTGGCTGTAAAACGCTTTGGGATGTCTGGTGGTTGTGAAAAGCACTATATTAATGCTTTCTTTCACTGCAGACTGACTTCCCCAAACCCTCAACATCCTCTTCATATACTTGAGATAATAGTGAAGATTGCAAACAAGCAGGAAGAGGTCTTCAATCAGTATAATTTTGCTTCAAATGCTCTTAATTTAAATTTGACGAGTTGCTTGAGTTGAGTTGCTGACAGGAAACCTCAAATACAAAGAGCTAATTTTTTTTAATCTTTATTTTTGTTTAACACATTTAATAATCTACCCACTTCAAAGTTTGTATCTGCTAGCAAAGTCAATTTATGTGGATGTATAATCCACTAACAATAATCTGTGGTGGTGCTCCAATTGCTGTGGAGCTTTAGCCCTTCTGAAGTGTCAGCACACATATGTTCACAACGTTCAGGTCAGCTTAAATTGTTTGCACGATCTGAATAAGTGAACTTTAAAGCAAAAAAGCACCAAGCATGAACAGCTTATCTTTCCAATTAAATTTGCTGGGTGATGCAGTTATATTGCAGTAAGCCATATTTAATTTAAGTGGTCATTATTTTGAGTCGACTTATCTTCCACTTGTGTATGTACTGACAGATAACAGGTCACTTTTCATTAGCTTTGGCAAACTTTTCCTGGGTAAAGTAAACTTTCTTTGTCTGGAGGACGTCTCAGACCTCCCAGGGTATAATCACCACATGTCAAACAGTAACTACAAGTATACACAAAGGCTTTAAGGTGGGCAAACAAAAAGCCTGGATATTTGACTAGTTAACATGAAAAAAATTAGTTCAGCCTTTTATTTAAATGGTTGGATGAGAAGGACAAATCATGAACTTATATGTTGGTAAATATGCCATTATACCCATCATAAGTAGCTATCTGATGGGTCTTATGAGAACACACTGAGTAGAGATTCTGGTAAAGATGAACTCCTGGCACAAACCTTAGCTAGATACCATATTTTTGAGTAACACACCAAAAATATACAAGTGAAAGTTATGTGATTTGGTTGAGTGGAGCTTGAAACTTGTGCTTTTGGCAGTTTCATTTTTCTCCCCTCCCCTCCCCCTACATCTCTACTTCCTTGGGTACAATGTTGGCCATCCTACACCTTGCCCAAGTGCCCCTCCTCATGTGTTAGCCTGTCTCTTTCCCGCCACACACCCACACACACCCACGACACTCCTTAATGCCCACAGGCACTGTGGAGCCTGAGCTGCAGTTTTCATTTAACAGATCTCCAATTATTGTATGTTTTCCAGTCAATACTGAAAATATAGGCTGCTATTCCCCATACTTACAGTAGATTGTTGCCCTTGGTTTTTTTGACCAGCACCGTTTCTAAATCCCAGTTGCTCAATGGGACATCATAAACCCAGTGAATCATGTGGGTGAATCACCACGACTACAATAGGAGGAAGGTGACAGCAACAGGTGATTAATATTTTAATTGAGGTTTTCAAACAAAAAAGAATAAGGACGTTTGAACACTAAAAGTATTGTTTTAAACAAACATAAAAGGATCTACCTGCATATAATCATAACTATATCACTTTGTAATATCTTATCAAAGTGGTTCAATTTAAAAAGCTTTCTTAAGTAAACATGTGTGATGCTTTGCAGGTGTTTTCTTCTTCGTCTCCCTGTTTGATAACAATGCGCCCTCGCTTCCAGAGGAGAGAACCTCGTAACTGCTTGTTACTTTGCGATTAAATTACAGGCTGGAAGCGGCTCATTTCACTCACATGTCTCAATCTCTCCTGTGTTGCCATTAAAGAAGCCCAGCTTGAAATAACAAAATGTTCCAAAACAACGAAGGTGGCTTCTTTAAAAAAAAATCTGAAGGTTTTTTTTTCATCAGTACTGAACAGTCAAATCTCTGAATTACCAAAAAAAAGCACTTAACAGGGAACATGTATACACAACAAATTTATAATATATATATATTAACAAATATAAAGTGGCTCAAACTCAGCACTGAATGCGACGACCCCGCACAATGGAATGTGTTGGCCAGATCCAGTATCAGTTAATAGTCTGGATCAATACGTTTCAAATTCTAATCGGCAACAGGACAAGCTCAGTGAGTGCCTTTGGTGTTATAGTGCGGGGTGCTGGTGAACCACAGTGAGATGTGCTTCCTCCCCCTAGTTAAATAGGCAGATCACATTCCGATACAGGTCAGCGTCCTGTCCTCCCCTGTGAATCTTATATGTGCTCGCTTGTCTGACAGGTTACATTGTTACCGCTCACCTTCCCTTCCAGCTGCATTGGTTGCTGGAATACTGCGATGTCGCCGCTTTACACACCAGCAGGACTGCGAGCACCGAGTCCAAGACCGTATTTAACATTTTCCTTTTTTCAATTCTCCTCGGGTCCGATCGCCAGGGGAGGAAAAAAATAAAATGAAATCCTACAAATCTCGACGATTGACTATTTCTCTCTCTTTCTTTCTACATTATTGTTTGACTTGAGGAGTGTTTGAAGTGCCTGGTATTGTTCAGAGCCCCACACGTCCAAAGCGTTCTCCTCTCAGACCCAAGGCATGACAGAGCATCACATTTCCTTAGTGCAGCACTTTCTGTTGTAGTAAGTCTTTCAGCTCCACGTCACACGGTTACATTACAGCTGATACACAGCCCGGCCAGAAACTGCTCCGCCTGCAAACAAAACCAGCCTCCTCACTGTAGAGCTGCTGCCAAAATCTGGCTCGGATCTCAACTCCCACACGAGCAGGCTTCAGCCTCAAACCTCCAACCAAATCACTGAGCATGGGTGATGGAGCTTTCCCTCTGCAGAGTATTTACATTGGTTACTCCAAGCAAATTTGAGGAACTTCTTCCTTCTCCTCCCTCATTTTGTAAACTATTTTTCTTCTGGGCTGGGTGGGTACTCTGTCCTGTGGGTCAGGAGGTTGTGAGTTCAAGTCCCACTCCAGACACCTGAGTGCAAAATTCCGGGCTGGCACTCCAGTGCAGTACTGAGGGTGTGCTGCATTGTTGGAGATACTGTCCTTCGAATGAGTCATTAAATTGAGGCCCTGTCAGCCCTCTCAGGTGGATGTAGAAGATCCCAAGAAACTATTTTGAAGAAGTGCAGAGGAGTTCTCCCTGGTGTCCCAGCCAATAGCTTTCCCTCAACCAACATCAGTAAAGAACAGGTGATCTGCCTATTTATCATATTGCTGTTTGTGTGAGCTTGCTGTGTGCAAATTGGCAGTCACGTTTCTTACAGGACAACAGTAACTACACTTCAAAGTTGGTTGTAAAATGGTGCTATATAAATGTACATTTTTTTTTTACAAAATAGAAGAAAGTTATTTTTGTTCCACCCAAGCCTTCTCAACCACTTCCTAATGCCAAATCATGTCAGGTTAGCCTCTGTTAGCAGTTTATCCAGCTGCCAGAGAGCAGTCTATGCAATTTGCTTTCTGGATTTTTGTCCATTGTTCTGGGAATGGGGCCACCTGGCATTCACCTTAGCACAGTATGGGCACATGAAGACACCAAACTTAAAAGCTGCATGTCTTGAAGACACTTCACAAACCATTTAAAGAAGCAGGTGCAGTGATGTTGCTGGGGAAGGCAATACTTCTTGTTAATTGCTTAAAAGTTAAGTTTTAACTTTTATGTTAAAAATTGTCACTAAATTCTAATCTAAAAGCACAAAGACACAAAGAAAAAGTTCACATCACTTTAGATGAAGTATCCAGTGAAGTGCAAAGCACACAAAGGCAAAATAACAGACAAAACAGAATATAAGGGCTAGCAAGTTAATTAATAAATCCTACACCAAAATTCTCCTAACAGATTACTGACACTGTCCCTTTAAATGATTCTGAACTAAAATGCTCCAAATGGCCAGCCTAGGGACATGAAGCTACATGGTGCCATGACTCGATTTTAACTAAACTCAAAGCTGTTGGAAATAAATTATTTAGTGACAGAAACTTGCAGTAGGGAGAGAAACTATAATGTTGACACTCCTGAGTTATGAGGTGTTTTTCACTAGTGCGATTCCACCAGTCTCTTTGCTTTGTTAAATAGTTTGTTACGTTCAGGTGAGAGGGGTCTAGGGGTTCCCTCTCAGCCTTTGCCTGGTTTAACCGTAACAGGGTTTAATTTTTTTTTTAAACACCATGTTTTAGCTGCCCCTTAGTGAATCCTTGTTCACCGCTTTCCAATTATAAGGCAAAGAAATCAATTCAGACAGGTTTTCTTAGATGTTAAACAAGAAAGGTAGAAGTTTATTAATCTTAAACTCTAATCCGGTTACCGACTATGAATATGTGATGCGACCAGGCTAGCATGCATATGCGATAAACACACACACAGATAGAGACAGAAAAGTAGAAAAGAATAAAGGAGAAAAGTTTGAAGCAATAGACAGGTTTCTATTTTAATATCCTTTGAGTTTGCTGTGAAGTCTTTGGTTGCTGGTCAGACTTGCAATTCGTTGGGGCCCGTGCATGCTTCAACTTGTTGCGAGGTCAGAGTCTTTTCTCTCTTGAGGTTTATTTGTCTTCCATGGGTCCGGTGGCTTGGGGGAAAGCGAGAGAGAGAGAGGCTTCCTTGCTTCAGCTTCAATTTCAAACACTTCTGCCTCTTTCACTGTGACACAATTCAAAAAAAACCCAGGTTGCCCAGCAGGTCAGTCATGTGACCAGCTGGTTTGACGACTTCTGTTTGTGGATTCTGCTATCTTAGCAGTCATCCTGGAATGTGAGCTTCCCCACCTTCAATGTCTGATGATCACTGTCCATTTTGGGTTAAGTGGACCAGGAAATAGTCCTTTGTCTCTCCAAGCACTGTCTGTTAGTATGCAAATGTTTTTCCAGCCACTGCTGATCTGTTTAACAGGTCCTTTCTTCACTCCAGCAAAAGTTTAAAATCAATGTTCGTATGACAAAATTAATATGCCTCATTCTTGGCATATGGGGGTGGGGTCTGCATGACAAGTTTAACATCAAGTCTGGTTTCCTGAGAATCCAAGAAGGAAATTTGAAGCTGAATAATCCTAATCAATGGGTGAGATGCAACTTATACCATGTGTGAATAATATCAAAACTCATGAGTGAGTTCAGTACAAAGTGAATCAATGAAGCAAACAAAGACCTAAAGAGTTAAAAAAGCAATATCATAGGTCCAACATTGTAAGGCAACTTGTTACATGTCGCAACTATATAATACAATGACAATTTTATTTATTAAATGAAAATATCATTGTGTTGTTTGAATTGGATATAAAATAACATGTGGATGAAGGTCTCTTTCATCTGATTGTTGTAAGGGTCTTATGTGAAATGGGTTTAGGTAGTCTCAAAACAGTTCCCACTGACCATGGGCACAGACACAATCCAGAGGCTAAAATGGCCAATAAAATCTCACTAATTAATTGTCTCACTCAGAGAAACCATAAGGATGCAATATCACTCTTTGATTATTAAAGGACCTTTTTCCACTTGTTTCAGATAATTTATATTGTTTTTGTAATTTACCTTCAGTTTTTGTTAGACAACATAACTAATGGGAGTTGTAAACTCATCAGATTGTTTTTAAACTCTCTCTGAGCTTTTTTTGCTACTAGCAAAAAGTTCAAAGGAGAGATTATATTAAAGGAAAACAAGAGAGCTCCTGACAGTGGTTACAAACATGTCAATGTTGGGTATAGACAAATTCCATCAGACTCGCCCATACTATTGGTCAGTGAAGCAGGTCTGCCTGAATCTTTCTTGAATCCTTCAAATAGAAATTCCTTCAATAAATACAATGGACAAATAGCAAGTTAATCACCTATAGCACTTGAAGGGATGGTCACTTTACAGTGACATATTTGCTCTTAAACTTAGTGTTTATAGAATTGTAAGAATGTACAAAATCGTTGTAACTTTAGTTGCATTTTCAAGTCTGGAGTAGATAAGGTACAGCAGTCTTCAAAATGTTAAAACCATATGAGTTTTTCAATTTCCAGCACTGCGTTTAAGGTTGATTCTTTTCTTTTAAGGTCCCTGCCAGCAGTCAGAGAAGACAAGAGGAATCCAATTAGTTTAGTTTAGTTTAGTTTAGAGATACAGCACTGAAACAGGCCCTTCAGCCCACCGAGTCTGTGCCGACCATTAACCACCCATTTATACTAATCCTACACTAATCCCATATTCCTACCACATCCCCACCTGTCCCTATATTTCCCTACCACCTACCTACACTAGGGGCAATTTTTATTATGAGAACAACTTAGCATTAATTTAGTTATTAATGTTAAGTAGAATTGTTGCAATTCTTTATTAAAATGTGGTAATCATCTAAAATCTGAAAGCAGATTCAATGGTATCTTTGAAAAGGGAATTAGATATAGACTTTAAAAAGAAAAATTTGCAGAGCTACAGAGAAGGAGCAAGGGAGTAAGATTAATTGGATAACTTTTATAAAGAGCCGCCACAGACACGATGGGCTAAAGGACGTTCCTCTGTGCTGTAGGATTCTATGATTCTAAGAATAGTTAGTGTGGGTTGAAAACTGTTGCTATTTTAAAGTGTAAGCCTTTACTTGCATCTGTCAATTTCAATCTTGAAAATTTCAATTGGCCCATAATCCACAGCCTTTTTGGGGAGTGATCTTACCTGTTATAGAATCATAGAATCATCAAAAGTTTACGGCACAGAAAGAGGCCACTTGGCCCATTGTGTCTGTGCCAGCTGAAAAACATTCCATCCATTCTAATCCCACCTTCCAGCATTTGGTCCGTAGCCCTACAGATTACGGCACTTGAGGTGCATATCCAGGCTTCTTTTGAATGAGTTGAGGGTTTCTGCCTCAACTACCCTTTGAAGCAGTGAGTTCCAGACCCCCAGCACCAACTGGGTGAAAAAAAAATTCTGCATCTCCCCTGTAATCTTTCTACCAATCACTTTCAATCTATGCCCCCGAGTCACTGATCTCTCTGCTAAGGTAAATAGGTCCTTCACTTCCACTCTATCCAGGCCCCTCAAAATGTTGTACAATTCAATCAGATCTCCCCTCATCCTTCTATGTTCCAAGGAGAACAACCCCAGCCAATCAAATCTTTCCGCATAGCTGCATTTTTCCAGTCCTGGCAACACCCTCGTAAATCTCCCCTGTGCCCTCTCTAGTGCAATTACATCATTTCCGTAATGAGGTGACCAGAACTGCACATGGACCTCAAGTTGTGGCCTAAACCTCCCTGCTCTTATATTCTATACCTCGGCTAATAAAAGAAATAATATGCCTTCTTAACCACCTTATCAACCTACATTCAGGGATCTGTGGACATTTATTCCAAGGTCCCTCACTTCCTCTACACCGCTCAGTATTTTCCCATTAATTGTGTATTCCTTTGACTTGTTTGATCTGCCCAAATGCATCACCTCACACTTCTCCATGTTGAATTCCATTTTCCACTTTTCTGTCCATCTGACCAGACCAACAGTATCTTCCTGCAGCCTACAGCTATCCTCCTCGCTATCTACCACATGGCCAATCTTTGTGTTGTCTGCAAACTTCTTGATCATGCCCCCGATATTTACGTCCAAATTGTTAATATATACCACAAAAAGCAGGGGACCCAGTACTGAGCCCTGCAGAACACCGCTGGAAACAGCCCTCCAGTCACTAAAACACCCGTCAACAATTACACTTTGTTTCCTGCCACTGAGCCAATTTTGTATCCACCTTGCTGCATTTTCCTGGATCACAAGAGATTTTATTTCTTTAACCAGTCTGCCATATGGGACCTTGTTAAAAGCCTTGCTAAAATCCATGTAGATCACATCAACTACACTACCCTCATCTATCTTCCTTGTTATTTCAATTAAATTGGTCAGACAAGATCTTCCCTTAACAAATCCATGCTGACTAATCTGTGCCTTTCTAACTGACAGTTTATCCTGTCTCTCAGAATAGATTCCAATAATTTGCCTACTACTGCAGTTAGACTGGCTGGCCTGTAACTATTCGCTCTATCCCTCACTCCCTTTTTAAACAGAGTTACATCGTTAGCAATCCTCCAATCCTCTGGCACCACACCTGTATCTAGTGAGGACTAGAAAATGATGGTCAGACCTTCCGCTATTTCATCTCTTGCTTCTTCGAACAGCCTGGGGTACACTTCATCTGGCCCTGGTGATTTATCAACTGTCAAGGATGCTAATCCCACTAATATGTCCTGTTAAAGTGTGTATTTACACTGTAGGTTAGTGTCTACCAACATTCATAGATTTAACTTTAATAGCCTAGAGTTTCCACTGGATTGCGCTGTTTCTTTTCAGTGCAATTCGTCCGAAATCAGCCAAACCTGTGCAAAGATTGAGGAATTTCAAGCGCAAATTACATCCAATGTGAATTGCGTTTCCACAATGTTTTGCACTAGAAGTTAGCCCCACTCACAAAAGTGCACCCCCCTAATTGAATTAATCACCATTGTGAGTTTGCACTAATTGCACTTGTTTGAGGCCCTTTGAGTAGACTCTTAAAATTACGTTGATTTTTAGGTGCAAGGAGATTAATAGGTATGTTTTAAAAGCTTTAATTTTATTTTTAATTTACTGAGAAACTGACTACTATACACCAGCATAGGTAGCAATTGGTTCTGTTTTTATAACCATTGTCAATCATTTAAAATCAGGTTACGCACAGGTGGTGTACAAGACACTCCGATTAGAAATGCTTATTTCTTGTGATAAGCCCATCTTCAGCTATATTAATCAAACTGTTTCAATTTGCCACTCTTAAATATATCAAGGAATTTACTTTAAGCAAGTTTTTGAAGAAAAACGTACCTTCTAAAATGCTGCCCAAATGCACTGCTTCACAGCAGATTTTGCGTTTGTCAATTTGCAAATGAGTTTGAGCAAAAACTTGAGAAGAGAAGCACTTCTCAAACTGCCCAGAATGCTGATAGTGTCCAAAGCACAAACTCCAGGCTCATAATTTTATTTGAACTGACCTTTAATATCTGCTATTCTGATAATGCAAAAAGCAGTTTAAGTTATCTTTGTACAGCAGCCACAGATTTCAGACAGCAGATAGTTTAAAAAGTGGAAGTGCAGAGTTAGGGCCCAACTTGCCTCTGGAGAGAAGTGTGTATCGTTATAGCACTTCAGTTTGACACTGCGTGGAGCATAAATCACCCTGGTTCAAAGCTATTGGACACTGGGGCACTTTTTAACTGATGTTGATTCACATTGCAACAATGACTATACTTCAAAAGTACTTCATTGGCTGTAAAGTGCTTAGGGATGTACTGAGGTCATGAAAGATGCTATATAAATGCAAGTCTTTCTTTAAATGTTTAGAGAATGGAGATTCTCCCATCTGCACTCTAAAAGCATTTACATTTTAACCGTGTTTAAATTGTAGCCATTAAGGGAGCAGGTAATGATGCATGCTCAGCGATCTCACCTGGGCAGGACAGTGGGAGTTACAAACAGCAGTAGCTGGGAAGTATAATTACAGTATTGCTTGTCTGGAACCTGTACTCAACTTCTGGTTTGAGGCCTCGAGCTTCAATAAACTTTTTTGCATTATTGAATTGTAAGAACTTATAATGGCATTGTTAAGCTCTGTTCAAATAAAAGTACTAAATTTAATTATATTTTGAATGCGTTCCTGAATATTGGAAATTTTGTACATAATATTAGAAGGGGGTATAATCTCAACTTTTTAGATGTTGGCCTAAAATTAATTCTAATTTAAGAGGTCACAAGCCCATCTGGTTCAAATATCAGGTTTCCTCAGTCTCTCTATAGAGTAGGTGAATTAAACTGCAATATGATATAGTCAAAATGTCAACTACATGCCCCTGGCAGGGGGGAAGGTGTAGTTTAAGTACTAGTGAGTGGAATCTATTCAGTTTAATGTGATCCATACTGAATTTGATCAAATCATGACAGGAATTCCTGAAGTATTGCCAACAGTGGACAGTGAATACCATTCCCAATAGTACTATTATGTGCTCAACCAATATTTTACTACTGTGTGTATGTGTTACTACTGAGAAAGGCTCAATACCAGGAGATCTTTGTAAATTAATCCAGCAGGGAAAACAAATTCTGATTAACTAAACATCCCTTTGACTTTGTTCTGTATTTCTTAGCAAGACCACAGTTGAAGTGCTGTAAGCAGTTTTGGGCTCCATGCTACAAGAGGAATGTTGAAGCAGTAAGAGATGGTGCAACGTGAATCAGGATGCGGTCTGATATGAGGAAATACAAGTTAAAGCCTGGCTACCCGACCCGAACCTGACTAGACACGATTACATGTGTCGGGTTCGGGTCCGGTCAGGTCTATATTCCCAGTCCAGCATTCGGTCTCGGCTCGGGTCGGGCTGGGCAGTGCTGCTTCCGGAAAGTCACGGGATCAGGCTTACCCATGATTCTCCACAACTCCAGCTGCAGGAAAAGCCTGCTGCCAGAATGGATGAAGGAGATTCGTGCCGGGTCGGGTTTGGGTTGGGTCGGGCTCAAAAAAAATGAAAGGACTTGGGCTCGGGTCGGGTTTGGGTTAGCTATGGTCGGGTCGGGACGGGGTCGGGTTTCAATTTTATAACCCAGCCAGGCTTTAATACAAGTACAAAGAAAGACTTCAAAAATTGGGGCTGTTTACATTAGAACAGAGGGAATTATAGGGTGATTTATTAAAGGTATTTAAGATTATGGGACAAGTTGATAGAAAAACTGGGCAGAATCTTCTCACCTTAGTCTCTGTCGGAATGGCAGGACCATTTTCGGGTCTGGAGTCCGACTCTCTGAATTGTGTGCTCGGTCGTAGAGGCCTGCTACCTGACCCGAACCCGACCCAACGACATGAGTCGGGTTCGGGTTGGGTCGGGCCCATCTTCAGGGTACGACTTTCGGGCTGGGGTTAGGTAGGGCCGAGTCCAGGTCGAGTCGGGTCGGGTCGGGCCGGACACATATGGTAAGTGCTCTGCCGATAAGTATTGAAGTTAAAATCTTACCTGAGCTGGGAGTTCGGGAGGAAACTGAGTCTGCGCAGTGAGCGAGTGATGTCACTATAGCGCCATCGCGCGTGCACTGCAGCTTCGTTGAGCTTCTGAGTCGGAAGGTGAGTAAAGGGATGGTCGGATTGGGCTCGGGGCAAAATCAGAGGGACTAGGGCTGGGTCGGGCTCGGGTCCGCTGTGGCTCGGTCGGGTTTGGGTCGGGTTCTTTTTTCCTGACCTGAGCAGGCCTCTACCCGGTCGATGCTCTTACCAAGAGAAAACAAATTAAGATCCTGCCTCTGGGCTCTGCAACCAATCAGGGAGGGAGGGCGGGATGACGCATCCATTCTGTCAAAGGAAAGATTTCTAATTAAAGTAAAAACAAGAAATGCTGGAAATATTCAGCAGGCCTGGCAGCATCTGTGGAGAGCGAAGCAGAGTTAACGTTTCAGGTCAGTGACCTTTCATCAGAACAGTTCTGAAGAAGGGTCACTGTCCTGAAACGTTAACTCTGCTTCTCTCTCCACAAATACTGCCAGACCTGCTGAGTGTTTCCAGCATTTCTTGTTTTTAGTTCAGATTTCCAGCATCTGCAGTATTTTGCTTTCTAATTAAAGGGATCACGACATGTGTCAGAAAAGTTCTGCAGCACTTAGAATTATGAGGCTGCAGCATCCACAGGAATGGAAAGGATACTTGGGAAAGCTGCCCCCACCCCTATTGCCCTCTCACACCCATGCCTCACTGTCACCCTCAACAAATGGTGTCCTTCCCTCTTATCCACAAAAGCCATTACAAAACACTCAGACCTCTCTGCTTTCACTCCTGCTGAAGAAGAGAGGGCACAACTCGATGAGAGGCAGAGAGCTAGGGTGGAGGGGTGGTGGCCCTCCAGTGACAGGCACCTTGTTGGGCACTGGCAATGCATGTGCAGCTACTCCACCAAGAAGGAGGTCTTGTTCCAGGAGGCTGCAGATGTCAGCAGCGACCTGCTGTGAGAGCCTGAGCCTCCTGAGGCACTGGTGCTCAGACATGTCGAGAGAGATGATCCTCTCCATTTAGACTCTGTGTTGGGGGTCTCACCTCTTCCAGTTAGCTCTTGGTGTCCATCCAATCTACCCTGTGCAGTGGCATCTTGCTGAGGAGGAGGCAGTTGGTGGTGCTTCTGGTGTTTCTCTTGCTCCTGCTGCTGCTGGAACTGTTGGCGGTGATGTAGCCTCTGTTCAACAGAGATGGAATGGGGAACTGCATAAGCTGCTTCCATGCTGTGGTGAAGGCTGGCAGCAGGGAATTGCAGCTAAAAGTGAGTGAAGTTCCAGACAGGTGAACTGCCTTCCAACAGTTTAGCAATCACCTGTCAAGCAATGAAAGCACACTTGCTGTGCATTTGTGAGTTGCTGGCAGGTCAGGAAACAGGTTCCCTGGCTGGAAAATCCAGGATTCAAGGGTAAAACAGCTAATAATGGGCTTCTTCACAAACTCAAACAATTCTTAATTGCTTACCCAACAGATCCAAGGTGGTTCCTTGTTCTCCTTCAATGCCACCCCGGGGAAAGCCGGAAAAGGGCAGGTTCACATCAGGATCTGACATCAATTTCCAGGACTTTCCCACCTCACAAGCTCCCAAACTCACCTCTACCCAGCTGTGAAAAGTCTGCCCACTGTTTCCAGTGGTTGAGAGGGCTAGAATAAGGGTATATAGATATAAGATTGATGGTAAGAGATTTAGGATGAAAAGCAGGAGAACCTTTTTACACAGTGGGTTGTGAGTCTGCGCAGAGAGTTACTGATTGAAGCAAAAACCATGCCAAAATTTAAGAATAGGTTAGTTTGAAGAAAAGGGAGGTAAGGAAATGTCGGGCAAGGTGGTCTCATAAGCTTAGGACTTCAGCTCTTGTGAAGGATAAACACCAACATGGACTGTTGGTTTCAAAGGTCTGCTTCTGTATTGTAATTACTATCTGAGTCTATTTTTTTTTAAATATTTATGTTTTTAAAAAGAATGCTGACTGCATCATTGAAAAATTCTCCAGATGCCAATGCTGGGCCCATTGGTATGAGGAAACCAGTGCATGGCTGAAATGTCAGGAATGTTGAAGCTCCTGGGTTTAATGTCAGTTTTTCTGCTACTGTTCATTCAATTTCCTCACACCCTCTAAATAATAAGCTCCTCCCAACCAATTATCACAATGAGGTCATCAGCACTCACCATACTAACAAAAACTTTAAAGAAAACAATAGTAATAAGCGGGGAAGAATGTTAGTTGATGTTAATAACAGTTCTTTTTAACTCTTTAATTTGTTTTCAAAAGAATATACTGATGATGAGACACCCTTCTAAGATTAAATAGAAGTGAAACTTAGAACTACCATTCACAGTTAACAGTCAATGTTGTCCTGTCAAATCCTGAACTACGTTCAGTCCAGTAACAGGTTGGACACAATAAAGAGTTTGAGTACTCCGAGTAGCTTGTTAAGTACAGAGTTATGGACACAGAGGAATATACCATCTTCAAATCACTCCAATGTATCCACTATTTTCATAATATAAATGTGGAATTGCTGAAAGCTGTTTTCCTTCATTTTTAGTTTTGTTTCTTGCATTTGGCAGCATGTCATGGTAACATTAATGGCTTTGATGTTTCATGCAATTGACATGCAAAGACTTCCACACTCGAAGACAAACTATTTTAATGTAATTTGTTACAAGTTCACAGATCAGATTTCGTGTGGTATTGTTCATAGCATATCAGGAAGATGCTGATCCAAGGTGGGAGAGGGTGTGAAGATGGGAGAGGGTGTGGAGGTGGGGGAAGGTTTGGAGGTGGGAGAGGTTGTGGAGGTAGGAGAAGGTGTGGAGGTGGGGGAAGGTGTGGAGGTGGGAGAGGGTGTGGAGGTAGGAGAAGGTGTGGAGGTGGGGGAAAGTGTGGAGGTGGGGGAAGGTGTGGAGGTGGGGGAAGGTGTGGAGGTGGGAGAGGGTGTGGAGGTGGGGGAAGGTGTGGAGGTGGGTGGAGGTGGGAGAGGGTGTGGAGGTGGGGGAAGGTGTGGAGGTGGGGGAAGGTGTGGAGGTGGGGGAAGGTGTGGAGGTGGGAGAGGGTGTGGAGGTGGGAGAGGGTGTGGAGGTGGGGGAAGGTGTGGAGGTGGGAGAGGGTGTGGAGGTGGGAGAGGGTGTGGAGATAGAAGAGGAGTGGAGGTGGGAGAGGATGTGGAGGTGGGAGGTGTGGAGGTGGGAGAGGGTGTGGAGGTGGGGGAAGGTGTGGAGGTGGGAGAGGGTGTGGAGGTGGGGGAAGGTGTGGAGGTGGGAGAGGGTGTGGAGGTGGGGGAAGGTGTGGAGGTCGGAGAAGGTGTGGAGGTCGGAGAAGGTGTGGAGGTGGGAGAAGGTGTGGAGGTGGGAGAGGGTGTGGAGGTGGGGGAAGGTGTGGAGGTGGGAGAAGGTGTGAAGGTGGGAGAGGGTGTGGAGGTGGGGGAAGGTGTGGAGGTGGGAGAGGGTGTGGAGGTGGGAGAGGGTGTGGAGGTGGGGGAAGGTGTGGAGGTGGGAGAAGGTGTGGAGGTAGGAGGGGGTGTGAAGGTGGGAGAGGGTGTGGAGGTGGGGGAAGGTGTGGAGGTGGGAGAAGGTGTGGAGGTGGGAGAAGGTGTGGAGGTGGGAGAGGGTGTGGAGGTGGGGGAAGGTGTGGAGGTGGGAGAAGGTGTGGAGGTGGGAGAGGGTGTGGAGGTGGGAGAGGGTGTGGAGGTGGGGGAAGGTTTGGAGGTGGGAGAAGGTGTGGAGGTAGGAGAGGGTGTGGAGGTGGGGGAAGGTGTGGAGGTGGGAGAGGGTGTGGAGGTGGGAGAGGGTGCGGAGGTGGGGGAAGGTGCGGAGGTGGGAGAAGGTGTGGAGGTGGGAGAGGGTGTGGAGGTGGGGGAAGGTGTGGAGGTGGGAGAGGGTGTGGAGGTGGGAGAGGGTGTGGAGGTGGGGGAAGGTGTGGATGTGGGTGAAGGTGTGGAGGTGGGAGAGGGTGTGGAGGTGGGGGAAGGTGTGGAGGTGGGAGAGGGTGTGGAGGTAGGAGAGGGTGTGGAGGTGGGAGAAGGCGTGGAGGTGGGAGAGGGTGTGGAGGTGGGGGAAGGTGTGGAGGTGGGAGAAGGTGTGCAGGTGGGAGAGGGTGTGGATGTGGGGGAAGGTGTGGAGGTGGGAGCGGGTGTGGAGGTAGGAGAGGGTGTGGAGGTGGGAGAAGGCGTGGAGGTGGGAGAGGGTGTGGAGGTGGGGGAAGGTGTGGAGGTGGGAGAAGGTGTGCAGGTGGGAGAGGGTGTGGAGGTGGGGGAAGGTGTGGAGGTGGGAGCGGGTGTGGAGGTGGGAGAGGGTGTGGAGGTAGGAGAGGGTGTGGAGGTAGGAGAGGGTGTGGAGTTGGGAGAAGGTGTGGAGGTGGGAGAGGGTGTGGAAGTGGGAGAAGGTGTGGAGGTGGGAGAGGGTGTGGGAGAAGATGTGGAGGTGGGAGAGGGTGTGGAGGTAGGAGAGGGTGTGGAGGTAGGAGAGGGTGTGGAGGTGGGAGAAGGTGTGGAGGTGGGAGAGGGTGTGGAGGTGGGAGAGGGTGTGGAGGTAGGAGAGGGTGTGGAGGTGGGGGAAGGTGTGGAGGTGGGAGAGGGTTTGGAGGTGGGAGAGGGTGTGGAGGTGGGAGAGGGTGTGGAGTTGGGAGAAGGTGTGGAGGTGGGGGAAGGTGTGGAGGTGGGAGAGGGTGTGGAGGTGGGAGAGGGTGTGGAGGTGGGAGAGGGTGTGGAGGTGGGAGAGGGTGTGGAGGTAGGAGAAGGTGTGGAGGTGGGAGAGGGTGTGGAGTTGGGAGAAGGTGTGGAGGTGGGAGAGGGTGTGGAAGTGGGAGAAGGTGTGGAGGTGGGAGAGGGTGTGGGAGAAGGTGTGGAGGTGGGAGAGGGTGTGGAGGTAGGAGAGGGTGTGGAGGTAGGAGAAGGCATGGAGGTGGGAGAGGGTGTGGAGGTGGGAGAGGGTGTGGAGGTGGGAGAAGGCGTGGAGGTGGGAGAGGGTGTGGAGGTGGGGGAAGGTGTGGAGGTAGGAGAGGGTGTGGAGGTGGGGGAAGGTGTGGAGGTGGGGGAAGGTGTGGAGGTAGGAGAGGGTGTGGAGGTGGGGCAAGGTGTGGAGGTAGGAGAGGGTGTGGAGGTGGGAGCGGGTGTGGAGGTAGGAGAGGGTGTGGAGGTGGGAGAAGGCGTGGAGGTGGGAGAGGGTGTGGAGGTGGGGGAAGGTGTGGAGGTGGGAGAAGGTGTGCAGGTGGGAGAGGGTGTGGAGGTGGGGGAAGGTGTGGAGGTGGGAGCGGGTGTGGAGGTGGGAGAGGGTGTGGAGGTAGGAGAGGGTGTGGAGGTAGGAGAGGGTGTGGAGTTGGGAGAAGGTGTGGAGGTGGGAGAGGGTGTGGAAGTGGGAGAAGGTGTGGAGGTGGGAGAGGGTGTGGGAGAAGATGTGGAGGTGGGAGAGGGTGTGGAGGTAGGAGAGGGTGTGGAGGTAGGAGAGGGTGTGGAGGTGGGAGAAGGTGTGGAGGTGGGAGAGGGTGTGGAGGTGGGAGAGGGTGTGGAGGTAGGAGAGGGTGTGGAGGTGGGGGAAGGTGTGGAGGTGGGAGAGGGTTTGGAGGTGGGAGAGGGTGTGGAGGTGGGAGAGGGTGTGGAGTTGGGAGAAGGTGTGGAGGTGGGGGAAGGTGTGGAGGTGGGGGAAGGTGTGGAGGTGGGAGAGGGTGTGGAGGTGGGAGAGGGTGTGGAGGTGGGAGAGGGTGTGGAGGTGGGAGAGGGTGTGGAGGTAGGAGAAGGTGTGGAGGTGGGAGAGGGTGTGGAGTTGGGAGAAGGTGTGGAGGTGGGAGAGGGTGTGGAAGTGGGAGAAGGTGTGGAGGTGGGAGAGGGTGTGGAGGTGGGAGAGGGTGTGGAGGTAGGAGAGGGTGTGGAGGTAGGAGAAGGCATGGAGGTGGGAGAGGGTGTGGAGATAGAAGAGGAGTGGAGGTGGGAGAGGATGTGGAGGTGGGAGGTGTGGAGGTGGGAGAGGGTGTGGAGGTGGGGGAAGGTGTGGAGGTGGGAGAGGGTGTGGAGGTGGGGGAAGGTGTGGAGGTGGGAGAGGGTGTGGAGGTGGGGGAAGGTGTGGAGGTCGGAGAAGGTGTGGAGGTCGGAGAAGGTGTGGAGGTGGGAGAAGGTGTGGAGGTGGGAGAGGGTGTGGAGGTGGGGGAAGGTGTGGAGGTGGGAGAAGGTGTGAAGGTGGGAGAGGGTGTGGAGGTGGGGGAAGGTGTGGAGGTGGGAGAGGGTGTGGAGGTGGGAGAGGGTGTGGAGGTGGGGGAAGGTGTGGAGGTGGGAGAAGGTGTGGAGGTAGGAGGGGGTGTGAAGGTGGGAGAGGGTGTGGAGGTGGGGGAAGGTGTGGAGGTGGGAGAAGGTGTGGAGGTGGGAGAAGGTGTGGAGGTGGGAGAGGGTGTGGAGGTGGGGGAAGGTGTGGAGGTGGGAGAAGGTGTGGAGGTGGGAGAGGGTGTGGAGGTGGGAGAGGGTGTGGAGGTGGGGGAAGGTTTGGAGGTGGGAGAAGGTGTGGAGGTAGGAGAGGGTGTGGAGGTGGGGGAAGGTGTGGAGGTGGGAGAGGGTGTGGAGGTGGGAGAGGGTGCGGAGGTGGGGGAAGGTGCGGAGGTGGGAGAAGGTGTGGAGGTGGGAGAGGGTGTGGAGGTGGGGGAAGGTGTGGAGGTGGGAGAGGGTGTGGAGGTGGGAGAGGGTGTGGAGGTGGGGGAAGGTGTGGATGTGGGTGAAGGTGTGGAGGTGGGAGAGGGTGTGGAGGTGGGGGAAGGTGTGGAGGTGGGAGAGGGTGTGGAGGTAGGAGAGGGTGTGGAGGTGGGAGAAGGCGTGGAGGTGGGAGAGGGTGTGGAGGTGGGGGAAGGTGTGGAGGTGGGAGAAGGTGTGCAGGTGGGAGAGGGTGTGGATGTGGGGGAAGGTGTGGAGGTGGGAGCGGGTGTGGAGGTAGGAGAGGGTGTGGAGGTGGGAGAAGGCGTGGAGGTGGGAGAGGGTGTGGAGGTGGGGGAAGGTGTGGAGGTGGGAGAAGGTGTGCAGGTGGGAGAGGGTGTGGAGGTGGGGGAAGGTGTGGAGGTGGGAGCGGGTGTGGAGGTGGGAGAGGGTGTGGAGGTAGGAGAGGGTGTGGAGGTAGGAGAGGGTGTGGAGTTGGGAGAAGGTGTGGAGGTGGGAGAGGGTGTGGAAGTGGGAGAAGGTGTGGAGGTGGGAGAGGGTGTGGGAGAAGATGTGGAGGTGGGAGAGGGTGTGGAGGTAGGAGAGGGTGTGGAGGTAGGAGAGGGTGTGGAGGTGGGAGAAGGTGTGGAGGTGGGAGAGGGTGTGGAGGTGGGAGAGGGTGTGGAGGTAGGAGAGGGTGTGGAGGTGGGGGAAGGTGTGGAGGTGGGAGAGGGTTTGGAGGTGGGAGAGGGTGTGGAGGTGGGAGAGGGTGTGGAGTTGGGAGAAGGTGTGGAGGTGGGGGAAGGTGTGGAGGTGGGAGAGGGTGTGGAGGTGGGAGAGGGTGTGGAGGTGGGAGAGGGTGTGGAGGTGGGAGAGGGTGTGGAGGTAGGAGAAGGTGTGGAGGTGGGAGAGGGTGTGGAGTTGGGAGAAGGTGTGGAGGTGGGAGAGGGTGTGGAAGTGGGAGAAGGTGTGGAGGTGGGAGAGGGTGTGGGAGAAGGTGTGGAGGTGGGAGAGGGTGTGGAGGTAGGAGAGGGTGTGGAGGTAGGAGAAGGCATGGAGGTGGGAGAGGGTGTGGAGGTGGGAGAGGGTGTGGAGGTGGGAGAAGGCGTGGAGGTGGGAGAGGGTGTGGAGGTGGGGGAAGGTGTGGAGGTAGGAGAGGGTGTGGAGGTGGGGGAAGGTGTGGAGGTGGGGGAAGGTGTGGAGGTAGGAGAGGGTGTGGAGGTGGGGCAAGGTGTGGAGGTAGGAGAGGGTGTGGAGGTGGGAGCGGGTGTGGAGGTAGGAGAGGGTGTGGAGGTGGGAGAAGGCGTGGAGGTGGGAGAGGGTGTGGAGGTGGGGGAAGGTGTGGAGGTGGGAGAAGGTGTGCAGGTGGGAGAGGGTGTGGAGGTGGGGGAAGGTGTGGAGGTGGGAGCGGGTGTGGAGGTGGGAGAGGGTGTGGAGGTAGGAGAGGGTGTGGAGGTAGGAGAGGGTGTGGAGTTGGGAGAAGGTGTGGAGGTGGGAGAGGGTGTGGAAGTGGGAGAAGGTGTGGAGGTGGGAGAGGGTGTGGGAGAAGATGTGGAGGTGGGAGAGGGTGTGGAGGTAGGAGAGGGTGTGGAGGTAGGAGAGGGTGTGGAGGTGGGAGAAGGTGTGGAGGTGGGAGAGGGTGTGGAGGTGGGAGAGGGTGTGGAGGTAGGAGAGGGTGTGGAGGTGGGGGAAGGTGTGGAGGTGGGAGAGGGTTTGGAGGTGGGAGAGGGTGTGGAGGTGGGAGAGGGTGTGGAGTTGGGAGAAGGTGTGGAGGTGGGGGAAGGTGTGGAGGTGGGGGAAGGTGTGGAGGTGGGAGAGGGTGTGGAGGTGGGAGAGGGTGTGGAGGTGGGAGAGGGTGTGGAGGTGGGAGAGGGTGTGGAGGTAGGAGAAGGTGTGGAGGTGGGAGAGGGTGTGGAGTTGGGAGAAGGTGTGGAGGTGGGAGAGGGTGTGGAAGTGGGAGAAGGTGTGGAGGTGGGAGAGGGTGTGGAGGTGGGAGAGGGTGTGGAGGTAGGAGAGGGTGTGGAGGTAGGAGAAGGCATGGAGGTGGGAGAGGGTGTGGAGGTGGGAGAGGGTGTGGAGGTGGGAGAAGGCGTGGAGGTGGGAGAGGGTGTGGAGGTGGGGGAAGGTGTGGAGGTAGGAGAGGGTGTGGAGGTGGGGGAAGGTGTGGAGGTGGGGGAAGGTGTGGAGGTAGGAGAGGGTGTGGAGGTGGGGCAAGGTGTGGAGGTAGGAGAGGGTGTGGAGGTGGGGGAAGGTGTGGAGGTAGGAGAGGGAGTGGAGGTGGGGGAAGGTGTGGAGGTGGGGGAGGGTGTGGAGGTGGGAGAGGGTGTGGAGGTGGGGGAAGGTGTGGAGGTGGGAGAAGGTGTGGAGGTGGGAGAGGGTGTGGAGGTGGGGGAAGTTGTGGAGGTAGAAGAGGGTGTGGTGGTGGGGGAAGGAGTGGAGGTGGGAGAGGGTGTGGAGGTGGGAGAAGGTGTGGAGGTGGGAGAGGGTGTGGTGGGGGAAGGTGCGGAGGTGGGAGAGGGTGTGGAGGTGGGGGAAGGTGTGGAGGTGGGAGAGGGTGTGGAGGTGGGGGAAGGTGTGGATGTGGGTGAAGGTGTGGAGGTGGGAGAGGGTGTGGAGGTGGGGGAAGGTGTGGAGGTGGGAGAGGGTGTGGAGGTAGGAGAAGGTGTGGAGGTGGGAGAGGGTGTGGAGGTAGGAGAGGGTGTGGAGGTAGGAGAGGGTGTGGAGTTGGGAGAAGGTGTGGAGGTGGGAGAGGGTGTGGAAGTGGGAGAAGGTGTGGAGGTGGGAGAGGGTGTGGGAGAAGGTGTGGAGGTGGGAGAGGGTGTGGAGGTAGGAGAGGGTGTGGAGGTGGGAGAAGGTGTGGAAGTGGGAGAAGGTGTGGAGGTGGGAGAGGGTGTGGAGGTGGGAGAGGGTGTGGAGGTAGGAGAGGGTGTGGAGGTGGGGGAAGGTGTGGAGGTGGGAGAGGGTGTGGAGGTGGGAGAGGGTGTGGAGGTGGGAGAGGGTGTGGAGTTGGGAGAAGGTGTGGAGGTGGGGGAAGGTGTGGAGGTGGGAGAGGGTGTGGAGGTGGGAGAGGGTGTGGAGGTAGGAGAGGGTGTGGAGGTGGGAGAGGGTGTGGAGTTGGGAGAAGGTGTGGAGGTGGGAGAGGGTGTGGAAGTGGGAGAAAGTGTGGAGGTGGGAGAGGGTGTGGAGGTAGGAGAGGGTGTGGAGGTGGGAGAAGGTGTGGAGGTGGGAGAGGGTGTGGAGGTGGGGGAAGGTGTGGAGGTGGGAGAGCGTGTGGAGGTCGGTGGGTGTGGAGGTGGGAGAGGGTGTGGAGGTGGGAGAAGGTGTGGAGGTGGGAGAGGGTGTGGAGGTGGGGGAAGGTGTGGAGGTGGGAGAGGGTGTGGAGGTGGGAGTGGGTGTGGAGGTGGGAGAGGGTGTGGAGGTGGGGGAAGGTGTGGAGGTGGGAGAGGGTGTGGAGGTAGGAGTGGGTGTGGAGGTGGGAGAGGGTGTGGAGGTGGGAGAAGGTGTGGAGGTGGGAGAGGGTGTGGAGGTGGGAGAGGGTGTGGAGGTGGGGGAAGGTGTGGAGGTGGGAGAGGGTGTGGAGGTGGGAGTGGGTGTGGAGGTGGGAGAGGGTGTGGAGGTGGGGGAAGGTGTGGAGGTGGGAGAGGGTGTGGAGGTGGGAGAGGGTGTGGAGGTGGGGGAAGGTGTGGAGGTGGGAGAGGGTGTGGAGGTGGGAGAGGGTGTGGAGGTGGGGGAAGGTGTGGAGGTGGGAGAGGGTGTGGAGGTGGGAGTGGGTGTGGAGGTGGGAGAGGGTGTGGAGGTGGGAGAGGGTGTGGAGGTGGGGGAAGGTGTGGAGGTGGGAGAGGGTGTGGAAGTGGGAGAAGGTGTGGAGGTGGGGGAAGGTGTGGAGGTGGGAGAGGGTGTGGAAGTGGGAGAAGGTGTGGAGGTGGGGGAAGGTGTGGAAGTGGGAGAAGGTGTGGAGGTGGGGGAAGGTGTGGAGGTGGGAGAGGGTGTGGAGGTGGGAGAGGGTGTGGAGTTGGGAGAAGGTGTGGAGGTGGGAGAGGGTGTGGAAGTGGGAGAAGGTGTGGAGGTGGGGGAAGGTGTGGAGGTGGGAGAGGGTGTGGAGGTAGGAGAGGGTGTGGAGGTGGGAGAGGGTGTGGAGTTGGGAGAAGGTGTGGAGGTGGGAGAGGGTGTGGAGGTGGGAGAGGTTGTGGAAGTGGGAGAAGGTGTGGAGGTGGGAGAGGGTGTGGAGGTAGGAGAGGGTGTGGAGGTGGGAGAAGGCGTGGAGGTGGGAGAGGGTGTGGAGGTGGGAGAGGGTGTGGAGTTGGGAGAGGGTGTGGAGGTAGGAGAGGGTGTGGAGGTGGGAGAGGGTGTGGAGTTGGGAGAAGGTGTGGAGGTGGGAGAGGGTGTGGAGGTGGGAGAGGGTGTGGAAGTGGGAGAGGGTGTGGAGGTAGGAGAGGGTGTGGAGGTGGGAGAAGGCGTGGAGGTGGGAGAGGGTGTGGAGGTGGGAGAGGGTATGGAGGTGGGGGAAGGTGTGGAGGTAGGAGTGGGTGTGGAGGTGGGGGAAGGTGTGGAGGTGGGGGAAGGTGTGGAGGTAGGAGAGGGTGTGGAGGTGGGGGAAGGTGTGGAGGTAGGAGAGGGTGTGGAGGTGGGGGAAGGTGTGGAGGTGGGGGAGGGTGTGGAAGTGGGAGAAGGTGTGGAGGTAGGAGAGGGAGTGGAGGTTGGGGAAGGTGTGGAGGTGGGGGAGGGTGTGGAGGTGGGAGAGGGTGTGGAGGTAGGAGAGGGTGTGGAGGTGGGAGAAGGTGTGGAGGTAGGAGAGGGTGTGGAGGTGGGGGAAGGTGTGGAGGTGGGGGAGGGTGTGGAAGTGGGAGAAGGTGTGGAGGTAGGAGAGGGAGTGGAGGTTGGGGAAGGTGTGGAGGTGGGGGAGGGTGTGGAGGTGGGAGAGGGTGTGGAGGTGGGGGAAGGTGTGGATGTGGGTGAAGGTGTGGAGGTGGGAGAGGGTGTGGAGGTGGGGGAAGGTGTGGAGGTGGGAGAGGGTGTGGAGGTAGGAGAGGGTGTGGAGGTGGGAGAAGGCGTGGAGGTGGGAGAGGGTGTGGAGGTGGGAGAGGGTGTGGAGGTGGGGGAAGGTGTGGAGGTGGGGGAAGGTGTGGATGTGGGTGAAGGTGTGGAGGTGGGAGAGGGTGTGCAGGTGGGAGAGGGTGTGGATGTGGGGGAAGGTGTGGAGGTGGGAGAGGGTGTGGAGGTGGGAGAGGGTGTGGAGGTGGGGGAAGGTGTGGAGGTGGGGGAAGGTGTGGATGTGGGTGAAGGTGTGGAGGTAGGAGAGGGTGTGGAGGTGGGGGAAGGTGTGGAGGTGGGAGAAGGTGTGCAGGTGGGAGAGGGTGTGGATGTGGGGGAAGGTGTGGAGGTGGGAGAGGGTGTGGAGGTGGGAGAGGGTGTGGAGGTGGGGGAAGGTGTGGAGGTGGGAGCGGGTGTGGAGGTGGGAGAGGGTGTGGAGGTAGGAGAGGGTGTGGAGGTAGGAGAGGGTGTGGAGTTGGGAGAAGGTGTGGAGGTGGGAGAGGGTGTGGAAGTGGGAGAAGGTGTGGAGGTGGGAGAGGGTGTGGGAGAAGATGTGGAGGTGGGAGAGGGTGTGGAGGTAGGAGAGGGTGTGGAGGTGGGAGAAGGTGTGGAGGTGGGAGAGGGTGTGGAGGTGGGAGAGGGTGTGGAGGTAGGAGAGGGTGTGGAGGTGGGGGAAGGTGTGGAGGTGGGAGAGGGTTTGGAGGTGGGAGAGGGTGTGGAGGTGGGAGAGGGTGTGGAGTTGGGAGAAGGTGTGGAGGTGGGGGAAGGTGTGGAGGTGGGGGAAGGTGTGGATGTGGGAGAGGGTGTGGAGGTGGGAGAGGGTGTGGAGGTGGGAGAGGGTGTGGAGGTAGGAGAAGGTGTGGAGGTGGGAGAGGGTGTGGAGTTGGGAGAAGGTGTGGAGGTGGGAGAGGGTGTGGAAGTGGGAGAAGGTGTGGAGGTGGGAGAGGGTGTGGGAGAAGGTGTGGAGGTGGGAGAGGGTGTGGAGGTAGGAGAGGGTGTGGAGGTAGGAGAAGGCATGGAGGTGGGAGAGGGTGTGGAGGTGGGAGAGGGTGTGGAGGTGGGAGAAGGCGTGGAGGTGGGAGAGGGTGTGGAGGTGGGGGAAGGTGTGGAGGTAGGAGAGGGTGTGGAGGTGGGGGAAGGTGTGGAGGTGGGGGAAGGTGTGGAGGTAGGAGAGGGTGTGGAGGTGGGGCAAGGTGTGGAGGTAGGAGAGGGTGTGGAGGTGGGGGAAGGTGTGGAGGTAGGAGAGGGAGTGGAGGTGGGGGAAGGTGTGGAGGTGGGGGACGGTGTGGAGGTGGGAGAGGGTGTGGAGGTGGGGGAAGGTGTGGAGGTGGGAGAAGGTGTGGAGGTGGGAGAGGGTGTGGAGGTGGGGTAAGTTGTGGAGGTAGAAGAGGGTGTGGTGGTGGGGGAAGGAGTGGAGGTGGGAGAGGGTGTGGAGGTGGGAGAGGGTGTGGAGGTGGGAGAAGGTGTGGAGGTGGGAGAGGGTGTGGAGGTGGAAGAGGGTGTGGTGGGGGAAGGTGCGGAGGTGGGAGAAGGTGTGGAGGTGGGAGAGGGTGTGGAGGTGGGGGAAGGTGTGGAGGTGGGAGAGGGTGTGGAGGTGGGGGAAGGTGTGGATGTGGGTGAAGGTGTGGAGGTGGGAGAGGGTGTGGAGGTGGGGGAAGGTGTGGAGGTGGGAGAGGGTGTGGAGGTAGGAGAAGGTGTGGAGGTGGGAGAGGGTGTGGAGGTAGGAGAGGGTGTGGAGGTAGGAGAGGGTGTGGAGTTGGGAGAAGGTGTGGAGGTGGGAGAGGGTGTGGAAGTGGGAGAAGGTGTGGAGGTGGGAGAGGGTGTGGGAGAAGGTGTGGAGGTGGGAGAGGGTGTGGAGGTAGGAGAGGGTGTGGAGGTGGGAGAAGGTGTGGAAGTGGGAGAAGGTGTGGAGGTGGGAGAGGGTGTGGAGGTGGGAGAGGTTGTGGAGGTAGGAGAGGGTGTGGAGGTGGGGGAAGGTGTGGAGGTGGGAGAGGGTGTGGAGGTGGGAGAGGGTGTGGAGGTGGGAGAGGGTGTGGAGTTGGGAGAAGGTGTGGAGGTGGGGGAAGGTGTGGAGGTGGGAGAGGGTGTGGAGGTGGGAGAGGGTGTGGAGGTAGGAGAGGGTGTGGAGGTGGGAGAGGGTGTGGAGTTGGGAGAAGGTGTGGAGGTGGGAGAGGGTGTGGAAGTGGGAGAAGGTGTGGAGGTGGGAGAGGGTGTGGAGGTAGGAGAGGTTGTGGAGGTGGGCGAAGGTGTGGAGGTGGGAGAGGGTGTGGAGGTGGGGGAAGGTGTGGAGGTGGGAGAGCGTGTGGAGGTCGGTGGGTGTGGAGGTGGGAGAGGGTGTGGAGGTGGGAGAAGGTGTGGAGGTGGGAGAGGGTGTGGAGGTGGGGGAAGGTGTGGAGGTGGGAGAGGGTGTGGAGGTGGGAGTGGGTGTGGAGGTGGGAGAGGGTGTGGAGGTGGGGGAAGGTGTGGAGGTGGGAGAGGGTGTGGAGGTAGGAGTGGGTGTGGAGGTGGGAGAGGGTGTGGAGGTGGGAGAAGGTGTGGAGGTGGGAGAGGGTGTGGAGGTGGGAGAGGGTGTGGAGGTGGGGTAAGGTGTGGAGGTGGGAGAGGGTGTGGAGGTGGGAGTGGGTGTGGAGGTGGGAGAGGGTGTGGAGGTGGGGGAAGGTGTGGAGGTGGGAGAGGGTGTGGAGGTGGGAGAGGGTGTGGAGGTGGGGGAAGGTGTGGAGGTGGGAGAGGGTGTGGAGGTGGGAGAGGGTGTGGAGGTGGGCGAAGGTGTGGAGGTGGGAGAGGGTGTGGAGGTGGGAGTGGGTGTGGAGGTGGGAGAGGGTGTGGAGGTGGGAGAGGGTGTGGAGGTGGGGGAAGGTGTGGAGGTGGGAGAGGGTGTGGAAGTGGGAGAAGGTGTGGAGGTGGAGGAAGGTGTGGAGGTGGGAGAGGGTGTGGAAGTGGGAGAAGGTGTGGAGGTGGGGGAAGGTGTGGAAGTGGGAGAAGGTGTGGAGGTGGGGGAAGGTGTGGAGGTGGGAGAGGGTGTGGAGGTGGGAGAGGGTGTGGAGTTGGGAGAAGGTGTGGAGGTGGGAGAGGGTGTGGAAGTGGGAGAAGGTGTGGAGGTGGGGGAAGGTGTGGAGGTGGGAGAGGGTGTGGAGGTAGGAGAGGGTGTGGAGGTGGGAGAGGGTGTGGAGTTGGGAGAAGGTGTGGAGGTGGGAGAGGGTGTGGAGGTGGGAGAGGGTGTGGAAGTGGGAGAAGGTGTGGAGGTGGGAGAGGGTGTGGAGGTAGGAGAGGGTGTGGAGGTGGGAGAAGGCGTGGAGGTGGGAGAGGGTGTGGAGGTGGGAGAGGGTGTGGAGGTGGGAGAGGGTGTGGAGGTAGGAGAGGGTGTGGAGGTGGGAGAGGGTGTGGAGTTGGGAGAAGGTGTGGAGGTGGGAGAGGGTGTGGAGGTGGGAGAGGGTGTGGAAGTGGGAGAGGGTGTGGAGGTAGGAGAGGGTGTGGAGGTGGGAGAAGGCGTGGAGGTGGGAGAGGGTGTGGAGGTGGGAGAGGGTGTGGAGGTGGGGGAAGGTGTGGAGGTAGGAGTGGGTGTGGAGGTGGGGGAAGGTGTGGAGGTGGGGGAAGGTGTGGAGGTGGGGGAAGGTGTGGAGGTAGGAGAGGGTGTGGAGGTGGGGGAAGGTGTGGAGGTAGGAGAGGGTGTGGAGGTGGGGGAAGGTGTGGAGGTGGGGGAGGGTGTGGAAGTGGGAGAAGGTGTGGAGGTAGGAGAGGGAGTGGAGGTTGGGGAAGGTGTGGAGGTGGGGGAGGGTGTGGAGGTGGGAGAGGGTGTGGAGGTAGGAGAGGGTGTGGAGGTGGGAGAAGGTGTGGAGGTAGGAGAGGGTGTGGAGGTGGGGGAAGGTGTGGAGGTGGGGGAGGGTGTGGAAGTGGGAGAAGGTGTGGAGGTAGGAGAGGGAGTGGAGGTGGGAGTGGGTGTGGAGGTGGGAGAGGGTGTGGAGGTGGGAGAGGGTGTGGAGGTGGGGGAAGGTGTGGAGGTGGGAGAGGGTGTGGAAGTGGGAGAAGGTGTGGAGGTGGGGGAAGGTGTGGAGGTGGGAGAGGGTGTGGAAGTGGGAGAAGGTGTGGAGGTGGGGGAAGGTGTGGAAGTGGGAGAAGGTGTGGAGGTGGGGGAAGGTGTGGAGGTGGGAGAGGGTGTGGAGGTGGGAGAGGGTGTGGAGTTGGGAGAAGGTGTGGAGGTGGGAGAGGGTGTGGAAGTGGGAGAAGGTGTGGAGGTGGGGGAAGGTGTGGAGGTGGGAGAGGGTGTGGAGGTAGGAGAGGGTGTGGAGGTGGGAGAGGGTGTGGAGTTGGGAGAAGGTGTGGAGGTGGGAGAGGGTGTGGAGGTGGGAGAGGGTGTGGAAGTGGGAGAAGGTGTGGAGGTGGGAGAGGGTGTGGAGGTAGGAGAGGGTGTGGAGGTGGGAGAAGGCGTGGAGGTGGGAGAGGGTGTGGAGGTGGGAGAGGGTGTGGAGGTGGGAGAGGGTGTGGAGGTAGGAGAGGGTGTGGAGGTGGGAGAGGGTGTGGAGTTGGGAGAAGGTGTGGAGGTGGGAGAGGGTGTGGAGGTGGGAGAGGGTGTGGAAGTGGGAGAGGGTGTGGAGGTAGGAGAGGGTGTGGAGGTGGGAGAAGGCGTGGAGGTGGGAGAGGGTGTGGAGGTGGGAGAGGGTGTGGAGGTGGGGGAAGGTGTGGAGGTAGGAGTGGGTGTGGAGGTGGGGGAAGGTGTGGAGGTGGGGGAAGGTGTGGAGGTGGGGGAAGGTGTGGAGGTAGGAGAGGGTGTGGAGGTGGGGGAAGGTGTGGAGGTAGGAGAGGGTGTGGAGGTGGGGGAAGGTGTGGAGGTGGGGGAGGGTGTGGAAGTGGGAGAAGGTGTGGAGGTAGGAGAGGGAGTGGAGGTTGGGGAAGGTGTGGAGGTGGGGGAGGGTGTGGAGGTGGGAGAGGGTGTGGAGGTAGGAGAGGGTGTGGAGGTGGGAGAAGGTGTGGAGGTAGGAGAGGGTGTGGAGGTGGGGGAAGGTGTGGAGGTGGGGGAGGGTGTGGAAGTGGGAGAAGGTGTGGAGGTAGGAGAGGGAGTGGAGGTTGGGGAAGGTGTGGAGGTGGGGGAGGGTGTGGAGGTGGGAGAGGGTGTGGAGGTAGGAGAGGGTGTGGAGGTGGGAGAAGGTGTGGAGGTAGGAGAGGGTGTGGAGGTGGGGAAAGGTGTGGAGGTGGGGGAAGGTGTGGAGGTAGGAGAGGGTGTGGAGGTGGGGGAAGGTGTGGAGGTAGGAGAGGGAATGTAGGTGGGGGAAGGTGTGGAGGTGTGGGAGGGTGTGGAAGTGGGGGAGGGGTAAACACCTCCAGTGAAAGAGTTTGAAAAGAAGTATGCAAGACATTTGTCCCAGGTGAAACAAATGTTTTCTCATACTATAGTTATATAAATGGATCTTTTGCACAGCATACTTATGAACAATATGGTGCTCAAGTTCTCAGTATAAACAGAAGTTAAGTGCTGTGTCTGTCTGGAATGCATTACAAAATATCCAGATTCCATTTGTTTCAATCTATAAGACATACAGCATACTGAAAGATGTGACCTGATAGATTCATAGAATCATTACGGCATAGAAGGAGGCCATTCAGCCCATCAAGTCCATGCCAGCTCTCTGCAGAGCAATCCAGTAAATCCTATTCCCCCTTCTATCCCTGTAGCCCTTCAGGTTTATTTCCCACAAGTTTCCATCCAATATCCTTTTGAAATCATTGATCGTCTCCACTTCCACCACTCTCGTAGCCAGTGAGTTCTAGGTCATTACCACCCACTGCGTACAAACGTTCATCCTCCTATCCCACCTGCATCTCTTGCCTAAAGCTTTAAATCTCTGTACCCTAGTCCTTGTACCATCAGCTGATGGGAACAGCTTTTCTTTGAAGTCTTTAAGATTATAAAAGGGTTCTACAGATGTAGAGAAGATGTTTCCACTTGTAGAGAGACCAGAACAAGGGGTAATAAATATCAGATAATCATTAATAAATTTAATAGGGAATTCAGGAGAAATCTCTTTAACCAGAGATTAGATAGAATGTGGAACTCGATACCATAGGGAGTAGTTGAGGCAAATAGCATAGATGCATTTAAGGGGAAGCTAGATCAGCACACAAGGGAGAAAGGAATAAAAGAATATATTGATAGGGTTAGATGAAGATGGGTGGCAGGAGGCTCATGGGCAGCGTAAACACCAGCATAGATGTATTGGGCTGAATGGCCTGTTACTGTGCTGCAAATACTTTGTAATAATTGTCATTGTGATATCCTTGAATACAATAGTTTTTTCAGGAAACATTCAGAAAAATTCATGCTTTACCTTAAGGAGATTGATTGAGAGTGGATTAGTACATAAACATATAATTGCTTCAATAAACATAAATGAACAACCTCTTATATAATATTATTTACAAGTTAACTCAGAGATGGTCCAAAATCTCATTGTTTACGTGGTCTTGTACAAAAAAAATCAGCTACATACAGGTTTTTGCAGGTTTTTCCACGAGTGTGCAAAAGCACAATACTTACAAACTGTAAGCCTTGGCACACCTTACTGCTTCTGGAGCCAAAATGATGAGGGAGGGGCCTTGCTGTGATTGATATGGACAGTAGCCAAGCAGGAGTTACCCAGGCATTTGCAGAAAAAAATGATTAGCAAAGCTCAACTCAATATTTGATGTTCTAGCCAAGTACACCAAATTGATCCCTGTGACATGGGAATAGGCCTCACTAAGAACATATTTTCTTGGGATTTAACAACATAATACAGGCTGCTCTGTGAGTAGCAACAAGCATTTTACAGAGAGCTTGCAATTTTATGACTTCTAACTGTTATTTTTAATTGTAAATTCACACTGAGGGAAAATTCAAATTGGGACCCCAGACTAACCTCAGAATGTTTTGAAGTCATTCTTGCTGATCATTCTTGATCGTTGTTTTCATATGTTCCTGCTACTTTCTCAAAGGTAGGCTTCTAGTCATTTGTTCACTTTTGATTTCTACATCACCCACCTGTTGATCTCTGATTTACTCCTCTTTTATAAATACAAAATGACACCAATAAATAAGTGATCTCAAAGTGTGACGGCTAAAGTGTAACAAAGGAAGTGCGACATAACGGATAGGAAATACAGAGAGCAGACATCATAATTTAATTGAATCTGTATGTAGCACAAAGCCACTTGTCTTGCTTTTTTTTCTGACTAATTCACTTTTTCCGGGAAGCTACGGAAAAACAATTCACTGTTTTCCACTTATATTGAATGGTCTAATCAAAAAAAATAATTCACCATTGTCACCTAGTTGTCAGCTATGGCTCGGTGGATAGCACGCTGTGGCTCGGTGGATAACACGCTGTGGCTCAGTGGATAACACGCTGTGGCTCAGTGGATAGCACACTGTGGCTCGGTGGATAACACGCTGTGGCTCGGTGGATAACACGCTGTGGCTCGGTGGATAGCACGCTGTGGCTCGGTGGATAGCACACTGTGGCTCAGTGGATAACACGCTGTGGCTCAGTGGATAGCACACTGTGGCTCGGTGGATAACACGCTGTGGCTCAGTGGATAGCACACTGTGGCTCGGTGGATAACACGCTGTGGCTCGGTGGATAGCACGCTGTGGCTCGGTGGATAACACGCTGTGGCTCGGTGGATAGCACACTGTGGCTCGGTGGATAACACGCTGTGGCTCAGTGGATAGCACACTGTGGCTCGGTGGATAACACACTGTGGCTCGGTGGATAACACGCTGTGGCTCGGTGGATAGCACACTCTCTCTGCTGAGTTGGGAAAGTGATGGACTTGAGCACAGAAAGCCAGCCTGATATTCCAGTGCTGTGGGAGTGCTGCACTGTTAAAGATGCCATCTTTTGAATGAGGTGTTAAACTAAGGCCTGGTTGCTCTCTAAGATGGACGTAATAGATTCCATGGCACTATTTCAAAGAAGAGTGGGAGAGTTATCCCCTGTGCCCTAGCCAGTATTTATCCCTCAATCACATCACAAATTATCTGGTCATTTTCATATTTGTCATGCAGACCCCCACCTGTCAAGAATGAGGCATATTAATTTTGTCATGAGCATTGATTTTAAACTGTTGCTGGAGTGAAGAAATGACTTGTTTGAAGTTCACCAGACACTGGGCTGGAAGAACATTTGCATACTAAGAGACGCTGCTTGTGGAGACAAAGAACTGTTCCCTGCTGCGATTAACCTAAATGGATTTTGATCACCAGACGTTGAAGGTGTAAGGAAATGCATTCCAGAGACTGCTAGGGTCATACAATCCACAAACCTCGCAGGAGAGATTGTTCCAAATAAGGAGCTAGTCACATGACTGACCTGCTGGGCAACCTGTTTTTTTTTTAATTGTACCATACAGAAAGGAACAGAAGGCTGTGTGCAACTGAAGCTGGAACAAGGAAGCTTTTCTCTCTCTCTCTCTCGCGCTCTCCCAATTCACCGGACCCACGGAAGACACGTAAACCTCAAGAGAGAAAAGACTCCTACATCGGAACAAGTTGAAGTGCAAACTGGGCCCCAACGAATTGCAAGACTTACTGGCAACCAAAGACTCCACATTGAACTTCAACGACTGTAACTACCAGATATTGCCTCAAACTTTTCCCCTTAATTCCTTCTAATTTTCTGTCTCTATCTGTGTGTGTGTTTATCGCGTATGTATGCTAGCGTGGTCAAGTCGCATATTCTCGGTCATTAACTGATTAGAGTTTAAGATGAATAAACTTCCACTTTTCTTGTGTAAATCTAAGGAAACCTGTTTGATTTCTTTGCTTTACAATTGGAGCAGTGAACAAGGATTCACTAAGGGGGCGCTAAAGACACGGTGTTTTAAAATTAAACCCTGTTATGGTTAAACCAGGCAAAGGCTGAGAGGGAACCCCTAGACCCCTACTCACCTGGTCGTAACATATTGCTATTTGCTGGAGATTGCTGTGCTCAAACTGGCTGTCGCATTTCCTACATTACAACAGTGACTATGCTTTAAAAGTACTTCATTGACTGTAAAGTGCTTTGGGACATCCTGAGGTTGTGAAAGGTGCTATATAAATGTATGTCTTTCTTCTTTTTACTTATTCTGAGAGGCTAAATTTCCCAAGAATCAATTTTCACTTCCTTCACGGGGGATCATTTTGACTTCTGGAGATATTGTAAACTGGGTGATGTGGGATCAGAAGCCTGGTATACACCTCTCTCCACACCAAACCCCCACAACCACCTCCTGCCTATTTTCCTGGAAAGGATTTCCAGAGTGAAGTAGAATGGGTGTTGATCCAATACAGTCTGTTCCACACCACTGCCAAAAGTTCAACTGACCCCCACTGTCATGGCATCCTAGATAAGCTTCTACCATCTCCTCTGACTAAATGTGAGTTACATCATGAGTGGGCCATAATCATTTGAACAAAGGTACAACAATTTTAACCTATCATGCAGGTTGTTACTAGGTCCAGAAAAAAACATAATGCAACAATGTTGTTGGTAGGAATTTATCATCTACACATGAAGTGGATATTTGTGATGTGATAGTAAACTGATTTGTTTTTTATAAACCAGATCCACAGGTCTCTGAACATAACTAAAGTGAGTCAAGAGTTCAGAATGACTGAGAGATGATCTAATTATAGGGATGATCTTTTCAGACGTAAATAGTAAGTAAGAAAATATTAATCACAAACACAACATAACAATCCTTGTCATTGTATGCTTACACATGAAAAAAATGGAAATATTTTTCCAAGCTTTGTGTCAAAAAATTTCAATTACCGAAGAAGGATTCCTGAAGGTTGTATAGATGCTATCAGAGGGAGTCTTACCATTCTACACATAGCAGGAAGAAAAAATTGCAGAGTCATATTAATCGTTGAATGATGTTGAAATGGGGATGAAGTTGAAATACATCTAAGAGTCTTAGTAGACTCAAAGCTCAACATGTCCAACCAATGCAGAACAGTAATCACCAA
This sequence comes from Heterodontus francisci, assembly GCF_036365525.1. Classification (NCBI taxonomy): domain Eukaryota; kingdom Metazoa; phylum Chordata; class Chondrichthyes; order Heterodontiformes; family Heterodontidae; genus Heterodontus; species Heterodontus francisci. The sequence continues at coordinate 34,041,925 of NC_090396.1, read as the reverse complement.
AACAAGTAGAATATTGAACTACATTGCTGAAGTAATAGAATATAAGTCGGAGGAAATTGTGGCCAAACTGGATAGTCCTCTGGTCAAGCCACACTTTAAGCATTGTGTCCAGTTGTGGTTGCCAAGACGCAAGGGAATCATCCAAACAAGATGTCAATGCAGAGAAGAATCACAAGGCTGATGCTTGTTATTTGAGATCCAATTTATGAGGAAAGACCAGAGAGACTTATGGCTGCATTTTACATTCCTGCTGGCGAAATCAGCGTGAAGCTGCCGCGATATTAAAGACGGAGGCTCATTTAAATAGCTGTGGCGGGCCACTCACCGCCCCCACACTCCAATGACGTGGAGGGGGCAGGTGGCCCATCCCTGGCAATGGCGTGAGCTGTCTTAGCACAGGTGCTGACACCATCTTTAAAGGGCTTTGAGCTCTATTGTTACATTTAAATATTTAAAGGAGAATGGATTTTTAAAAATTAAGTTAATCGATCTTGCCCCTCTCCCACCACCTCCCCCCCAACCCCCCACAACAACAGCGGTTCTGTAAAATTCAGCCCTTAGGCTTTGCTGTCTGAAATACAGGCATCTGAGAGTTGATCTTACAGAAGTGCATGATTGTTAATGGAAAAGTTAAATTTGTAATATTACCTGAAATATATTGGTCTGGTTTAAATTAGTAAAAGGTAAATTTGGAACCGACGTTTGAAAATTTTCCTTCATACAAAGAGCAATCAATAAATGATTTTTTAAATTCTTTCATGGGATGGTGGGTGGCTTCGAGGGGAGCTTGCAAGTGGTGGTGTTATCAAAGAGTCATAGAGTTCTACAACACAGAAACAGGCCCTTCGGCCCATCATGTCTGTGCCCGCCACCAAGCACCTAAACGGTGCACATATCTTGGGGAGTCATGAGGTGAGTTACTTGCCTCAGAATTTCCAGTCTCTGACCTGCTGCTGTAGCCACAGTATTTAGATGGGTGCTCCAGTTCAGTTTCTGGTCGATGGTAACCCCCGCATGATGTTGATAGCAGGGGATTCAATGATGGTAATGCCATCGAATGTCAAGGGGAGATGATTATGGTTCAGTTTTCTCTTGTTGGAGATGGTCATTGCCTGACACTTGTGTGGTGCGAATGTTATTTGCCACTTATCAGCCCAAGACTTCCAAAGTGAGTAGTGGAGACAAAAGCCATGAAATCATTGAAGTATCAACTGGATTGCAAAATAGGGGGGACGGGTGGGGGGGGGGGGTGGCAATGTTGGATTTTTTTTGATAACTATAGATGGACCACAGTTATGTTGTAACCTTATAATAATAGAATCAAACACGTGTTTAAAAATAAAAGTTTTGGTTTTATTTCTGAAATTTTGCAAAGGAAACAAAATATACTTTTACCAAAATGGTTAACCACAATCTTGATTGTTATTACAGAGAAATCCAATGTACTGCTAAATTGACGTTTTAGCAGTGCCGTGTGCTGTGATGTAATTGGGTAGATTAATCACTGAAACAAATTTTTTTTTAATTGTTTGGAGGATGTGGGCATCACTGGCTGGGCCAGTATTTATTGCCCATCCCTAATTGCCTTTGAGAAGGTTGTGGTGAGCCACTTTCTTGAACCGCTGCAGTCCATGTGTTGTGGGTACTCCCACTGTGCTGTTCGGAAGGGAGTTCCAGGATTTTGACCCAACGACAGTGAAGGAACGGCGATATAGTTCCAAGTCAGGATGGTGTGTAACTTGGAGGGGAACTTGCAGGTGGTGGTGTTCCCATCCATTTGCTGCCCTTGTCCTTCTAGTTGGTAGAGGTCGCGGGTTTGAAAGGTGCTGTCTAAGGAGCTTTGGTGCGTTGCTGCAGTGCATCTTGTAGATGGTACACACTGCTGCTACTGTGCATCGGTGGTGGAGGGAGTGAATGTTTGTAGATGGTGCCAATCAAGCGGGCTGCTTTGTCCTGAATGGTTTCGAGCTACTTGAGTGTTGTTGGAGCTGCACCCATCCAGGCAAGTGGAGAGTATTCCGTCACACTCCTGACTTGTGCCTTGTAGATGGTGGACAGGTTTTGGGGAGTCAGGAGGTGAGTTACTCATCGCAGGATTCCTAGCCTCTGACCTGCTCTTGTAGCCATGGTATTTATATGGCTACTCCAATTCAGTTTCTGGTCAATGGTAGACCCAAAGATGTTGATAGTGGGGGATTCAGCAATCGTAATGCCATTGAATGTCAAGGGGAGATGGTTAGATTCTCTTTTGTTGGAGATGGTCATTGCCTGCACTTGTGCGGCACGAATGTTACTTGCCACTTATCAGCCCAAGCTGGATATTGTCCAGGTCTTGCTGCATTTCTACATGGACTGCTTCATTATCTGAGGAGTTGCGAATGGTGAAGAACATTGTACAATCATCAGCGAACATCCCCACTTCTGACCTTATGAGTAAAGGAAGGTCATTGATGAAGCAGCTGAAGATGTTTCAGTCTAGGACATTTTCCTGAGGAACTCCTACAGTGATGTCCTGGAGCTGAGATGATTGACCGTCCACAACCACAACCATCTTCCTTTGCGCTAGGTATGACTCCAACCAGCGGGGAGTTTTCCCCCTGATTCCCATTGACTTCAGTTTTGCTTGGGCTCCTTGATACCATACTCAGTCAAATGCTGCATTGATGTCAAGGGCAGTCACTCTCACCTCACCTCTTGAGTTCAGCTCTTTTGTCCATGTTTGGTCCAAGGCTGCAATGAGGTCAGGAGCTGAGTGGCCCTGGCAGAACCCAAACTGAACGTTACTGAGCAGGTTATTTGCAAGTCCCGCTTGATAGCACTGTCGATGACACCTTCCATCACTTTACTGATGATTGAGAGTAGACTGATGGGGTGGTAATTGGCCGGGTTGGACTTGTCCTGCTTTTTGTGCACAGGACATACCTGGGCAATTTTCCACATAGCCTGATAGATGCCAGTGTTGTAGCTGTACTGGAACAGCTTGGCTAGGGGAATGGCAAGTTCTGGAGAACACGTCTTCAGTACTATTGCCGGAATATTGTCAGGGCCCATAGCCTTTGCAGTATCCAGTTCCTTCAGTCGTTTCTTGATATCACGCGGAGTGAATCGAATTGGCCGAAGTCTGGCATCTGTGATGCTGGGGAATTCGGGAGGAGGCTGAGATGGATCATCAACTCGGCACTTCTGGCTTAAGATTGTTTTTTTTGTTTTTTATTTCCAAAATATACTTTATTCATAAAACTCTGTAAAAATTACATTGCCAAACAGCACCAAAAAATACAAACATTGCAAGGGAGATCAGTTTCCTTCAATACTGTCATGAGTTTCTTCCCAACCCTTCCGTTTCACAATTGTCATGTCAATTACAGTTTTACATTTACAGCAATTGAGAATATTAACGATACAGTTCGAGGGGTTTCCCATGGATCCAGCCCCTCAGTCCAGCTTGGTGGGGGAACCTTACACTGTGGTCTTTCCCCATTGAGCCTTTGCTGCGGCTGCCCCAAGCTTTAGTGCGTCCCTCAGCACGTAGTCCTGGACCTTGGAATGTGCCAGTCTGCAACATTCGGTAGTGGACAACTCTTTGCGCTGGAAGACCAGCATGTTTCGGGCAGACCAAAGGGCGTCTTTCACCGAATTGATAGTCCTCCAGCAGCAGTTGATGTTTGTCTCGGTGTGCGTCCCTGGGAACAGCCCGTAGAGCACAGACTCCTGTGTTACAGAGCTGCTTGGGATGAACCTTGACAAAAACCACTGCATCTCTTTCCACGCCTGCTTTGCAAAGGCACATTCCAGGAGGAGGTGGGCGACCGTCTTTTCCCCACCACAGCCAACGCGGGGGCATTGTGCGGAGGGGGCGAGACTTCGGGTGTGCATGAAGGATCTGACGGGGAGGGCCCTTCTCACCACCAGCCAAGCTACGTCTTGGTGCTTGTTTGAAAGTTCTGGTGATGAGGCATTCCGCCAAATGACTTTGACGGTCTGCTCGGGGAACCATCCGACATGATCCACCGTTTCCTTTTCCCGTAGGGCCTCAAGGACATTCCGTGCAGACCACTGCCTGATGGACCGGTGGTCAAAAGTGTTTTCCCGCAGAAACTGCTCCACGAAGGATAGGTGGTACGGCACCGCCCAACTGCATGGAGCGTTCCGCGGCAATGTGACCAGGCCCATCCTTCGCAACACCGGGGACAGATAGAACCTCAGCACGTAGTGACACTTGGAGTTTGCGTACTGGGGATCTACACACAGCTTGATGCAGCCGCACACGAAGGTGGTCATCAGGATGAGGGCCACGTTGGGACATTTTTCCCGCCCTTGTCCAGAGATTTGAACATCGTGTCCCTCCGGACCCGGTCCATTTTAGATCCCCAGACGAAGCGGAAAATGGCTCGGGTGACTGCCACGGCGCAGGAGTGGGGTATGGGCCAGAACTGCGCCACGTAGAGCAACAACATGAGCGCCTCGCACCTGATGACCAGGTTCTTACCCACAATGGAGAGAGATCGCTGCCCCCACATGCCCAACTTTTGTCGTACCTTGGCTACTCGCTCCTCCCATGTTTTGGTGCACGCCCCGGCCCCTCCGAACCATATCCCCAGCACCTTCAGGAAATCCGACCTGACGGTGAAGGGGACAAAGGATCGGTCAGCCCAGTTGCCAAAGAACATGGCCTCGCTCTTGCCGTGGTTAACTTTGGCTCCCGAGGCCAGTTCGAACTGGTCGCAGATGCTCATCAGTCTGCGCACGGACAGCGGATCCGAGCAGAAAACGGCGACGTCATCCATGTACAGGGAGGTTTTGACCTGAGTGCCTCCGCTGCCTGGGATTGTCACCCCTCTTATGCTCGCATCCTTCCTAATAGACTCAGCAAAGGGTTCAATACAGCAAACAAACAAGACCGGGGACAGAGGACAGCCCTGTCTGACTCCAGATTTGATCGGGAAACTTTCAGATTCCCACCCGTTGATTGAGACTGCGCTACTGATGTTTGTGTAGAGCAGTTGGATCCAATTGCAGATTCCCTCCCCAAACCCCATTTTGGAAAGCACGTCCATCATGTAGGTGTGCGATATCCTGTCAAAAGCCTTCTCCTGGTCCAGGCTGATGAGGCAGGTGTCCACCCTCCTGTCCCGTACGTAGGCGATCGTATCCCTGAGTAGCGCGAGACTATCAGAGATCTTCCTGCCGGGTACAGTACAGGTCTGATCGGGGTGAATCACCAACTCCAGAGCAGACTTGACTCGACTGGCTATGACTTTGGACAGAATCTTGTAATCAACATTAAGCAGTGAGATGGGCCGCCAATTTCTGATTTCTGCCCTCTCCCCCTTCTGCTTGTAAATGAGGGTGATGATGCCTTTTCTCATAGATTCTGACATGCTGCCGGCCAGGAGCATACTCTCGTATACTTCCAGCAGGTCCGGGCCGACCCAGTCCCACAGGGCCGAGTACAACTCGACCGGTAAGCCGTCGCTCCCGGGAGTTTTACTCGTCTCGAAAGACTCGACGGCCTTTGTCAGCTCGTCCAGAGTTAGCGGCTTGTCCAGTCTCTCCCTCCTGCTGTCATCTAAGACCTCTGTGATAGATGACAGGAAGGACTGGGAGGCTCTGCTGTCTGTGGGCTTCGCGTCATACAGCCCAGCATAAAAGGATTTGCTGATCCTTAGTATGTCGGGCTGCGAAGACGTTACCGAGCCATCTTCTTCCTTCAGGCTGCTGATAACAGAGCTCTCTCTGTGTACCTTTTGGAAGAAGTAACGCGAGCACGTCTCATCCTGCTCGATGGAGCGGACTCTGGACCGGAAGATGATCTTGGAGGCCTCCTTGGCAAAGAGTGAGGCCTGCTGGCTCTTCACCTCTTGGAGGTCCTCCTTGACCTCGACCCCCATTGACTGCAACCGGAGTAGATTTTGCATAATTTTCTGGAGTCGGGACAGTTCCCTCTGTCTCTCTCTCGCCTTCTGAACACCTTTGTGGATGAAGAACCTCTTGATGTTCTCCTTAATCGCTTCCCACCAGTGAACTGGAGACTCAAAGAGGGGTTTCACGGTCCTCCAACCATTGTAATCCCTTTTGAGTTCCTCAACGTTCTCTGGGGTCAGCAGTGTCGCATTGAGCTTCCACGTCCCTCTGCCAACCCGCTGGTCGTCCTGTAAGTGACAGTCGGCCAGTAAGAGGCAGTGGTCGGAGATGAACACCGGCTTGACGTCGGTGGATCCGACCGTGACAGCACGGGACACAAACAGGAAGTCAATCCTGGAACGGGCAGACCCGTCCGATCTTGACCATGTGTATCTGCGCTGCGCTCCGTCTGCAGGTTTGCTGAAGACGTCGTGCAGTTTGGCATCTTTAACTGTTTCTATTAGGAATCTGGACGTAGCGTCCAGTTTGCTGTCGTCACTGCCGGATCGTCCAGCTGCATCGATGATGCAGTTGAAGTCACCGCCTAGGATGACCGGCCTGGACGTCGCCAGCAGCAGTGGGAGCTGCTGGAAGACGGTCAGCCGCTCGCTGCGTTGTACCGGGGCGTACACGTTGATCAACCGGAGCGGAGCGTTGTTGTACATCACGTCTGCTACGAGGAGGCGGCCGCCCACCACCTCCTTAACTTCGGAGATGGTGAAGTTACCTCCCCGCAGCAGAATACCCAGGCCGGAGGAACGGCAGTCATTACCCCCCGACCAGATCGATGGCCCGTGGGACCACCATCGCGACCACTGCCTGTAGGTGCTGAGGTGTGGTATCCACACTCCTGCAGAAACAGTAGGTCAGCTTTGACCTTGGCAAGGTAATCCAAGGTTGAAACACATCGCGTAGTAGATTTAATGCTACGCACATTAATGGAAGCAATTCTTACACCCATTTTTTACTAAAAATTAGTTGTTGCTTCCCATACCATTTGTCCTCGCTAGTCCCAGTCCTTCGGGGCTGAAGATTGTTGCAAATGCTTCAGCCTTGTCTTTTGCACTGATGTGCTGGGCTCCTCCAACATTGAGGATGGGGATATTTGTGGAGCTACCTATTCCAGTTAGTTGTTTAATTATTCATCACCATTCACGGCTGGTGTGGCAGGAATGCAGAGCTTAGATCTGATCCATTGGTTATGGGATCGCTTAGCTCTGTCTATTGCATGCTGTTTGGCACGCAAGTAGTCCTGTATTGTAGCTTCACCAGGTTGATACCTCATTTTGAGGTATGCCTGGTGCTGCTCCTGGCATGCCCTCCTGCGCTCTTCATTGAACAAGGGTTGGTCATCTGGCTTGATGGTAATGGTAGAGTGGGGGATATGCCGGGCCATGAGGTTACGCATTGTGGTTGATTACAATTCTACTGCTGCTGATGGCCCACAGCGCCTCATGGATGCCCAGTTTTGATTTGCTAGATCTGTTCGAAATCTATCCCATTTAGCACGGTGGTAATGCCACACAACACGATGGAGAGTATCCTCAATGCGAAGGGGGACTTCGTCTCCACAAGGACTGTGTGGTGGTTACTCCTACCAATACTGTCATGGACAGATCCATCTGCGGCAGGCAGATTGGTGAGTACGAGGTCAAATATGTTTTTCCCTCTTGTTGGTTCCCTCACCACCTGCTGCAGACCCAGTCTAGCAGCTATGTCCCGTAGGACTCAGCCAGCTCGGTCAGCAGTGGTGCTACCGAGCCACTCGGTGATGGACATTGAAGGCCCCCACCCAGAGTACATTTGGCATCCTTGCCACCCTCAGTGCTTTCTCCAAGTTGTGTTCAACATGGAGGAGTACTGATTCATCAGTAGGTGGTAATCAGCAGGATGTTTCCTTGCCCGTGTTTGACCTGATGCCATGAGACATCATGGGGTCCAAAGTCAATGTTGAGGACTACCAGGGCAATTCCCTCCCGACTGTATACCAATGTGTTGCCACCTGTGCTGGGTCTGTCCCTCTGGTGGGATAGGTTATACCCAGGGATGATGATGGTGGTGTCTGGGACATTGTCTATAAGGTATGATTCAGTGAGTATGACTATGTCAGGCTAGTTTGACTAGTCTGTGGGACAGCTCTCCCAATTTTGGCACAAGCCCCCAGATGTTAGTAAAGAGGCCATTGCAGAGTCAACAGGGCTGGGTTTGCTATTGTTGTTTCCAGTGTCTCGGTCGATGCTGGGTGTCTGTCTGGTTTCATTCCTTTTCTTAGACTTTGTAGCAGTTTGATACAACTGCATGGCTTGCTAGGTCATATGGGTCTGGAGTCACATGCAGGCCAGACCAGGTAAGGATGGCAGATTTCCTTCCCTAAAGGACATTAGTGAACCAGATGGGTTTTTGACAACAATCAACAATTGTTTCATGATCACCACTAGACTAGCTTTTTAATTCCATGTTTATTAATTGAATTCAAATTGCACCATCTACCATGGTGTGATTCAAAGTCCCCAGAGCATTAGTCTGGGACTCTGGGTTACTAATCTCATGACATTACCACTATGCCATCGCCTCCCCGTAAGGTAAAATACCATCCTTGGCTAAAGATCATTGTGTTTCAAAGGCCCAAATAGGCTCCAACTCGTACCAAATCATCAGATCAAGAAGTCAGAATTGTTAACAGTTTTCTGTCACAGTGGATTGACTCCTGAAGACCAGTCCGCAAGCAGGACCCTGTGCTTCCGGTTGCTTGCCATTTCAACACTCCCCCCTGCTCTCATGCTCACATCTCTATCCTGGGCTTGCTGCAGTGTTCCACTGAACATCAACACAAGCTCGAGGAACATTTCTGTCGTCGGCCTGCTGCAGTGTTCCAGTGAACGTCAGCATAAGCTTGAGGAACAGCAGCTCATCTTCTGATTAGGCACTCTGCAGCCTTCTGGACTCAACATCAAGTTCAACAATTTCAGAGCATGCCTTTTTTATATTCTATTTTACTTTTTAACCATGCGCTTGTCTTAAATTTGTTTTTCATGTTTTTGATTTTGGACAGAGCTATTATTAATCTGCCATTAACACTCACTCTGGACTAATGCTTTGTCTTTTAATTCAACAATTTGCACTCCCTTTGCCTTTGTTCCGTGATATCTTTGTCATTTAATTTCTCCTGCCCTCTGCCTATCTCCTTTTTGTTCTTCCCCCCCCAACCCCCCCTCCCTTTTTCACTTGCTCAAAGACTTTTCTAACTTTTGCCAGGTCTGATGAAAGGTCACAGACTTGAAATGTTAACTCTGCTTCTCTCTCCACAGATGCTGCCAGACCTGCTGAGTATTTCCAGCACTTTCTGCTTTTATCCCTTTCTGTGGTGCTGTTTATTAGAGCTAAAATATGTCAAATTAAGATTCAGTTTAAACCTAGCATTACATGATGCATCTCTGCAGTTTTTAAAAAATGAAATATAAACAAAAGCACCACATTTCTGGCCACAGTACCTAACCTAACAAGCATTCTTATGAACTTTTTAATATTCATATATAATGCACCTATTTGCATCTCTATGGAGAGGGAGGGTACTGTGTAATTACTGGACAGAACTACACTCAGGGATTAGTTATTTGATTTCATGCTGACAAATCCAGAAATCAACAATATATAAAGGGAAACAGAGTCTTCCCAAATGCTCCCAGATCTGCAGAGTATTTCCAGCATTTTCTGTTTTTATTTCAGATTTCCAGCAGGCAAACAAAAACTAGCATTTATATACGACCTTTCACAACTGCTGGGTATCTCAGAGCGCTTTACAGCCAGTGAAGTACTTTTTGAGGTGTAGCCGCTGTTGTAATGTAGAAAATGAAGCAGCCAGTATGTGCATAGCAAGCTCCCACAAACAGCAATACGATAACCTGTTTTGTGATGTTGTTTGAGGGATAAATATTGACCAGGACACCCTTGCTCTTCTTTGAAATAGTGCCATGGGATTTTTACATTCACCTGAGTAGGCAGATGGGAGTCTCAGCTTAATATCTAATTTGTAACACCGCACCTCCAGCAGTGCAGCACTAGAGTGTCAGCCTTTATCTTGGTGCTCAAGCACTGAAGTGGGACTTGAACGCAGAACCTCATGATTCAGAACCGAGAGTGCGAGCAACTGAGCCACAGAAAACATTCCTTCGCAATATTACGCTCCAGAAATCAATGACCTTGACTTTCAGGCACATTGTTAAATGAAATAAACAGTGGAAATGTTTCAGTTTTGAAGCTTCCATTTAAAAAAAAATTAAGACGAACCAACATTGGGCAGCAGCGCAGGCGCCTGGTCGGCATTGATTTGCGACTTTGCCAACCAATCAGTTACCACCGATTCCAGACGTTTCAAATGCTGGAGTTTAAACCAATCACAGTGCAGAGGAGGCGGGACTTACAGTTGCAATTTCATCGTTCTGAACTTCCGGATACTTTGTGTTCCCTCAGGTTAATTTCACCTGGTTAGCGTGGAGTGGAACAGTTTGCATGCAGCTTATTTAATTTCTCTGTTAAATGCATTGTTGTTGTCACTGGGGAACAGTTCCTTGCTGTGCATGTCTAGATCAGTGAGGGTAGGTCTAATTTCGGTAGGCCTCGTGTGCTTTTAATAGAAGTGCCTACAAAGCGTATTTAAATGTCAGTAATTTATGTGTCAGATCGTAACAAGCCCACTGAAATCGGAGGCGAAGACTTTTCTGATTCCAATCCAACAAAGCGCAGATGCGTTTTACCATCAGAAAACAGTGACCAGCGCAGATTAGATTGTGAGAGGGAAGATTACTTAAGCGATGTGGTATGTTTAGCAGCTGAAATGAATTACACATCTTCATACGCAGATCTTGTATAAGTTATTTGTTTGTAACACATATGATTGTGATGGACACAAATGCTTCCAGAACTGCATTGTCTCATTATATTTCAGGGATGGTCTGTGGAGTTTAGATCTAGTTCTCTTGACCTCACCCCTCTTCATTGCTTCCACCAATTGCTGATTTCTGTCACGTATATCTTTTGAGCCAAAGCGTTAAGTTTAATTGCTTCAGGAGTCTTCTTTGGCCTCCTTATCTCGAGAGACAATGGGTAAGCGCCTGGAGGTGGTCAGTGGTGTGTGGAGCAGCACCTGGAGTGGCTATAAAGGCCAATTCTAGAGTCACAGGCTCTTCCACAGGTGCTGCAGAAAAATTTGCTTGTCGGGGCTGTTACACAGTTGGCTCTCTCCTTGCGCTTCTGTCTTTTTTCCTGCCAACTGCTAAGTCAAATCAAAAACAAAGGCGTATAATGCGGCAAAAATGAGTTGTAGGCCAGAGGATTGGGAACTTTTTAGAAACCAGCAGTGGATAACTAAAAAACTAATAAAGAGGGAGAAAATTGATTATGAGAGTAAATTGGCAAGAAATATAAAAACAAACAGTAAGAGCTACTATGGGTGTATAAAAAGGAAGAGAGTAGATAAAGTAAATGTGGGACCCTTAGAGGATGAGACTGGGGAATAAATAACAGGGAACAGGGAAACGGCAGGTAATTTAAACCAATATTTTGCATCAGTCTTCATGGTGGAGGACACTAACAATATCCCAACGATAATAGATGAGCACGGTGTAAATGGGAGGGGGGAATTAGTAACAATCTCCATCACGAGGGAAAAGGTGCTGGACAAACTGATGGGACTAAAGGCAGACAAGTCGCCAGGACCTGATGGCCTGCATCCAAGGATATTAAAAGAAGTGGCTGCAGAGATAGTGGAGGCATTGGTCATAATATACCAAAACTCACTGGATTCCGGTAGGGTACCAGCGAATTGGAAAACTGCTAATGTGATGCCCCTATTAAAGAAAGGAGGGAGACAGAAAGCAGGAAACTATAGCCTAGCATCAGTCATTGGGAAAATGCTAGCGTCCATTATTAAGAAAGAAATAGCAGGACATTTAGAAAAACATAATGCAATCAAACCGAGTCAACATGGTTTTATGAAAGGGAAATCATGTTTGACATATCTGTTAGAATTCTTTGAGGATATAACAAGCAGAGTGGATAAAGGGGAACCGGTAGATGTAGTGTATTTGGATTTTCAGAAGGTGTTTGATTAGGTGCCACATAAAAGGTTATTGCAGAAAATAAGAGCTCAGGGTAATCAAAACAAGAAATGATGGAACCACTCAGCAGGTCTGGCAGCATCTGTGGAAAGAGAAGCAGAGATAACGTTTTGGGTCAGTGACCCTTCTTCGGAACTCAGGGTATTGGGGGTAATGTGTTGGCATGGATTGAGGATTGGCTAACACACAGAAGGCACAGTCGGAATCAATGGGTCTTTTTCAGGTTGGAAAGCCGTAACTAGTGGGGTGCCACAAGGATCGGTTCTAGGGCCTCAACTGTTTACTATCTATATTAATGACTTAGAGGAAGGGACAGAGTGTAGTGTATCCAAATTTGCTGACAATACAAAAGTAGGTGGGAAGGCATGTTGTCTTGAGGGCACAAAGAATCTGCAAAGGGACATAGATAGATTAAATGAGTGGGCAAAAACTTGGCAGATGGTGTTCAATGTGGGAAAGTGTGAGGTAATCCACTTTGGTAGGAAGAATAAAAAGGCAGATTATTATTTAGATGGAGAAAAACTACAAAATACTGCAGCACAGAGGGATCTGGGTGTTCTTGTGTATGAAACATAAAAGGTTAGCATGCAGGTGCAGCAAGTAATTAGGAAGGCAAATGGAATTTTGGCCTTTATTGCTAGGGGGTTGGAGTTTAGAAATAGGGAAGTCTTATTACAACTGTACAGGGTGTTGGTGAGGCCACACCTGGAGTACTGCATACAGTTTTGGTCCCGTATTTAAAGAAGGATATAATAGCATTAGAGGCAGTTCAAAAAGGGTTCACTGGGCTGATTCCTGGGATGAAGGGGTTGTCTTTATCAAGAACGGCTAAACAGGTTAGGCCTTTACTCATTGGAGTTTAGAAGAATGAGAGGTGACCTTATAGAAACATATAAGATTTTAAGGGGACTTGACAGGGTAGATGTTGAGGAGATGTTTACACTTGTGGGAGAATCTCGAACTAGGGGACATAGTTACAGAATGAGGGGGCACACTTTTAAAACTGAGATGCAAAGGAATTTCTTCTCTCAGAGGGTGGTGAATCTCTGGAATTCTCTGCCTCAGAGAGTTGTGGAGGCTATGTCACTAAATGTATTTAAGGAGGAGGTAGATAGATTTTTGAAATCTTGGGGAGTCGAGGGTTAGGCAGAGCAGGCCTGAAAGAGGAGTTGAGGCCTGGGACAGATCAGCCATGATCTTATTGAATGGCGGGGCAGGCTTGAGGGACTGAATGGCCTACTCCTGCTCCTATTTCTTATGTTCTTATGAGATGTAAGGTAGGTTTCAACGTAACTGACATCAGTGATTTGTATGAAGATGGCACAATGCATTCTGGCACAGAGTGAAGGGATAACAGGTCAGCTACATTTTCCCACTCAGTGAATTTTGAATCCCAGCTGTAAAAGGAAGACTTGTATTTATATAGCGCCTTTCATGACCTCCCAGAGTGGTTTACAACAAATCAATAGTGTAGTCGCAGTTGCAGTGCAGGAATGGTGGCAGCCAATTTGCTCACAGGAAGGGCCCCACAAACAGCAATGATCAGATAATCTGTTTTAATGATAGTTGAGAGATAAATATTGGTCAGGCCACTGGGGAGAACTCTGCTGCCGTTCTTCAAAATAGTGCTGTGGGTCATAGAGAGTCATACTCATTTATGGCACAGAAGGAGGCCATTTGGCCCATCTAGTCCATGCCAGCTCTCCACAGAGCTACTCAGTCAGTCCCACTCCCCATTCGATCCCTGCAGATCTATTTCCTTCAAGTGGCCACCCAATTTCTTTTTGAAGTCATTGTTTGTGCTCACTTGAGAGGACATGTGGTTTAATGTCTCATCTGAAACATGGCACTGCTAACAGTGCAGCAGTCATTCAGTACTGCACTGGAGTGGCAGCCTGGATTTTGTACTCAACTGTGGAGTGAGGCTTGAACCCACAACTTCCTGACTCGGAGGTGAGTGCTACTGAGGCAAGGCTGATGTGAGCTGCACTGTTAGCATTGGTTGGAGGCAAAGTGTATCCAACTAGTGAATAAGAGGAGAAGGATTTGAGGAAGATTCAGTGGGTCACCCCAGTACACTTCTGTGATTTACATATTTTGTATAATATAAGAAATTATTCTTGGAGAGTTAGAGTATGATCGTCAGAGGGCTGAAAGCAGTTGGTGTGCCTGTTTACCCCTGCTAATTATATCTTGTGGCACAAAGAGTGGAATGGTAGAAACCAGACCTAACCAAACTGGAACAGAGTCCATTGCCCCAGATGTTATTAAAGTATGCTTGAGAGTTGGGTGAAAAAGGTAGCCTGGTTTTATTTTTTACTTTTAAAATTATCTTTGAGGGTAGGGTAAACCAAATAAAGACTGTATTTCTTAGCTACCAATGTTAAAATATCCTTACTTACAGAATGGGCCTCCAATGTGAGATTACCTTTGGGCATCATTACACCATACAAACCAATTTAAGCCACTTAATTCAAGCATGCACTAAATTGCCATTAAACTATAGATGGTACTTGTATGCTATAATATTCCTCTTATAGAGGAATGGGTGTGCTGATGATGTGCCTTTGCCCTGAGCTTCACTCTTTACTCACTGGTCGCATTATGAGCAGCTAGAAATTGGCAAACACTGCAAACAAATGGGATGGAATGTTAACATTAATGTTTGGGTGCAATCATGGAAGGTTCTTTTCAATGCGACTGATAATTTCACCTTAGTATAAACGAGGAGAGGACCTTTTCCTGCTTTTAGTAAACATTTTCTTTTCTTTACCTTTCTGGTCTTCCTGCATTTCACACCATTCTCCTTCGAAGGAAGAGCAGAGAAACTAAAAGGCCACTCGGGGCCCATTGACGCTCATCCACCTTTGTGCTTTAACTCAGGTTAGCAACCTAGACCATCCATTCCATAATCAGCTACTAGAAAGAACATGGGACTGTCATGAGGTGATGTGCCGAAAGAGATTTTTTCCCCCAAGTTCTCAATGGGGAAATATCTGACCTCCACTCAGTGCGGACTTCCCTCTGCTCTGCAACACCCCCACCCCACCCCACCCTAAAACAGCTTTGCAGAGATCATCAGCCAATGCTTCGACTGTCTGTACTGGTGGTATTAAAAATAGTGCCCATGCCAGAGTTACTAGAACTAGCAGAGTGTTTTGTATTGAAGAATGCAAATCTCAGATTGCACTGCATTTAAAATGAATGGTTGTTTGCCCCCTCCACCCTCCCCACTGCCCCCTCCACCCTCCCCACTGCCCCTCCTGCCCCAAATTGTTTATGTAAAAGGAAATGCAACAAAGGGTGAAAATCAGATTGAGCCTCAGAGTTTTGTGGATGAAACCAAAATGTTGTTTACTGCATAGACGGTTGAACCCTTACTAGATGAGTGAATTTCACTTGGTAGCTTTGCAGTTACACACTGTATGGGAACCACACTAATTTGCATATGTAAATTTTTTGTGCAATTTAGATTTTCCCCAGTATAATCTTGATTTGTTAGTTCCTGGAACTTTGGAATTGATGTCACTGGAATGTTGAGAGCAAACCCATAGTTGTCAATGCTCACATCTTAGGTCCTAAACTTTGTCAACCTTGTTGCAAATAATCTAATCTTTGGCCTCCTTATCTCGAGAGACAATGGATACGCGCCTGGAGGTGGTCAGTGGTTTGTGAAGCAGCGCCTGGAGTGGCTATAAAGGCCAATTCTAGAGTGACAGGCTCTTCCACAGGTGCTGCAGAGAAATTTGTTTGTTGGGGCTGTTGCACAGTTGGCTCTCCCCTTGCGCCTCTGTCTTTTTTCCTGCCAACTACTAAGTCTCTTCGACTCGCCACATTTTAGCCCCGTCTTTATGGCTGCCCGCCAGCTCTAGCAAACGCTGGCAACTGACTCCCACGATTTGTCACCAATGTCACAGGATTTCATGTCACGTTTGCAGACGTCTTTAAAGCGGAGACATGGACGGCCGGTGGGTCTGATACCAGTGGCGAGCTTGCTGTACAATGTGTCTTTGGAGATCCTGCCATCTTCCATACGGCTCACATGGCCAAGCCATCTCAAGCGCCGCTGACTCAGTAGTGTGTACAAGCTGGGGATGTCGGCCGCCTCGAGGATTTCTGTGTTGGAGATACGGGTCCTGCTACCTGATGCCAAGTATTCTCCGGAGGCAGCGAAGATGGAATGAATTGAGACCTCGCTCTTGGCTGACATATGTTGTCCAGGCCTCGCTGCCATAGAGCAAGGTACTGAGGACACAGGCCTGATACACTCGGACTTTTGTGTTCCCTGTCAGTGCGCCATTTTCCCACACTCTCCTGGCCAGTCTGGACATAGCAGTGGAAGCCTTTCCCATGCGCTTGTTGATTTCTGCATCTAGAGACAGGTTACTGGTGATAGTTGAGCCTAGGTAGGTGAACTCTTGAACCACTTCCAGAGCGTGGTCGCCGATATTGATGGATGGAGCATTTCTGACGTCCTGCCCCATGATGTTCGTTTTCTTGAGGCTGATGGTTAGGCCAAATTCATTGCAGGCAGCCGCAAACCTGTCGATGAGACTCTGCAGGCACTCTTCAGTGTGAGATGTTAAAGCAGCATCGTCAGCAAAGAGGAGTTCCCTGATGAGGACTTTCCGTACTTTGGACTTCGCTCTTAGACGGGCAAGGTTGAACAACCTGCCCCCTGATCTTGTGTGGAGGAAAATTCCTTCTTCAGAGGACTTGAGCGCATGTGAAAGCAGCAGGGAGAATAAAATCCCAGAAAGTGTGGGTGCGAGAACACAGCCCTGTTTCACGCCACTTAGGATAGGAAAGGGCTCTGATGAGGAGCCACCATGTTGAATTGTGCCTTTCATATTGTCATGGAATGAGGTGATGATACTTAGTAGCTTTGGTGGGCATCCAATCTTTTCTAGTAGTCTGAAGAGACCACGTCTGTTGACGAGGTCAAAGGCTTTGGTGAGATCAATGAAAGCAATGTAGAGGGGCATCTGTTGTTCACGGCATTTCTCCTGTATCTGACGAAGGGAGAACAGCATGTCAACGGTCGATCTCTCTGCACGAAAGCCACACTGTGCCTCAGGGTAGACGCGCTCGGCCAGCTTCTGGAGCCTGTTCAGAGCGACTCGAGCAAAGACTTTCCCCACTATGCTGAGCAGGGAGATTCCACAGTAGTTGTTGCAGTCACCGTGGTCACCTTTGTTTTTATAGAGGGTGATGATATTGGCATCGCGCATTTCCTGAGGTACTGCTCCCTCGTCTCAGCACAGGCATAGCAGTTCATGTAGTGCTGAGAGTATAGCGGGCTTGGCACTCTTGATTATTTCAGGGGTAATGCTGTCCTTCCCAGGGGCTTTTCCGCTGGCTAGAGAATCAATGGCATCACTGAGTTCCGATTTGGTTGGCTGTATGTCCAGCTCATCCATGACTGGTGGAGGCTGGGCTGCATTGAGGGCAGTCTCAGTGACAGCATTCACTATATCAAATAGATGTCTAGAAAATCCTTCACGTTCCAGGTTCCATTTATCACCCTTCAGAGGTTAAACTGATGCTTTTGTCCTAATTATAATAGCAAGGTTAAAGTTTCCTTCATAATTTCAATAGCGAATATCAAAGAGAAGTTGACAAGTGGAAAGAGATGCTTGTTTTGAGTTCAGTAGTTGAGGGCTGGCTCAACACTGTCCTCCAAGACAGCAATTGAGTGACTCACCACTGAGTGTTAATGATTCTGTACATAAAACTGAGACCAATGACAGCTGTAATATCTAACCTACAGAGATGACTGTGGCAAAGTGTGAAATAGTGCAAAAATAACTTTGCTATGAAATGAGTCAGTTCCTGTGTCATGAACTTGAAAGCCATATTTTAACAATTACTGTGTGGAAAACATTGAAAGTTTTGCAAAATATAACTTGAATTAACACTTTATTTGAAATCCACCTGTTCATGCAATATTGTGTGGGTATTATACGCAAGTCTTTTGTGTGAAATAGACATGGATAATCTGGGTATTTAAAGTTCCACCTTGAATACTGAAGTCTAATGCTATTCAAGTGCAATTTCACATGATGTGGGAACCTCTACCTGGAAGCTATGCTACCTATTCTCCCAGTGTGCATAAAAATCTGAGTGTAGATGATATCACATTATTTCTAATGTTTTCCCATACCCATCCTTTGAGGGCATTGATGCCTTTCTGGCAAGTGATTTCATGAGTGTGGTGACTCTCTGGTACTTTGCTAACTGGCCTGTCTTTATGTGTAAGCCTAGAAAAGTGAGTGTCTGTAAGTTATTTGACCACAGAAAAGCACCAGAGCTGTCAAATCCTGTTCTCACTTGGCATCCACAAATGCACGATCTTCAGGGCGTCACTGAATGATTATCTTTTTGATGGCAGCTTAAAAAGCAACACTAAATGTTGACATCCAAGTTTTATCCATTCGATGGCCTCTAGCCTATGGTGTTGTGGATGGAACTGAAGATGTTCGTCGAGGGAAGGATTTTACTGAATAACAAGCAAGTACAGGAACCCTACCTAGTTGTCTCACTTTGAACTCAAGGGCAATGTTTTCAATTGTAGCACACCGACAACTGCTTCTGTCTTCAATAATTATCTCAAGACTGACCCGAGATTGATTCTGGGCCCTTCCCAAGTTGGGTGAATACATGAGCGAGCTGTAAATGAACCCTTTAATTATGGCACCAATTGAACATAGGCTTTCAAGACCAGGAGGGGTTTAAAAATATTTTTCTAAATCTGAACAGACCCTAATGCAATTGGAGCTTTCTTTTCGGTGTTTTTTTTAATTCCAACTCCCGATCCTGTAAAGTTCTTTTCTTTTAATCTTTATGTTCCAATTATTCAGGGCCACCAAAAGAAGTGTAGAATTAGGTCATTTGCTGCTCCATCACCTACAAGGAAATAGCAGATGAGTTAATTCCAGGCTTCTGCTACTAGCATTTTATAATTGGCTTCTACAAGATGTATAAAAATAAGCCACCGTTATTTCTCAGTAATTGGGTCCTATTTACAGAGAAGGGTTGAATCTCCGTGCTGCACTATTTCTCCACATCCTACTAAACATTCAGTTTCTAATGTAAGCCAAAAGAAACAAAGAAAAAATGGTAGAAAAATAATTTGTTTAGGGGTTATTTCTTTCATCACTAACTCAATCAGTAATTCTGTACTTTCTAGCCTTGCTTATAAGCAGAATGTCATCAGCTAGATTTTGTTAATCAGGACAAAATGACAGTTGAAGTGAATTTTCTAGCCGTTCAAAGTGGCTGCTACCTAATATGAATGCAGATTGCTAGATTAGTTGTTACTTAACCAAAACACATTATACTTTAACTTGTGGTCTGAAAGTTTAAGGGTCCAGGGGTTCACTTTGGGCGACAGGAATTCTATTAAAACAACATTGATTAAAATAGTGAATAGGGAATATATATTTTACAGATTTGGGAGTCACCTCATTCTTTATTTGCTGTAAGATCTACAAAAATTATTTCGGAGAAATTCCAGCATTGCTTTAGTTACTGCATTGTTTTAGTTATAACATTCACCCTACAATTCTGCAGTTGGGATGTTGTTGGAGCTTCTTAGTGCCCATATTCTAGGGAACTTTCTTCCCTAGAAAGCGGTGGAGGCAGGGTCATTGAATGTTTTTAAGGCAGAGGTAGACAGATTCTTGACAAACGAGGGAGTCGTGCAGCAGCTTTTTCGGGAGCAGCGTGTGAGCGAGTGAGCAGCTGGGAAAGTCCGTTTGAAAGTAAATTTAATTTCCTTTTGTTTTTCGGCGGAGGCCAGGGGGCTGCTGGGTAAGTAAAACACTATATATTTGGGCGGTTTCTGAACCCGAGACACCACACTTGTAGTGTCTCCCACCCGCCCTCCTCCTCTAACCAAAAAAAAGGACTCGGTGGGGTGTTTATAAGGTAAGGCTTTTTCGATTTCTCTGGTTTTATTGTGATTGGTAAAAACTTTTCGTTCCTTTTTCATTTAACTAAGTTTAAACTTAAGATTAAAAATGGCAGGAGATCTCAGACCCGTATCATGCTCCTCTTGCTCAATGTGGGAGCTCAGGGACATGGCTGATGACCCTGACTCCTTCACGTGCAGGAAGTGTGTCCAGCTGCAGCTCTTGTTAGACCGCATGACGGCTCTCGAGCTACGGATGGACTCACTTTGGAGCATGCGCGATGCTGAGGAGGTCGTGGATAGCACGTTTAGTGAATTGGTCACACCGCAGATTAGGATTGCTGAGGGAGAAAGGGAATGGGTGACCAAAAGGCAGAGAAAGAGCAGGAAGGCAGCGCAGGAGTCCCCTGCGGTCATCTCCCTCCAAAACAAGTATACCGTTTTGGATACTGTTGAGGGAGATGGCTCACCAGGGGAAGGCAGCAGTAGCCAGGTCCAGGGCACCGTGGCTGGCTCTGCTGTTCCGAAGGGCGGGAAAAAGAGTGGAAGGGCTATAGTCGTAGGGGATTCGATTGTAAGGGGAGTAGATAGGCGGTTCTGTGGTCGAAAACGAGGCTCCCGAATGGTATGTTGCCTCCCAGGTGCACGGGTCAGGGACGTCTCAGATCGGCTGCAGAACATTCTAAAGGGGGAGGGTGAACAGCCAGTTGTCATTGTGCACATAGGCACTAATGATATAGGTAAAAAACGGGATGAGGTCCTACATGCAGAGTTTAGGGAGTTAGGAGCCAAGTTAAAAAGTAGGACCTCAAAGGTAGTAATCTCAGGATTACTACCAGTGCCACGTGATAGTCAGAGTAAAAATGAAAGAATAGTCAGGATGAATGCGTGGCTTGAGAGATGGTGCAGGAAGGAGGGGTTCAGATTTTTGGGACATTGGGACCGGTTCTGGGGGAGGTGGGACTATTACAAATTGGACGGTCTACACCTGGGCCGGACTGGAACCAATGTCCTTGGAGGTGCTTTTGCTAACGCTGTTGGGGAGGGTTTAAACTAATGTGGCAGGGGGATGGGAACCAATTGAGGTCAGTTGACAGTAAGGAGGTAGTAACAAAAGCCTGTAAGGAACTAGATAATGAAGTCAGTGTGACTAAGGGGAAGAGCAGGCAAGGAGCAGATGATGAATATAAAGGGACTGGTGGTCTGAGGTGCATTTGTTTTAATGCAAGAAGTGTAGTCGGTAAGGCAGATGAACTTAGGGCTTGGATTAGTACCTGGGAGTATGATGTTATTGCTATTACTGAGACTTGGTTGAGGGAAGGGCATGATTGGCAACTAAATATCCCAGGATATCGATGCTTCAGGCGGGATAGAGAGGGAGGTAAAAGGGGTGGAGGAGTTGCATTACTGGTCAAAGAGGATATCACAGCTGTGCTGAAGGAGGGCACTATGGAGGACTCGAGCAGTGAGGCAATATGGACAGAACTCAGAAATAGGAAGGGTGCGGTAACAATGTTGGGGCTGTACTACAGGCCTCCCAACAGCGAGCGTGAGATAGAGGTACAAATATGTAAACAGATTATGGAAAGATGTAGGAGCAACAGGGTGGTGGTGATAGGAGATTTTAATTTTCCCAACATTGACTGGGATTCGCTTAGTGTTAGAGGTCCAGATGGAGCAGAATTTGTAAGGAGCATCCAGGAGGGTTTTCTAGAGCAGTATGTAAATAGTCCAACTCGGGAAGGGGCCATACTGGACCTGGTGTTGGGGAATGAGCCCGGCCAGGTTGTTGAAGTTTCAGTAGGGGACTACTTTGGGAATAGTGATCACAATTCCGTAAGCTTTAAAATACTCATGGACAAAGACGAGAGTGGTCCAAAAGGGAGAGTGCTAAATTGGGGGAAGGCCAACTACACCAAAATTCGGCAGGAGCTGGGAAATGTAGATTGGGAGCAGCTGTTTGAAGGTAAATCCACATGTGATATGTGGGAGGCTTTTAAAGAGAGGTTGATTAGCGTGCAGGAGAGACATGTTCCTGTGAAAATGAGGGATAGAAATGGCAAGATTAGGGAACCATGGATGACAGGTGAAATTGTGAGACTAGCTAAGAGGAAAAAGGAAGCATACATAAGGTCTAGGCGGCTGATGAAAGACGAAGCTTTGAAAGAATATCGGGAATGTAGGACCAATCTGAAACGAGGAATTAAGAGGGCTAAAAGGGGTCATGAAATATCTTTAGCAAACAGGGTTAAGGAAAATCCCAAAGCCTTTTATTCATATATAAGGAGAAAGAGGGTAACTAGAGAAAGGATTGGCCCACTAAAGGACAAAGGAGGAATGTTATGCTTGGACTCAGAGAAAATGGGTGAGATTCTAAACGAGTACTTTGCATCGGTATTCACCGAGGAGAGGGACATGACGGATGTTGAGGTTAGGAACAGATGTTTGATTACTCTAGGTCAAGTCGGCATAAGGAGGGAGGAAGTGTTGGGTATTCTAAAGGGCATTAAGGTGGACAAGTCCCCAGGTCCGGATGGGATCTATCCCAGGTTACTGAGGGAAGCGAGAGAGGAAATAGCTGGGGCCTTAACAGATATCTTTGCAGCATCCTTAAACACGGGTGAGGTCCCGGAGGACTGGAGAATTGCTAATGTTGTCCCCTTGTTTAAGAAGGGTAGCAGGGATAATCCAGGTAATTATAGACCGGTGAGCCTGACGTCAGTGGTAGGGAAGCTGCTGGAGAAGATACTGAGGGATAGGATCTATTCCCATTTGGAAGAAAATGGGCTCATCAGTGATAGGCAACATGGTTTTGTGCAGGGAAGGTCATGTCTTACCAACTTAATAGAATTCTTTGAGGAAGTGACAAAGTTGATTGATGAGGGAAGGGCTGTCGATGTCATATACATGGACTTCAGTAAGGCGTTTGATAAGGTTCCCCATGGCAGGCTGATGGAGAAAGTGAAGGCGCTTGGGGTCCAAGGTGTACTAGCTAGATGGATAAAGAACTGGCTGGGCAACAGGAGACAGAGAGTAGCAGTAGAAGGGAGTTTCTCAAAATGGAGACGTGTGACCAGTGGTGTTCCACAGGGATCCGTGCTGGGACCACTGTTGTTTGTGTTCAGGTCCACTGTTCCCTGAAGGTGGCAACGCAGGTAAATAGAGTGGTCAAGAAGGCATACGGCATGCTTTCCTTCATCGGACGGGGCATTGAGTACAAGAGTTGGCAGGTCATGTTACAGTTGTATAGGACTTTGGTTCGGCCACATTTGGAATACTGCGTACAGTTCTGGTCGCCACATTATCAAAAGGATGTGGATGCTTTGGAGAGGGTGCAGAGGAGGTTCACCAGGATGTTGCCTGGTATGGAGGGCGCTAGCTATGAAGAGAGGTTGAGCAGATTAGGATTATTTTCATTAGAAAGACGGAGGTTGAGGGGGGACCTGATTGAGGTGTACAAAATCATGAGAGGTATAGACAGGGTGGATAGCAAGAGGCTTTTTCCCAGAGTGGGGGTTTCAATTACTAGAGGACACGAGTTCAAAGTGAAAGGGGAAAAGTTTAGGGGGGATATGCGTGGAAAGTTCTTTACGCAGAGGGTGGTGGGCACCTGGAACGCATTGCCAGCGGAGGTGGTAGATGCGGGCACGATGGAGTCTTTTAAGATGTATCTAGACAGATACATGAATGGGCAGGAAGAAAAGAGATACAGAACCTTAGAAAATAGGCGACATGTTTAGAGAGAGGATCTGGATCGGCGCAGGCTTGGAGGGCCGAAGGGCCTGTTCCTGTGCTGTAATTATCTTTGTTCTTTGTTCTTTGTTCTTTGTATCGGGGGTAGGCAGGAAAGTTGAGTTGAGTCCACAAATAGTTCAGCCATGATCTTGTAGAATGGTGAAGCAGGCTCAAGGGGTCGAATAGCCTACTCCTGCTCCTAGTTCATATGTTTGTTTATTCATATAGCTGCAGATTTAACTGAAACATATGCCTATCCAGGCTACAAATTAGGAGATGCATGTGCTTCAGTTTAATGTCTCTCAAAGTACCGAGTTGTGGGCTACAGAATTTGAGAAGGCATTTGGAACCATTGAGCAAATAAGCTACCGTAAATCTAAGTTGCTTGGAACAGTCATTGTACAGGGCCTGTAAAAGAGGACTTTTCCAAGAACTGACTGTTCCTAAATTGTTCTATGGAAAAGGCTAAGCTGTTGAGTTCAAGAAACAATTAAACATATTTCTGAAACAGCAGGGATGGAAGGATATTGTAAGAAGATGAAGTTGAGGTCAATCAAAAAGGACAGTAGGTTTGTTGGGCTAAATGGCATTTTCCTGTTTTCTGTGCCGTGTGAGGTTATTTTGGGCAGTTAAGTCTTGTCTGGTGTGTGTACTGCTTCATCATTGTGTTGCCATGTATTTATTACTTTCTTTCCTTTGACTTACAGTCTATTATTCTGCCAGTTCACAATGCAGCGAGGTGGTTGGATGAATGCTTGCAATCAGTTTTGGAGCAGGATTTCCAGGGATCCATGCAGTTATCGGTTTTCAATGATGCCAGCAAGGTTGTACAATGTATTCAATTTAATCTTTCTGTGTAGCACTTTAACTGAGTCCCTTATGTCACAGGAGCACATGGCTTTGAGTGCAGAATATATCAGACAGGTGAAAGAAACTAGACCCTTTGCTCTGTGGCTCAGTTGATGAATGTATTGGTTAGTGTGGAGCTGCGTTATACAACTAGAAGGTTCCAGGCTCAATCTTTTGTCTCTACTGAGTTAACTGGGTTCAGATGGTAGGGCTGCTGCAATTAGTCTTAGTGTCCCTGGTTAGTGTGAGGAAAAGGCAGTCCTTGTCCCTTGTCTTGAACATAAAGATAGGCTAAAGCTCGGCTGTGATGCTTTCCGAGGTCAAAGAGCCTGTCAATATTTAGCATATGGATTGCCATACAAGGAATAGCTAATTGGGTCAGACGTTCAATGCCTGTTACTCTGCACCTCAGCAAGAGTTGCCATACTCCAGTAAATAGGTTGGAAATAAGTTTTAAAAAATGGAAAGGAACTAAGTAATGCAAATGTTACACGAATGAGTAATATAAATTGGCATTAAAGCATCATTTTGCATTTCATTACTTCAAATTGGTTGTACTTTGGTTATTATAAATATGGAAGATATTCTAACAAGTACTGTGTTTTATTGTGAAGTTACTTTGATCTATTGACAAGTGTTGTTGCCATTTTGAAATGCCTATTGATAAGTTTGAAGTTCAATTGTTTCAATAACGTCTGTAGCTAGCTTAAATTTCTAGTACTGTAATGAAATATTAGATCATAAATCAACGTGAGCAGCGCAAAATGCAGCTTGACTGCAAGATACCAGCAAGAGGGACATGTTCCTGCTTTCAGTTCCTTTCTTTAAGCCTGTTGATTTTGAAACTGTATTTGTCATAATATCTGCAATGCCAATGACTCATAGCAAAATAAAAATTGAAACTCTGCTTTTAGAATTTGAATGAGTTCGTACAGAGACTTGAGGTGGGGCATCGTGGGGGTGGTGGGGGGCAGGAGTGGAGAAAAGTGGGGAAAGCAGGATCGTAAGTAAGAAACTGTTTAATGATGAAAGTGTACCCAGTGATTTGCATCCCAGCTTGTGGTATACAAAGCATTTTGAATGTCGGTTACATGTAGATTTGTAATCAACCGCTATTCCCAGTCAGCACACTGTAATTTGAAATACAGTTAATTCAAATGAAATGAAGGTTTGATAAGCAAGCTATCAGCATTATCAATCCAATCCCATCCAGGCATATTGGAGCCGTGTGATATTGTCTGGCACTTGCAGATTGTTAACTAAATATTAGATGGCCCTCTGTTGGGAGTAAGCCCATTGTAGCAATTATACTCCAAGGTCTCTCTTGTATTGCTTCTGTTATTCTTTTGATATGAATATTCTACAGGGTCTGGAAATTAAAGCAGTTTGTTATTACCCCACCAATTTGAATGTTTATTGGACATAAGACTATGGCTGGAATTTTACCCCCTAACCCCTCTGTGCCCAACCACCCCTCCAGCACTACATTTTTCCCCACCCCCACCCACGACTATCTTTGCCTCACCGGGGCCTGGCTGATTGTCCCCGGTGAGGCCCCACGCACATCTTTTTTTCGGGGTCAGTGTCCCTTTTGCTCCTCTCTCAGGCTGCAATCCCAGCAGTGGCCACTGCTCCCAGAGGCACTGCTGGGACTGAGAGCTACTGGCCCGCTGACTGGCTGGCAGCTCCTGGAGCTGGGGGCTTCTGCCTCGGGGCAGAAGTCCTGCCCAAGGCCAAGTAAAGGCCTGGGTTATGTAAATTCTAGCGTGGCTCTCAGGCCTGGTGGAGACAGACTTGTCCCCAATTTTTTGGCCAGTGGGTGGGGCCTCCGTCCAGCCTAAAATTCCAGCCCATGTACCTCAATAACCCGTCCTAACCGCATAATCTCCTGGGAGTGGCAAAAGAAAACGAAATTCAATCAATTCAGGGAAAGCTCTGGGAAATTCTTCTGTGACTCCCTAAGGCAATCAAGTAAAGGTCTAGCAGACTGTAGTTTCCCATCACCTTTCTCAGTTGCAAACTATCAGCTTGCCCTTTATAATCGGAAATCCCCTCTTCTGTCAGGAACATATAAAGTTATATTTTGAAGAACTGTAGTGAATCAATAATCAAAACAGGAAATATTGTAAATATTCAGTAGGACAGGCAGCATTTGTGGAAAAACAGAGTTAACGTTTCAGGACAATGACTTTTTTGTCTGGAAAAAATGAATCCATGCCCACCTATGCACTCTGTCCCAGAAGTTAATGACTTCTACAACAAGAAATGCTTCCTGGTATTGAGCTTAACTTTTTTCCTGCATATGTTATATGCATGCCCTTTAATCCTACCATTCTTATCCACTTCAAATAATCAATCGACCCTCACTGAGTCCAATCCTACAATCTGATTTCCTCTAAGCTTTGTTTCTCCAAAGTAACTAGTCCTAACCCTTGGTTTCTGTCCTCATAGCTGAGAGCTCTGAGGTTAAGCATCTCTTCATCCTACTCTAGAGCCTTTCCATTTTCACTGCGCACAGACCAAAACCGGACATGCTCATTTTGAAATGCTGATGTACCAACGTCTATATATTATAAACTATGTACTAGCTATGCAAACGAATATCGTATTTGCTCAACTACCTTAATGGGCAGTTTTCTCCCCGTATCTTCCAGTCTGCAAGGAAAAGTGCAACTGGATGGTTTGTCTGTGAGAGTGAACCATTCCCTCTCACCCCTTTCTTGCTGATGATTTGTCAGGAGAAGTCTGCAGCTGAGATGACTTATTCTTGCTTGAAAATGTGGAGGCTGAAGGGGATGAAAGGGATAAAACTGAAATGCTCATGATTTAAAAAAAATGGGGCTCGGGGTCAGGTGGGCTAGGACGACAATGTTCGAAGGTTAACATTGCAACTAGAAGTTTTAGGTTCAAATCCTGGTTATTGGTGTCCCTTGCTCTCTGGCTTTCCCTGGTTGAGATTGCCTAAGTTGGCCCAGTCATCTGGGAGGGTAAATGAAAATGTCTGAAGCAGGGATTGCCTTGCAGCTTCAATCACCCTTTCTTTCTGGCTGACTAACCCAGGATTAGCATTGGTAGAACCTGTAGAGGTGCCTGAGAGCAGGACCAATCCACTGTCTGAACTGAGGAACGCAGCTTAATTAACTAGGGGAGTTGGAGGAAGAAGCAGGAGCAAAATGGAGAGTGGATTTGTGGATCGGGAACAATTTGAACCAGTAGTTTTCAATTATTTTTATCAATTCACATTTAAGGTAGAATTCTGAGTTTGTATCTGTAGTATTTGTGTTAATTAAAAGCTGCAGTCTTCACTATTTCATAAGTGACATTGTTCCTGTGATTACAGATGCCAGGCTGCCTGCTTCTTGGAGATGGTTATGTGGTTGAGTGCCACACTTGACCGTCAGAACTTGATGCCTAGATAGAGTGCCAGACTATGGCAGTTTACCTTCAGAGGCCAGGGTGTTCTCTAGGAAGTGTTCCTAACAGCTTGTGTCAGACTATATATTTTTTTATATTTAGAGATACAGCACTGAAACAGGCCCTTCGGCCCACCGAGTCTGTGCCGACCAACAACCACCCATTTATACTAACCCTACAGTAATCACATATGCCCTACCACCTACCTACACTAGGGGCAATTTGTAACAGCCAATTTACCTATCACCTGCAAGTCTTTTTGGCGGTGGGAGGAAACCGGAGCACCCGGAGGAAACCCATGCAGACACAGGGAGAACTTGCAAACTCCACACAGACAGAACCCAGAATTGAACCCGGGTCCCTGGAGCTGTGAGGCTGCGGTGCTAACCACTGCACCACTGTGCCACTACATTCATGGTGATTTATAAGTGCAACTTTCAATGGTTTACTGTGGATAAAAATTCTAAATACCAGCATGGTTCTGATCCAGTGAAATGTTTCCAACACCGTATTGCTCATTAAGCAGAATTGCTGAGCCAAATCTAACATTTAGCAGCTCTGCTAAATGGGTTATGGTGCAAATGTTTGCAGTATAAATACTCTTGTGTAAAATATATTGAAATTGTCAGACCAGAAGATATATCGTACTTGTGTTGTGCAAATGGTTTTCTTTGGTCATGCTTTTACTGAGCTGCTTTATTTATTGCAGGATGATTCGATGAATATCATTAGAAAATGGGGAACTAAGCTTGAAGGTAGAGGTGTACATGTTGTGATTGGTGGACATGAGTCTCCATATCCAAAAGGAGGTATGTTATAGTTCATCATTTTATTTAAAGTTGATTTTTTCACTGTAGAAAAGAAAAGAAATACTTGCATTTACATAACAACCTGTTTTTCTATAGTGCCTTTGATGTAACAACATCTGGAGTTTGAGAGGGAAAATGGAAGCTGTGTCAAGGAGGGAAAGATTAGGAGGGTGATCAAAAACTTAATTGAACAGATTGGTGTATTGAAGATGTTAAAAGGAGCAGAAAAAAGTGGAAAGGTAAACGGGTATAGCATGGATTTTTAAAACGGTTATAAGAGTCTGAAGGTGGGGTAAAGGGAGGGGGAGAGGCACAAAATGCCAGAGGACTGAGGTTTGTGAAGGTAATTTTAAGGCTGGAAGAGGTTGCAGTGATAGTATGCTTAAAGGTTGTAGTGGGATTAAAGAAAATGTCAAGCGGTTTAAATTTAAAATGTTTGGGGATTGGGAGCCTATGTGAGTGACAAGTGATCAGGACTTAATGCAGGACCAGATAGAGGCGTCTGCATTTTGGTCAAGCTGAGTTTGTGGAAGGGTGGGAGATGACCATGGACACTATTTGAGTAATTAAGTCCAAAGGTATCAAAAACATGGTTAAATTCATGAACGGTGGAGCGGTTAAAGTCGAGGCATGGGTGAACAGTGTTGCATGGGAAATATGCACTTTTGGTGATGGATAGGATATGGAGTTTGAAGATCAGCTCTGCCTTGAGTAGGATGCCAAAGTTTTGTGCAGTCTGGTTCAGCCTGAGTGAGTGGCGGAAAGGGAGGTGGTGTCACTGGTTGGAAAAAAGGATAGAAAATCTGGCGGGCTGCCTTATGAATGCATGCTCCTCCGTATCTGATAATCTTTGTATTTGCTGTGTCCAGATGATCCAGGAGTTTGAGGTGCAGGGATCTGATTCTGTAGGTGTATAGGTTGTGTTGTTATAGTATGGATTACAGCACAGCAATCCAGATACTTCTCTTCCCAATACATTATAGGGGTGACTTGGTAGATGCCTTTTAAGAATATGAAAGGGTTTGATAGGTTAGTTGTAGAGAAGATGTCTCCACTTGTAGGGGAGACAAGAACCAGGGGCCATAAATGTAAGATAGTCACTAATAAATCCAACAGGGAATTCAGGAGGAACTCACTCCCACAAGGAGTAGTTGAAGTGAATAGCATAGATCTGTTTAAGGGAACACTAGATGAAAACATGAGGGAGAAAGGAATAGAAAGATATACTGGTAAGATAGATGAAGAGGGGTGGGAGGAGACTTGTGTGCAATATGAACAGAGGCATGGGCCATTTGGACCGAATGGCCTATTTCTGTACTGTACATAATGTAGGGATCGATCTCCAGGAGAAAAAAATCATTCACAGAGGCATATATTGCAATCCCATTCAATTTAGCAAGTTAAATATTCACCAGAAATAATGTGAGTCTCATGCAATTTAGTTTATGCATTTAAGTGGGTGCATTTTTCTGTGGAATGAACATGTTCCACAGTCTGTGCAGTTTCAAGTTATCAGTTTTGTACATTTATTATTAATTTCCAGGAAATATTTTTGTAGATGTGAAAAAATTTCTTATTCATTGAAAAAAACCTTTCTGTGGTGGAAGAGTTAAGGTGACATATCTGTGGGAGTTTTTATCTGATCATTTCATGGCTGATCTCAGGTTCCTGTTACGTGTATGGTGGGAACTAGGCAAAGTCTCCTCAGAATCTGTTGGGCACAAAAATGGCACGTTAGTGAGAATGCTGGTCATAATTGTTGTTTATCATTTCACAAGTCACACTTTATATCACAGCAGCCATAAAGCAATAATAAAATTATTTCTAGGCCTTTATGACAAATGATATTCTGTGCTTTTCATTTTTATATTTAATTTGATTGCTGGTGAGCCTTTTGAACTTTTTAAGTGCCCTGTAAACATGCTCCTCAAGCGATTTAAACAGAGCCTTTTATAATGTTGATGTCATGGGATATTATGTCATGATCTGCTGAAATGTCAGAACAAGAATGGTATTTATTCCTTTTTCCAATGTGGCCTAGTGAATTGTAGATCATAAAATAATATATCAGTCCTCCCACCAAAGGTTGAAAGGGAACAGGGGGCAAATGGAAAGGCACAGCCTATGCATCATACGAATCCAGGATATTTTCCCAGTGTTGCCGACCAGGACAGCACAGTCTTGAAGCAAATCTTACATAAACCATATTCAAATTTGGAATATGCAATATGCTGAGTTGCAACTGCATAAGCTTCTTGTTCTTAAGGGTAGTCAGTTAAAATATGTTACCTGTTTCGAGAATGTTTTTTCTGTTAGTATTGTTCGGTGTATAACTGTGTTAGTGGTTGACAAAAATATGTTTGGGATTGTAAATCAGAACACTCAGAAAACATTTGGCACAATTCCCTTCGTTTGGGGGGGTGGTGGAATCTGCAGCAAAGATGAAAGTTTACCAAATCCAGAGTGAAGTGTCAAATTGGATAGAAAATTGTTTTGGCAACAGAATAAATTGAGTAACCCTGGATGACAACGCTTCAAGCTGGGTGACTGTGTGTGAGAGGAATTCCATATGGGATCTCCACTGTTTATGTTTGTTTGTTAATTATCTTGACAACAGAATGTCAGAGTTTGCTGATGGTACAAAATCATGGGGGGAAAGTGAAGTATCCCAAGAATTGAGTAATCAGATTGACAGAGAGCAAGCACTTGGGAAATGGAGTGAGAAATAGAATTCACAACTAATCGTTGCATTAAAGATAAATTTCCATCCAGTTATTAATAATTAACTATGCATTACTCAATCAGTGATCCAACAATGTAGGTGAAAGGTGTGGTTCACGCTTTGGTAGTTGACCAATCATTAAAAACGTCTTTGCAATGTGAGGCAACGATTGACAAGGTGCACTGTTACTTTGTATAACTGGATGTGTAGAATGTAAATTGAGAGAACCAATACTGATTCCTATTATTTTAAAAAATTGCTATTGAATATTCTATCCAGTCCTGTGTGTATAGTTTCCTGCATGTGTACTGAAAAAGAAAAATTGCTGAAAACTTTCATGGTAAACCACACATAAGAAAACATACCTTGGAAAAGACAGAGGCATTGGGAAAAATATCTCTTTCCAAAAGGATGACTAGAGAGCTCAGGTATCATGGTGACAGTGACATAAAGCTGGCTGCTGCATTTGAATCACGTTACTAGAGCGGAAATGGTTTTGGACCATATGATACCAGGATTTACTTCACTGCAGGTTAAAGTGCAATGTACTAGTTTTGGACATACAACACTAGGATGGTTTTAGCTATCAAAATTTTCACACATTTTCTTTCCTATGTAGGAGTAGCTAAGTTTTTAACATCAAGTGCTACAAAACAGAATTATCGAGACGAAGAGAACCCTGAGAAATGCGATTAATAGTGTTTCTGAAAGAAATTATATTTGACTGAATTATGTCTTTGATTTGGTGGTGAAAGTGTTAATGTGGGCAACGTGATGGTGTTTATTTAATTTGACACCTCTCTGCTTCAATTGGGCAGTAAAGACAATGATTAATACTGGCATCACTGTAGAAAATTTAGACTGGTAGCCATGGGGAATGGACTTCTTGAAAAGTCTGAGGGGAAATGGGTCTGCTGGCACAAACATTGATTGTCTGTCTAGAATAGTTGGACCAAATTCTCTAGTTACACCAACACATGCTGCATTGTGGGAACCTCTTCACTTATTAAAACAGTTTCCATGGGAACTGAACTCTGTTTGATCTCGAGCTCAACTATTGAAATCACAAGACTTTATGGAACCTTATGTGCAATAATCTTCCACTTAATGGAGGGGAGGTGAGGGGTGAATTTGAAATAGGTTTGAGGCAACATTTGGCTCATTTTTTTCATATATTAAAGTACTTCTCAAATAAAGTTTGCTGGATATGTCTATTAGGCAGTGGAATGGTTCCTAGTGATTAAACAGGCTCCTTTCTCATGCATACAGAATTTGTGTATGTTCCGGTAAAGACCTGGCTCAGATTTCTTTATTAAATGCTAATAGGTCAGTTTATGTGTGCACTGCTGGGCCAATAATGAGCCATTCAGACCTTGAACATCCCAGGTTCAATCCTTACAGTCTATGCGGAGTTAGCTGACGTGGTGGTATGGGTGGCAGAGTTGACATCATGCTTGGATAGGTAGGGAGGAAAAAAATCAAGCAGGATTGCTGCTGACGAATCCGCTTCAATGATCCCTGTTTGAGAATGTATGCAGCATTAGGATTATTGCTGATCCCCGAGGGTCAATTAGCTTGTTAATACGCACTGTCTGGGTTCACGCTGCCCATTTGGTTGAGCTTCCACGAGTGTGTTGTGTGCTCTTTGAACTATGTTCCAACTATCTTTGGGGGAGAATAAAATTTAAATAAAAGGGGCATTATTAGGCTCCAGATCTGTTTCTGTTATCGCTCCCAAATTATTGCAGAACCCATTGGTCCTATATCACACATTGAGGTAGTTTAAGGTATCGCTGGGCATTATGTACGAATACTTATGATAACTGGCATTGGTACAGGATTGGAGATGTTCCTGTTAATTTCTCATTGTTATGTTGCTACAGTGATGCAATGTCAGTCATATAATGTGCATAGACATCAATGTGGGTTATTTAATACATAGAGGCCAACATGCAAACTGGGGTGTATTACAAGGCAGTATTGCATTGTCAGCCTAAGATAATATTAAACCATTGCAATTTAGGAGCTGTACTGATATTGTATTGTAAGATTTGAAGTAATGGTGGATTTTGTTTCACTACTTGCTTCATGAGAATCACATTCCCTGTATGATGTATTTGAAAGCTTTGAGATTTACCCTTAAAAAGGAAAAATATGTTTCTTGTTTTTCTTCAGTGGGTTTTGCCAAGAATCAGGCCATTGCACAGAGTTTTGGGAGGTTCCTTTGTTTCCTGGATGCAGTGAGTATGCAAACTACAATTAATTTCACACACAACTTTGCACTGTTCAGGGAAAACATAGGCAGTTTTTTTTATTATTGCTGTTCTGAACTACTGATCACATTGGCCATTTAATGCTCAGTCTCCTTCATGATAAAATGGACAAAATGAGCCAATTGATTTTTATTTGGTAAAGTGAATTGACCACTAAATTTGTCACCTGGAAATAGTTGTGCAGTATGAACTGACAATTGGATTCAAAGATTGTGCACTGACACAGATCATGACAAAAATGAAGCTCTGTCTCTCCATCTTTCAGATGAGATGTTAAACTGGTGCCCTGTCTAACCTCCAAGGTGGTTATAAAGGATCCCATGGCACTATATGAAGTCAGGAGCGTTTTCCCACTGTCTTGGCTAACAATTGGGTTCTTGAGCAAGATTACCAAATAAAACTGTTTATCTGGTCATTTATCTGTCTTGCTCTTTGTTGGACGTTGCTGGGTACAAATTGGCTGCTGCATTTATTTACATTGCAACAATGACAACACTTCAAAAGTAATTCAATGGCTCAGAGCTCACAAACATTCTGAAGACAAGAAATGCAATATTAATGCAAGTTCATTCTTTCTTTTGAGGCTGTACCTTTAAGACACAAGGCAGCGCACATGTATCTAGAGCCAGGGAATGTCACCTGCAAAGTAATTTTTGTTCCCTTCCTTGGGATGCGAGAGGTAAAAGTAAATGGTTGACACGGTGCTGCTTGGCATTTGAGTTTGCCATTTTCTCCTGACCACCAGCAGGTTTGGTTCTTGTACCGGGTGTGCCATGTAGCAACGCAATTTTGTAGCTGGTCTCCAGGGACCTTCCTGTAACACTGGCGAAGATCCACAAATGCAACTTCATTGCATCAAGCACCTGCAGTTGTTCCAGTGTTTTCCAGCAATCTTCAAGTTACTGTACAGTATAACTGGTGCAAACTTAGATTATGTTGTGGAAACAGTTCTGCAATATGAGTAACCTGGTTTCAAGTGACGTAGGGCTTTGTGGTGGTGTGGGACTACCACAGGATCTGCTTTCTAGCAACACAGGCAAGACAGGACCTCATCTGGAAGGGATAATGAGCACGATTCCTGCTGGGACAGTCATCTGGATGTGTTTAAAGAAGCCTGCTGATGTTTAATTCTGCATAAAGGACTTTTTTCCCCTCTCTTTAGCATCTTTCAGTCCACTGTTACATCGGAGTTTACAGAGGAAGCACTTTCTTTGTGTTTCCTTTCATGTTGGATCTTTGGGTCTCATCAATGTGAAATCTATCTTTTAAACAACAGCTTTTCACAGGCTCCTTTGTTGCAATGATGGTGAATTTTGAGTCTTATGGAAAAAAGTAAATATTTCAAGTTGATGTTGATCAGTTTAGTTATTCCAATCCTTATTGATACAGAAATTGCTTCTGAAGTGGTAGCATCTGTTTCTAATCAGTGTTAGTGTACTATTAACTACTTTTAGAAACAGAAATATTTTAGGTTACAGAAGGCGACCATTTGGCCCATCATGTCCAGGTTGTTGGTTATGTTGGCAAGGTTGACCTAACAGAAACATCCTTCAAAAAGGCCAGTTAAGTTCTGCAGGGAAATGTGATAGTTTTGCCAACCTTTTGCTTTAGTCTCTGGCTTCAGCTTGGTTGCATTTCGTGATGAGATCACTGAATCTTTTGGGATTCAGGTCCACTTTAGGACTAGAGAATTGGAAAAATACTTAAAGGGAAACATTTGCAGGGCTACGGGGAAATGGCAGGGAGTGGGACTAATTGGAAAGCTCTTCCAAAGAGCCAGAACAGGTGCAACGGGCCAAATGGCCACCTCTTTCTGTGCTGTATGCTTGTAGGACTAGGCCTAAAATACTTTGTGCCATGACGGCATTAATTGTTCAACTACCACCCATATTCCCCCGCCCTGCTCCCCCAATGATGGTAACTCATAGATAATAGCATGACTATAAATAACCCCATCCCTTCTTGAAGCAGAATCAATTGGTGTCATCTATTAATCTTAGCTACCAATGACTAGAGAAGAAAGGTTGGTGGTGTGGGGGGTGTAAGTTGAGAGATGATAGACAACCATTTAAAAAAAAAAATTCTCATTTGGTCGTAGTTCTATTTAAAATAACAGGAGCGAAGGCTGGCTAAGGAGAATTATTTCCCCACATGAAGCATTTGCCTCTTTAAATGCTGGACTGCTTTTTACCCAGTGAGTGGAACCTTCCATTGTGGGTTCATCAAGCCAGATCAACAGATTGAGAGCTGCTGTTATCTTTTTACAGCAGTAACCAACTCCTCAGCGTCCTGTGAAAAGCTCCAGCATATGGAACTCAGCTAGGTAATACATTCCACGAGGATCACTTCACCCAATATCTGGCTGAGTGAATTTTCAGCCTTCTGGGCTTTATCAAAGAGCACTTCAGTTAAGGATTACTTTGCTCAGGAAGAATGAAGTTAAAAGTTAAGGACGTAAAACGCAGAGACAAGATATGAGACGAGTACTTTCCTTTGAAAAACATTGGCACCAACAGTTACGGTCTACTTTAAACGATGCTAAACAGATCCACGTAATGCCCTGCCAAAATGAGAACGGATTCAACAATTAAGAGGGGATTCAAATTAATGTCCATTCATGTTTAACCAATCTAATTTCTCAAAACTATATCATCATTCATTTTTGCTGTTGAGCAGCATCTAACGGGGCCTCATTGTCTTGGTGAAGCAGCTTATTACAATAAAGATGTCAGGGGAGAAATTCATTTGGCCCATCTTAACACGTCAATCCAGTAAAATCTTACAGGCCTGGTGTGAAGGAAGTAGAGCCCCTGTTAAGTCATATCAACTGAAAACATATCAGTTTGCACATGTAAACTGATGACACCCAGCTCTCCCTTTACAATCTTGACCCCTCCCCTCCACTGTCTCTGATTTGTTGTGTTGCTTGTCCGATGTCCAGTCCTGGATGCGCAGAAATTTTCTCCAACTAAATATTGGGAAGACCAAAGCCATTGTCTTTGCTCCCTGCCACAAAGTCCATTCCCTAGTCACTGACTCCATCCATCGCCCTGGGGGGGATCACTGTCTGAGACTGAACTAGACTGCTCACATCCTTGGCGTCATATTTGACCCTGAGATGAGCTTCTGACCACATAGTCGCTCCATCACCAAGGCCGCCCACTTCCACCACCATTACATCATCCGTCTCGTTATTTGGATATCTTATCTTGACAAGTACTGGTTTTAAAATGAAATGGCATTCACTGCTTCAGCATAGGAGTTCTTTTGCCTTTGCTTTGTGGCCTGGATTAAGATACAATATACAAATAAAAGCAAGAAGTGTTAGAAATACTGAGATGGTCAGGCAGCATCTGTGGAGAGAGAAGCAGAGTTGATGTTTCAGGTCAGTGACCCTTCATCAGACCAATACACAAATACTGACTAAGGATGTACACACATCTGCAGTAGCTTTCTAGCTGAGCTTATCTTCTGGAAAGAAGTCATTAACATTTTAGTTGCATCAGGAATTCTGCCTAAGTTTGTGCTAAATCAAAATGAGGAAGTAGGCAAAGTCATGATCAGTAATGGTTGGTTCATCAGAGGACATCTTAAGATAGTTAATGTCTCAAAATTAATATTTGACATGAAAAGGTCTCACACATGAAAAAGCATAAGAATGTAAGAACATCAGAAAAGTCCAGGATTAGAAAAGGCCATCAAATCTTATCCCTCGAGTTCCATCGTTCTCCTATGCTAGCTAGGACTTTTCCTTTTACATGGATTATATAGCTTCCTTGAGATTAGGCAATCCCTGTGTTTAAAAAAAAAAGTTTATTTTTTACAAAAAACAATAACAAAAATTAACATCACTTCAAGGCAGAGTCCATTGCACTCATTTGGAATGTAGGCTGGAATTTTACAGTGGGCGGACAGGAGCCGGCCTCCGATATAAAAGTCGTAGTCCCAGCAGCACCACTGGGAGCAGTGACTGCAGCCCAGAGTGCACAGAAGAAGCCTGGGAGCCGGGAAGACAGGTAAGTTTTGGTTGCCTTGCCGGGGGTAATTGGTCGTGCCCCGGCGAGGCAAGGGTGGTCGTTTGGGGGTGAAGGGGGGCATGTTAGGTCTTGGGGGCGGTACTCCACCAGGCACAGGGTGCCCAATCATGAGGGACGCTGGACAGCTGCCTGGATTTCCCAGGCGTCTTTTCCAGGCTCCAGGACGCCCGCTTGCCAGGCGTAAAGTCCACGTGGAGGCGGGTGAAGGCCCTTAAGTGGCCACTAAGGGCCTTGATTGGCCTGGGACAGGCGGGCTGTTTCTCGCACACTCACCCCACGTAAAGGGCGGCAGAGACGGTAGTGGATTGGGAAAGCCTCCCGCTCCATATTACGCCACCTCCTCGCCACTATCCCAATCGTTGGGGTGGCGTAAAAGTCCGGCCATAGACTCTTTTGGGTGCAATCCTGCCATTATGGACTCACCTGACTCCGCCTTTTTCAGAAGCCAAATTTAGAATTGCACTATTACGGTTGGCAGCTCGATTAAAATTGTTACTAGAATCACCGAGTTGCAACCTGCGGATAGCTGTAGAACTTTGACCTGTGAGCCAGTCGAGCGATTTCTCTTTAGATCGCAGAAATCTTATTATCTGAAAAGTGTTAAGTGGCATTGTTACATGTTTGATGCAGTTGAACTTGGTGAACTAGAGTGTGAAGTTTACAATGATATAATTCGTCTAGAAAAACCAATAGTGATATTACCACGAGTGCTGAATGCATTGTATAACGTTCCTTTTGTATGGTTCTCTCCCCAATCCTTTGGGCAATAGTTACACCTCAACCAACAGCACTACGAGATTTTCAGGTCATTACCACATAGTTGCTTGTGGGGCTTTGTGTGTGTAAATTATCTGTTGTGTCTCCAATAGTAACTACATTGTAAAGTACTTTGGAACATCCAGATGTTGTGAAAGGTGCTATATAAATCCATCTCTTTGACTTCATTTGCTGTAATATTTTAGATTGGTCACAGCAAAATGAGAAATCTAGTTATTAATTTTAAACTGCTCAATTCAAATTAAGAGGACTGGCGTGTATAATGTGGAATCTCTGGAAAATTTGTACTCCATCGTTTGCCTATGTATCCCAGTGTTCTGTTTTTAAAAAATATTTATAGTGTCCAAATGTTGATGGTATCCAGACTACTATCACTCCACATTTCCTTAACAGTTCAGTTCTGATCATTGTATAGTTTTATGGTACACCTTTTATGTTTGTTTTCCTATTTTGCAACAGTGACTACACTGCAAAAGTACTTGAAAAAATGCAAAAGACTGCAGATGTTGGAAATCTGAAATAAAAACAAGAAATGCTGGAAATACTCAGCAGGTCTGGTAGCATCTGTGGAGAAAGAAGCAGAGTTAACGTTTCAGGCCTGTGACCCTTCAGC
Organism: Heterodontus francisci; assembly: GCF_036365525.1. Taxonomy (NCBI): domain Eukaryota; kingdom Metazoa; phylum Chordata; class Chondrichthyes; order Heterodontiformes; family Heterodontidae; genus Heterodontus; species Heterodontus francisci. The sequence continues at coordinate 34,002,764 of NC_090396.1, read as the reverse complement.
AGAACCCTTTATCTGATGAAGGGTCACTGACCTGAAACGTTAACTCTGCTTCGCTCTCCACAATTGCTGCCAGACCTGCTGAGTATTTCCAGCATTTCTTGTTTCTATTTCTGCAAAAGTACTTCATTGGTTGTAAAGCTCTTTGGGATGTTCTGAGATTGTGAAAGGAGCTATATAAGTGCAAGTCCTTCTCTTTTCTTTAACTGTACTCCAGTCCAATTGTGGTTAAGCCAGTCAGTTGTCTTATAAACTCCCTGCACACTGGGCTGAATATGCTGTGTGTGTGCAGTCTGGTTATGACAAGTTGGCTGTTAGTATAACAATATATACATATATATCTGTAAAGTGTTAGGAACTAATTCGCTAGGAATTAGTTGTTATGTGTAAGTGTTCCAGTGGGGGGCTTCATCAATGGCTGCACTGGGGAGCCATCAACAAGAACCAGTTCAGCCAAGTTCTACAGCAAAAAGCATGATGTTGAAATAAACAAGACTGACTCCAGCCTTTCTCCAAGTTTAAAGTGTGATTCTTTCCAACATTTGGGAACCAGAAACAATATAAAGACGAAACATGGTGACAGCGAGTGTCTGAGTAAACCTACAACATTTTTAAAAGCATCAAATTGAGAAAAGTGACCCAAATTAGTGCCAGAGAGAGAGAAAGAGAAACTGAGTGACTCGTTCAAAAACTCTAAAACAAAAAAGATTGAAATGCCAGCTGAGACAGGAATGAATGCACTGCTACAGCCGATCATGAATTGGGGAGCTGATGATGTCATAGAGGCATTTGAGAAGTTTAAACAAAAGTGCAATTTGGCATTCAATAGTTTCCTAAAAGGCACTAGTGACGAGGAGAGGGTCAGCTATATCCTTCTGTGGGCTGGAGATAAAGGATTAAATTTATTGAACAGCTGGGACCTAAGCTAAGAGGACAGCAGAAACCCAGACAAAATTTTTGAAAGGTTCAGCACCCATCTCCAGCCAAAATCAAATCACCGGATATACTGATATGAATTTCAAGGCCTCAGACAGGAACTAGGTGAGCCTATTGACAATTTTGTAGCAAGATTGAAAAATGCAGCTGGAAAATGTAAATTTAAGGACACAGAAGAATGGCTGATAGATCAGCTCATTTGGGGTTCTGAAGTACAGAAAGCTCTAATCAGACTGACAAGCTTGCAATATCGCCAGAGCATATGAAGCCATGAGCAGACAGATGAAGACTCTGACCTCCCAAATGGCTAGTCTTCAGTTAAGCCAAGAGACCGGCAGCAGGGTCGATGCAGTGAAACAACAACTGAAGAATGTACACCAAATAGAGAGAAAGACGTGCAGGAGCTGTGGATGACCACATGAATTGACAGATAGAAGGAAATGCCGCGTATATGGATCAGTCTGCAGAGCTTGCGGAAAGACCAGTCACTGGGAAAAGATGTGCAGAACAAGGCAAGAAGGTGGTAGACGAGTCATCAGAGCCAGAGCAACAGGGCAAAGGAATAGTGAAAGAAACCAAAACATCCATACGCTGGAAGATGGCGATGGGTTTGAGAACATGATCGACATAGGAAGCATAGAACTGCATGAAATGTCTGGATGAGACAGTTCCCAGAGAAAAGTAATTCATACAACCATTCAAATCATGAGGAGGCTGAGAAATAAGCCCACAATGATAAATCAGAAGGTGAAGATTGATACTGGAGCACAGAGTAACATCATCCCGCTCAGACTATACCAGCAGATCTTTCCTGAAAATTTGGAGAAAAATGGTTATCCAAGGGAAGGTGCTCTGAAACCAAACAACGCCATGCTAACAGCATACGGGGGAACTGAGATTCGACAGCTAGGAACAACCCAAATCAGAGGGACACACAAAGGAAAAGATGGTCCAGCTATCCTGGGGTTGAGCAGTTGTGAAGAGCTGCAGATTATCTCAGTAAACCAAGAGGTGAAGGAGGCAACACTGAGGGTTGAAGATAGTACACCCATTGAAAAGGGCCCTCTGGTAAGAAGCAAAGAAGATCTAGGCATGAAGATTCATCACCTAGTGAATGTAACACCACCGAAACTGAGTCAAATTAGAGATGAGACCAGCAAAGATGAGGAGTTACAGATGCTATCTCAGCAAGTGATCCAGAGATGGCCTGATAGGATACAGCACACACAGCCACCAATATGGTAGTACTGGTCTATCAGAGATGACATCTCAATAGAAGATGGTGTTCTGCTAGCCAGATCCAGAATAATCATACCCAAATCAATGCAGGAAGAACTTCTCCAAAAGATACACGAAGACCATATGGGAATGGAGAAGTGTAAGCTCAGAGCCAAATCAGCTGTGTACTGGATAGGCATATACAAGATATTGAAAGTATGGTGTCTACAGGCAATGTAAGCCAGAAGTACAGAAACTCACAACAGAAAGAGGAGATGACAGCTACTGAAGTACCACCCAGACCATAGCATAGTGTAGGAGTCGAATTATTCACACCATAATCAAGAATGGTATCTCAAAGTTGCAGACTACTACTCAAAATTCCCTTTTATCCAGAAGATGAAAGACTTGAGAGCCACAGCAATAATCTCAGCAGTACGAGTTCTGTTTGCTGAGCAAGGGATTCCTGAAAGGTTAATATGTGTCAATGGCACCCAATTTACATCCAAAGAATTTAAGGAATTCGCTGACCATTATGGGTTCAACACCATCACCCCATCACCATACTACCCACAGGGACACGGATTTACAGAAAGACACATCCAGACGGTCAAAAGAATACTTGTGAAATGCCAAGAGACGAAGGAAGATCCAAACCTGGCCTTATTGTCACTCCGATCCACACCTCTCAAGGCTGACACGAAATCACCTGCAGAGCTGTTAAATGGAAGAAGATATAAGACAACTCTGCCAAGCAAAATACATCCTTCAAGTGACCAGGAGGAAGTGAGACAACAACTCATTGAAGCACAGGAAAGAGGAGAGCAACACTTCAACAAATATGCTAAATCCGTACCCGAGCTGTTGAAAGGACAAACTGTACACATACAGGATCGAATCATGAAAACCTGGAGCCCAGAAAAAGCTGTTAGTGAAGCTGAGACCCCGAGGTCATATATCAAAGAACAAAGAACAAAGAAAATTACAGCACAGGAACAGGTCCTTCGGCCCTCCAAGCCTGCGCCGATTCAGATCCTCTATCTAAACATGACGCCTATTTTCTAAGGGTCTGTATCTCTTTACTTCCTGCCCATTCATGTATCTGTCTAGATACATCTTAAAAGACGCTATCGTGCCCGGGTCTACCACCTCCGCTGGCAACGCGTTCCAGGCACCCACCACCCTCTGCATAAAGAACTTTCCACGCATATCCCCCCTAAACTTTTCCCCTTTCACTTTGAACTTGTGACCCCTAGTAATTGAATCCCCCACTCTGGGGAAAAAGCTTCTTGCTATCCAACCTGTCTATACCTCTCATGATTTTGTACACCTCAATCAGGTCCCCCCTCAACCTCCGTCTTTCTAATGAAAATAATCCTAATCTACTCAACCTCTCTTCATAGCTAGCGCCCTCCATACCAGGCAACATCCTGGTGAACCTCCTCTGCACCCTCTCCAAAGCATCTACATTCTTTTGGTAATGTGGCGACCAAAACTGCACGCAGTATTCCAAATGTGGCCGAACCAAAGTCCTATACAACTGTAACATGACCTGCCAACTCTTGTACTCAATACCCCGTCCGATGAAGGAAAGCATGCCATATGCCTTCTTGACCACTCTATTGACCTGCGTTGCCACCTTCAGGGAACAATGGACCTGAACACCCAAATCTCTCTGTACATCAATTTTCCCCAGGACTTTTCCATTTACCGTATAGTTCACTCTTGAATTGGATCTTCCAAAATGCATCACCTCGCATTTGCCCTGATTGAACTCCATCTGCCATTTCTCTGCCCAACTCTCCAGTCTATCTATATTCTGCTGTATTCTCTGACAGTCCCCTTCACTATCTGCTACTCCACCAATCTTAGTGTCGTCTGCAAACTTGCTAATCAGACCACCTATACTTTCCTCCAAATCATTTATGTATATCACAAACAACAGTGGTCCCAGCACGGATCCCTGTGGAACACCACTGGTCACACGTCTCCATTTTGAGAAACTCCCTTCCACTGCTACTCTCTGTCTCCTGTTGCCCAGCCAGTTCTTTTATCCATCTAGCTAGTACACCCTGGACCCCATGCGCCTTCACTTTCTCCATCAGCCTACCATGGGGAACCTTATCAAACGCCTTACTGAAGTCCATGTATATGACATCTACAGCTGTTCCCTCATCAATCAACTTTGTCACTTCCTCAAAGAATTCTATTAAGTTGGTATTAAGTTATCATTGAGACTGAAACCGATAACCAAATGAGAAGGAACAGAATCCATATTCAACTTACACCTGAGCTCAAACAATAGAAAAGACCATCAACAACACCAGAAGTATCACTATCCAGTGAGACAACATTAACAGCATCACCAGCAAGTGATACAACATCGCCTGTACGGCATGCCAACTCACCACTGAGAGCCAGAAATGCCAAATCTACAAAGTGGAGGCACAACATCTTACCACCCAAACGATACCGTGAATAATATTTGAAAAAAGAATGCACACTATAAAAGACTCTAGAAAGGGGTTCAGATTATTTGCACAAGTCGGATGATCGTTGTTTATATTGATATAGGGGCATTATGTTTTATAGAAAGAGGAATGTTATATATGTTTATATTGTTATACTATCTGTAAAGTGTTAGAAACTAATTAGCTAGGAACTAGTTCCTATGTGTAAGTATTCCAGTGGGAGGGCCTCATTCATGCCTGCACTGGGGAGTCAGGTTATATGTAACACAAGAACCAGTTCAACCAGGTTCTGCAGCACAAAGCATGGTGTTGAAATAAACAAGACTGACTCCAGCCTTTTCCAAGTTTAAAGTGTTGATTCTTTCCCACATCTGGGAACCAGAAACAACATAAAGATGAAACATTGGCCATCATGTTTTTGTAAAGTGGTGACATTATTATCCAAAAAAACACAGCTGCCACCAGAACAACATACTTCTCCACCCCAGGAAAACTAGTGGCATTTGGGAAGGTCCAGGTTTTTTTAATGGATTTTTGGTATTTCAGAATGCAGTAAAGAAGTCAGCAAGTTTACCCTAATGTGATCCATAGTACAGACAATGCCAGCTGAAGACCAATATAGAAACAGCTGTAGATTAGAAGCAGTAAGGGCACAAACATTCACTCCAATGAGCATCTCCCTCCATCCAGTCACTACTCCCATCATAAATACCCTCTATTTCCAATTTTTCATTCAACCTCTTTATTTAATCCCACATCCGAAAGTGGTTTCCCATAGCTTTTAGTTTAATCAGAAGTCTTTTATGTGGAACTTCATTCAAAGTTTTCTGAAAATCCAAAGATTCAGGGTCACGAATCTTTGGACTTCTCTACCCACAGAGAGCTATGGAAACTGAGTCATTGAATATATTGGAGGCTGAGATAGACAGATTCTTGAACTATACGGGAGTTGAGGGTTATGGGAAACAGACAGGAAAGTGGTGCTGAGGCCATGATCAAATCAACCATGACCTTATTGAATGGCGCAGCAGGCTTGAGGGGCCATATGCCCTACTTCTATTTCTTATGCTGTGACGGAAATCACACCAGCCAAATGGAAACATATTAATTTCGTCATATGGGACACTGCTTGAAACTTTTTTACTGGACATTGCAAATAACCTGTCTAAAATGCAGAACTGAACAGCTGAAAACATGGCTGCACATTTGCATTCTGAGAAGACAAGGGCTGGCTGAGAGACAGATGAATAAAGAGACAATGGGGGTGGTCCTTGATTCAATTAGCAAGATTGGTCTGGGCAATAGTGGTGATCAACACCTTTTAACTTTGTATGAGACAAAACTCCACCCCCCAATGAGTATGTCTGGAAAACTCTGAAATCCAAAATGCCTCCAAGAGGTTGCTCTTTCAAACAAAGATGGTCACAGGACCTACCTGCTGGTAAGAGCGGGGCTTTTGAATTGTGTCACACAGAAAGGAAACAGACTGCAATTCTGAATCTCAAGAAGAAGACATCTCACTCTCTCTGTCTCTCCAGCAGTCTCAGGAAAACTACGGAGGCAGCTCCTGCACTTCAAGACTACAGACAAAGCCTCTCTTTGGCCTTCTGGTACCAGAGAAGCAAGCCTGGAATTGTGCACGTGGCCCCAGCAAGGACGCCAAGACCTTAACTTCAATTGAGGACACTGTACCAAGGATAGATACTAAGAACCGTATCTGTATTCCATTTATTACAAACTCTACTTCAATCCTGCCCTAACTCTTTCTCCCCCTCTGTATCTATTTGTGTGTGTATGCGTCGCATATTTTACTAATTTTAACCGGGTTAGAGTGATGAGGCTAATAAACTTGCATCTTTCGTATTTAAACTCCAGAAAACCTGTCTGGTTCATTTGCAATTGCAATTAGCGTGCAGTGACAAGGGCTCACTGAGGTGGTAAGCTAAAATCACTGTGCTTTAAAAGATAAACCCTGTTACGGCCAAACCAGGAAAGGGGCAGGAGGGGAGCCTGAGACCCTTCCTCACCCGGTCCTATAAATGCTCTTTTGTAAATTTTATCCTCGTAAGTTCCTCTGTCTATTTGTAACGTTTCAAAGATTTCAAGGAGGCTTAAGCAGGCTGATCCTTCCCCTCCTAAATTCATGTTGGCTGTTTCTTAGTGCATTATCACTGTGCAGATACTCCTTCAGCATACTGCGTAGAATGGCTCCAATGCTTCTTTATCGAGGATGTTATCCTGGTCACTTTTATTAAAATATAAGCCTATATGCAAATAGCCCACAATGCAGTCTGTAATACGTTGGATCTAAAAGCAATAATGTTCCATATTCACTAGTTCCAATTCTGTTTGAGCATTCCCAGTTTATATTTTGACTGAAATCGATCAAAATAAACATTATTGTCTGTACGTGCCCTTATTATTTCATTATATAATACGCTATCATCATCATCCTTATTCAGGGGTTTGTAGCAGACTCGCATTTTGAACCCTGCCTCCATCTACTTGTTAACTCAAACAAAATTATTTCATTTTGTGACTTCCCTGGGACATAAAAGCAACTTTCTTAATTTCATATTTACTCCTCCTCCTCCTGTATTCCCTGTTCAGAACATGCTGTGCCCATGTACATTGAATTCACTTCCACCCTCTTGTTAAAGTGCAGTTCCATCAACATAGTTGCCCGTTAGTAGCTCGGTCATGAATGACCACACCTGTGGAGCCATAACTCTGCATGAGTTGGCACTTTTTTTAGGGGAGGTGGTGGGATTAAAAAAAGAGGAAGAGAAAGATTTAGGGTGTGGGCCATATAAAGATGCAAAAATGCAACTCTCGCATTGTTGGGTAGCAGATCACATCTTTTGCTGAAAATGAAACCTGAGCTAAAAATGGGAAGCCCACTTTATAGGGATTTACAATGTGCCATAGTGTAAACTCACAGAATAGGGATATTGCAGCGGGGTTTACAGATGAAGGCTGTTCTTGGTTGATCCAGGAACTGAATGAGAAATTCTTGGCACACTGATTCCATCCCTTTGAAAATGTTAACATGTAAGCGCCATTTAAATGCGATTGCTTTTTTTTAAAACTTTTGAGCCAGTCAGTAGTTTTTAGCTATTAGCTAAGTTATGATGGCTGAGTGTTTGTTTTATGCTATACATTTTATACCCATTTGGTAGTAAAGGCCAGTGAGGAAGTGTGGGGATCAGGGGAGATCATGACTTCCTCAATCGCTGATTAAAGATTGGCCAATTTTGGATGTCAGGACTCATGTATAACTACTGACGACTTAATTACCACAGTTTAAAATTCTTGATCATGATTGCGTTGCCATTTTGATTCTGATGCACGTACAGCATTGGAAGATATCATTGGAGCTGTGCCATGCTGAGTTGACCAAATCTGGACTTTGAGCTTCCTCCCTTCTGCCATGATAATGGTTACTTGTCTGGAAAAGGATGGAAAAAAGAGTTACTTGCATGTATATAGCGCCTTTCATGGCCTCGAGAAAGCCCAAAGCACTTCACAGCCAATGAAATACTTTTGAAGTATTGCGACTTTTGTAATGTAGGGAAACAAACTCATCAAACTGTTCTGATGTATATATTTGCAGTGAGATGAGCCTGCATGTGCTGAAAAAAATGTGTTATATGTCACAGGACGATGCCATGATGCCACAAAGAGTGAGGCTGCAGTATGAAGCTGCCCTTAGACGCACCAATTGTGTAAGTACTGAAACTGGTCAGATCTTTTCATAGTCAAGTAGCTTTCTACCATCTTAATTCATTTAATAAACATATGGGAAAAGTCACATTCTGCACTTGAAAGGAGCATAGGTCAAACAATCAGTGCTACAGTGTTGCAGCCCTATCTCAGATCCATGTTCATTTCCAATGCAGCTCCGCACTGGGCGCATAGGGTAAATTCAGTGACCCTATCATTTTCACAGGAGTCATGCCTTGGTTGTAGAAATTATGGAAGATCTGGGGTTTCGCTTTCTGTGCTAGCCGGCATATTGATTTGAGATTTCTTTGTGTGACTTTAGTTTCCCCAATTTTATCAGTAGTCCCTACTGTTAAACAACACTCTCCAAACCTTCTCAAAGGCACAAAAAAAGAACCAGTTTCACAGAATCACAGAATTATTACAGCACAGAAGGGGACCATTCAGCCCATCGTGTCCGCACTTGCTCTCCGAAAGAGCAACTCACTCGGTTCCATTCCCCGCCTTCTCCCCGTAACCCTGCACATTCTTCCTTCTCATAGAACAGTCTAATTCCCTTTTGAATGCTTCAATTGAACCTGCGTCCACCACACTCTCAGACAGATCTGGAATGCACTAATAGCAATATCTCCTGGGTGAAGCTTGACTTTTTTTGAATTACTTATAAACATTCCTGTGTCTTTTGTGATGGTCAACAGTGTTGTGCCCACCTAGTCTGTCAGTTTTCTTCTTCAAAAACAAAAGTTCTGGTGAAAGGTCATCAACCCAAAAGGTTAACGTTGTTTCTCTCCCCATTGATGTTGCCTGGCCTGCTGAGTATTTCCAGCATTTTCTGGGTTTTTTTCTTCTTCTTTGGTTAAGTTTTTAAGTCTGTCTTCTCTCCTCCTTCCCAATTTGTTAATATTGACTTTTCTTGTTTGTCAATCATACAAAGTCTTTTTGTACAGTTTCAGTTTTCTGCTCTATAACATTCCAGCAGAAAACATCCTGCACTGTACTGTCGACATGACAGTTCCCCACCCATTCCAATATAAAACCCCAAAAGATAACATGATTTCCAAATAATCACATAGGCCATAAACTTTACTGTTGTATCTCTCTGCTCTTTCCACCCTCCCACCCCATCCTTGACAACCAATACAATCCACACTGCCAAGCCTTCTGAGAGGGAGAGAAACCTATTCTGCATATGCTGGGAATGAGTGTAAGGTCTTTTAGCTGTGCACAGTAAGCCCAGATCTAACACTTGTATTCTCCAGCTCACTGTGAAATCCACAAGTATTCATTAAGAGCCTTGTAAAGGTGAATCAATTGCACTAGAATTATCTACCTCAAGAAAAGAACATAGATTTGCATTAACAGGTATCCAATGCAGACAGATGTGTTTTACAGAGGAAATCATACTAGAACAACTTGCATTTAAATAGTGACTTCAGAGTAGCAAAATGACCCAAGGTGCTTGATTCACAATAGGTTATCTACTACACTTTAAAAGTGTGAATGAATCATAACTTGCAACCAATGAAGCTACAAGTAAGTTAAGAACTCTTGGCCTTCTAAATAGGTCAGACATATCCTAGTTTCTTGTAAATTTCTCATTATCTCTGGTGTTTATCAGTGCACTGAGGAAGTGCAGAAGTGGAACTCTCATCTCTGTTTAATGAGTCTTTGCTTCCTGCAGTTTTGGTTTCTGTGGTGTGTTTCTGTCAAGGGCCAAATGTTAACTCAATGCAACACGTTAACATTTTCTTTTACACTGCAGCAAGATTAAAATTATTTCCTACAATAGGAAGAATATTGACCATTGAATAAATCTGTGGATGGGTGGCAGCGAACTACAAGCCTTCAGTTCAATTGAACATTTCTGACAATATTGCAGGCTAAATAAGCAAAGCTTGAATAGGTAATGAGCATCAGCAAAGCCTCCAGGTTATTTTACTGAAATTGCAAGCATGGCAGACACTACCTTTTTAAAAAAAAAACTGAAAAGAGTTGCTAAGGATTATCATTTAACCTTCTCTACATTTCTGTCTTTCTTATCGAGATGCTACCCTCTGGAACTCTTTTCCCCTCTTCGCCTTTCTATTTCCATCCCTTTAAAAGCCTCCTTAGAGCCTAGCTTTTCAAATATGCTGTTGGTGGTGACTGATAGCTTGTTCATTGATTGGATACACTGGGGAACTGGGACCAAATGTAGCTCAGCAAGGACAGGGGTGATTGGTAAATAGGGCTTAGTGCAGGATAAAATACAGACAGAACTTTGAACTGAAATTTATGGAAAGTAGAGGATAGGAAACTGGTCAGGAGAACATTAGAATAGTTGGGCTGTATTTTTGAAGCCTGATGGAGGGCAGGGCCAGAGGTGTGCAGGCCCAGAATTGCCAGCCAGTGTGCTGGTTTGCCAGCACGGTTCCGTCCCTGAGCCATTTTCGAAAAGGCCAAGCGGGGGCAGAACCTGCTCGCAAGCAGCGAGTAGCCAATAGTGGTAATTAAGGGCCCTATTAAGGCCTCTGTCCCGTGCCGACTGAAATTTTTCAGTCACCAGCCAGTTCCCCTGTGCTGGTTGAAACATGGCCTGTGAGAGGAGGCAGCCATCTGGCAGCAGGCTGGAGGGGCCAGCACTCCAGTGGGCTTTTGGAACCCCACCCCTTCTGCTGCTGCCACTATAAGGCAGTGACTACAGCTGTGGCCACAGGTCGCCCTGTGGAGGGGATCCCCACCACGAGGACAGCCTGGCAGCTGTGGCCTTGATCTATTTTTATATTTTTTTTTAAAAAACGTGTTCAGAGGGCGCCTCAAGATGGAGGCACCCCCTCTCTCTCCCACTGTCTCCTACATCGATTGGCAGCTCTTTCCTCGATGGTGGGGCTGCTGATGTGTCCTTATTGGTGGGCATCCTATTGGCCCTGCAGCCTCAGGACCCGAGCTGGTGTCTTTAATTGGACGGTGAGCACGCCCTGTAGCTGTTAATTGGCCTGGCACAGAAAAATCGCATTCGAGGGCTACCTCCGACATGGTGTGGGATCGGGACTTGGAAGTATTCCTGATGCAGGGTTCCTGACTCCAGAAGAAAAACCCAGCCCGTTAAGTCTGGATGAGGATATCAGTAGCAAGTGGGCTGAAGCATAGAAAATAGGAGCAGGAGTAGGCCATTTGGCCCTTCGAGCGTGCACCACCTTTCAATACGATCATGGCTGATTGTCCAAACTCAGTACCCTGTTCCCGCTTTCTCCCCATATCCCTTGATTTTTTTAGCCCTAAGAACTATATCTAACTCTTTTTCTTCAGTTATGGAAAAGAGAAATATACAGATGCTAGTTGTTGTTTGTGAAACCATTGAGCTCAACCGTGTGAGACAGTTGAAACAATGTGGATCTATCACCATATCTCTCTTGATGTTGATTCAGCTCTCGAATCTGGGATAGTAACTCCTCCAACCTTGATGCTGCCATTGCCAATCACTTGTTTGAAGATATCCTAATCGATAGAAATAAAGAAACAGGCAATGAAGCTGATGATTCTTTTCCAATAGTTTCATTTTTGTTAAGGGCACCTGATGCTGACACGCCCACTTTAAACTCACAACCAAACAGTTGCTATTGTTTATGTTGCATTACATTTACCTTTAATTTTCATTTTTTAATTGTTTCCATGCTTCCAGCATGGTTTAGTTGGTAAATGCACTCGATTGACTGGTACTAAGCCACAATCTCCTTGGGGGTTTGGTCCTGGTCTGTGTTGTGTTAACTGATCTCAACAGGGAGCAGCAGTTGGGTCCCAACAGCATCCTTGGAATCAGAAAGAGGTAAATGAGCTAGAGTTTCTGTTCCTGATTTGTTATTCAGTGAAATTAGTGGTAAAGTATAGGCATGGACATTGGGTGAGGAAAGGGTCACAATGGACTGGTCTGTCAACAATAGCTATCTAGGCCAATGAATGGTAACTCGGGTGCCTATGTAAATACCTATGGAAGTATAACTCCAAAAACAGAATGGGGGTTATTTTGGTCAATGAGGGAAAACAGGCACTAACATGGTGCATTGGGAGTAAGACATGCCTGTTTGAAAGTCTGGGTTAGCACACAATTTTGGTCTTAATTGCAGATTACCATAATTTGAATTTGTCTGCAGGTGATAAACAGTCACCTGCAAGTTTAGGACTCAGGTGATGATTAGATGCAATTTTCATGGAGCAGTATATGGCAGAATCTTATACCCTTTATCAAACATATCGAGTGTCGGGACCATTTCTCAGTCCCAACCCCACAATGGCTCTTCGGGCCAGCTGGGAGATCTTCCCGGAGGTGGCCAATTAAGAGGCAGCCTCCAGGTCCACCATAAGGACAGATGTTGAGTTCCTGGGGCTGCAGGCCCAATCAGAGGGCCTGTGGCCTTAGAAGGATCGCAGCCCCACCAGCAGAGATGGACGCTGCTGCTGCACGAAGGGGACTATCCTCTGAAGATGTACTAAATGTATTTAAAATATGGCCTCGGCTCCCAGGCCATCCTTGAGGAAAGGAAGCCAGCTGCCTGTAGCCACAGCTGTAGTCCACTGATGCCTGAGGCTCATGGCGGGGGGGTGGGGTGGTTTAGAACAGGAGGCCTCATGGGGCCTCCCTCAGGCCAGCCGCCTCCAGGGCACCTGCCGGGCTTGTCTCTTTGTGGGGGAGGTCCATCCGCCATCAGGAAGGTTCCCAGTGTCCCCAATCAGCCCAAAAAGGACAGTTAATTATGCAGATTGGCTACCTGCTGCTGCCGAGTGGGTAGCCTCTGTTGGTGATGACTCACCTTTGGGAAGATCGCCCAGAGGCAGAAACAAGTCAGCCAGCTGACCCGACACTAATATTTCCAACTTTCCTCCCGATCCCGCCTTCAAGTCTGCCTGTGTGGGGCCAGGGATATTTTGCCCTGTATTGGCTCCTTGCACCCACTTCCACCAGTGGTGTGGAGTATACTGGCTGACGCACAGCGGCATGTTGTAAGATGGCTCAAGGTCTGTTGGCGAGGGCACACACGTTCTGAAATGGTCCTGGTAGAGAAGGAATGATGTTCCGTACTCGCAGGGGGGAACAATACCACCTAGTTCTCCTGTTCCACTCTTGCTCTTGCAGCAGCTGGTGCTGCTCTGCCTGATTTCATGTCCTCACTCCGACCAGAATTGACCTCTAGTAAGATGCCTTTAAGCAAGCACTCCCTTTCTTCTGGTGACTGCTATATGATGGCGTCGGACAGCATTAACTCTTTTGTCATGAAGATCCCACCTGCCAAGAAAGAGGCATATTAATTTTGTCATTCAAACATTAATTTTAAACTGTTGCTGAAATGAAGAAATGACTTGCTTAAAGAGATCAGCAGTGGCTGGAAAACATTTGCATACTAAAAGACAGTGCCTGGAGACAATAGAACGGCTCCCTAATCCAATTAACCCAAACAGATTTTGATCACCAGACACTGAATGTATAAGAAAGCCAGCATCCAGGGTGTCTGCTAAGATGGAGAATCCACAAACGCAGGAGTTTGTTAAAACAAATAGTCACATGACTAACCTGCTGGCCCAGGGTTTGTTTGAACTGCATGCAGCATAGTTTGGGTCAGATTGGAATGGAACTTGGAAGAAGAGAGCCTCTCTCCTGGCTAGCTCACTCTCTCACGAATCTCCAGATCCACTGAAGTCACTTAAACCGCAAGAGAGAAAAGACTCCTACATCAAAACAACTTTTAAACCATGCACTTGTCCCCAACAAAACGACAAGACTTACCGGCAATCAAAGACTCTACATTGAACTCAAAGGAATGTAAATAAATCCCAGCTATTGCCTCAAACTTTTCCCCTTTATTCTTTCTACTTTTCTGTCTCTATCTGCATGTGTGTTTATCACGTATGCATGCTAGTGTAGTCGTGAACCGAATTAGAGTTTATGGTTAATAAACTTCCACCTTTCTTGTTTAAATCTAAGAAAATCTGTCTGGTTGATTTCTTTGCCTTCCAATTGGAGAGCAGTGAACAAGGATTCACTGAGGGGGAGCTAAAAACAGTGTTTTTAAAATTAAACCCTGTTATGGTTAAACCAGGCAAAGGCTGAGAGGGAACCCCTAGACCCCTTTTCACCTGGTCGTAACATCTTTGTTTAGCTGGAGTCCTCAGAATTTTGGAATATATATTGCTTGAATGTAAGTGAAGGCTTGACAAAGTGTTCCAGAAAGTCTCCCAATGTGTTTGAGGTCCTCTTCACAGCTCCAGCAAACATGATCATGAAATATTGAGTATCCCTTTAAGTAGCACTTTGAAATTAACATCAACACTGTGTTTACTCCAAAATAACTGATTCTAATCCAGAAAGCCAGCTGGTGAAGGATAGAACTGGAGCCACTATTTACATGCTTTTATATTTACTTAAGAATTATACATTACAAGCATACACCTCCATTTTATTCTGTGTCTATTTATGGGGCACAAGTGAATCCCAGTTAATGTCCACCACCTGCATACAATTAAACATAATTAATACACAATTAACAGCTATTAGAGAAGCCATTAGTTGAAGCACCATCCAAAATGCCATGCAGCCTCTTTAAAAAGCACTAACAGGCATTTTAAGTGGGAATCAGTTGTTTTACAGGCTTCCAAATGGCTGCTGCAAATGCAGGCTTCAACTCCTTTACTAAGATGGTATCTTACGCTAAATGCAAGACCAACGGGAGGATAAAAGAGCAGCCGGAGAACGAGAGCATGAGACTGGATAGATCACAACACGGAGAGCGAGGGCACAGTGAGACTGGCAGCGGAGAGGATAAACGAGGGGCCGGAGAGCAAGAGCATTGCAAGAGGAGGATAAAGGAGCAGCCTGGAGAGCATAAGCGCAGAGAAACTGGCGGTGGGGAGGATAAAGGAGCTCTTATGAGGGTTCAGAGCAGACTCACCACATATTGGGGGAAAAAAAAATTAATGTGTGGCATCACAGGAAAACAAGTAAGTGATTGGTGAGAATTTCTCAAGATTTCCGAGCTTGAGGGGCAGCTGGAGTCACTATGGAACATCAGGGAGCAGGAGAGTTTCTTGGATCGTACGTTCCAGGAGATGGTCACCCCTCCCCAGGCAACAGGAGACTAGGTGGGTGGTCATCCAGAAGACTAGGAAGAGGCAGGAGGTGCAGGAGTCTTCGGGGTGTGTGCCACTCTCAAACTGGTACTCAGCACTGGAGACTGCTGGTAGTGACTGAAGGAGTGCAGTCCAGCCCATGGCACCAATGGGCATGGGACTGTACAGGAGGGTGCAGCAAAGTGCAGAGATGCAGTTGTATAGGAGATTCCATGATCTGGTGGACAGGTAGGCATTTCTGTAATAGTATCATGACTCCCGCATGGTGTGTTGCCTTCCTGATCCCAGGGTAAAGGATGTCACTGAGGGTGCAGTCTGCAGGGGGCAGGGTGCAAGCCAGAAGCTGTGGTACACATTAGTACCAAGGACATAGCAAGGGCAGGTATTGAGGTCTAACGGTCAGATTTTCAGGAACTAGGAAGGAAGTTAAGGAGTGGAACCTCAAAGGTAATAATCTCTGGAATACTCCCAGTGCCATGCACTAGCGGGAGTAGAAATAGCAAGATAGGAGGGAATAATGCTTGAAGCATGGTGCAGGAGGGAGGGCTTCAGATTCCTGGGGTGTTGGGACCAGTTCTGGGGCAGAAGGTACCTGTTCAAAAGGGGCGGGTTGCACCTCAATGGAATTGGGACCAGTGTCTTCATGGAAAGGTTTACTAGTGTGGTTATGGAGGGTTTAAACTAAATTGGTAGGGGGAGGGCACCATCATATAGAAGTAGAAAAGAGGAATAAGGCACATATTGTCAGGGTGTAGGACAGTACTAGAGAGGGGAGTAGTTTCATATTAGATAGGAATGGACTGAGAAGGGCTACAAGGAATCCAAAGACATGGTTACAATGCATGTATGTAAACACACAAAGTGTGGTGAATAAGGTTGGTGAGCTACAAGCACAAATAGCAGTATGGGAATATGATGTAGTGGCAATGGCGGAAACGTAGCTTAAAAGTGGTAAGGACTGGGCACTTAATATACAAGGACATAGTGTTCAGAAAAGATACAGAAGGAAGAAAGAGAGGTGGGGTGGCAGTACTAATAAGGGAAAACATTGTAGTGTTGGAAAGAGGGGATATCCTTGAGGGTGCAAGGACAGAATCCATTTGGTTAGCGTTGAAAAGCAAAAAGTGTATGATCACGCTACGAGGGGTATTCTATAGGCCTCCGAATAGTGAGACTGATGGAGGAGTAAATCTGCAGGGAAATCAGAGATGTGCAAACACTATAGAGTGGAGATATTGGGGGGGGGGGCTTTAGTTACCCAAATATTAATTGGGATAATGTTAGAGTAAAGGGTAAGGAGGGGGAGGCATTTCTGAAATGTGTTTAGGGGAATGCCCTTGACCAGTATGTTCTTCCTCCAACTAAGAAGAAGGAATTGGTGGATCTGGCGCTGGGAAATGAGGTGGACCAAGTATGTTTTGGGGAGCACTTGGGTAAAAGTGGTCATCATTTCATAAGGTTTAGACTCGTAATGCAGAAAAGCAAGGAATGATACAAGGTAAACAGCGAGATTGGAAGAGGACTAATTTCGATGCACTGAGAAGGGATCTAGCCAGGATAAAATGGAACCAAAGACCGACAAGAAAAACTGTATGAAAACAATGGGTTACCTTGAAGGAAGAGATGCTTCAGGTACAGGCTAGGTACATTCCAACAAGAGCAAAAGGTAGGGGAACCAAAAACAGGGGTCCTTGGATGATGAGGGAGATGGAGATTATAATGAAACAAAAAAAAGTGGGTGTGTGATGGATGCCAGGTGAATGTTTCAAGTGAGAACCAGGGCAAATACAATAAGTTGAGAGGGGAGGTGAAGAGGAAAATAAGACTAGCAAAGAGAGAACATGAAAATAGAATGACAGTCAACATAGCAGGGAACCCAAAAATCTTCCACCAGCATGTAAATAGTAAGCAGGTAGTAATAATTGGTGTGGGATCTATTTGGGACAAAGGGTAATATATGCTTTGAGATACAGGGCAAGGCTAGAATACTTAATGAGTACTTTGTATTGGTGTTTACTAAGGAAGAGGAATCTGACAAAATATTGATAGAAGCGGAGAGAGTAGAGGTAATGGATAAGGTTACAATTGAGAGTGAGAAGGCTGAATATGCTTAGGGTCGATAAGTCATCTGGTCCGGATGGCTTACATCCCAGGTTGCTAAAGGGGGTGGGGGTGGAGATGGCGGAAGGGCTTACCATAATCTTCCAATCTTCCGTATATACGGGGGAGGTGCCAGGGGTTTGGAGAGTGGCAAATGTGACGCCCTTATTCAAGAAAGGGTGTAAGGACAGTCCTAGCAACTACAGGCCAGTTAGTTTAACATCAGTGGTGGGTAAGGTTTTAGAAACCATAATCAGGGGGAAAAAAAAATCAAAAGGCACTTGTGTTGTAAGTTAATTAGGGAGAGCCAGCAGCATGGATTTGTAAAAGGCAGATCATGCTTGACTAATCTAATTAAATTTTTGATGAAGTAACAGAGAAGGTTGATGAAGGGAATGCGGTGGATGTTGTCTACATGGATTTTAAGAAAGTGTTTGATAAAGTACCACATAAAAGGCTGTTTAACAAAATTGTGCCTCATGGAATAGGAGGGTCAGTGTCCAATTGGGTAAAAAAAATTGGCTTAAGGACAGAAAACAGTGAGTTGTGGTAAATGGTTGTTTTTCAGACTGGAGGATGGTAGACAGTGGGGTTCCCCGAGACTCAGTGCCAGCACCAATGCTGTTTTTTTTTTTGCTATAAATAGATTATTTGGATTTTGGAATACAGTAGAATTTCAAACTTTGCTGCTGATACCAAACTTAGCAAACAGTGAGGATGATATGAACTGCCTGCAACAGGAGATAGATAGGATAGCAGAATGGGCAGACAAATGGCAGATGAAATTTAATACAGACAAGTGTGAGGCAGTGCATTTGGGGGAAGGGATAGGGTGCGGCAATATAGACTTAATGGCACACTTCTGAAGAGTGTATAGGACCTGGGGGTGAATGTGCATCGATCTTCGAATGTGGCAGGACATATCGAGAGAGTAGTTGGTATAGCATATGGTAACTTGGGCTTCAAAAATAGAGACAGAGTGCAAAAGTAGGAAAGTTATCCCCAGTGCTTATACCATCAGTTTTTTTTAATATTCGTTCATGAGATGTGGGCGTCGCTAGCTGGGCCAACATTTTATTGCCCATCCCTAACTGTCCTTGGGAAGGTGGTGGTGAGCTGCCTTCTTGAACCGCCACAGTCCAGGGAGGGGGTATTAACGTTACAAGGTTAGGCTGGAAATGCTGGATTTGTTCTCCCTGGAACAAAGGAGATTGAGGGGAGATTTGATAGAGGTGTACAAGATTATAAAAGGCCTAGGTAAGTTATACAAGGAAAAACTGGGGAGACAGATTCATGATTTTGGGCAAGAGATACAGGGGGAATGCGAGGAAGAAACTTTTACGCAGTGATTGGTAATGGCCTGGAACTCGCTGCCCACAAGGGTGGTGGAAGCAGAGAAAATCAATGATTTTAAAAGGAAGTTGGATGGGCACTTGAAGGAAATAAACTTGCAAGGCTATGGGAATTGAGCAGGGGAGTGGAACTGACTGGATTGCTTCACAGAGAGTTGGCATGGACTCTATGGGCTGAATAGCCTCCTTCTATGCTGTAAATGACTATGACTCTACAAACTAGCATTGAAGATTAAGACCTTGGGTGCAATTTTATCAGTGCACAGGAGACCAGATGGGAGGCAGGGGAACTCATAAAATAGCAACGGAAGGTGGAGTGCCCGTTGCCCTACGATTAAGTCGGGCCTGGGAAAGGCCAAAGGTGGCCTTCATGCCCAGGGGCCAATTGAGGCCCTTAAATGGGCATTAATAGCCACTTACGGGCCTCTTACTGCTACAGCTGGAATTGCACTAGTGGCGGGGCCTCTGCCGGGTAGGGAGGTCGCTCAGTAAAACCAGGCATGGGGAAACACCTCCGCTCAGTCCACAAGCATGACCTCGAGCTTCCGGTTGCTTGCCGTATTAATTCACCACTCTGCTCTCGTGCTCACATTTTTGTCCTTGGCTTGCTGCAGCCTTCCAGTGAACTTCAATGCAAGTTCGAGGAACAGCAACTCATCTACTGATTAGGCACTCTACAGCCTTCTGGACTCAACATTGAGTTCAACAATTTCAGAACATAACGGCCTTTAAAATATGTTTTAAACATTGTGACTGTCTTAAACCTTTTTTTCATATTTTTGCTTTTGGACAGAGCTGCTCAATATTTTGCCATCAACACTCTGTCTGGAGAGGTTTAGGGAGGGAATTCCAAATCCTTGGTTGGGCCTGAGCGTCTGCAAGCACGGCTGGCAGGGGTGGAGTTCTGAAATTGGGGATGCACAAGAGGCCAGAATTGGAGGACTGCAGAGATCTTGGAGGGATGTGCGGCTGGAGGAGGTTACATGAATAAAGAGGGGTGAGGCCATGGAGGGATTTGGAAATGTGATATTTTTTAAATCGAGGTATTGTCAGACTGAAAGTCAATGTAGCTCAGCGAGCACTCCAGAATAGATCAAAGAACGCCCAATAGTATCACTGATACTGGCAGCCCAGAGGGAAGCATGCACTATATCGGTGATGCCCTGGATCTTTTGGTATTGTCTGCTCAGTGATGTAGGTGTGGCTCTCTGGCTCTTGCTATAAGTGGCTTCAAGAAGTGTTTTTTTATCCTTACATGGGATGTGGGCATCACTGACAAGGCTAGCATTTATTGCCCATCCCTAATTGCCCTTGACATCTGAATGGCTTGCTAGGCCATTTCAGAGGGCACTTAAGTGTCAACCACATTGCTGTGGGTCTGGAGTCACATGTAGGCCAGCCAATTTCCTGAACCAGATGGGTTTTTACAACAATTGATAGTCTCAGTGATGGTACCATCAAACTACCTTTCAAATCCAGATTTTTTTTTAATTAATTGAATTTAAATTCCACCAGCTGCCATGGTTGGATTTGAACCCATGTCCCCAGAACATTAGCCTGGGCCACTACTCCAGTAACCTTACCACCACCACAGTCTCACCTTGTGAATTAAATAAGGGATGAATGAAATAACCAAGTTGTTTAGTGAGGGCCCATTCATGTCCTCCTTGCAATTGACTGAAAAATTCCATTTTGCTCAATAACATGTGTTCTGCTTTGCCCAGACCTGATACCACTTCACAGAATCACAGAATTGTTACAGTACAGAAGGAGGCCATTTGGCCCATCGTGTTCGCACCAGCTTTCCGAAAGAGCAATTCACTCAGTTCCATTCCCCTGTCTTCTCCCCGTAACCCTGCATATTTTTCCTTTTCATATAACAGTCTAATTCAGTTTTGGATGCTTCAGTTGAACCTGCCTCCACCACACTCTCAGGCCGTGCATTCTACACCTTAACCACTCTCTGCGTGAAAAAGTTTTTGCTTCTCTTACCAAATACTTTAAATCTGTGCGCTCTTGTTCTCAATCCTTTCACGAGTGGGAACAGTTTCTCTCTATCTACTGTGTCCAGACCCCTCATGATTTTGAATATCTCCATCAAATCACCTCTCAGCCTTCTCTTCTCCAAGGAAAACAGTGCTAACTTCTCCAATCTCTCTTCATAACTGAAGTTCCTCATCACTGGAACCATTCTCGTGAATCTTTTCTGTACTCTCTCCAATGTCCTCACATCTTTCCTAAAGTGCCCAGAACTGGACGCAATACTTCAGCTGAGGCCGAACTAGTGTCTTACACAAGTTCAACATAACCTCCTTGCTCTTGTACTCTATGCCCCTATTAATAAAGCTCAGAACACTGTATGCTTTATTAACTGCTCTCTCAACCTGTCCTGCCACCTTCAATGACTTATGCACGTATACACCTGCATATACTCCTGCACCCCCTTTCAAATTGTATCTTTTATTTATATTGTCTCTCCATGTTCTTCCTACCAAAATGAATCATTTCACATTTCTCTGCATTGACTTTCATCTGCCACGTGTCTGCCCATTCCACCAACTTGTCTATGTCCTTTTGAAGTTCTACACTATCCTCCTCACAGTTCATAATGCTTCCAAGTTTCGTATAATCTCCAAACATAGAAATTGTGTCCTGTACACCAAGGTCTAGGTCATTAATATATATCAGGAAAAGCAAAGGTCCCAACACTGACCCCTGGGGAACTCCACTACACACCTTCCTCCAGCCTGAAAAACGTCCATTAACCATTACTCCTCGTTTCCTGTCACTCTGCCAATTCCATATCCATGTTGCTACTGTCCCTTTTATTCCATGAGCTATAAGTTTGCTCACAAGTCAATTCTGTGGCACTGGATCAAACCAATCTCTTAGGACCTGGCTACGTAAATCCAGCTCAAGCCAACATCATTAGAACTGACCTACTTCACTGCAGCACCCCTCCCCCTTCCCTTTCCCATTGAAACATATAAAATTCTTAGTGGGCTTGACAGGATAGATGCTGAGAGGCTGTTTCCCCTGACTGGAGAGTCTCGAACTAGGGGTTCAAAGTGCCGGGATAAGGAGTCAGTCATTTAGGACCAGTCATGCAGGGAAAATTTTTCACTCAGTTGGGAGTCTTTGGAATTCTCTATCACAGAGGGCTGTGGATGCTCAGTCATTGAGTACATTCAAAGCTGAGATTGACTATTTATGAGCGCGAATGAAATCAAGGGATCAGGCAGGAAAGTGGAGTTGATGTAAAAGTTCAACCATGATCTTATTGAATGGTGGAGCAGGCTCAAGTCTGGCCTACTCCTCCTATTTATCTTCCCCTCACCCCATCCACCACTGTTCTCCATGTCACAGAAAGTCTACATAATTTCTTGGAATGAGAACTGGGCTGTCCTCTCCCAGGGGAGCAATAGAGGGAGGGACTGAGGATGGCCTGTACCTGAAGTATATTGAAAGAAGGTGAGCTCAACACACTCTGTTGCACTCACTCCCTCCCCCCATGCAAAGTGGAGATTCTTTCTGACCAAATCAGACAAATGCTGGCACAAGTATAGCGATAAAGCAGTGCACATTTTGGTCTCACCCCGACCTGTCTCTGAACAGAGGGCTTGGAGGGAATCCAGAGCTATGACTGGTCTTACCAATAGATAATCTCCATCACCTCGCCATCCAGCTCTTGTATCAGGTAGCATGAGAGCTTTGAGCAACTGACAGTACCACCGCAGCAAACGTAAACAAAGAGTTGGTGGGACATCTGCCAGTTGGAGTAAATATGGCAAAGCCTTCAAGAACTAGGGAAAACACCCGGAGGTATGGGCTTCCGCCCCCAAAGGCCCTCCCCGACTTATTCTACACTCGCACACTTGAATGCATACCTAGGGGTTGAACTCCAAATGAACAGAACCTTGATAGATTGCTGGCTGATTAGTTATGGTACCTATAGGGCAAGGCCTGGGAGTGCTAAAGTACTCCTGGCCATAACAAGGGCACTAAAGCAGCAGCAGCAGCCAAATGCATCATTCTCAATT
The DNA here is from genome assembly GCF_036365525.1 of Heterodontus francisci. Classification (NCBI taxonomy): domain Eukaryota; kingdom Metazoa; phylum Chordata; class Chondrichthyes; order Heterodontiformes; family Heterodontidae; genus Heterodontus; species Heterodontus francisci. Next base: position 33,979,829 of record NC_090396.1, on the reverse strand, counting down.
GCAAAAAATAAGTTCAGAAACTGGACCACCTGTATGAGGTTTCTGTTGACCTCTCATTGCCTTTGACTGGGGGTAAGATTTATAACTCTTGGGAATTACAATGCAAATATAGCTCGAGAAGGAATGAGGAGATTGTTCAGTCCTTCTGTCTCACATCATTCAAATGAGCCACAGCTGTCACCTTACATATGCTATACCCCCTCACATTCATGTCTCTGCCTTTTATGGAGAAGTGTCTGAGAAATATTGGGAGTTGGGTTCTTTTCCCCCAAGCTCATTGCTAATTTCCGCACTGAATCACTTGAGGTGCAAAAATGTAACTTCCTTCTGAAGCTGCAATTTTAGATATTCTATTCCCTTTTGAAATCATGGGAAACCCCAGACCAGTTCTGAGTTCCTATTTTCTGATGAAATTTTGCAACAGATGCAGGTAGTTCTACTGTGAAACCTTACTCATACCGTCTGTGGTGCTGGATCATGAACATATATCTATAATCAATAAGGCTGCATCGACTGCATTTATCAAGATAACTAATGCAACACAGAGCAACTTTAATATGATACTTTGCCAGTATGGAGCAACCACTTTCACCAATATTCTGAAAGGATAAAGGATGGGCAATAAATGCTGTCCTAGCCAGTGATGCCCATATCCTGGAGCTGGAGCAGCAGCTGCGAACACTGTGGAGCATCCACGAGGCGGAGAGTATCGTGGATAGCAGATATGGAGAGGTGGTCACACCGCAGGCTCAGACTCCACAGGCAGGAAGGGAATGGGTGACCACCAGGCAGAGCAAGAGGACTAGGCAGGCAGTTCAGGAATCTCTTGTGGCTACTCCCCTGCAAAACAGATATACTGCTTTGGATACTGTTGTGGGGAATGACCTCTCAGGGGAAAGCAGCAACAGCCCAAATCGTTGCACCACAGTTGGCTCTGCTGCACAGGGGAGGAGTAAAACGTGTGGGAACGCAATAGTTATAGGGGATTCGATTGTAAGGGGAATAGATAGGCGTTACTGTGGCCGCAAAAGAGACTCCAGGATGGTATGTTGCCTCCCTGGTGCTAGGGTCAAGGATATCTCAGAGCGGTTACAGGACATTCTGAAGGGGGAGGGTGAACAGCCAGTGGTCGTGGTACACATTGGTACAAACGACATAGGTAAAAAAAAAAATGAGGTCCTAAAAGCAGAATATAGGGAGCTAGGAAGTAAGTTGAAAAGTAGGACCTCAAAGGTAGTGATATCAGGATTACTACCAGTGCCACGTGCTAGTCAGATTAGAAATAGCTAGATATATCAGATGTATACGTGGCTGAAGAGATGGTGTGAGGGGGAGGGTTTTAGATTCCTGGGGAATTGGGACCGGTTCTGGGAGAGGTGGGACCAGTACAGACTGGACGGGTTACACCTGGACAGGACCGGGACTGATGTCCTAGGGGGAGTATTTGCTAGAGTGGTTGGGGAGGGTATAAACCAAAATGGCAGGGGGAATGGGAACCTGTGCAAGGAGTCAGAGGAGGGGGAATCAAAGACGAGAACAAAAGACAGTAAGGGGAATAAGAAAAGTGATAGGCAGAGAAATCAAGGACCAGAATCAAACATGGCCACAGTTAAAAATAGTAGGAAGGGGACAAGTGATGTTAAAAAGACAAGCCTTAAGGCTTTGTGCCTTAACGCGTGGAGCATTCGCAATAAATTGCGATCGGGCAAATAGATGTAAACAGGTATGATATAGTCGGGATTACGGAGACATGGCTGCAAGGTGACCAGGGATGGGAAATGAACATGCTGGGTATTCAGTATTTAGGAAGGACAGACAAAAAGCAAAAGGCGATGGAGTTGCATTGCTGGTTAAAGAGGAAATTAACACAATAGTGAGGAAAGATATTAGCTCTGACGATGTGGAAACTGTATGGGTAGAGCTGAGAAACATTAAGGGGCAAAAAACGTTAGTGGGGATTGTATATAGACCCCCAAACTGTAGTGGTGATGTTGGAAATGGCATTAAACAGGAAATTAGAGATGCATGCGATAAAGGAACATCCGTAATTATGGGTGACCTTAATCTGCATATAGATTGGACAAATCAAATTAGTCACAATACCATAGAGGAGGAATTCTTGGAGTGCGCACGGGATGGTTTTCTGGACCAATACATTGAGGAACCAACTAGAGGCCATCCTAGACTGGGTATTGTGTAATGAGAGAGGAATAATTGACAATCTAGTGGTGCGAGACCCCTTGAGGATGAGCGACCATAATATGATAGAATTCTTCATCAAGATGGAGAGTGACGTAGTTGATTCTGAGACTGAATCTCAGCAAAGGAAACTAAGAAGGTATGCGGCGCGAGTTGGCTATGACGGATTGGGAAACGTTACTTAAAGGGATGACAGTGGATAGGCAATGGCAAACATTTAAAGAGTGCATAGATGAACTGCAACAATTGTTTATTCCTGTCTGGCGCAAAAGTAAAATGGGAAAGGTAGCCAAACCATGGCTTACAAGGGAAATTAGAGATAGCATTAGATCCAAGGAAGAGGCATATAAATATGCCAGAAAAAACAACAGACCTGAGGATTGGGAGCAGTTCAGAATTCAACAAAGGAGGACCAAGGAATTGATGAAGAAGGGGAAAATAGAGTATGAGAGCAAGCTTGCGGGGAACGTAAAAACTGACTGTAAAAGTTTCTATTGGTATGTGAAGAGAAAAAGATTGGTGAAGACAAATGTAGGTCCCTTACAGTCAGAAACAGGGGAATTTATTGTGGGGAACAAAGAAATGGCTTACCAACTAAATGCATACTTTGGTTCTGTCTTCACAAAGGAGGACACAAATGTTGGGGAACACAGGGCTTAGTGAGAGAGAGGAACTGAAGGAAATCAGTATTAGTAGAGAAATGATGTTGGGGAAATTGATGGGATTGAAGGCCAATAAATCCCCAGGGCCTGATGGTCTGCATCCCAGAGTACTTAAGGAAGTGGCCCTAGAAATAGTGGATGCATTGGTGGACATCTTCCAAGATTCTCTAGACTCTGGAACAGTTCCTACAGTTTGGAGGGTAGTTAATGTAACCCCACTATTTAAAAAGGGAGGTAGAGAGAAAGCAGGGAATTATAGACCAGTCAGCCTGGTAGTCGGTAATGGGGAAAATTCTAGAGTCCATTATCAAAGATTTTATAGCAGTGTACTTAGAGAACAGTGGTAGAATTGGGCAGAGTCAGCATGGATTTACGAAAGGGAAATTATGCTTGACAAATCTACTAGAATTCTTCGGGATGTAACTAGTGGAGTTGATGAGGGGGAGCCAGTGGATGTGGTTTATTTGGACTTTCAAAAGGCTTTCGACAAAGTCCCACATAAGAGATTAGCGTGTAAAATTAAAGCGCATAGGATTGGGGGTAGTGTATTGCGATGGATAGAAAATTGGTTGGTAGACAGGAAACAAAGAGTAGGGGTAAATGGGTCTTTTTCCAAATGGCAGGCCGTGACTAGTGGGGTACCGCAGGGATCTGTGCTAGGACCCCAGCTATTCACAATATATATTAATGATTTAGATGTGGGAACTAAATGTAATATATCCAAATTTGCAGATGACACAAAATTGGGTGGGAGGGTGAGTTGTGAGGAAGATGCAGAGAGGCTTCAGGGTGATTTGGACAAGTTGAGTGAGTGGGCTAATGCATGGCAGATGCAGTATAATGTGGATAAATTTGAGTTTATCCACTTTGGTTGCAAAACAGGAAGGCAGATTATTATCTGAATGGCTATAAACTGAGAGAGGGGAATATGCAGCGAGACCTGGGTGTTCTCGTACACCAGTCACTGAAGGTAAGTATGCAGGTGCAACAGGCGTTAAAAAAGGCAAATGGTATGTTGGCCTTCGTAGCGAGAGGATTCGAGTACAGGAGCAGGGATGTCTTGCTGCAATTATACAGGGCCTTGGTGAGGCCACACCTGGAATATTGTGTGCAGTTTTAGTCTCCTTATCTAAGGAAGGATGTTCTTGCTATAGAGGGAGTGCAGTGAGTGTTTACCACACTGATTCCTGGGATGGCGGGACTGACGTATGAGGAGAGATTGAGTCAGTTAGAATTATATGCGCTGGAGTTCAGAAGAGTGAGGGGGATCTCATAGAAACCTATAAAATTCTAACAGGACTTGACAGGGTAGATGCAGGAAGGATGTTCCTGATGGTGGGGGAGTCCAGAACAGAGGTCATAGTCTAAGGATACAGGGTAAACCTTTCAGGACTGCGATGAGGAGAAATTTTTTCACCCAGAGAGTGGTGAGCCGGTGGAATTCGCTACCACAGAAAGCAGTTGAGGCCAAAACATTGTATGTTTTCAAGAAGGAGTTAGATGTAGCTCTTGGGTCGAAAGGGATCAAAGGGTATGGGGCGAAAGCAGGAGCAGGTTACTGAGTTGGATGATCAGCCATGATCATAATGAATGGCAGAGCAGGCTCGAAGGGCCGAATGGACTACTCCTGCTCCCATTTTCTATGTTTCTAAACTTACTTGATTAGTTTCGTGAAGTAAGTTAGGGGACGCTTAATCAGATTTTCAATCCCCTGAATGAATTTTTTTAAATCGCCTTTTTATCAACTCATTGCCTTTCATTCTCCTGCCTTTTCTAACCACTGGCTGCCTTTTAATTGCATCTTTTCATTCAGTGCTGGTTCACTTTCAGTTTACCTCCATTACTTAGTGTAAGGTTTCCCCCCAGACATGGTGTGGGGTCAGGTTAGGTAAGTATTAAGTTTCTAAACTACTTGATGCTCTTCCACAGCTTTATGAATGAATCTTGGAAGGTTGTACAATTCATCTAATTTCTGTCCTCTTGTTTGTGAATCAGACTGTCCATATTTTCTCACTCTTCTGTTCAATATTACAATTAACTGGCTATTAATTGTTACAGAATGGCCAGTTGGTTTGGTTTTGAGTGGCACTGTTTTGATTCTAATTTGGTTTAATATAGTTTAATACGAAGTGCTTTAAGATGCATTCCATTGCTGTGGACTTCAGAAAACCCTACATCCAGCACTTTAGTAAAAATGAATCATTGAGGACATTTTAATTGGGTAATATATTATTTTTAGATTTTATGGGCCAGTATAACCCCAATTTGATTTGAAAGGTTAAGGAAAACTCTGAATTAATGTTCTGTATATTGCTTGGTTTTATTGGCATGAAAATGGCCAAACAGTTTTGTAGTCATAGCAGATTACAGCTGTTCAGAACGACAGCCCACCACCACCATCTCAGGATAAGCAATAAATGTGGCCCTTTCCACATCAACCATGTCCTGAGAACGACTTTCTTTAAAAGATGTATGTTTACTGGAGGTTGCTCATATTAGTCCAGTTATGTATGACTAAAGAGTACTTGAATTCCACTGCAAGCTTCATTGGCACGAAATAAAAAAATTTTTACACTGCGATTTGTTGCGATCTGGAATGCCTGAAGATGTGGTGCGAGCAGATTCAATAATAACTTTCAAAAGGGACTCTGATAAATACTCGAAGGGAAAATATTTGCAGGGCTAAGGGAAGAAGGCAGAGGAGTAGGACTATCTCTTTCAAAGAGCACGCACAGGCCCAATAGAACAAATGGCCTCCATCGATACTATATCATTCTATGATTCTATAATTCTAATTGTTGCACCACAAGCATTACTTCCTCTTTCCCCACTCCAGCTGCTGCTTTGACATTTAAATTATTTTAAGCTTTGTTGTTTGTTTGCATTTTTGGTTTTGTTTGTCCCACTGGCAGGACAGACTCACCAGAGGTGGTGGCACAGTGTTATACTGTCAGAACAGAGTGGTCCTGGGAATCCTCAATATTTACTCCAGACCCCGTGAAGTCTCATGGCATCAGATCAAACACGGGCAGGGAAATTACCACCTGCTGTCCTCCTTCAGCTGATGATTCAGTATTCCTCCATGTTGAACATCACTTGGAAGAAGCACTGAAGGTAGCAAGGGCACAGAATGTACTCTGGGTGAGGAACTTTAGTGTCCATCACCAAGAGTGGCTTGGTAGCACCACTACTAACCGAGCTGGCTGAGTCCTCAAGGATATATCCGCCAGGGTCTGCAGCAGGTGGTGAGTGAACCAATAAGAGGGAAAAGCTTACTTGACCTCTCCCCCACCAATCTACCGGTCGCAGATGTATCTGTGACAGTATTGGTAAGAGTGACTACCGCATAATCCTTGTGGAGACCAAGTTCCGTCTTCACACTGAGAACCTCCATTGTGTTGTGTGGCACTCCCACCATGCTAAATGTGATAGATTCAGAACAGATCTAGCAACTCAAAACTGTGCATCCATATGGTGATGTGGGCCATCATCAGCAGCAGAATTCGATTCAATCACGATCTTAACCTCATGTCTCGGCACGGCCCTCACTGTACCATTACCATCAAGCCAGTGGATCAACCCTGGTTCAATGAGGAGTGCAGGAGAATATGCCAGGAGCAGCACCAGGCCTACCTAAAAATGAGGTGCCAACCTGGTAATGGTACAACACAGGACTACATGCTAGACAGTTGAAGCAGCACGCGATGGACAAAACGATCCCACAACCAAGGGATCAGATCTAAGCTCTGCAGCCCTGCCATATCTAGTCGTGAATGGTGGTGGACAATTAAACAACTAACAGGAGGAGGAAGCTCCACAAACATCCCCATCTTCAATGATTGGGGGGGGCCTAGAACATTAGTGCAAAAGACAAGGCTGAAGCATTTGCATCCATTTTCAGCCAGAAGTGCCAAGTTGATGATCCCTCTCAGCCTCCTCCTGAGGTCCCCAGCATCACAGATGCCATTCTTCAGCCAATTCAATTCACCCCACGTGATATCAAGAAATGGCTGAAGGCAGTGGATACAGAAAAGGCTATGGGCTCTAAGAACATCCCAGCTGTAGTACTGAAGACCTGTGCTCCAGAACTAGCTGCATCCCAGGACAAACTCTGTCAGTACAGCTATAACACTGGCATCTACCCGACAATGTGGAAAATCTCCCAGGTATGTCCTGTCCACAAAAAGCAGGACAAATCCAACCTGGCCAATTACCGCCCCATCATTCTACTCTCAATCATCATTGACAGTGCTATCAAATGACACTTACTCAGCAATAACCTGCTCATTGATCCTCAGTTTGGGTTCCAGCAGGGGCACTTGGCTCCAGACCTCATTACAGCCTTGGTCCAAACATGGACAAAAGTGCTGAATTCCAGAGGTGAGGTGAGAGTGACTGCCCTTGACATCAAGGCAGCATTTGACCAATTATTGCATCATCGAGCCCTAGTAAAATTGAAGTAATGAGAATCAGGGGAAAATCTCCATTGGTTGGAGTCACACCTCGTACAAAGGAAGCTGGTTGTTGGAAGCGAATCAACTCAGTCCCAGGACATCACTGCAGGAGTTACTCAGGGCAGTGTCCTAGGTTGAACCATCTTCAGCTGCTTCATCAGTGACTTTCTTTACGTCAGAAGGTCAGAAGTGGGGATGTTCGCTAATGATTGCACAGTGTTCAGTATTATTTGCGACTCCACAGACACTGAAGCAGTCCATGCTTGCATGCAGCAAGACCTGGACAACATTCAGGCTTGGTCTGAAAAGTGGCAAGTAATCTTCGTGCCACACAAGTGCTAGACAATGACCATCGCCAATAAGAGAGAATCTAACTATCCCCCTTTGACATTCAACGGTATTACCATTGCTGAATTCTCCACCATCAACATTCTGGGCGTTACCATTGACCAGAAACTTACCTAGACCAGCTATATAAATACTGTGGCTACAAGAGCAGGTCAGAGGCTGGGAATTTTGCGGCGAGTAACTCACCTCCTGCCTCCCCAGAACCTGCCCACCATCTACAAGGTACAAGTCATGAGTGTGATGGAATACTCCCCTAGTTGGATAAGTACAGCTCCAATAACACTCAAGAAGCTGGACACCATCCAAGACAAAGCACCCCACTTAATCGGCACCCATCCATCACCTTAAACATTCACTCCCTCCACCTGCATCGTGGCAGCAGCGTGTACCATCTACAAGTCTCCATCGACAGTACCTTCCAAACCTGTGACCTGTACCACCTAGAAGAAGAAGGGCAGCAGATGCATGGGAATGCCACCACCTGCAAGTATTTCTCCAAGCCACACACAGTCCTGACCTGGAACTATATCGTCGCCGCTCTTTTTGTTGCTGGTTCAAAATCCTGGAACGTCTTCACTGTGGGTGTACCCACACCACTGGAACTGCAGTGGTCAAGAAGGTGGCTCATCACCACCTTCGCAAAGGCAATTATGGATGGGAAACAAATGCTGGTCTTGCCAGCGACGCTCACAGCGAACGAATTTTTAAAAACGTCCCTCTAGCCTACCACATGCACCATTTTTCCATTTGAGATTAAAGGCAGATGGCCCACTTCCAAGTCTCTGTAGTTGCTGCTCTTGATCCTCTGTCTCCCGGTGCATCAAAATTCCCATTGTATCTTTATTTACAATATTTTCTCTCTCCCTTTTGTAGATCATTTTGCTGCCTCCTCATCCTAGTAGCACTGGCCAGATGGAGAATCCGGTTGTAATGCTACTATTTTGTGACACTGGGCCAACAATGAGTTGGAAACTATTTCCACATTGAAGAAAGTTGCTGGGCAAATTGTGAAATTGTGCTTATTTAATTTGTAAGTCCTGTTACATTTTGAAAGGTAAGTATACTAAAGCACAATTGTCTTGCCTTATTTTGGAACTTATTTTCACATTTCAAAATCCCCTCGATTTCACTGGTAATATAATTTTCTCTCTCGCTCATTTTCTTATTTTTTTCAATCTTCAGTCATTCAATCATATTACCTTCTCGTTATGAGAAAGAGCTAGATTTACCTGAGTAAAGGTCAAGGGTAAATGGTGGAGCAGGAAACAAAGTGATGATATGGAAAGCAAAGATGACAGGAGATCCATGGGATAAAGGGCTGTACTGTGGCATAATTGTCAATCAACAACAACAATTTATATTTGTCTAGTGCCTTTAACATCATAAAATGTCCCAGGGTGATTCACAGGAGCATTTTGAAACAAAATATGACACTGAGCTACATGAGATATTAGGTCAGATGACCAAAAACTTAATCAAGCAGTAGGTTTTAAAGAGTGTCCTAAAGGAGGAAAGTGAAATGGAGAGGCGGAGAGGTGTAGGGAAGGTATTCTGGAGCTTGGGGCCTAAGCAGCTGAAGGCACAGCCACCAATGGTGGAGTGATTAAAATCGGGGTGCTCAAGAGGCCAGAATTGGATGAGTGCAAATATCTCGGAGAGTTGGAGGGGATTACAGAGATAAGGAGAGGCAAGGCAATGCAGGGATTTGAAAACAAGGATGAGAATTTTAAAATCGAGATGTTGCTTGATTGGGAGCCAGTGTAGGTCAGTGAGCACAGGGGTAATAGGGGAACGGGATTTGGTGCGAGTTAAGACACAGGCAGCAGAGTTTTGGATGATCTCAAGTTTATGGAGAGTAGAATGTGGGAGATCAGCCAAGAGTGCTTTTGAATAGGCAAGTCTAGAGGTATCAATGGCATGAATAAGGGTTTCAGCAGCAGTGGAGCTGGGACAGTGGCGAAGTCAGGCTACGTTACGGAGGTGAAAATAGGCAGTCTTAGTGATAGCATGAATACGTGGTCTGAAGCTTATCTTGGGGTCAAATATGACAGCAAGGTTGCAAACAGGCTGGTTTAGTCTCAGACTGTTGCCAAGGAGTGGGATGGAGTCGGTGGCTAGGGAACGGAGTTTGGAGCGGGGACCAAAAACAATGCCTTTGGTCTTCCCAATATTTAATTGCAGGAAATGTCTGCTCATCCAGAACTGGATATTGTAGGCAGTCTGATAATTCAGCAACAGTGGAGGAGTCAAGAGAGGTGGTGGTGAATCAAACGTGTTCTGCCACAAAATAATAGGATATGGGGTCCTGCTATTCCCTGTATGATGTGTTCTTTATTATGGCCGTGTATAGGTGGACAGGTACTGCTCAGATGCTGGAACCAGCTCCACGAGGAGGAAGGGCAGATCTGGCCGGACTTTATGCAGCCTCCTTTGCACTCTGGGTACAGAGAGCATGGGCAGAGGGCTGAGAACAGGCGCTTGGCTATAGGTGAGAAGGGGGGCCAAAAGAGACAAAGAAGAGGCTGAATATAATGAAATACTTCCCAAAGAAAGGAAAAATAATTAATAGAAGCAGTGAAAAAGAAGCTGTTTAAGAGAACCCTTCACATCACTAACATGTGGTGAAGATATTCCAATGTAACACTTTCTTCATTACTGTGGTCAGTACTGTGCAGGTTTCAGCTCTGCTTTTACAACATGCAGTGAGAGAGATTATTTATATCTTCAGGATGTCCGTAATATATTTAGCAGCAAGCCTCAATAAAATGACAATGCTGTGATGGAGTGGTTTTTCAAAGCTCAAGGGTACTGACAGGGGTTAGTTGAGTATTAGACTGTGTTATTACTGTGCACTCTTATCTGGAGGTTTGTTCATGTGAAATATTTTCTTTCGGTTTCGAAATATTCCTGAAGCAAAAGAAGGAACAGTCTGGTCGAGTGATGTCAGTCACTGCGCTCAGCTTCACTAACTGTCCAAACAAGTTTGCTTATTACCTTGGCCATGGTGTGGATTACCACCAAGACTAAAAGAGCAGACAAGACGACTCGTGAAGTAATAGTTCCGAGATTGTCTAGTTTGGGTAGGGAGCCTTAAGATTGTAGGTATAATGGAGGGTCATGAGCAGCAGAAGAGCTGACCAGTTTTGAAGTCTGGAAAGGAATGAGTTTGAGTCGGAGATGGTTAGAGTGATTAGAAGGGGAGGGGAGTGGAGTGTGCAAGATGAAGGCACCCCATTGTGCTTAATGCTGAGCCGGCTGAAGGTTGGAGTCTTGGGCTGGAGGGCCGGTGGGGTGGGTGCTGGAGAGGACCCTGGAGCCCGGCTGACAGCAGGCTGGAGTTTTAATTGTGGGCACAAGAGGAGCTCCTCCTCCTCTCTGCCAAAACAAATTAAACCTTTCCTTGGCTGTTTTCTGAGCAGTCTCGAGCTGTCCTTTTAAGGACTTCCGGTTAGACCGGTCAGTACCTGGTAGAAATGGGTGGAGTGTGCACAGAGCATGCTCTACCCATCTGTACCTCAGGTTTGCAATCAGGGTCCTATGTACATCATAGTACCTCCATTTGCATGTTACAAATGTTCTCCTAACTGAAACAGGGCACTTCGTCCACCACCATCTTAGCTGAAACAGGCAGGCATTCGAGTCGTCCATGTCAGGACCCTGCTCAATGTGAGGAAGCAAGTTAAAATCAGAATGTATCCATATTGGTATAATTGACACATATCACTCGATCTGTTGCAGAGTGGAGGCGAAATGCCTCCTAACTGGAAGGACAGTCAGGTACTCGGAAGGAGAGAGGAGGTCCTTTTAGGTGACTCACCTTCCTGACTTTTTTTCCCCCCTCTTTTGTAGGGAAGTGTCAAACCTCCACCAACTCCTGCCCTCGACAGCACAAATTCATATTAGAAATTCACCGTCGAGGAAATTACGGTCATGAGCAACCTTTCTCTCGCCAATGACTTACCCAGAGCGTAGTTTTGCTAAACTGAGCTACCCAGAAATAGTGTGAATAAAGATAGGGTAGTGTGAGAGAGGAAGAGATTATGTATTTCTGCATTGCAAAATAGAATTTTATCTGCTTATTAGACATTTGTAAGCCTTTTAATTATTATGAAATGCTCTTTATAATGTTAGTGTTAAGGTAAGGTTTTACTGAACAACTTAACTTGCTGTTGATTCTCTTGTTGACTCACCTTTGTATGGAGATGAGACAGAGCCTCAATCATTGTTGCCAAACCAGTCCTTAATATACAGTCAAATTCACTTTGGAAATATAATAGATTACACAATAGTTGTAATATATAAACATCCATCAATCTAAATACACATTACAGCATGGGCATTAACAGACAGGTTTGACCCTTCCAAGTGATTTTCATGAGTTATTGAACTAGGGAAGAGGATGTGCCATAGCAATTATGTCAACAATTGACTTACAAAAAGTGCATTTACATTTTTAAAAGTTTGTTTTTAGATGTGCTGCTTTTCTTGTCCATCCTAATAGCCCTCAGAAAACAGTGCAGTTAACGTTGCCCATGCTGGTAGATGTATTCTTGGAGGTTTCATCAAGTGTCATCAGGCCTTTATCCCCATCCAGTCTAACCACCTTCTTCTTCCCCCTCTGCAATTTTTTTTATGAAATGTTCAAAGAAAATGAAATACTATTATTTTTAATGTTCCGATGATTTTTCTCCGGGCTTGCTTACAGCGATGTCCAGGAGATTAATCTTTAATTCTTGGAGACTCCAGGACAATCCAGGATGGTTGGTAACCCTAAGTACAACTGGGTGTAAGATAAATATTAACAGCATTACCGTTGCTGAATCCTCTGCCATCACCATCCTGGACCAACCATATAAATACTGTGGCTACAAGAGCAGGCCAGAGGTTGGATATTCTGTAGTGAGTAACTCGCTTCCTGATTCCCCAGAGTCCACCATCTATCTGCCACAAGTCAGGAATATGATGGAATACTCTCCACTTGTCTGGATGAGTGCAGCTCCAACAGCACTCAAGATGCTCGACACCATTCCGGACAAAGCAAGCCCAATTAATCGGCATCCCATCCCATCCACCACCTTCAATATTCACTCCCTCCACCACCAACGCACGGTGGCAGCAGTGTGTACCATCTACAAGATGCACTGCAGCAACTCACCAAGGCTCCTTCAACGGCTCCTTTAACAGCACCTTCCAAATCCGCAACCTCTACCACCTGGCAGAACAAGGGCGGCTGGTGCATGGGAACACCATACCTGCAAGTTCCTCTCCAAACCACACACCATCCTGACTTGGAACTATATCATCGTTCCTTCACTGTCGTGAGGTCAAAATCCTGGAACTCCCTTCCTAACAGCACTGTGAGGAAAATTAGGAATGAGCAATAAATGCTGACCTTGCCAGTGATGTCCACACCCCATGAACGAATAATTTAAAAAGTCAACCATGTACTGTAGACCAGTGTCACGTGTAGGCCAGATTGGGTAGAGACAGTGGCTCCTTTCCCTGATGGACATGAGTGAGCGGGTTTTAATGGTGATCTAGAACATTTCATGCTGATTTTTCTAGCACCAGAAAGAGGTGGTTTACAGGTCCGCACCCCTGGTCATCTCACTACTGAGGATCTGTGTGATGCTTAGGCAATTCTGCAGTGGGAATGAAGAGAAATCAATCCCTGATCTGCTTTTTAGGCCCTTTCCAGCACCTGGTTTCTGAGCAGCATCAGTGAATACCTAGAAGTGGGTTTCCTGCTAAAGCCTGGCTACCCCCCCACCCCCCAACCCCCAGCCCGAACCCGACTGGACCCAACTGCACGTGTTGGGTTCGGGTCGGGTCAAAGTTCCGAGTGCAGCATTCGGGTTCGGGTCGGGCTGGACAGTAAAGGCCGGCCTGGGTCTGCAAATGAAGCATGACCCGAGCCTGACAGAACCACATCCGACCCGACCCGACCATCAGTTAACCTAGCTTCCATTTTTCACTTTGTTGCTTATCTGCACAAGCTTAGAAAAACTGGAACTAAACAATCTTTCATGCCCAAAAAGTACATTAACATTGGAGCCACTTACCGGAGGTGCTGATAGAGTGTGTCCGACCCGGCCCGAGCCCAAATGCCGGACCCGGAAGAGCGACCTGACCCAACCCGGACACATGTCGTCGGGTCTTGTCGGGTTCAGGTCGGGTAGCCATGCTCTGCTGGACACTGCTGCTTCCGGGAAGTCACGGCTTCAAGCTTATCCATGATTCCCCACAACTCCTGCTGCAGGAATAGCCTGCTGCCGGAACAGATGAAGAAGATTCGTGTCAGGTTGGATGCGAAAAAAAATTAAAGGGCTCGGGCTCGGGTCCGGTTCGGGTTGGCTGTGGTCGGGTCGGGCCCAGGTCGGGTTTTAATTTTATACCCGAGCCAGGCTTTTATTTCCTGCCTGTTGGCCATGTAGCCAGAGGATGCATAATGGCCAGTGGTTTAATGGAGGGAAAACCACATCCTAAAACATCGAAAAACTCCTTCAAAAAAAGAAATGGACTCAACCTGGGAAATGTTAAGGTTATTTTTTACAAGTGAATGCCACAATTGCATCAATTCCAGCAAAATTTATTGATCAATTTCAGCTGCAGCACTGTAACTAGAATATTTTGTAACATGACCCATTCCCAATGTGCAAAATTTCCCTTGTTTATATAGCACACAATTATCTTGCCTGTGATTTTAAAAAATAATATATCTTTACTTATCTGATAAGGGCTTCATTCAAAGCATTAGATCAGACAGCAGCTTTTTATGGCATCTTATGACCAATGATCGATTAAATCTTGGTGCTTCACCTTCTGCCTCCATTTAAAGCATTTGGCACAACATTTGTTGCATTAAATAGAGTTTGTGTTAATTCAACAAGTTAAAGATCAACATCACCAGCCTCTGAGGTTCTGTGTCAACACAAAAGGTAAGTTGCTCGAAGATAGCATCAGTCAAAGCCCATTGAACCTGAAAGCAAACCATAGTGATGAGTTATTATCTGCAAACTGTACGATCAGTGATTGAAGGTTATCTCTGTCACCTCCTCTAGTCCCACAACCCTCCAAAATCTCAACGCTCCTCCAGTTCCGGCCTCTTGTGCATCCACCTTCGGTGGCTGTGCCTTCACCTGCCTAGGCCCTAAGCTCTGAAGTTCCTTCCTTAAACCCCTCTGCCTCTCTATCTCTCTCTTCTCATGTAATACGCTCCATAAATTCTACTCCTTTGACCAAGCTTTTGCTGACATGTCTGAACACCTCCTTATTATGTCTTAGTGTCAAATTTTTAACACTCCTGCGAAGCACCTTGTGAAACATTTTATATATTAAAGATGCAGGTTGTTGTTGCTGTGTCAAATAGCACACTGTATAATCCTGATACCAATGACCAGTTACTACCTTCTGAATGTCTGAGTGGTGACATCCATTAATTTAGAGGTTTTCAAACTGGGATCTGCAGACCTAAGGGAGTCTTCTAGAGAGATTCCAGGGTCCACAAAATCATCAGATCTGTGTCCATATAAGCTGAACATGTACCACTAGCACAGTGTCGAGTTCTGTGTTCTTTATTTTACCATGTTTGGCATTTATTGGTTCACTACTTTTATCGCTCCTCCCATACATTAATAAGAAAATGTCTTTGTTTTATGCTTTGAGTAGCTGACACTTTCTTTTGGAATTTAGGCTCCTCTCCTCCTTTCTGAAATGTGGCACTATTTGCAGGCACTTCCTTGGAATTGGGCAATATTCCATGGGGTCTCGTTCAGAAAACTTTAAAAGCCATTGTTTTCTTAGATTCTGAATGAAATGAATAGGCACTATGATTACAATACTACAGTGTAGTGAACAATGTGAGATTGAAGGATATTGTACCTGGTGTATGTGCCACCCAGGACTGCTGACAGTAATTTTAGTAGCACTGCCGATAGGCAAAAGTGGCTTAGCCTCTGCATCCATTGGCACCAAGATCCACCTGATGAAATGGTTCTCTACAACATTTCCAGATGCAGTAGAGCTAGAGCAGGGGTGTCCAACCTTTTTGCATGAGGAGCAACATTAGAATTTTTGTCCTACACGGGGCAATTGAGAAAATTTCAGAAAGATAAAGACATTAAAAATGTATCTTACTATTACTCAAAATAGCAACAAACGTGCATTTTTGTGAAGAAGCTTTAAATGAGAAGATAATTTATTGACTTACTTTCTCGTCACTATGTTGAACGCTGATTTGGTGACTTACCTGGTATTGTTTTTGTTTGTATATTTAACTCAATCGCTACCAGCACACATGATGTAGCAATGCAGAGTATTCCAGATAGATTTCAATCTGTCAGGAGTGATCTTGAACTCTTTCTCTCCCCCCTCTCTACCCGGTGCGCTCTCTCGCTCTCTCTCTCTCTCTGTCTCTATGTCTTTCTCTCTCTCTCTCCCCCCTCTTTCTCTCCCCCATCTCTCTCTCTCCCCCCCCTCTTGTCTCTCTCACTTCCCCCCTCTCTGTGTCTCTCCCCCACTCTCTCTCACTCCTCTCTCTCCCCCCTCCCCCCATCTCCCCCCTCTCTGTCTCCCCCGTCTCTGTCTCCCCCCTCTGTCTCCCCCCACTCTCTGTCCCCCCCCCCCCCATCTCCCCCCCCTGTCTTCCCACCATCCACCCCGGCTCCCCCCCTCAATCTCCCCCCCCTCTCTCTCCCTCCTCTCTCTCCCCCCCTCTCTCTCCCCCCTCTCTCCACTCCTCTCTCCCCCCTTCTCTCTCTCCCCCTCCCCTGTCTCCCGCCTCCCCATGTCCCCCCTCCACCATCCCCCCCATCTCTCTCCCCCCTCTCTCCTCTCCCCTCTCTCCACTCCTCTCTCCCCACTCCTCTCTCCCCCTCCTCTCTCCCCCTCCTCTCTCTCCCCCTCCCCCATCTCCCCCTCCACCATCCCCCCCCTCCCCTCCTCTCTCTCCCCCCTCCCCTCCTCTCTCCCCCCTCCCCCGTCTCCCCACCCGTCCCCCATCTCCCCACCCATTCCCCCCCCTCTTCCTGACCCCTCCCCTCTCTCCCCGACTCCTCTCCTCTCTCTCCCCGACCCCTCCCCTCTCTCCGACTCCCCCACTACCTTCTCTCTCCCCGACAAAATTTGACACTGAGCCATGTAAGGAGACATTAGGGCAGATAACCAAAAGCTTGGTCAAGGAGAGGCTTAAAGGAAGAATGAGAGGCAGAAAGGACTAAGGATGGAATTCCAGAGCTTAGGGCTTTGGCAACTGAATGCACGCCCAACAATAGTGGCGTGATTAAAATTGGGGATGCTCAAGAGACTAGAATTGGAGAAGCGCAGATATTTCGGAGCGTTGTGGGATTGGAGGAGATTACTGAGATAGGGAGGTGTGAGGTCATGGAACAATTTGAAACAAGAACAAGAATTTTAAAATTGAGACATTGCTTAACCGGGAACCAATGTAGTTCAGCCAGCAGAGAGGTGATGGGTGAGCGGGACTTGGTGCAAGTTAGGACATGGGCCGCAGAGTTTTAGATGACCTCATATTTACAGAGGGTAGAAAGTCGGAGGCTAGCCAGGAGAGCATTGGAATTGTCAAGTCTGGAGGTAACAATGGCATGGATGAGGGGTTCAGCAGCAGCTGAGCTGAGGCTGGGGTGGAGTCAGGCGAGGTTACGGAGATGGTAATAGACAGTCTTAGTGATGGTGCGGACATGTGGTTGGAAGATTATCCCTGGGTCAGATATGACACCAATGGTGCAAATAGTCTGGTTCAGCTGCAAACAGTTGCTTGGGAGCGGAATGGAGTTGGTGCCGAGGGAACAGAGTTTGTGGCAGGGACCGACGACAATGGCTTCAGTCTTCCCAATGTTTAGTTGGAAGAACTTTCTGCTCATCCAGTACTCCATGTGGGGCAAGCAGTCTGACAATTTAGAGACAGGAGAGGGGTTGAGAGAGAGGTGGTGAGGCAGAGCTTAGTGTCACCAGTGCACATGTGGAAACTGATGCTGTGTTTTCAAATGATGTTGCCGAGGGTGAGCATGTAGATGAGAAATAGGAGGGGGCTGAAGACTAGGGGGTCAACAGATAAAACGCAGCAGGAAGAGAAGCCACTGCAGGTGATTCTCTGGATGAGCGGCAATTCAAATCCTGCTCCCAAGGGCCTGGCCGTCATTCTGTCCATCCATGTGCTAACGTGTACAGGCCAGTGATGCACTTTTCCCATCTACAAAGTGTGCATTTCTGTCATGTCATTTCATGTAAGTATGCTAGTTGAACCCTTGGCTTTTCTGGAGTCTTAATATGAGCATCAGCGCCTCAGACAGAGGCACGGATGTACAAAGCTGTCACAGAGACCACTATCTGTTTACTTTGGCACATGTGGTTTGAGATTCTTTTGCAGGACAAAAAAGTATAAATATACATGTCTGTGTTCAGCACAAGCTGACCCCTGATGATTTGAAATGTGTTTCAAATTATGTTTAGCTTTTGTTCTGCAAGAAGCCTGCTGCCCACACAAGATTGACTTTGTGTTCAAGATGGACAAAAAATACATACTGGGTAATTGAGCAGTGGATATGAGTAAGAGATCTGCTAGCACTGCGCAGATTTATTTAATTAACCATTATTGAAGAGGGAAGGAAAAAACTGGTGAAAGCTATTCTGAAAGCAGTCAGAACATGGTCTTGGCAGCACATATTGAACACTGGGAAGCATAGATAATAAATAGCCTGCAAAATGCGCTGGTGGTCTTGTCCAAGTGACACTGTGTTTGCCTGTATTCAGATCCAATGAACCTTTCACCTTTGAGTCAGTTTGTATTCAGACTTAACAGAGGGACTACAGATCTCCATTTCCTGATAGTGGCGATTGAAGTCAGTTGCGACAGCTTCAATCTTATTCCCAATGGATATTATCCCCAGAATAAATTCCCAAGAATTTTGGGCCTGAAATTCCCCAAGGCCCACTTCGCTGCCAGAAGTACAGCAGGTGGGGCTTCCAGCTGCCTGTTTTCCCTGACCTTGAACTCCATTACAAATCCTGAGGATGGGGTCATTTATGGTGCTCCCTGGGTGTCTGTCCTATAGGGATGGCCAAGAAGCTTGGAATGGAACTTTCCCATTCCAGTGACATGCTACACTCCGGGGGCGGGGAGTCGGGGGGTGGGGGGGGGGGGGGGGGGTGGGGTGCAGAAAAAGCAGACAGTGAGATTTCTGGTGGATGGCATGCTGCCAGCTAAGCTTCCTGTTCTGACATTGGCACTGGGACAGGTTCGGGGGAGTGTGTGGGGGACAATCCACTCTGCTCCCACAAGGATTATTTGAGCTTTTGCAAAAATGGGGGAGGGGGGAGAGCTGACATAACCAAGTTCCTCCCCTAACTGCCCCACCCCTCACCTGGCATACACCACCACAACATTCTCAACAACCCAGGAATATTGGGGCCTTGTCTTTTTATTTGGATTTGCTCAGGAAAGAGAGAATAAAGATGTACATTGGCACTGTGTGGGCGGAGCTCTGAAGATCCTTGCCAGTTCACCAGCAGTGAGTTTGATTTTTCAGTTCTGATGAGCTGTAAACCAGTAACTCACTTGGACATCAGTGCATTTTACTTCCCTCCAGCCCCAAACCTTTGTCACTTCCTCTGCATTTTTGCTGTCGATAATCATCTGGTGTTTTGTAGCTCTTCCCTTTTATTCTTCCTGATTTCCTCTTCGATTGATCAATTTGTTTTTCTAGGATAAAAGGAGATTGAGGGGAGTTTTAATAGAGGGGTATAAGATTATGACAGGTATAGATAAAATAGATAAGGAAAAGCTGTTCCCATTAGCTGATGGTATAACGACTAGGGGACAGATGTAAGGTTTTGGTCGAAATGCAGAGGGGATGTGAAGAAGAACTTTTTAATGACTCTGTTTGATTACTTTCTGGGATTCATTTCCTCCATTTCGGGCCAAGCAACCATGTACTGCAAGAGAAGCATTTTTCTCACCAGATTAAAACCAATCACAAAGATCACAGGCATAAGGAGGCTATTCATTGATGTAGCTCATCCTTCTGCAACCATTTGTGTTCCCTTGGCTCAGCACTTTACTATCTCCTGAATGATACCAAAGTTTTTGCCTCTATTGTCAGATGAGTATTCAGCTTCAATCACTCACTGCATAAAGAAGTGCCTCCTGACATCAGTCCTGAATTTGCCTTTTACCAGTTTTGTCTGTGGCTTACAGTTGTGGTTTAACCTCAGATAGCATTCCAGTGCTTCGTACCTTATCTACCTTTACAAGGTCCTGTTACATTTGCCTTCTCTCAGGGTTCGGGAGTCAGAGTTTGGTTCACCTGCCTCCAACCTCTGATGCTAGAGATCAGCCTAGTTGTCCTTTTTTGCACAATGTCCAGACCTTGGATGTTTGCCCAGGGCATGAAATTTGGCAGTGCAACTCAGCATAGTTTTTGCTTTATAGTTTGCTGCTCCACAATGACTGGATATGCTACAATAGTAAATACTCAAGTAACTTGTAAAGGGCCAATTCCCAATGTGGCAAAAAAAAAGTAAATGTCAAACTCAATGATTTAGTGTGAACAGCCAGCACCATACAATATTTACCTCATGCAGTGACTAATGCATTTCAGTCTGATTGATGTCATTATGGCCAGAGTTGTAATCGTGGAACCAAATAGGGGAAGATATAAATGAAAGAATGACAAAAGGCAGACAGCTGTGGAAGCTGGCAGAGAAGAGGGCATGGTGACCAGATTTGATGGGTCTTTGACCAGCCTGCCATAGCAGCAGGACTGAGCCCAACCCAAGGCTTTAGATGGCATTCATAAAACATTTGATCATTACTCCTTGGGTTTATAACCTCAATCTTGTAAATAAATTGTCTTGGAAATCATGGAGAAATGTCTAATTATATAGATGCACACAGTATGATATAATTTTGAAGTACAAGGCTAGCTTTTTAGAGGACTTTTTCGAATAACTGTCCAGAGTGCTTGCCTTAAGTAATGTTTGTTACGTCAGAGGTCACTGCATATCAAAGAGAATGTTATAAGAAGAGGCAACTGTATATTTGCAGCAACACTGCCAGTAAGTGGTGAAATTCCCCATAAATAGCTATTTTCCTGAAGGGGGAAAAAAGTCATTTTTCATTAAAAATTTATAGACGCAAAAAAACTAACAGGAAAATTAAGTGCCTCGACTTCATTATTGAACTTCCCAAGATCTTCTGACAAGAAATTAAATACTGATTTTTACAATTTCACCCAGACAGCAGAGAACCGTACCAGCATGTAATCAATAAACCCTAATTTATTATCACACGGAGGATGATAAAAGCAGGACTGTAAGTATGCACTGATCAAAAAAATAGTCAGAATAAAATTACTATTACAGGTTTACCTTCAGTGCATTTGTCTGTTTTAAGCATTTTAATTTTAAGAGTTTATTAAAATCCTCCTTTATGACTCAATTATTCTGGAGCTTTATGGTTTCCTAAAGAGTCACGGTGAAAATTGCCTTATTAACTACCAAGGTTACATTACTGAATTCAGCATGTTAATATTATCAGAATGTTTATGATGATTAAGAACTTGAAGCTGTATGGCTCCACTTTTCTTTTATTTATTATTTTAATCATGGGAAAACAAGATCACAGGAAAGAAAAGAATCACTTTTATACTTGAGTTTGTTTATTAAAAAATGTTGTTTAAATGACTCCACTTGAAAAGGGTTTAAGTGAATGTTAACTGTTTTTGCACCTTTTTTTTACACCACTGGTAAGAGCATGTGATCTTTATGAGATGGGATGTAGTGCAATGAACACACGCTCAGTGAGTCAGTTGGAAAGCAACTGCAGTCCCGATGTTGAATCCATTAAGGCTCCTAACCACATTTTAGACATGCATTTTCCAGTATTCCTCAGGAATAAAGCAACCAGACTGGGTCATTCAGCCCCTTGGACCTGTTCTGCTGATTGTGGCTGATCTGTAACTCAACTCTATTTACCTGCCTTTGACCCATATCCTTTGATAACCTTCACTAACAAAAATCTACCAATCTCAGGCTTGAAATCTTTGACCCAGCATCCACAGCCTTTTGAGGAGAGAGTTCCAGATTACTAACTAACCTTTGTATGGAATTTCATTCCTGAATGGCCTTGCTCTCGTTTTACAATTAGACCCTCTAATTCTGGATTTCTCCACCAGAGGAAATTAATTCTCTTTATCTACCCTATCTCTTTCTGCTGTCATTAAGGGAAATTGTTCCAGCCAGAGCAAAGAAGCACAAAAGGATGGCAATATTTAATGACACTGCTCTTGTATGTAGAATGAGGGAACGGCAAAGCTAAAGACCTTACAACCAACAAATAAGAGGGTATGCCAGGTGAGAAGGTGATAGCAGAGGGGGGTCAGTGTGATGTTACATAGCTCTCTTTGGATGAAGTCAGGAGCAAGAGACACTCCAAACTACATGAGTGGGCAGCCGCACGGCAATAGGGAATCCTACCATGCAGGGAACAAGCAGGCTGCGCACAAGCAACGTTCCCTTTAAGATGTGCACATGTGCGGCCGTGTGTCATTCATAAAGGGACTGCTCAGTGCAAAATGCCAGCTATGCACAGCAAAACAGAAGCTAGAATGAACATTGCCCCCACCCTCCAACATGATGGGGAGAGGTTTAGGTGGGGTTAAAAATAAAAACAAAACATTAACGTGCCACCCCCCTCCCGTTAGTTTGGCGTATCTGTGTTCCATCTTAGGGGTGTTTCTCCCCACATCACATCACCACCCCCCGACCCTTTATGTAAAGCTTCTGCTCGTCGGGGCTTCTCGTTGCTGCTGTGATCTGCAAACCCTCCCCTCCAAATTCTCGATCCTGAGCCTCTCTCTCTGCAATTTCTCCCTCCCTCCTGATCCAACCCCCCGCTTCTGCCCTGTGATCTTTCTCGATTGTGGGGGACCATCACAAATGGTCCCTGGCTGCGACTTTCTGCCACTGACTTTACTGCCAGGCAGGTGTCCTATTGACAGGTGTCCCAAGGAGGAGCTTGAATATTATTGCAGGTCTGAGAGCCTTGAAAGAGTGCAAATGTGAAATACAACAGCCAAAAGACCACCAACGCTACTGCTGCTCTTTGCTGGCCTCGACCAACAATAAACATACATGCCGAGAGGTTGCTGGCAGCCCCCTTTCCACATCCTCCAATCTGAGGGAACTGGGTGTAACCTTTGAGGCCCACTTGCATTGGCCGATCAGGTTTCTCGTGTACCCGCCTGCTGTTTCGACATCCCTCTTTGCCTCGTTCACATTATATCTGGATGCTTCAGCCGGTCTCTAGGCAGGAACTGTCCATTCACATTCAGGAGGGTTCCTAGAATTAAATGTGAATTACAAAGAGAACACAGTCATATGCAATGGGTCTTCATGCTTTTTTTCTCCCATTTGTCTTGTGTCCCAGAAGTAGGCGTACACAAAGCAAAAAATATGGAAAAATGGGCTTCTGGCTATCCTGATAAACAGACGTAATCATGAAAGGTTGGTTCCAAGAAACAGAAATGAGTATAAAATGAAGCACAGTGGTCGGCTTCAAGGGACAAACCTGCTGATTGAAGGTTTGGACAGCAGTGGCTGCTTTGCTCTTGTTTTAGTTTCTTGTTAGCCTCATTGTCCTTTCATGCCGTGCATGTTGCTGCTCCTTAACAACAACAACCTGCATTTATATAGCACCTTAAAGGGGTAAAGGACCCAAGTTACTTCACAAGAACATTATCAAACAAAATTTAAACCAAGCCACATAAGGAGATATTCAGACAGATGGCCAAAGGTTTGGTGAAAGAGGAAAGTTTTAAGGAGCATTTTAAATGAGGAGGGAGAGGTAAAAATACTGAGGGCCCAAACAACTCAAGGCATAGATGCCAATGGTAGAGCAATTAAAATCGAGGATGCACAAGAGGCTAGAATTGGAGGTGCACAGAAATCTTGGATGATTATAGGAGGTTACAGAGATAGGAAGGCCATGGTGAGGTTTGAAAACAAGGATGAGAATTTTAAAATCGGGCATTCCTGACTGGGAGTCAATGTAGGTCAGTGAGCCCAAGGATGATGGGTGAATGGGACTTGGTGCAAGTAAGGGCTGGGCAGCAGAGTTTTGGATGGCCTCTAGTTTATGGAGGGTGGAAGATGGGAAGTCAGGAATGCAGTGGAATTGTCACGTCTAGAGATAACAAAGGCATGACTGAGAGTTCCGGGCAGATGAGCTGAAGCAGGGGCGAGGATGGGAGATGTTATGGAGGTGGAAATAAGAGGTCTTGATGATGAAGTTCAAATGTGGCCAAAGCTCAACTTGATCAAATAGCAGACCAAAGTTACAAACAGTCTGGTTCATCTTCAGCTGCCTGGGAAACAGAGTTTGTGGCAGGGTTCGAAGACAGTGGCTTCAGTTTTCCAATATTTAGTTGGAGAAGCTTTTTGCTCATCCAAGATTGAATGTTGGACAAGCAGTGTGGCGAAAGTGTTTTAGCTACTGTTGGAGCTGTCTTCAATTAATGAATTAAAGAACAAAACAAGGCTCTATTGCATAAATTTATTTTATCTCATTTTTCTTTAAGATCACTGAGTGAATATGTTCTTGTTCTTTTGTAACTCTAGATAATTGGTTGCCAAGTTAAGAGAGAACCAGAGGGCTCAACTGAACGTTATACACGTTGGATTAATAGCCTGACACAGGAACAGCTACTTACACAGGTGGGAAAGATTTCCATTTTCTTTTATTGACAAAGTATGTTACCCTCCCTATTGATATGCAAGAGATCTGTAAATGATTGGTATAAGATCATGTCAACTACAACCAGCTTGATATGCTTGTGGGAGCCAAGATGTGGCTGAAGTCATCTTTTTCAGTATGTTGGTTTTCTAGAGTTACCTGTCCACTTTGAGGCTCAATCCAAGCACTTGTTTAAACCACCTCACCCTTACCACTCTTGTGAAAGTAATGCATGCTGAATTCTGGTTTGTGAACTGTCATCTTTCTGACAAGGTGTTTCCTTCTACTATTCAGGAAGCTTCAGTAGGGATCAATACTCATCAAAACTTTTTAGGTGTTCAGTCCTCACACAAACTAACTAATTCCATATGTTGAACTACCAAATAGAGGGAGATCGGATGCAGCTTGTGGTGATCCAAGATATCATTCGGTTTGCTCTAGAAGTTTAGTGATATGATTACAATTGAGCTAAAAGAAGAATCTAGTCAAATACAGATGTGCAAAGCTCACAATCTTTTAATGAAGAGATGGAAGGTATTTCTATTCTGTGCATGATGTCTTTTGTACATCATTCGATGAATTCATTTGCGTGTCTGATTCGATTAATCTGCATCATGTATTGGGCAAGTTATCAGCAACACTGGTGTGCTTGTGGATTTACCACCAAAGCAGTTTTTGGTTTTCACTGGGTCAGGTGTTTGATCCCACAGTACAAGTTGCGTTCTTTCACCCAATTCAACCTTTCTAACTCCACCAGTGTACAGCTATGTCAGACCGAGAGCCAGCTGTCCCATACAGCTGCAGATCTGTCCCCTATTATGATTGGTTCCCCCTTCCCCACCAAAGTCAGAACAAAGCTCTAAGATATTAAGCACCATAAAGGAACACTTTAAAGAAATATAACTGTTCTCAATGTACCATCTGCACTAACAACTAATGCAGATCCCATCCTTTTCATCTATGAAAACACCATCCCAATAAAACCTCAAATTTATTCCCCTTCCATTGCTCTGTGTGCACATGGTGTTTCCATCCTGATTCTTCCCTCTGCTGATGATGGATGTTTTGCATGCTCCAGCTGTCAATCTTGCACTCCATTTAGGTGCTCTCGCGGCAGCTGGAAAATGAGGTGGCTAGCTATTGGGTCTGATTTTGAGATTCAGTTGACCCATTGCCTTTGTGTGCTGGGGTATGAGATCTCCCTGCAATTGGCCACTCCTACTGTTGT
This sequence comes from Heterodontus francisci, assembly GCF_036365525.1. Lineage (NCBI taxonomy): Eukaryota > Metazoa > Chordata > Chondrichthyes > Heterodontiformes > Heterodontidae > Heterodontus > Heterodontus francisci. The sequence goes on along the minus strand of NC_090396.1, from coordinate 33,954,188 downwards.
GGCTGCCTCTTTAGCCTGCTCACTTTCTGCCACATCTTGTCTCATTGGGAAGGCTTTTAAAGTAGCATTGCTCCAAGAATTAGCAGCCTTATTCATACCACCCAAGTCCATCAGCTACCTGACTGATCTGCATAAAGGCAGGCCTTTGGGCAATGATGGTCTGTAATAACTATCTATAACCAAGAGAAGGTCACAAGCTGGTTTTCCAAATTGCAGGTTTCTTTTCCTTTATTGCCAACAATATCTGCTCCTTCTCATCCATCTTCTGTGTATCATCCAGCATACCCCAGACTTGGACCAGAGGGAGTGATTAATACATGATGCCATTAACTACTTTCTTTTTGGGTGGTGCTGTGGCCCAGAATTTCATACTGAGATGTTCTGCAGGAAGTGGTAGGGAGCATATGTTAGAAGGTTGCCTGCATCAAACCCCTTCAGGTATTAATTGCATGAGAGTAGATGGTGTCAGATGGCATTGTGCATGGCTGGATGCCTGCAGGACAGTCAGTGAATGTATGTGAGGAGGAAGAGCATCATAGGAGCGTTATTCACCCTGGACTAGGGGGAGGCCACCAACATCACCTTCCCCGTTCCTTCGAAACCTCTGGCACAATGACTTGCGAGATGGCATCTTCCACTAGACTTGAGTTTGATGTTTCATGGACATCCTCCAGTCTACATTAGCTGCCTTCTATTCAGTGACCTGCAAGTTGGGAAACTAGAAATGTCAGCTGTACATATAAAGAGACTCAAGTGGTCGGCCTGTATTCCATCTTGGGTGCGATTACATGCACATACATCACGCAGCAGCATGTAGTTGGAAGGATTTTGGAGCTGATCCACTTTAAGGATGTGAGTGTGGGAAGAGTGATAGGTCGAAGTGGTTGCTGCAAAGTGTGCCCTGCTGCAGCATGGGTGTGCATGGTAAACGTTTAGTGAACTAAGATAGTAGTTCCTCCCCTCGCACTTTATGGCATGCAGACCTTTCCCTGGTTACTTGGCATAAGATGATTGCATTCTTACCTTAGGTGATATGGTGAGACTCCTTAAAGTTTTCTTAAATTGTGTCCACATCCACTGGGTGTTGTGTTAGCACTAACTTGTAGCAGGCCATGCTGTCCCATGTACTGGTGCAGCTTGCCTCTGTGGATGATGTCCCTGAATGCCAAGCAGGGCCAACCTCTGCTGCTGCACTTCCTCTAACAGCACCTCTATAGACGCAGCAGTAAGCTGGTGATGTACTAGCACCTGCTCCTGTGTGTCACCAAAACTGCCCCTTTCCATAAACTACTGCCACAGGCCTCTAAATCCCTGAGACCCAAACAGTGATCTCCCAATAATAGGCGTTATTCACATCAACAGCTTGCTAGAAATAGGCCTGACCTAGGACGATTCTGCGCAGTCAGGTATCCTGCATTCCAGCAGATGTGAAGCTTGCACCATTCAGTTCCTACTGACCCATAAACAGTGCAGAGAATTCACCCCAGTTTTCACTAACCAAGTATTGTACGTTAACTGACAGTTTATTTAATAAGTCTTTATAATCTAAATGTCACTTAAAAGGTGAGGATCAGAAAGGTTCTGACCCGAATGACCCATTTCTATATCTTCTAGTGAAATGCTGCTTTCATTTGTTTGTGCTAAGCTAGGTTGTGCTGAGGACTGATATTGTGTGCCACTGTGATATTTTATTTGTATTACTGTTAAGAAGATGTTGCAAAAAATGTAATGGGTTTCAAAAATCTTATTGAAATTGTCGATTACTACTTCGAGAAGAAAACAAAGATAAACAGCATAAGCTGATGCTGGAGGATGCAATCTTAGTCTTTTGATGAGTCACTTGACATAATAGACCTATCTGGTGATGAAGTTATCTGGCAGAGAAGCAGTCGCCTTACATCATTAGTAAGTGAAGAGTGTTCTCATGAGGGGAGGATGGCCTAATGTCTGCCTGAAGCAGAGCAGCCCATCTTCTACCACAAAAAGAGAAAGATTGTGCTGAAGCTAGGGAGCCAGTCAGTGTTAGCTGTTGTGGAAGCAGACATATTGTTCACAGCAGGGAGATAATCAGCTTCAGTTACTGTTGACCAGATCACTTGGCAAGACAGAACATGTTCTCAGTACGGAGGCAATTGCATCTCTGGATTGAGTTTGGAAAGAAAAACTGTCTGGTTCAGCATGCGTGTTGCCCCAGAAGGGAATGGCTGACAATGCAGAACTAAGCCAGCTTGTTTTTTTTTTTAAGTGCTTTTGTAAGGGAATACATTTTCTGTTCTTCATGTTGGTTGCTGCAGGAGAATTCTTGGCAAACACTTGGCTGCTGTTCAGGTTCTGAGTGAGGAAGGCATCATTCTTTCAGCCCAGTGGTCTGTGTATGCATCGAAAATCTGGATACTTGTTGCAGGGTAGACCAGTTTGAAAGAATTGTCAAGCGATATAGTTTGAGGGCTCAAATATAACACTGGCCTGTTGGATCATGAATAGTGAATGTACCTGGGAGACTAGTTAGATTGTCAGTAAAAGAGGGAGTTGGGGTCATCTGAGAGGACTCAGTGAATGCATTCCATAAATAGAGTTTATTCACTATGCTGCACTTATGTACACAGGAAGCTACAGGCTTGTTACAAGCAGCCTCCGAAACACTAACTGGGAAAAGGAAAATTGCATCTAACTTAGACAGTGTACTGGCAGATTTTATATTTAATTTCCTGTGCCTTAGAATGAGCTTCCTGACAACTTGATAGGGTAAGTCTAATGATGTTGTGCAACCAGCATGGAGCTATGCATGACGGGAATACATAATTAGAATCTGGGCGCAATGACCTTTGCACCGGGGTTATCCAGATGTGCTCCTGTCACATGAAACTGTCCGCTGGAGGTACTAAATTATAATATGTTTCTGTGTACCTGCTACCAAGCTGGCATTCTCTAACTACTAATACTCTGTTTATTGTGTTTTCTTTCCGGTTTTAAACCTGGATAATCTCCACCATTAAAGACCTTCACTGGTTTAACAGCTAGGACCCATCAGTAGCATAGTCACAGACTACACAGGCCTAATTATGGTGAAACATTTGCGACAGGCATAGAAAAAAATACCCTGTGCTCCATGGATGTTGAAAAAAATGATTTTTTTCTTTTCCAAACAAATAAACTACAAACATTTTGTTATTTCTCAATGGAGGCCTAAAGGCCAAATTCACTCCCAGTTCAACATCATAGTTGGCTTGTGACAGCAAGTCTTGCATCTGTAATGTGAGTAGCATTTAATGCAGGAATGATTTGGCAATTTTGTTGCTGATTTGAAGCTTCCGTACATGACTACTAGAATTCTGTACTCTTACACAATGCAAGGAATGTCTCAAATGTCAAAATATTTTTAATATATAAATACTTTCCGTCTGTTTGCAAATTACATTATGAAACATAGACTGCATCACAGAGAAATGAATTGGCTTAATTTGAAGCAAACCTTTAAATATTGGTGTTTTTAATTATTGGGCAAGATTTTGCTGTCAAAATAGTGGCATTCACTGCTGTTTATGCAAAAATTATATAACAACTTTAGGCAAGGAGCTGATACACAGTTGAACTCAAATATCTAGAATTGGCTGTCCAGGTTGTGGTGCTCTGCCATTAGCTTTGCGAAAATGGCATCTCATTGTTTGCCCCACCATTGAAATGCATTGAATAGTGTGAAGTTACTGTACTTGTGCAGTAGATGTGAACTAAACTCAGAAAGTTAAGTCTTGTCTATTCCAGTCCAAGTAACCGTTTTAACTTCATTATACGTGTTAATTACTACCAAACAACTTCTCTGGCACTGAAAATTAACGAGTACAAGTGTGAAGTCTCATTCCTTCAGGTTTTAATTGCTGTAGATTTGAAAAATGGCAAATTTAAAATAATTTTTTAAAAATTACATTTCCTTTCTCTTTTTATTCCTCTCATATCCAAGTGTTCTTTCCCTTTCTTCATTTCTCTTACTGTACTTGATTTGACATTGAATTTACCCACTCTCATTTACACTTCCTTTTTGATAATGTTGCTGTTAATGTCACAGTCCTTCAATTTGATTGGTTAAGGAGATACACAGTTACTTGCCTTGTTCACTCAGGTCCGTGATGCCCTGTTTCCCTCGATGCAACGTTATCAGCTCGCACTTTCAGAGATTTAGTAAGAAAAAATGTTTCGAGCTGAAGGGTACAGGAGGAAATCTAACTAATGGAAGATGCCGTTAAATGCCAAGCTACAACAAACTATGACCCAATTATTTTTTTCCTTCTCAGTTTTTTCTCTCTCTTCCTCCTTTCTGTCCACAAGGTTTTGGGTCCTTCCTGGGTATGGTTCATTAGTGCCAGTTGCCCTCATATCTTTAGTTAGTGGTCATTATTCATGTGTAATTCTTAAATGTTGAGTATCAGAAGGCTATTGAACTTGGGCCATTACACCAGGGCCTGATCCTGTTTCAGTGATTATACATGTACATTTGCACCAGAAGTAGCTAGATAGTGATCAGGAGCAGGAGCCCGGCCAAATTCACCCATTTTCCTCCCAACCCAGAGACCAATGCCAAGTTTATCTGATGATGGTACTCTACTGTTGTAAAAATGCCCTTTATATATTAGGTTAGACTTGTATCCTGACAATTTATAGCCGCGACAAACAATCAGCAATACAAGGCACTATATCATTGCAATCAGCTTTGGGGCCTTTAATTAGCTTCTTTCACAATATTCTTTGGCTGGCAGAGCTTGGCAAACCACTGCCTGTAGTCACATCTGTGGAAACCTGTTGACAGTGAGGAAGATCTAATTTTCACTGGGTTTTCCTGGCTACTGCCTGTCTTAATTAAGCACAGTAAATGTGTTGTTTTGGTAGCATCACCGCATTTAAATTTTTTTTCCATTATCTTCATAACGCCATGACACAATTTCATTTCAACACTACTGTTAAGCATGTGCACCAGCCAAAGTATAACCACCAGCCCCACACATGTTGGAGAATTTTGGGTGCCACATTACAGGCAGTTGATAGGAAAACCTGCTGCTCATTATCAACTAAATGCAGGAGAGCACCTCAGTGAGCTCACTTTCAGGAGATCCAGGTTACGATGCACAATATTTCTCCTCACTTTATGCTGACGCACTTCTTTTTGCATAAGTTTATTTTCAGCCTTATTGCAACATGTCATGCAATCATTATGGGTTGGATTCTTGCCCTTCACCATCTGGGCTATAATCTGTCAAGGGGGGCAATTACATGCCTAACACAACCCACCAGCTTACCCCACAGACAGTGAAGCTAAAAATCTCTCCCTAATGTCTTAAGTGAGGTGTGTGCTGTAATGACTGTTCAATAAGATATCAAAAATGTAACTTCAAAACGTTGCCCACCATGGCCTGTAACTCTTAGCAGAAATATTGGGCAGGACTTTACTGTGGGCTTTAGGACCCTGACGCTTGGACCAAATGGAGGTCCCAAGCTCACACTTACCGGCAGCAAGACACACTCGGCAATATACCTGGAGCCGTCTTCCTAATTGGCCGCTTCTGAGCTCGCTGTCCTATTAAGAACGGCGGATGGGTGGGCTCCTGATTGGATCGGCAGCAATCAGGGGGCTGGCAGTTCTAGAGCCTTGGCAACCCCACTGGAAGAGGTGAGCATTGCTCAGTCAGGTAGGAGACCTCGAGGGTGCCTCAGAGAGGTAAAATTAAATTAATAAATCTAACGGGCCAAGCAGGCAGGCCCCTCAGATCGGAGGTGACATCCCTCCAAATGCCGCAGAGAGGCCGCTTCCATGAAGCTGGCAGCCTCCAAAAGTGGCAGGGAGCTGCTCCGCTGCCCGCAAAATGCTAGTTTGCCTGAATCATTGCCCCTAATTGGAGCCTTAAATATTTAAATTGGCTGCCCACCTCCATTCAGCATACAGCCAATCCGCATCCTAGCCCGTCTCTAGGGAAACTTTCCCGGTGGCGGGAATGCTCCTGGGAGCCATCCTAATGTGGCTCTGTGCTATTTTCCTGGCACACCACCACCTGCCCTATGCCCCCAAGCCTGAAACTCTGGGGCTGGGAAAATTCAGCCAATTGTTGCATGTGAGAACTTTCCATGAGGGAAAGCACATACAATGATTAATATCTCGTGCTGATATTTGCAGATAAAAAAAAATTCTACGAGACTGTTTACTAGAGAACATGTATATTTCTGTTACAATCCAGTTAAAAATCACAAGCTCTGTCACTTGGAGACTCAGTGAATACATGAATCTCCAGGTGTTGTACTGAGCCATACAGACCAGGAAAATCCCAGGATTCTGTTGAATTGGCTGGGTTTCAGCTTTAACAACTTTCGGACAACCAGTTTTGGCTCCTTATCCCTGGGCGAATGAAGGCGAGAATCACTAGAGTTCTCATTCCTGATTGCAATCCACTGACTCTTGCAAGTGTACATTTTTAAATGTTGGGCAAGGCCTGGGCAACATCAGAAGTGATACTCATGTCCCGATTTTAACCAAACCCACCCAGCAATGGAAAGTAAAATTGGGCAGCTGAGCCAAATTCTGCAGGGGTTAAGTTAAAATCAAGGCCTCATGGTCTGGATTTGAACATGACGTCAGTTGTTTGAGGTATCAGAGTGCTGCTGGTGCTCTTAAAGGCATGAAGATTGGGGACAAGAAATCTCCAAGCTTTCAGATTGGTGATGTAAGTAATACTAGTGTTCAGTCAACCACTGACCTTGCAGAGCCAATAAGGTAGATAGAAACTTGATTCAACTCCAGGATTTTGTTAAAAAACAAATGGAATAGGCAGAAAATACCAACTCCGCTCTAAATTCAAACTTGCTGCAGCACATGGAATTCAATGGGATGTACTCTTGTCTCTGGGTGTTATGTAAAACGGGCAACATTGGATCAACTACCCATTATAGATATTCTGATTTTTATTTACATTGAAGTGATCCTGAATTAAGGACAATTAAATTTGTATCATATCTAGCCCATTGAACAGTTCAGGTTGAGGTGGATTTGGTGTGGACTGATACTATGGGTTGAATTTTCCCAGACCATCTCTATTGGGAAATGTGGTGGCGCAGCTGCCTGACTGGTGGTCAATTGAGCCACTTAAGTGGCCAATTAAGGGCCACTTCCCACCTCCACAAGCATTCCGGCCACGTCGGAAGGGCCTACCGCAGCATGGGGAAACTGCAAGGTAAACCGTGGCAGCCTCCTGGCTGCTTCCGGGGTTGGGTGGTGAGGCCTCCTTTATGGGCACTCAGTAGCCCGTGGAGTGGCCCCTAGCGGTAATGGCAACAGCGCCGCCAGTGCATCACAAACCACCTCCACGCCCCCCCCCCCACACCCCCGCCAGCCCTGATCACTGGAACCTGTCTGTCTGGCCCCGCCGCCCCTCAACCCAACTCATCTGTCTTCAGGGCCACCCCAGCATTGAGGTGCCCTCACCCTGGAGCTGCAGTCTCTGCACTGGCCACCACTAGCATTGGCATTGCTGAGTCTGCTGGGCCAGCAGCTCTTATGGGTAGGCCACCATAATTAAATGGACAGCGGCCTCTTAATTGGCCGCCAGCGGGGGTTGCCTCCTGTTTTCGGCCTTGGCGGCAGGACTTCCAGGTAAGCAGCAAAATTCAGTCCTGAGCTTATTGCCTTGCAGGCTTCACCGTAGAAGGAAGTGTGTAAATCAACACAGCAGCTTGTATGCCAGCTTTCACATTAAGATCCTTCTCCAACATGATCTCATTTTGGCGCCATTTAAAAAAAAACTTGTTGTAAGTGGTCAAGTAATGAAGGGTGTGTTTTCTACAGATTCTTTGTCACACAGAGAGCCTTAGAGAGTGCATTTTTAATTGGGGCCACGGTAGCTCTTATTGGCTAAACAACAGAAAATATTGGCTTGTGTTAAAACTACAGGGCATAGCCATTTAAATTTAAACCTCATTCGGCATTTTTGACCTATTCGCTTTGATCTTGATCAAAAATTTAAATCAGTAGGTGTATGAGGCAGCAATATTTGTTCAGAAGCACCGTAATAATAATTGTCAAGTTTCACATGAACCTCTCCAAATCTGAATGATACTGGCTGTGGGAGAGTGTAAGCTGTGCTGTGGATTTCCAGGAAATTGCTCATTTTCAATTGCTTTATCTATCCCAGTATACATACACACCAAGGTTTTAACCTTTGTTGTTCAGAGCGTTAGGCAGGATTCTGGATACTACGAACCCCTGTTCAGGGAAACTTCGGGTAATCTCCCCAACTTGTCCCTTCCAAGCATCCTCTGTTCTGTTGTGCTTTGTGAATCATGTTTGCTTAGGCACAAGATCAACTGAGCGAGGGGAAGAACATTGCTTTCCTGGCAGATATGTAATCTATTAAGTAGGTTTCTGAACCTATATATCTGGGGACTTTGTGTGGCCAGGGGAGGTCTTTGAATTCTGTACACTATAGGAATTCACTCTGTTACGATCAGGTGAGAAAGCTGTCTAGGGTTCCCTTTCAGCCTCCACCTGGTCTTACTGTAACAGGATTTAATTTTAAACACATCGTGTTTTGAGCTCCCCCTTTGGTAAATCCTTGTTTACCGCTTTCCAATTATAAGGCAAAGAAATGAGCACAAACAGCTTTCTTGGGTTTAAAGGAGAAAAGTGAAATTTATTAAAACTTAAACTCTAATTCGGTTAACGCCTACAGATACACGGCGCGCCCCCACGCTAGCATGCATATACAATACACACATGCAAATAGAGACAGAAAAGAGCAGAAGAAAAATAAAGTTGAGAGGTTTGAGGCAATATCTGAAGAGTTTCTTGTTACTGTGCTTCAAGCTCACTGTAGAGTCCTTTTGTAGGTAATTCTTGCTTTTCATTGGGGCCCAGTATTCTTCCTTAAACCTTCTTCACTGTAGGAGGCTTTTCTCTCTTGGGGTTCATGTGTCTTCAGTGGATTCCAAGGCTGGTGAGAAAGAGATGAGAGCAAACAGAAGAGAGATGTTCTCAATCCAGGAACCAGGAGCTTTCTGTTCAATTCTCTGTGGCCAATTTAAAACTCAGTTCATAACTCTGCAGCATCCAGTTAGTCATGTGACTAAACTGGTCTGACCATGTCTTCTGTGTATTGGGAGCAGGGACTGGTTCCTTTGTTCCAACACTGTCTGCTAGTATGCAAAAATGTCTTTCCGGCTAGGGGTCTGGCAATTCCTTGTAATGGGCCCTCTTTTCTTCCGAGCAACTATTTGAAGTTTAATGTCCATGGGGCGAAATTAATGTGTCTCATTCTTGGCAGGCAGGGCCTGCATGACAACTCAGTTGGAGAACTGACTGACTTAAACAGACATTTAAACTATAAACAAGGAGATAACCAAAAAATGAAGCATTTAATCAGAGGAACCAACTATAAATATCTTATTGTATTGTCATTTATGAGCTAAATGCAAACTGTCCTGAAATGTTAGACAAGTCTACAGTAGATCTCCTGTATAACACTTTTGGATTTAACAAAAATTCTTTATGTCTTCTTTACTGATGGAGCATCCAAGTTAAACAATCTATTCATTACAGCCCCCTCTTTATAAGAGATTGCCACCTTAATCAGCCTAACACTTTCGGGGGTCATCAATGGCCAAAGATGTCCTTTCTTTAAAAAAAACCCAAGTAAAGCATTTGTAAATAGTGTTTTCTAGACATGGTGAAGGAAATGGAAGGTAGTTTTATATCCCATTTATATTGAAGAACTGCTGCAATGTGCTGGGGGTCCTGACTCTGTTCCGTTTACGCTGCAGGACAGATTCCACAGCACCAGCAGTGGAGACACAACTGTTACTTCAAAGTAATGATTCTGACTTTCATTTTGCTTGCCATGGATCCCTCCCAAGGTCAGGGGGAAGGTCTGTACAGAATTGCAATGTGAAAACCAAATTGGGTAGGCTGAGTGCTCAGGAAAGCGTAGCAACCATTGCAACTGTTAATTTTACAAATAAAAATCTAGGCTGCCACTCGGGTACTGTACTGGTGGCAATACTGCACTGTCGAAGGTGCTGCCGTCTTTTGGATGAGACATAAAATGGAGGTTCCATCTGCCCCCTCAGTTGGACGTAAAAGATCCCCTGGCACTGATTTGAAGAAGAGCAGGAGAATTGTCCCTGGTAACTTGGCCAATGCTTACCCCTTAGTCAACACCTAAAAACGATTAACTGGTCATTATCACATTGCTGTTTGTGGGACCTTGCTGTGCATAAATTGACTGCTGCATTTCCTACATAACTACAGTGACTACGCTTCAAAAAGTACTTCATTGGTTGTAAACTGCTTTGGAACATCCTGAAGTCATGAAAGGTGCTATATAAATGTATCTTTCATTTTTAACTGGCAGTAGTCACTGGCTGTTAATGTTGTTGCCTGGAGGAGTCTTGGAAAACGATTACCTAAGGGGGTCCTTGCTCCTTCAGCAAGAGTAGCACTACTTCATATATCGCTGCTCAAGTAGTGTCTGCCGTTCATGAGAGAACTTAAGTAAAAAGCGGCCATTATTTGCTAATTATTTTCCTGTTTGCAAGCAAGAAAAGTGCCTTTGGTAAACAGATTGGGCGTAGCAAAATCTTTGGTAAACTGTACAATGAAATTGCACATTAGCTTTACAAAATATGGGTCGACATGTAAATTATGGAAAATAAATAAGAAATGAAAGAGTGGAACATAAACTAGAAATCCTGGAGATGAACATCACACATTGACTGCAGCTCCACAGTAAACATGATTTTGAACAAACCCAAATGTGGAGTCTTCCTCTGTCTTTCATTGTCTGTCCCAGGTTGATGTTTACTGTGCAATTGGGACTGACCTGAGGCTGCTATTACTAAATCTGCTCTTACAACAGCGACAAAAGAACATTTGTCAATTTAAGCTTCCTGCTTGATGAAATACTGATAGAATGGCTTCAGAGCTATACACACTGTATACTCTCTTCTGTACAAGTGAACTTTCTTTCAAATTCCCTTTCTTGCACAATCTTTTTTTATCCCTGACATCAGCCCAATGTGATCTCTTCCAACTGGGATAAAAATGAACAGATTTTGGACTCTGGTTTTCTCAGTAGAAAAGGGCAGGACTTACGCAATTGGCCTTTCCTGCTCACAATTTTGTTGCAACTTTTTTTTTCAACTTATGATAGAACACCACTTCTTTGCCAAATGGTAAAATTAAGACTTATTCAATACAAAAAGAAAATTATCATTTCTAGGGTTGTTCTTCCCATTCATAGTCAATATGCAGAGAATCTAGCCCTAAAATAGATTTCACAAAATGTTTAGAAAATTAAACACCTGTCTAAACTGTGATTGTTAATGCAGTAGGGTTAGTAGATATCCAGCACAATTTCAGTAGTATTTCTCAAGTGGCTTGTTTTGATCTGGCTGCACATGCTGTGTTTGGCCTATTGAAACCATATCTGTTCATTCTTCTCTTGAGGACACATCTGTCTAGATATCGGAAATGTCACTGGAGTGTGCTGCACAGATAATAAGCTAGTTCAATGAGAAGAAGTGGACTCCATGATGTATCACTGAACAAATGGCAGGGCTGCAGGTGTGGTCCACATTCATGACAAATTCCTACAAGTGATTTTAGGCGAGGATGGGGAGAAGAACAGTACCAACAATCTGCCTTAGAACTACCCTCCTGAGCCTGGTGCAAAAGATTCTGTCTGAGGGACATATGCCTCTGATGTTTCTGAGTGCAATTATGGGTTCTATCCACAAGATGTGGGATGCCAGTGAGACCAAAAACTACCAATAATGCTGTTATATCAGTGGCTCTGAAGGTGGCTCCTTGGGTTCTAGTGGCATATGTAACAGATGCTCTGGAGGCCTATGAATAATTAGAAAGGAGCAGGCTGGATTCTGCTCTCCTGAGGAATGTGTCAGAGAGATTGTGCTTTGTACCGGAATACAGAGTGCATGCTTAGCGTCCTTCTGCTGAATTGATGCTGTATGTTTATGGCTTTAATGTCTAATCTATAAAGGGACACCCAAAACTGGATAAAAAAGGTTAAAAAGACCCCAAAATATAACAGGTTCTCATGAAGTAGCTGAAAGGAGTACTTGAATTGTATCCAAGATGTGTACTGAAGCACCAAGATTTGTGTAAGAGTAACTGGGAGACTCACTAAACCTATCTTTCCGAAAGGACAAGTGAGGCATCATCAGTGATGTGCTGATGACAACCTTAGAGTATCTGTAATGGGACTTTCTGATCTATGGGATCTTGAAGGTATTGATTGGAAGATACAAGGGACCAACTGTTGTATCCTATTGGATCAGAAAGTCCTAGATGCCAACTATAGTCCGGACAAAATCCTTCAGGACTGGACTGAGAAGAGGTGAAGAGCACTTTGAACTCTCTCGTCTTTCTTCAATGACAGCAAAGTCCTAAGGCAGGTTTATCTTGTGGTGAATTATGTTTTCCTTCATGGTTCATAATTCCATTGCGTGTTGAGGAAAGATTTCCTCCAGCCACATCCAAGATAGAGGGCCAATCTGAGCTGAATATGTCATGGACAGGAAAATGGATGCAAGAAGGAAAAGCTTTGGTCCACACCAACTAGTCACTGAGCACCTTAGAGAGATAGCCTGCTACACAGTGTGCACATCCTTTTGCCAAAGTCCCTCATTTGCTGACTTGGATTAAGCTATTGGTGATGACTAAGTCTGGTTCATAGCACTATATTTGGATGTCTAGCTGACCTATATGTGGGTTCAATCACTACATTTAGGCCAATATCTATTTTATAGCTGATGAGAAAATTCTGAGTCTTGGGATGACAGCTATTGGATATGTGTTCATTGGTATGAGAACATGCACTTGTGATCTAATCTTCCAGAGCTTAGGCCCTAGGCATTTGAAGGCATGGCCGCCAATGGTGGAACAATTAAAATCAGGGATGCACAAGAATAGGAGGCCAGAATTGGAGGAGCACAAAGATGTTGGAGGGTTCTGGGGCTGAGGAGATTACAGATATAGGGAGGGGTGAGGCCATGGATGGATTTGAAAATAAGGATGAGAATTTTAAAACTGAGGTGATGCTGGACTGATAGCCAATGAAGAAAAGTGTTGCATTTATATAACAGGACATCTCAAACCATTTCACAGCCAATGAATTATGTTTTGAAGTGCAGTCACTGGAGTCATTTGAGCAAATATGGCAGTCCGACAAACAGCTAATTGGATGAATCCCCAACCAATCTGTGCATTTCTTTATATTTGGTAAAGTTGGTTGAGGGAGAAATATTGTCCATGGCAATTGGTATCTTCTAATGACATAAGCAAGACTCAACCAAATGTTTGTCAGTTCTCTGATGCGACTATTCTCCTATGAGGTAAGTTCCAAGATTACCTGCCTGCAAATTTGGAGCAAGACAACCTTCTGTGGCCGATTTGCTAATCCAGTATCTTAAGCCATGTGTATAAGCAGTAATACAGGATATAATTGAAGATCGATCACCCTGCCTGGCTCAATAGTACACTGAGCAGCTCAATCCAGAATGATGAAATTAGCCCACTCATTCTGGGAATTGGCTGTTTCCAGAGCTCTGGTTTAGAAATAATTATTTTTTCAAATGATTTTTAACTCTTTCGAAACTGCAGGAGTAAATGTGCAATCCTGTCCTCTTGAAGTTAACACCCATTCAATCAGCCCTCTCCTTGAAGCTCGGCTCAGAGTCGGTGTATCTCAACATCCAAGTAACTGCGTAAACAAGTAAGGTTTGAACTCTCAGCCATGGTGTCCTTTAACAGCTTTACTTCAGAGTGTTTGTGGGGGGCGGTGGAGGGTGGGGGGAGAAGTGTAGTGGGGGGGAGTGGAGAAGGAAAAACCAATAATTTATCCATTGAACCTTTCAGTACTTTTTACGCACCCACACAGAGATGCAGGGGAAAACTTGCCGTTGTACATGTTATATTGCACAATGAGTAGATCGGTCCAGAATGGTGAAATTGGCCCACTCAGCCTGGGAATTGGCTGTTTCCAGAACTCTGGTTCAGAAAGAATAAAAAATTATTTTTAATCCTTTCAGGATTGCGAGAGTAAATGCGCAATCATGATATATTCTCTTTATTTACATATTGAGAAATGCTTTGCTTCTGCATAACTCTCTGAATGTTTATTAGGATTCAGCAGAAATTATTTTTTCACGTACTGTATAGAACAAAAACTATGTCGTCCGAAATTACAAATAATACTTTCTTTGGTTAGCTGAACATCTCATGCCACTACCATACTTGAGACTCTCCAAACCATAATCCACACAAGTCGCATTTCTATTTGCCCTCTCCCTCTCCCTTCCTCTCCTTGTAAAGGCACATTTCATTTATCCAAGTTTCGGCACAGGCTGGAAAAAGCCTCATGTTTAGGGACTACCAGGCAGATGTGTGCAGGGGTACTGCCGGAATTTAGCAGCTACAACTGCAGCACTGGGCATTGGTATACTTCCCAGTGCTTGTCCAGCCTGAACTACCTTTCCATGATTGGCCTGCAAGATTATCTGTAGCTCAGTGGGGCTAATTCCAGTTCCCGGTGACAGGTCCCTGTCACAGAGTAAATATGCAATACCTTGAAGAGGACACAGTGATATTGTAGATATTTCTGTTGAACCATTGTCTGGTGGTGGGAGGAGGCATGTCTGGAACATAAGCCCCAGCATAGACCATTGGGCCGAATGGGCAATTTTTGTGCCATAAGTTCTGTCATTCTATGTGTGATGGGGAGAAAAATGTAAGAGTTCCGACTGTGCTTTGGAAGTTTTTCAAGTTTACGAAACATGATCTCACAGCATAGCTGCTGAAGCCTCTGAAAGGGAGAGAATGAAGAAAGCAACATTACAGGGAGTCCTGCAAAACATTTCTTGAGAGATGGGAGTAAGATTTTTAATAAATGAATAGAATGGCTTAAAATGGATGGAGAGAGAAACAGCAGGATTATCTTCCCTGCAGGCCACAGTCCCAGCTGAGAGTTCTTGAGGAATTAACAGATGAGCAATACCATGAAAGGGATATTTTGATATGGACATTAAATTGAACACTTAATCATGTGTCTGGTTGACTCAGTTGGATATACAAGGTGCTCCACATATGTGTAAGCTATCAACTGTCCTGGGATTTGGTGAGAAGTCTCCTGCTGAAGACAAGCAGCGAAAACCAGAACTAGATGTTGTTTCCTGTTTGACTTTCATTTTAGTTAATTGTTTTCTTTTTAAGTGTATATGTTAAGTACTCTCCACAGTCAGGACACATTGGGGTAGCATGTAAATGGGCCTGGTCTCTGCTCACTCTCATCAGGTCTGTTTAGCAACTCTTTATTCACCAACTACTGGAAGCAGGCCAGTGTAACTCTTGTACGTGCACGACCTTTAAGCTTTTTGTGGCTGCGCTGCTGTGCCACCATGGAATTCCCAGATTTCGTGCTTCAGTGGTGATCAGTTTGAAACTTTTTGACATTTCATAATACGTCAGGAATGGTTTTATATCTGAGAAAATGCTCCATGTAAAAAAGTTTTCTTAAGGTTATGTTATTTGTAGTTTCAGCTTGAGAGGGATTTTTAAAAAAGGACATTATTAACATTATACGGAAATTATTTTCTATGCCAAGTACTTACTTCCCCCCTGCCGCCCCACTTCATGTTCCACACAGCTTCTGATTCATTTCCAAGATGCTTATTATAACCAACCATCCTTCACTAAACAAATATTCCATCACCTCCTAAAGCCTGAGATTTATCAAGCATGATCACACACAACTCACTTTTGCCCTAGTTTTCACAACTTTTCTGCCCTCGCTTCTAGGAGGTGCTGACTCACACTGAGGCCAGTTCCACATGCACTGGCAGCCCTCTAACGCCAGTTGCCATTTTTGAGTGTGAGTTTAGATGGTGGAGTCCATGTTTTGGTGTTAGCCTATTTAAAATAAATGGGTTTGAAATCAGTGTTAAAACAACTCGATCGGAGGGACTAAGCTTGAGCGTTGTCAGCTGAGACCATTACTCTGCTTAGCAGAAGCCCGACTGGAGCTACTAAATGACACTCAGATGGGGGAACCTTGGCTCAGGTTCCTCCTCCCACTCCTAATCCCAATGACACTGAACCTGTCGTAGTGAATCCATCACTGCCCCAGTTGAGATCATCTAATTTAACACAAAGCAGGGATCAAACTTGGGACCACCTTGGTCTGTATTGTTCAGTAACATGCTCACTGCACTTCCACTAAACAATGGGGAAGAGACAGGGAGACATGTTTAGTCAGTTGGTAAGCAGCTTTGTAGGCGTCTATGGAATTCAACATTGAATCAAACTAGGCGATGGTGAACTGGAGGTGGGATTAGCATTTTACCATGTAGTATTCTCAGGCTGTGGGTACAGTGGGGGGTGACATTGGTTTTTGACAAAGCAGTGAATCGACAGCACATTTTACAACCCCGCCCGATTTATTTTTCTATGGACCTCAATTGGAAAGGATCATTAAGCAGGCTGTAAAATAGGCTACTGATTCACTATTGCTGAGGACCAATTTCAGCTCCAGCAACACTCATCAGGTATAGTCTATAATGCAGATTGGGGCCCAGTACCAACACATACAAAAAACAGGCAATAATTGCCAAATTCCACTGACCTCATGGAGAGGATCCTGACTAAAAAGTGGCAACATTTGAAGGACAAATCTATGAAACAAATGTAACACACAACAGGAGGAATCCATTTGCTCTACTAAAGGTACTGCACTGCCCCACTGAGCACCATGCCAGGAAATCTCATCTTGGATCGGAAACATAACAAGAAGAGAAATATTTTTACAGTTTATTGATTTTTGTCACAGTCTTAACAAATTAAATATTTGCGGGTGGGTCCGTCAGAACACTGAGAAACCAAAAAAAAAGAGGAATAATTTAAGGGCAAATTCACCGGTCCTGCATTCCAAGGAGGAAACTGCCTCGAAGGTAGTGCACGTCAGAGGTAGGCACTAGTTCTGTAATCTGTGCTCCCTAAGCACACAGTTCCCCCCCTGCGAGTGCACATCCTGGGAAATGACCTTTATATCCACCTTTCCATTCATGTACAGTCACTGATAATTAAAAAATCAGTGAAACTAAAATTAGTTATAATTGGCATGTTGGATTAAAAAGTGTTACTCAGCTAGACATTTAATTTTTTTTTCTATATTTTAGTCCTTTTTCCTTTAGGCTGCAGTTACACTGCAGACAATGTTCTGTACTGAAACTAATATCTGTACAGTGCAGTGAGCACCTGGCAGATACAAGCTACATCACCAGTCATGTGTTGCAGTCTGTTCAGCGACAAAAGAGCTCCTTGCCTCTAAGTGAATAAGTCTGCTCCCTAATGGCTAATTTTCAATATTGGGGGTGGGAGTGTTGCTTCCCTCATAATATTAAAAAGATTGCATAATCAGATCAAACAGTCCCCAAGAGGTCCAATGGAAGTGGACCCCATTTTTAGAATCGTGGAATGATACAGCACAGAGGCCATTCGGCTCTTCACGCCTATGCTGGCTCTTTGAAAGAGCCATCCAATTAGTCCCATTTCCCTGCCTTTTCCTCATAGACCTGTAAATATTTCCTTTTCATGTATTTATCCAGTTCCCTTTTGAAATGATTATTAAATATGCTCCACCATCCTTTCAGGCAATGCATTCCAGATCTCAACAACTCACTGCGTACAGTCTTTTTCTTCATATCGCCTCTGGTTCTCTTCCCGATGACTTTAGATTTGTATACTCTGGTCACCAACCCTCTGCCACTGTAAACATTTCTCATTACTTACTCTTATCAAAACCCTTCATGACTTTGAACACCTCTATCAAATCTCCCCTTAACCTTCCCTGCTCGAAGAAGAACAACCTCAATTTCTCTAAGTCTCTCCACATAACTGGTTTAGTACTATGAATTACAGCTGAGCTGACACCTCCTGGCTTCAGTGCACTCAGGAGTGACATTGGGAACTGGCTTCCCAGATATCCAGTACTTTCACATCAATGAATGTCACAAACCACTTCATCACACAAAAAGCAGATTATCTGGTCATTATCACATTGCTGTTTGACGGTGTTTGCTGTGTGCAAATTAACTCACATTTCCTACATTACAATAGCAACTACATTTCAAAAGGAGTTGATTAGCAGTAAAGCACTTTGGGACATCCTGTGGTCATGAAAGGCGCTATATAAATGCCAGTCTTTTTTTTCTTTTCACCAACCAGGATGGGATAATATAATGGCAATCTCAGTTTTTTTCTTCTTTATTCATTCAATGGATGTGGGCATCGCTGGAAAGGCCAGTATTTATTTCCTATCTCTAATTGCCCTTGAGAAGGTGGTGGTGAGCGGTTTCCTTGAGCCGCTGCAGTCTATGTGGGGAAGGTACTCCTGCAGTGCGGTTAGGTAGGGAGGTCCAGGAACAGTGATATATTTCCAAGTCATGAATGGTATGTGACTCAGAGAGAATCTTGGAGATGTTCGCATGCGCCTGCTGCCCCTGTCCTACTAAGTGGTAGAAGTCGTGGGTTTGAAAGGTGCCTTGGCGAGTTGCTGCAAGTACATCTTGTAGATTGTACACACTGCTGCCATGGTGCACCGGTGGTGGAGGGTGTGAATGTTTAAGGTGGTGGATGGAGTTCCAGTCGAGCGGGCTCCTTTGTCCTGGATGGTGTTGAGCAATTCAAGTGCTGTTGGAGTCTGGAAATACAAATGTAGACATGCTTCAGGTTATAACCTTCATCATAGAAATCATCTGAGATAGGAATAAACTTGTTTGATAGCGCACAGCACCATGAGAACTGATTTCCTCCATATTGTGGAATATAAAATTATGCTAGAGGCATGTGATTCTACCACACTCAATGGTACACATTAACCCAGTAAGTAGTTTTCAACCTGCAGTACCACTTCCCCAGGATGACTACTTTGTTGATGCATCAAAAAAAAATGTATCACCTCCCACCCTGAGTGCAGTCTGAGACCTCAGTAAGTGTTTCCATTGGTTTACAGTTATTTTTGGAAGTATATGGTGCCACGAGCTTTTGGGAAGAGGCACAAAATGTAGAAATTCAACCCCTATACTTTTATTTAACAAATAATGCTTCTAGTTGTTACGTCAGTGCTCCAATGCTGACCAAAATCAGGCTTCTTCCATCATCCTTCAAATGACAAAGGCTAAGGTATCCCCTCATTTCTGACGGTAATTCATTGGATCATGATGCAATCCATACCTCATTTTCAGCATTTCAGATTCCAATCTAGTGCTTGTTTATCTATGTAGCTGCCTCCATGGTATTGACACAGTTCTACCCTATCCTGGTGTTGCTAATATAAAAGCAATTTTCAAAATAATGTAGTTGTTGTTTGTGTTACACCAAACTCCACAGTCAATCAATCCTTTCAGTGTTTTAAGTTTAACATAGTGGGGGTGAAGTTGACCCATGTCAGCAGCTTGGAACGGTTGAAGTCAGCCGGAAAGAAAATGAGGCTCAGTGTTAGTGGCTGCTGATTCTTTATGACCCCATTTGACACTAGTGGTGGAGACCAATTTCACTCCCATAAAGTCTACGTATGGTAACTGGAAAATTAACTTAAAACATTTCATAAATGGGGTGCATTTCTCTTTGATCTCTACAGTTGACGAATTGCTAATGAAATAATATTCTCACCAATCAGATATTTACAAGCCACAATCTCTGTAAAACAGCCATTCTACTATTTTAAAGGGAGTAGCTGCCAGTAGTTTTTGCAGAGAAGTCAAGCATTCTGTGTTCTTTTAGATATATGGCCTTCAGGGACTTTTAATCACAATTTTGCAACAGTGTGACTGATTCCCTTGTGAGTTTCATCTCTCCCTGGCTGCAATCTCACACCATAGAGCAAAGTTGCTCTTTCTGTTCAATAGTGCCATTGTTTTCACAGTGACACCATATTTGCTGTAGGAGTAGCTCTCAACTGAAACAATTAGCCTGGGTAGAGACAGTTAGAATTCAGTGCAAAGCCTTGTAAATGGTAGCCGAAAGGCCAGTTAAGCTTGACATGTAGAAAGGAGGGAGGGCCGCCTTGCATTGAGCTGTGAAATAAACATTAACGATTTATTGGAATTAACTGAAATAAAAAGTGAAGATAGTCTTCTTAGCAGCCTGTTCTATTGTAAGCTGAAGATGGTAATTTGGCAAGAAAGAGAGGTTCTTTTGCATCTAGTTACATCTTTCAGGTATTAAGAATCCATTTGGTACAGAAAGATGGAACACACAAGCTTTTAGTTCGTCCAAAATTGCGTATTTCACGTGGCAAGTATCAAGTCCTAGGACCAGGGCCTGGTAGTGTCAGTCCAGATCAGCACAACATACTGTGTAGAGATTCAGCCTAAAGGGAACGATGGGTGAGAGGAATTTTGTTTGTTGTCTATATTGCCTTGGCCAATATTTATCCCTTAACCAACGTCACTAAGAACAGATTATCTGGTTATTATTGCATTGCTGTTAGTGGGAGCTTACTGTGTGCAAATTGGGTGCTGTTTCCTACATTACAACAGTGAATACACTTCAAAAGTACTTTATTGGCTGTAAAGGTCTGGTGATCATGAAAGGTGCTATATAAATGCAAGTCTTTTTTTTCTTTTTTAAAGCATGTTGGCATGTCCTGAGGTCATGAAAGGCACTATATACATGCATGTTCTATCATCTTTTTTTAATAATGTAGATCATAAATGAGTATTTACACGTAATTCTATGATTTTCCTAAAGTCAACAGAAGAAATATCCCCCCCCCCCCCCCCCACCCCACCTGGTCTGCTCATTATGTAGGGTCATAATAAACCAGTAAAGGAAGAGAAGGCAAAAGAGTAAAAGCAGAAAGTGAAGAGACACAGCAGAATAGAAAGATTATAATCCACAGTGTTTCATTTCTTTTTGCCTTTACAACGTTCAGGAGCAGTAGCTTTATCTACACTTAACCCAGAAACACAATTTAGAGCTTGTAGTTGGATGAAGGTTTGTTGGTCGCAATTAGTGAGAACAATGTAAACGCTCATACTTCAGTCCCTGCCATACAGGTGTTTGAAGGGGTGGGGGAGCTGACAGTGGCATGATGCTCTGGACCATAAGGGTCATCCTGTGTTAAGATGTAAACTTTAAATTTGAGCCCACTATTCTCCATTTATTCAGTTCATTGTCACTGTGGGCAGGTGGAGACGAGGGAAAATCAAAGCCAAAATTACTGCAGTCCTCTTTAAATCTCCCAAAAACACTTAGAGACTACCACTGGGATAATATATGGTATTAAGTGACCAAATTAGAGGGGATTAAATAAATAAGGAGGGAGACTTGCTCTCATCAGAATAGCTCAGGAGATGGATTTATGGTTCTCTCCATTCCTGGTTTTCCGGTTCACTCAGATTGTTAATTGTGCTACAGTGTTCATTTCTTACAAGTGCCAGCTTTGATTGAGCATGTTCAAACAGGACAGTGCTGGCCCAGTGCTGACGTTTTAAGATCCTCTATTCAGCAGGCTGTGGTTACAAGTTTAGCTGTTTCATGCTAAAACCAGCAAGCTGCACTGGTGACAGCAGCCCTTGAACAAGTGGTTGAGAGAGGTGGTTAACTTGCTCATGGCAAGTGCTCTGGCACTTTATGAAAGATGTACAAGATCAGTAATAATAATTCCCTGCCAGTGTGAGTGCAGGATGAACAAGCCATAATCAGAAAGACCAGAAGTACTTTGAGTTTTATAACTAGAAAAATAGAGTACAAGAGAAATAAATAATTATAAAATTCTACATGGTCACAGTTTAAATACTATGGACTCAATATTATTCCCCCTTCAAAGGGTGGGAGAGGGTCAGGAGCATTAAAAATTAAACATTGCGAAACACAACCATAACCTGCGCATACATGCCTGCCACTCTTTTTATGGCATGTCTCTGTCTCTTTTTGGAGAGGCGGGCATGTCATAATAAGATATAAATCAGCTCCCATGTGGAGTCGGGAACCTGATTTAAATTCAATGGTTGCTGACCAGATTTCCCAGGGCTGGGAAACCGGGCAGCGAAATGGAGACTGGAGTAGCTGGTAGCAGCAGGTATGTGCTTTTTAGGGCACTGCTTGTGAGATAGGAAGAGCAGAGGAGTCGTCCAACCCTAAAAGCAAACCGTCTGTTGATCATGGCCTCTCCTCCCTGCTGTGATCCGTCAACCACCTGCCCCATTCCCCCGCCTCCCCCACCATCAAGCCCCAGTTCTTTTCCCTCCCTCACCATTGCCAGGCTCCGACCCCGATCTTTCCCGATTGGAAGAATTCCAATCACTTTTCATCCTCCCATTTTATATTCCTGATATAATGCCAGCATATAGTCATCCATCAAGAACTTGGCAGTGTTGAATCGATCAAAGTTCAGATCTGGCAAACCACCTGAATAGAAGGGATCTCGTAAGCCAGTATCTGTCTGGAGGAATTGTGGCTCCTACTGGTGTCTTTCCCAACCCACAGCCAGACTGCCTGTCAATCTGGCCAGCTACCAGCCAGGAAACAGAATGGAAAATGGTAAGAGGTCCTGCCATTAAATTAGGCTGGATCTCTTCATCCCTGAGATTTCAGGGTTCCCGCCAGCCTCCTCCAACAACCAAGCTTCCCCCACTCCCTCCCCTTAAATATCAGGGTCTGTATACAGTTTTAGGCACCAGATTGTATTAAAAAAAAGGACATTAAAGCCATAGAGAGCAAACAGCATAGATTTGCTGGAAAGATGACAGGAATTGGAAACTATATTTATGAGGAGAGAATTGAAATACTGGAACTATTTCCACGGCAGCACTGAGCTTTTTAAAACTTGTAATAACCATAAAATGTTGCAGCACCGAAGGAGGCTATTTGACCCATCATGCCAGTGAAAGAGCTATCCAATCCCACTGTCCTGCTCTTTTTCCAATTACCATAAATCTGTGTGCTCTAGTTACCAATCCTACTGTCATGGGAAACAGTTTCTCCTTATTTACTCTATCAATATCCTTCATGATTTTGAATGGCTGTGTCAAACCTCCCCTTGAGAACATTCTCTTCTATATGGAGAACAACCCCAATTTCTCCAGTCTTTTTACATTACTGAAGTCTCTCATCCCTGGTTCCATTCTAGTAACTTTCCTCTGAACCCTGAAGTGTGGTTCCCAGAATTTGACACATTACAACAGTTAGGGCCTAACCAATGATATAAGTTCAGCATAACCTCCTTGTTTTTGTACTCTATGGTCTTGTTATTTATTGAGTTGTGGTCTTGGGGTAGGGGGGAGAAATTATGGTCGAGGAACCAGGAAGGGCAGGTTTCTTGGAACAGCATGACGTTTTAACTCCAGGGCATGTTTGCAATTTTTTTTCAGATTCCCTGCCCAACAGCCAGCTGATTGACAGGCTTAGCTACATGTCAGACAGGGAAGTCTGTGGCACAAGGCCGCAGCCTAGGAGCAGGTGGGTTTGATGGTCGTGGGGGTGATGAAAGATCACTAGGAGGGGGTGATTGATAGGGGTTGGGGAGGGGGTCGGTGATCATAGGAGGCAGATAGAGTGTGGTTGGAGGGGAGTAGGTGATTGCAAGGGGTGGTTAGAGTGTGGAAGGCGGTGTCAGTGATTGCAATGGATGGGTAGAGCGTGGATGGGGGTTGGTGATCATGGGCGGGTGGATAGAGAGTGTTGGGAGGATCAGTGATAGCGGGGGGTGGGTGGGTAGGTAAAGAGTGGTAGCGGTGGGAGTTGGTGGCCATGGGGGGATGGGAAGGGAGTGTCTGGGAGGTCAGTAATCCTGGGGGGATGCAGGGGGTGGGAGTAGGGAAGATCAGGGTAGGGTCAGTAAACATGGCTGATGTGATCGGGGTGGAGAGGGGGTCAGGGGTGGGGAGTCTACTGGGTAGCTTGTTGGACCTACAAGAAATATTCCTGTTCCTCCTGGCCTACAAGCAGTGCTGTAAAGGCACTAATCTGATGGATCTGGCCCTCTTCTCCTTTCACCTGCTGTCAGTAGTTAAAATTAGAAACTTTGTT
Source organism: Heterodontus francisci (assembly GCF_036365525.1). Lineage (NCBI taxonomy): Eukaryota > Metazoa > Chordata > Chondrichthyes > Heterodontiformes > Heterodontidae > Heterodontus > Heterodontus francisci. The sequence continues at coordinate 33,930,112 of NC_090396.1, read as the reverse complement.
AAAATAGAGGCCTGCATTCTCTTTAAAAGGTTTCAAAGACTGACCTGCCTCCTGAGAATGGGTTAGTTGCCCACCTCTCATTACGCTCATTGAAACAAGAAGTGATCTGAGGCATGTTAGGGTCATGTTTGAAATGTTTTACTATTTTTATTTCTGACCCTGGCACACCTATTTTAGGGGTTGAAATTACCAACATGACTCTTTCATAAAAGATTCCATTTGTTTTATAAAAAGGTTTTGATAGAGTGAATAAGGAAAAGGCAATTTCCTTGGGTTGATGTGTTAGTGTGGGAGGGGTAGTCAATCTAAAGGTTATACAGAGGGGAAAGGGGAAGTTGTGTCATGTAAAGAGTTGTGACAACTTCGTTACAGGAGATTAATGCATTTATTAAGTGAAAAATTTCCACTTATTTAAAGTAAAGTAAGATCGAAGGCTCTGAGGGAGAGCAGTGTCGTGAGATTAGTTTTGAATTGCTGTATGGAAGTGCGGCACATGCCTGATGGGCTGATTGGCTCATTCTGTGTTGTAAATTTCTATGGTTTTGTCATTTAGAATTTTTTAAAATCTGAAATGGGCCTGATGGAAAGAAGAGTTGTATAGATTTTCTCCAACAAAAGGAGGCGGGAGATAATCTCTATTTGTGTTATTTCTAGCTGCTGCCTTTCGCTCTAATTTCAGGACTGCTGTGTTGTTATGGTAGGTATTGCAGCATCGTCTGCTCTTCATGGACTATGTTTTGGCTTCCTCCGTAACTTTTCAACTTTATCTAATGAGAAAATAAACTGTAGGGTTCATTGGGAGGTCAGAGGGGATCAGGCAGCAGGAAACTCCACTGTGCTCCCATCCTCTTCCCCTCATTTGTTAATGCCAAATATTCCAAAGGCAGAGTTTACTTGACTGTAGGGAATGGAGCCTAAATTCCTTTCATTTTATTGACTCTGTTTGAACAACAATCTACCCATTAAACATGGTCAGCTGAGAGTGGGACAGCTGGGTATTTTATTGTAACTAAGAGGCAGAGGCCTAAGGGTTGTTCACACTCTTACGCACCACTTAACAAGCTAACCAAGAAAATATGGTTCCGTTCCATTCAAAGTAGCAGCGATTCTTTCAATTGGGAGGCAGCATTGCACTTGGCTCATTTCTAGTGCCATTTATTCAGATGATTTCATTCTTTTTCCCAATGGTGCCATGACTGGTTACTTATTTTGCTATCATGATTAACAAAAGCTACTTCTGACCAAAGAGATGTGCAGCATCCTGATCCTATACCATGCCAATGCTGGTCTGCAGTGGGCAGTTAGGAGTTACATGTAAGTAATAGAATTGACCTTCCCTTCCAAATATTCCTTGGCCACTGCTAAGAACTGATTCCAGGCATTGGTCAGTGTAGCCAATGAGTCAACCATTAGGAAGTAATGGAAAGTAGTCGTTGGCTAGGTCTCTGATTTCCTTTCCTTCCTTGTCTTGCTTTCATTTGCCACCTTTCGAAATAGCTTCTGCTGAGATGGGAAGGAACCATTTGAGGGATCTCAGGTTCAAACCCGAGTTTTATAACAGGGGAATTATCCCTGGGGCCCTGGTCAATATCTATTCCTGAATTAACATCACTAAAACCATATTGTTGGTCCTTATCACATTGCTGTGAAGCACTTTGGGACATCCTGAGGTTGTGAAAGTCACTATATAAATGCAAGTCAGTCTGTCTTTCTACAGACCGCACATGTTAGCACATGAATTCACCACATCACTGGAACCCCTGACAGCTTCAGCTTTTGAGGACCAAGTGCATTCTTGAGTTTTAAACCTATTGATCTTAAATGGAAATTAGTTGAATTCCTTTTTAAATGAAGCATGGCACAAATAGTGGACACTGATATTCAATATGAAATGTATTGGAATATTCAATGGTAGCACTACATTACAATTTTAAAACACTTCATTTTTCTGAAGTGTGAAGTGATTTCTTTTTGTTTTGGCAAACATGTACAGTTCAATTTGACTTCTCTCCATCGTAGAATGAGTTTGTCAAAGTAAGCAGGAAAATGTGCAGGGAAAAAAGGAAACTAGATTTAACAGGAGCCAGACCAAACCGAGGTGAGCCAAAATCGAAAGGTGTTTCTAATGTATTTCTCAAAGAAGAATACGTGCCAGATAATTGATTTTGGAGTAGCTGTCTGCAGGAAAGATGGTGCAATTTTTCAGAATGAATTTTAAGTACATGTAGTTACAACAGGATACACACAGCCCATTTTCTCTTTAACCCCTTCATCTGTTGTGTTTCCCTTCTCCTCATAGCTGTTATGGCCAAGCATCTTCTTTGCCAAAGCTCCCTCATGATTTGGAACTTTGCACAGTGGCTCCAGGTACCATATCAATGGCCTTGATATTTAGCAGGAGGCTGGAGTTTTGGGGGGTTGGCAATATGGGGTTGGGGGGTGGGGTGCGGCAGGGAAGCTGATGATTGTGCATGGTGGACGCCAAAGGCTTCCCTGAGGGGCCTGTGGGATAGAGCTCCGGCTCCTCCTGGCCCATAGGGGGTGCTGTAAAAGGCACTTACCTTATGGAGCCAGCAGTTCCCACCTCCTTTTCACTACCAAGCTTCCCAATCCCTGGGAAACCCAATAAGGAAAAGTAAGTTTTAAATCAGAATCTCAATTGCACTATGAAAACCTGATTTAAATATATTAATGGAGTGTCCCACCAATGACAGGATGCTTGGATGCCCCAATATCCTATGCCTTAAAAAACTCATGCACAGAAGGTTGGGGGTCACATTGCGTTTCTCTTTTTAATTCTGCCCCAACCCTCTCCTGCCTGTCAAGGGGAAAGTGGGGTGGGGGGAGGGTTAAAATCGAGGTCAGTGTTTCCAACAGCGAAGTTGACTTTTTAACAGGTTGCAATGTCGTTTTGATCATAGAATTACCTTTTACCTTTCTGACATCTTTCATCTATCACACTAAATTTAGGTAGTGGGCTCAATAACAAACATCATCTGCTCAGTAATTAAAATCACTATAAGCAGGGAGCCATGGAACATGTGCGTTGCCCTACGCCATGTTGCTTTGCAAACAGCACTAAAGAAAAATGTGCTTTGCAGAACTGCTGCTCACATTGGGATCTCAAAGTCTCCCCTCAGTGAGTTGCTAAAGGCAGCATTAATTGTGCATGCCATTATTTCTTGGGAATCTAGATTGTAAGAGGAAAGAAAAAGTGTGAAAATAGATACGTCCCCTGGGCCAGATGGGATTTATCCTAGGATTCTCTGGGAAGCTAGGGAGGAGATTGCAGAGCCTTTGTCCTTGATCTTTATGTCGTCATTGTCGACAGGAATAGTGCCGGAAGACTGGAGGATTGCAAATGTTGTCCCCTTGTTCAAGAAGGGGAGTAGAGACAGCCCTGGTAATTATAGACCTGTGAGCCTTACTTCGGTTGTGGGTAAAATGTTGGAAAAGGTTATAAGAGACAGGATTTATAATCATCTTGAAAAGAATAAGTACATTAGAGATAGTCAGCACGGTTTTGTGACGGGTAGGTCGTGCCTCACAAACCTTATTGAGTTTTTCGAGAAGGTGACCAAACAGGTGGATGAGGGTAAAGCAGTGGATGTGGTGTATATGGATTTCAGTAAGGCGTTTGATAAGGTTCCCCACGGTAGGCTATTGCACAAAATACGGAAGTATGGGGTTGAAGGTGATTTAGAGCTTTGGATCAGAAATTGGCTAGCTGAAAGAAGACAGATGGTGGTGGTTGATGGCAAATGTTCATCCTGGAGTTTAGTTACTAGTGGTGTACCGCAAGGATCTGTTTTGGGGCCACTGCTGTTTGTCATTTTTATAAATGACCTGGAAGAGGGTGTAGAAGGGTGGGTTAGTAAATTTGCAGATGACACTAAGGTCGGTGGAGTTGTTGATAGTGCCGAAGGATGTTGCAGGGTACAGAGAGACATAGATAGGCTGCAGAGCTGGGCTGAGAGATGGCAAATGGAGTTTAATGCGGAAAAGTGTGAGGTGATTCACTTTGGAAGGAGTAACAGGAATGCAGAGTACTGGGCTAATGGGAAGATTCTTGGTAGTGTAGATGAACAGAGAGATCTTGGTGTCCAGGTGCATAAATCCCTGAAGGTTGCTAACCAGGTTAATAGGGCTGTTAAGAAGGCATATGGTGTGTTAGCTTTTATTAGTAGGGGGGTCGAGTTTCGGAGCCACGAGGTCATGCTGCAGCTGTACAAAACTCTGGTGAGACCGCACCTGGAGTATTGCGTGCAGTTCTGGTCACCGCATTATAGGAAGGATGTGGAAGCTATGGAAAGGGTGCAGAGGAGATTTACTACGATGTTGCCTGGTATGGAGGGAAGGTCTTACGAGGAAAGGCTGAGGGACTTGAGGTTGTTTTCGTTGGAGAGAAGGAGGAGGAGAGGTGACTTAATAGAGACATATAAGATAATCAGAGGGTTAGATAGGGTGGATAGTGAGCGTCTTTTTCCTCGGATGGTGATGGCAAACACGAGGGGACATAGCTTCAAGTTGAGGGGTGATAGATATAGGACAGATGTGAGAGGTAGTTTCTTTACTCAGAGAGTAGTAAGGGCGTGGAACGCCCTGCCTGCAGCAGTAGTAGATTCGCCAACTTTAAGGGCATTTAAGTGGACATTGGATAGACACATGGATGAAAATGGAATAGTGTAGGTCAGATGGTTTCACAGGTCGGCGCAACATCGAGGGCCGAAGGGCCTGTACTGCGCTGTAATGTTCTAATTCTAATTCTAATTCTAAAAAAAATGTCAACATTGAAGAGGCTTGTTGTTTTCAAGTAATAAGGAGAGATGGCAGGGGCTGTGGACCACGAATGATGGAGAAGACTAAATGGATTGCAGATGAAATGGGGAAACTTGGAGCTTGAATTATAGTCCCTGCTGGAGGCAGGAATGGAGGTGGGCGCAAAATCTTGCACCACTGGCCTCATGCCGGTTTCCTAGCTTCATCCCGTCCCCTCGGGCCATTTTCCCGGAGACAGAATGTGAGGAAAAGGGGTGTGGTAGGGCTACCCACCCCCAAGTAGTAGATAGCCTATTAAGCTAAATAAAGGCCTATTGAGGCCTATTGTTGGAGGACATCTAGAATTTTTCCAGTCGGCCTCCAGGTTTCTGCAGGTGGGGCCAGTTTCGCTGCTTGGAGATAGCCTCCTGGCAGCATGCTTAGAGGCCAGCGCTCCAGGCAGGCTTAGAGGCCCTCTCTGATTGTGCCTGCTGCTGCACCCAGGCAGGCTGCCCTCTGGAGGGGTTCCCTCCTCTGCAGCACCAGCCTCCACCTGCCCCACCCCCGTGGTGATCTGGCTCCTCCACCTGCCCCACCCCTGTGGTGATCTGGCTGCAGTGGCCTTTTGTTGTAGTGTAAAATTAAAAGAAAAGTAGGAGAGGGATGCCTCCATTTTGGGGTGCCCTCTCCCTCACTTACTGGCCATGATATCCTGCTGCTGTATTCAAGCTGGAGAGCTTTCTATTGGCCCTCCAGCTTCGAGAGCCCATCTGCTGTCCTTAATTGGATGGCGAGCCACTAATTGGCCAATTCAGGGAAAATCACAGGAGCATGACTCTTTCCCATACAGTGTGTGCTTCTGATCCCCATTTAAGCCTGACAGTGGGGTTCAGAAGCCCATAGGAAACTCCTTCCCTTGGTTTCAGCTCAACTGACAGCTGGCTGCATTGGTGGAAAACACACAAGCACCTTAATTACAAAGTGACACATGACAAGAAACTATTTGCAGATGCTCTTGATAATGTAGATTCTCCTTCCCATTTACAGTCAAATAACCTCCTCTCTCACTTTATCAATGCCACTTGGATATTGCTAGTGTAACTATAGGTGCCATTACCTATAGGAACGGAGAAGAAAGAAAGGGCAAAAATAATAAAGAAAAAAGTATCTGTAATACACTTTAAGAAAGAAGAAAAGCAAGAACTGCAGCTGTACAAAACTCTGGTGCGGCCGCACCTGGAGTATTGCGTGCAGTTCTGGTCACCGCATTATAGGAAGGATGTGGAAGCTATGGAAAGGGTGCAGAGGAGATTTACTAGGATGTTGCCTGGTATGGAGGGAAGGTCTTACGAGGAAAGGCTGAGGGACTTGAGGTTGTTTTCATTAGAGAGAAGGAGGAGGAGAGGTGACTTAATAGAGACATATAAGATAATCAGAGGGTTAGATAGGGTGGATAGTGAGAGCCTTTTTCCTCGGATGGTGATGGCAAACACAAGGGGACATAGCTTTAAGTTGAGAGGTGATAGATATAGGACAGATGTCAGAGGTAGTTTCTTTACTCAGAGAGTAGTAGGGGCGTGGAACGCCCTGCCTGCAACAGTAGTAGACTCGCCAACTTTAAGGGCATTTAAGTGGTCATTGGATAGACATATGGATGAAAATGGAATAGTTTAGGTCAGATGGTTTCACAGGTCGGCGCAACATCGAGGGCCAAAGGGCCTGTACTGCGCTGTAATGTTCTATGTTCTATGTTCTATAACTGGCATTTATATAGCGTCTTTCACAACCTCGGGTCCTTCAAAATGCTTCATAACCAATGAAAATTGATTGATTCTATAAAAACGGGGATCTAAGACTAAGCATGACTGCTCTTTCAAAGGGCCAAATGGCCTCCTTATGTGTTGTAATTTCTATAATTCCCTAACTTTTGAAGTCCAGTCACTGTTGTAATGTAATGAGGTGGCCAAATTGCACACAGCAAGGTCCCACAGACACCAATGAGATAAGTGACCAGATAATCCAATTTTAGTTGGATAAATATTGCCAGTACACAGAGAATTCCCCAGCTCTTGTTTGAATGGTGCCACAGAATCTTTTACTTCCACCCAAGGTGACAGACGAGACTTTGGTTTAATATCTCATCGAAAAGACAGCACGTCTGACAGTGCAGCACTGAAGTGTCAGCCTGAATTATGAGCTCAAGTCTCTAGAATGGGGTGAGAACCTCAGCACTGAGCCAAAGCTGGCACCCAGTGAAATTAAATTTAAAGCAGTTTGTTGTATTTACTTTGAAAGCCTTTGCTATCTGGTGGTGCCTAATATGTAATTCTATGTATTTTTGCTGACATAGAATCATAGAAAATTTTAAGGCACAGAAAGAGGCCATTTGGCCCATCGTGTCTGCACCGGATCACATGTAGGTAATCTTGACTGAACCAACCCAGGCCAGGGTAAAATTAGCAGTATGGGTTACCGAATGGGTCTGTATTTTCCAGTTTGTCGAATACGAAAATGATAAAAGTAAATACTTGCTTCTTCACCTTTTCAATCTGCAGAGGCTCCCACGTTAAGATCAAGCTTTGAAGATTCTCTTAGGAGTGATCTTACATACACTTAGTGTTGATAATGGGGCATCAGAAGCAGAAAGGACATCTCTACTGTGATCATCTTGAATAGGCACTTAAATCACACTGCTACCAGGTCTCCAGCACCATTGTTTTTCAGCCTCGATATGACGATTGATTTAAATGCAGCAAATTCGTGAAATTACCTTCTCACTGTTTTCAGCGAGGGGTCACAGCGAAGTGGAGCAAAAGTCCCAGGAAATTACCAAGTGGCTTAAGTACTGGAGTATGAAGAGTCAATGAGCTCCAAATAGCCATTGCACTTCATGGCAAAATAAACTGAGCTAGTAATCCGTATTCTTTGTTCATTGCTACCTTTCCAGCTGACAGGCTGAACTTTCTCTCAAGCACACTACAAATGCTGCCATTTGCTGTACCAAGGATAGGATCCTGCAGAGAGGAGTTTCCAAACTACCAACAATTTAAAAATAAACTCGGTTGACACCCTGTCCCGAATACAAGTTCCAGACTGAAGAGCGTCACCCTGTTATTAGCTAGGGTAACTCTCAGGCATACTGCATCATGGAGTGACAGCATGCTCAGACACCTGCCTGTGCCTTTGATTATCCACATGGTGGGTTCTTGATCGTGTCACTGAAGAGGCCAAGCACTTCCCCGCAGGAAGAGAATATATCTGCATGCGAAAGAACAGTTCTATTTTATTGAAGTTCTTTTACAGATGCTGCCAAACCCCTGGCTACTAATAGTGTTCCCCCCTCCCCACTGCCTTTTGCTGCAAATGGCCCTTGGAATGTATTTCATGAGTGTCGCTGAACCACAGCTGAGGATGTTGAAAGTCTAGGAGGTATGCTTTGAATCCTCCCCATATTGTTTAAAAAGGAAAGGGAAAATGAAAAGGAAAAAAATACAGGGCTATGAGGAAAGAGCAGGGGAGTGGGCTATTTGGATAGCTGTACCAAAGATTAGTATCATCTGTTGGAGCTGTACTTGGTGATTTCTAATTACACCCCAAGTGGGGTAAACCAACCTCAGATAGTGTCTCTGAAATGCCAGTGGCAGTTAAGATCCTGCACTACAAAGATACTGCAGCAGTGGTTTGGTTCTGACAAAGTCACACATTCAACCTTCCGTTAATTATTTCAAAGCAAGTGTGGTCCTGTGGCCAGAAGGAAGATGCAACCAGCAGAGCACAGATTCTAAATTGGCCGACATGCACTGGAGACAAGCTATAGAAAACTGGACCACAAGGACACTCGGTGACAATAGTCAATCTGTGAAGAAGATTTCCTCCGGTCAGTTAGTGGCATCATGAAAATCCTGGAGGAATTAATTCTGTTATTCCATTAATTCTAGAGAGATCATAAAAGCATTCTAAAATATATTGTCAGTAAATTTGCACGAAATAGCAACAAAGGGAAATGCTGTCACTGCATTTGCAATGTCAAGGCAACCAAATAAAATTTTCCTCATTCTTGGAGTGCAAGCATTATTTCATGAGCCATTAAATGTTTCAAAATTCTGTTGCTTTGTTTTTGACACTTTTTTTTGTAGCAATGAAACTTGTACATCTTGTGTGAAGTGTCGCGGGCGTGTGCAAGGGACTTGGGAGAGAATGTGACCTGGCCAGTGTCAAACAGGAAGCAGTGATGGCAAATGACTTTTAGTCTTTGGTCTGAAAATGGGACCGAAACGGAAGCCTGTGACTGTGGCTTTGCTGCCGCGGGCGCATCACAGGGAAGGAAGTGGCTTGCATCTGGCTGCTGCTGTTATTAACTTGGATATCTGCCACATTGCTGCAAACTGCTACATAGTAATACATAGCATGTATAAGCACAGAAACAGGCCATTCGGCCCAAAAGATCCGTGCCGTGTTTACGCTCCACATGAGTCTCCTCCCACAATTCATTAGCTAACAACATCAACATATCCTTCTATTCCATTCACACTCGTGTGCTCATCTAGCTTGCCCTAGTGCAGTTCCATTGACTAGATCTGTACATATAAAAGGTTAGCTGCTGAAAATACTTCATCTTCGGGTATTATCGATATAGCCCAGAAATGACTGGTCGAAGGGTTGGTGCGTGAGCCTTTAACAAGTCATGTAAACGTAAGGTCTGCTATTTTAATGGGGACTTTAGTACACTTGAAAACTGTCTCCATTAAAATAACAGGCAGAGGAATATCATAGAACTGGTGAAGCATTTGGAACTAAATGTTGCAACCTATTTTCCATGCTTATTTGGGCAGTTTTACAAAGAAAAATCTTTGACTATCCCAGAACTGATAAACTAAACCCTCTTACAAGAGAGACTTGTAAGAATTCCTAAATCAGCTTTAATAGGAAATTTCATCAAAGTAATTTTCCCGATAAACACTCCCAAACTAACATCACAGCTGTCATTGTTGTGATCCTGAAATGGATTCTTCCCACCCCTCTGCTAAGATTACAAATAATATCTATTAGCAGTTTTGGAAAACTATGCAAGCATACTGAAGATGTGACTCAGCTGGCAAAAGATGATAATCCTGATCTTAGATATTTGTATAAGTGTGATGAAAGACAAAGGGGACAATGTTTTGTGTGAGGAACTTGTATGGGAGGGAGAGTGTGTTTAGTGCACATAAAATGGCTGCACGGAGTGAGGAGTAGCTATGCATGTGGAAATAGATCTACCTTGTATTTAAAACCTAGAGGGAAATTTTTCTTAATGACTTAGTGTATAAATGTACCAACTGGTGTAATAGAGTGTGCCATAGAGAGCAAAGGGGACCACTCCACTGATGTTACACAAGCGTTTCTCTAGGTAGATATCGGGTAGTCATTAATGGGTTAATGAGTGTTACAAAGGCAGACAGAGGATGTTAGAACATATTTGTTAACCAGTGTGTAAAAACAGAGGGCATTAACCACCCAGATCTGCTTACTTGGTTAAAACCATGCAGATCTGTTGTGAAAATCCAACCTGTAATATCTGTAGGGCAAAGGATTATGGTTTTTAAGGCAACTAGTATCTTCAAAAACAACAGGGGAGCTTCAGTAGTTCTGCTTGATTAACTGATATCAGAGCCCTGTGTTCCTCACCGGTAGATAATAAGGTTTAATGAGCACTCAATTTTGAGCTTATCTTGTATTTAAGAAGTTCAAAAGACTATTTTCTGAAATCAGACCGAGTAAACTTCACTGCAATTGTCGCTGCCATGACCTGTCAATTTCAGCTAGAAGAATAATTTCCTTAATGTCATTTCACCCTGTTGATCACTGTCAATCACTGGCATCTCTAGGGGGCCCAAGATTGTGCAGCAACTCACAAGTGTTGTATTGTTACTGTGAGCAACAGTAATGCATTCAGCCATTTATTGATATTTTTAGTGTTGCATGGTTAAATATAACACTTTAATACCTTATTGGATGAATGACCTTTGCCAGTTCCAGTTACCCACTTACCTCTGATTTTAACAGCTGGAAAATTATTTTTTAATGAGTCATTTAATATCCTATGTAAAGATTATTGAATATTCATTTATCCAAAAATGTTTGTTCTTTAATGTTTGCAATCTAGATTCATTGTTATTCACATCCCCCTTTTACTCATTTGCATATGCCAACACTGTTCAGCCTCCTGATTGAGTTAGGACTGATTCACATCCCTTACCCGTGTGACAGTACAGCAGGTTGCATCTTTTTGTGAGATGCAAATCCAATAATAAATTGATTTCAGACCATATGTGCTTCCTTGTTTTAGGTCATTATAATCTTATGGTAGGACCACAGACTCAACACTGGACTCTGAGTGTTTATGTTAAGCTTCTGTCGGAGTCATTTTGTAAGATATTCCTTGAAAGGAAAACTGAATTAGTTCCATAAAACTCTATTCTGCACATTATCCAATTAAGGGACATATAGAGCAAAAGGTGTACAAAAACTACAGCATTTCTCATTTTGCCAGATTGCAAAAAAAAAAATTTGCGTTTCAAAGGAAATGATTTATAACTTGAAATGTGAATCTTCCATTATAATTCTTTTACTGAGGATGGTTCAACATCCCAGGGCTTAACAGCAATAAAGAGATCTAATAAAATACTGATGAATGTCAAAGCTGAAAATCCTTCAGGCTATCTTCATTTGGAGCAAGCTTTGGGATTCTGGGGCCAATTTTGTAAATATGGATCACAGGTGGGAAACCCTCAAACGTGCGTCTCACACATCCGGAGTACGGTGCCCATTCAGATAGTGGGCGAGGCTCCTGGCCAGTCATAAATCATGGCATTTGGCTTTTCATTGTTGACCAGTTAAAAGAGACTAGCCTCTATTGAAAATTTGAACGGAACTTACGACTGGCACACCCATCCTCCTCGTGGCGGTATGTGATACTTAGAACCATCTTGTGGTTTTTTTTCAGATGGGATGACCTTTTATAGGTGTTATTTTATAGCAATTTAAATGTCATGTCGCATTGCCTTTTTATCCATTCCCAGTGCACTGGTCCCTATTTTAACTCCCACCGCCTGCAAGTTATTTACCCCCTCTGATTCTGCTACCTTCCAGCCGTGTCCCAAACTTAAGCTGTTGTTTTGAGTAGGTGAGCAGGATACCCACAGGAAAGAAGCAGGACCCTTCTTTAATCAGAGATCTGAGGGTGGGGGGGAGCAGTGACCGCTTCCTTGTCAGCCCAGACCTGTTGGGGGGAGGGGGGGGGGGGGGGGGCGGTAATGTTGCAGGCCAGAAGAGTCCCAGGCAGGTAAGTAGTTACATTTCATTTTCAGTTCCTTTTATGGACCATGAGGGAAAACGATGCTCATCCGAGCCTTACAAAGAAAATTTGGGCCTCCCTTGCCCTTCATTGCCTTCCACCCTTCCCTCTGATCATGTTCAGCCACCAACTTACCCCTCTCCCTGCCCCCTCCACCTCCTCCCCTTAACCACTTACCTGTGTCCCTGGCTGCGGCCTCCTCCCAGTCCCATCCACCAACAGCTAATGGATCTGTCAGTGTTGCAACGGACCAGAGGGAACATTTCTGGTAATGACAGTCAGGCCTCCGGGACCTGGTGTTCGCCAGCCGCTTCGGGGCTCACGCGCATTGTAGCTGCCCCCGCCACCTTTTAAAATCTGAGCCAATGTCTCAGCTGAAAAACAGATCAGTTGTGGCTGCAGACTTCTCCATGCCTACAGTGAGTGGCATTTGACGATTTGTTGTGGGAGGCGGGCATCTGTTGGCATATATGGTTTGTTGGATTTTCTCCTCCCCTGCTGCCTCACACCTGACAATGATGTGCTGCCCCTCTGTATCAGACCAATCACAAGTATTGAGATCAACCTGGAGATCATTCAGGCTCTGGAAATATGGGAGCTTATTATTTTATGGTACAGCTACTAGAACAGACCACTTCTTGTGATTATGTGCTGTATTTCCGCTTCTATTTCTGCTTCCTGAACTCTACTTGACATCGTTGTTTCAGTTTGGTTGCAGCTCAGCCCAGTTTAACACAGGATTGCTCAGGCTCCACAGTCATTCCAGCTCTATACCGAATAGTGAAACAGAATAAATTATCAATTAGGTCCCTCCAATATCCCTCTTACATTGCTGCACAATATCTCAGCTGGATTTGTACCAGCTGCTGTGGATTAAAGTGTCTTTCAGAAACAAGATAGATTTGCTTAATGCACTTTTACAAATCTTGTGTGTTTGTGCTATCTCTCTTACCAAAATCAATGTAGCTTTCTGTGCCAGTCTGATTTGAACCTCCACTGGTTTTGTGACCCTTCTCTTTATTTGATGTCATCCAACACAGCTGCCTCTCAGTGAACATTCTTGTGTTAAAGACATCAAAATGTGGTTTAAATCATCAGTAAGCAGAACTGTATCTGCTGTAAGAAAGTCAGAAACCTGGTACATGTCAGTGGAACTCATCTCTCCTTTCCCCCTTTGGAAAATCCCTCTGTTAATGCACATAATTTTTCCAGCTCAATGTTAAGTGTCTCACAATCATCCCGTGGCCTCAGTTTTTTTTTTAAACAACTGGTACTGGAAAAAAATGTAAGGAATTAAACAAGAAACGTTTTGAACAGTCTTTAACACTGTGCAGCATTGCACATTAAGGAAGGTCTCTGTGGAAGGGTTGGATTACTCTTTCTGCAGCTGGATATCAAAGAACTTGTTGCTGGCTGTACTGCACAGATGTAAGCGATTAAGAGATGAAACCCGAGATGGTCCACAGGTCAGGCATGCACGCTGACACACGTGGACAGACTGACGCTTGAGGTAGCAGCAATTTCCTGTCAGTAACAGCTCCACCAAGACAAGAGAGATAGCGGACAGAAGACCATCGGGCTGCACAGAGCACATCATAGGCTGCTCAGACAAAAGCTTGTTTTCATTCTTCTGAAGCACAGCGGGCTTTTCTTATTTCCCTTTCCTTCCCCCAAGTCCTTTCATGTCCCACATCTGCCCTGCTGGCACCTCCTTCAGCAGGGCCAGTCTGGGCCATGACCTTCTCTCCGCTGCTATTAGTGCTCGGCTCCTGGTCACTGGAGAGTGAGAGAAAGGTGAAAGTATCTGAGCGACAAAGCCAGGAAATATTGGCTCATTCAGTGCCAACAGAGCAAGTTACTTCTCCCTCTTCCTCTCCTGAACTCTTGCTGGGATACAATTCACTGGGCATTGGTAGCAGCCCAGTATCCCATCCAAGCGACCATTCTTCATGACTGAACCTAAACAGTGTGGCTCGGCAGCCTATTCCGCAGAGGACATCACAGTCGAAGTCGGATCTGCCTTCCCCCAACGTCCAAACTTATGCATTTTACAGCAGAGGTAGCTTTCAGAAATGGTAAATATGGCTATGATCATGTAGCGGTTATGTTCTTGAACCAGTAATCCAGAGAATGTGAGTTCAAACCCCACCATGGCAGACTGAGAATTTGAGTTCAGTGTAAGGAAAAAAAAACTGGAAGAAAAAGCTGGCATCAGTAAAAGTGACCATGAAGCTCTTGGATTGTCGTTAAAAACACAACTGGTTCACTGATGTCCTTTAGGGAAGGAAACCTTGCATCTTTACCTGCTCTGGCCTATACATAACTCCAGTCCGATAACATTGTGGTTGACTCTTAACTGTCCTCTGAAGTGGCCCAGCAAGTCACTCAGTTGTATCAGTCTGTGCCCTCACTTTCTTAAGGCAATGTAAAATGGGCAATAAATGCTGGGATTGCCAGTGATACCCACACCCTGAGAATTAATTTAATTATTTCAAAATCCTGGCAGATTTTTACTCGGTGGGCTAACTCAGGGCACTGAGGCTAACAGTACTGCCACAATTGCCATACCAAATGAGATAAGGTAATTCAGCACAGATAGAGAATCAACCCTCAGACCATTTGCTCAGTCCTATATGATATTTTACTGTTTTTTACTAAGCCACTGGAAGGCTAAGAAAAAGTCTCTTATTCTGGGGAGATGGTGGCATAGTGATAATGTCACTGAACTGGTGGGATTTAAATTCAATTAATTTTTTTAAAAATCTGGAATTGAAAGCTTGTCTTTGTAATGGTGCCATGAAACAGTTGTTGTAAAAAGCCATCTGATTCAGTACTGTCCTTTAGAGCAGGAAATCTGCCATCCTTACCTAATCTGGCCTACGTGTAACTCCAGACCCACAGCAATGTGGTTGATTCTCAACTGCCCTCGAAAATGGCCGAGCAAGCCACTCTGATGTCAAGGGCAATTAGGGATGACCAACAAATGCTGGCCTAGCCAGCGACGCCCACATCCCACTAAAGAATTTTTTTTAAAACTCCCCATTTGAATCAGGCAGCGTGAGCAATCCAAGCCACTTGATAATTATAGTCCGAACAGCAGCATGACTTTGTGAATAAAACTGAAGGCATGCATTAGACTTTAAATTTATAAACACTATAATTTTCGCAAAGCCATGACTACAGATATTTCTGTAGCACAAGTTTAATTCACTTGCAAAATTATATACATAAAGATCTCATCACAGATCAATTAACCTGAACACCCAATTAACATAAAGTGTTCTTTATCTGCCTTAATTCTTTCACACATAAAACAGCAGCCTTAAAATATAACCAGAGAAAAATTATAGTGAGCCAAGTCTCGCATAAGGTTCAGTGACAGAATTAGATGAGTACTTATTCCTCTCGTCACCATTCAGCTACAGATGTGGTTGTGTCTGTGGGGAGCCCTGCCCATGAGCTGTGCTTGCAGCAAATTTCAACCATGCACTCGCACAAGTTTCTGATTAAGGATTGTTTTCATTCCCATTTTTCTATCCACTTGTTCCAGTCTATTTCTTACATTTGTTTTCTTTGCTCTCCCCGAAAGCAGTTGCATCTGGTTACACACCTACTTAATTTCTATAAAATAAGCATGTGAGCCTTCCGCCGGCAACAGGGGACGATCTGTGACCAGCACCGTAAAATTGTGAATGTGGAGCGATTGTTAATACTGAAATTTTCTTCAGGTGTTGGCTCTAGTGTTTCATATCTGCAATGTAAAGTCCATCTGAGGTGACCTTTCTCAGCTTTGCCACTAATGCCAGTTAGTGGCCCTTCCTGCAGTATAAACAGGGGCAGGGTGGAAAGAAACATGACCTTTGCCAGCCTGAGGATTTGAAGGCCTCCTGCTTCCCGCTGTTCCCAATGGCCTCTCTCCTCCCTATCGCCATAATCTTTTCCAGGCTTCAACCTTTTAAAATCTCTGCACTCCTCCAATTCTGGCCCCTTGTGCATCCCTGATTTCCTTCAGCCCATCATTGGCAGCCATGCCTGCAACTGTCTGGGCCCTAAGCTCTGGAATTCCCACTCTAGACCTTGCCGACTTTCTATCTCATCCTCCTTTAAGTCACCCCTTAAAACCTATCCCTTTGACCAAGCTTTTGGTCATCTGTCCAAGCATCGCTTTATGTGGCTCCCTGTCAAACTGTGTCTGATGTCAGTCCTTTGAAGTGCCTTGGGATGTTTTGCCAGGTTAAGGGCCCTATGTAGATGCAAGTTGTTGTTGTATAGCTAGTGTGATGGAGCATAACAAGTTGATGCCTTGCTCCTGGGGTGAACCACACTCAAAGAGGGAGTGCAGGTTGGAGAATCCGGGCTGTCTTATTGTAGCTCTATATCTTAGCCATTCTCCCTTCGAGTGGGGTTCCCTGCAGGAGAACTGGATTTTCTTCATAGTTGCTTAGAACAGTTTTAAAAACTGCGCCAGTGCCAACCATCATGACATGGGAAGCAGACTGGCAGTCGGGGGAATGTACTCACTAGAAGATACTCAGCCTTTCCCACAGCCGACTTAAAAGAAAGAACTTGCATTTATATAGCGCCTTTCACAACTTAATTCTGTTCTTAAGTTCTTCTATGCTCAATGAAGTCCTTTTGATGTGTTGTAATGACTTCATGATGTAAAGGCATAGAGAAATTGTACAGCAGCATTTAGCGTTCTGGTATAAACCAGTTTGAGTGAAGCAGATGAAACCACCAATGGGCCTACATCACTCGCAGTCAAAGGAGTAGCCTAGATCCCACTACCTAAAGCTCACCCCATGTCATTCTTGGGATTGAGGTGATTAAAAAAAAATTTCAGTTTGTCATCTGAATCTCTTAAATGAAATGAAGCCCGGAGGGAGGGTTTTTAACCCAATACGTTCAGCAGAAACTGGTCAGATGGGTGGTTAACATTGTCAGATTATTTACTGGCTGGAAAGTCACTCAGATTCCATTGTCTGCAATTTTAAGCTGCTATCTTAAGCAGGCAGCAGTCCCACCGTCCAAAGCTGCTGGGGTCCTCCTGCACGTTTGCATGTGGGGTTCCAACAACATTGGGATATGACTGCAATTTTAACTCAGGCCTGAAGGGTCAGCCACTGCAACTTCCTGCCAGGCTATAACAGTTCAGAGGTGAATCAGCTCCAGAAGAGTTCCCAAAAGGTAAATTCATTTATTGCTGGGCCAGGTGGGGTAGGAGTTTCCAGGCCACAACAAGAAAAGCTTGTCCTCCTCTACTCTGGACTCCGCCTCCTTCCTGAATGGAGGAACCCTGTGAGGTGCCCCTAGATCCCAATCCTGCCATCTACCTTGTGTCAGCAGGTAGATGGCAGGAAGAGGACCAGTAACTTGGGCCCCGAGAGTTAAAATAGTGTGGGCTGCAGCAGCAGCAAGTGAGTTTCCAACTCACCTCACCATCTTCATGCCCTGAGTTAAAGTCGGAGCCCTTGGATCTCACTGGGTTTAATTGTGCTTTTGACATCAATGGAAATGAAAATTGAAAGAGATGTAAAGTGAGCTGCTAATCTGTTTATGTCCACTTTCCACTTTCACACAAAGTCAAAACGACCCCCACACTTCTAGTTTTGTTGTGTGCATGATCTGCTGCAAGCTTATTGGTTTTTTATTTGTGTATTTGTGGCCTTGAGGTCCTTGAGGTTTCCTGTGATGGGTTTCTGAGATTTTCAACTGGTGTTCAGAATGCTGCGGGGATCAATATTTGTGGTTACATTAATGTTGATCCAGTGATCTTTCTCATCAGGGCCAAGCAGCATTTTCCAGTTAACAATCCTTTCAAGCATTTCATAATCCTATTTTGCCAGTATTGCCTAACAGTTGTGTGGAGTGACTCTCCCTTAAGTTTACACTCTCTGTGATGAAGACACATTTATTCCACAAGCAGTCCTCCTTCACAACATGGCTGAGACTTGGCAATCCTCAAGTGGAAATGGTGCAAATCCACTTCCTGTTACAGACATCAAAGCACCAATCTGCTAAACTACCATTCTAATTGTCATGTTAGACTTTCTAAACATCTAAGCAGGCACATTCTTCACAGATCATTAATCTGTGCTGTCATTCTAAGTGGAATAGGTGATTACAGTCGGCAGGTGAACACTCTGGGAACTCTTCAATACACATTTTACTAAGAGTTCCTACTTGTTGATTTGCTACAAGTTAGAGAATATTACTTGATGAGTTGGAACAGGGGTGTTGCACATTGATGAGACACGTTGACTCTTGAAGACAATGAGGAGAGGATGAGCCTCTGCTGTGTGACACCTACATTTGGCTGGTTCACCAACATTCCCAGTCTGCACTTACTCATGAAGAAGGATTATTTGGTTGACTCACAAGAGATTGGCGAACCTGTACTCCAGCCTGAGTTAGCATCTTGCAGAAGAAAATTTGGAGGGAAAGAATAAATAAGATAGAACCTTCCCTTCTAAAAGTTTAGCATTCATGTGTAATTTTTTTTAAAGTATTTACAGTTTTCCTTCCTTTTCTGACAGCATCTGCATCCATAGCAGTTGTATTTCTGTCTCCATTTGAGCTGGAACTAATTCATATCAAATTTCAGAACAAGGTTTCCACACACACTGTTAATACTGAGGCAAATTGCAGTTGACATAGAACGTTTGTGGAACTGCATTCAGCAGAACTGATGCCTTCCTTCAGTCAGAAATTGCAGCGTGTGTTTGAAAATCTTCCAAACTGCCAAAGAAAAGTTTTCCAAAAATGTGTTTTGCCACTTTTCTCGCACCATTTTAACTTGCATATTTTTTTGTTGTTCATCCCATTGATTTTTATTTGTTTTGAAACATTCACATTTAATTGATTCAACATCGGGGCTAGAATGGGAAGTGCAACAGTTATTAAAGGAGCAAAGAAAGGCTTTTCCAATCAGTTTAATGTTACCAGATACACTGCAGAGGAACCCGCAGAACCTTGATGTGGCAGACATCACAGATGCATTTAATTAATGTGTGCCTCAGTGTGTGGGTCATGAAGCAGTAAAGGGCGAGGGCAGTTCAGATGCTTTCCATTTTATTTTTCTAATAACAGAAAAGTGTGATTAAAGAAATAAATACCACATTCCCTAGTGTCATTAATTCAAAGGCATTATGCCTTGGAGGAAGTCTGGCAGACTGTAAGCTGCTGACATTTTTATGTTGCTTTTCTTCCCCCTTCCCAACTTTCTTCCTTCCTGCCCTAAATGTATTGAGTCACTCTGGAGTATAGCTTCACAAGTACAGGATGCTCTCTGATACCTTTGAACAAGTGCCCATTGTGGCTCAGTTGGTAGCACTCTTGCCTGTGAGTCATAAGGTTCTGGGTTCAAGTCCCACTCCAGGTCTTGAGTGCAACAATCAGCACTGATGCTTGATTGAGTACAGTACTGAAGGAGTGCTGTACTGTTGGAGGTGCTGTCTTTCAGATGAGATGTTAAACCTAGGCCCCCATCTGCTTGCCCAAAAGGGTGTGAAAGATCCATGGTGCTATTTGAAGAGCAGGCGAGTTATCCTGCTGTCCTGGCCAATATTTAATCAACATCACACCTGCCAAGAATTTTGTCATGAACATTGATTTTAAACTGTTACTAGAGTGAGGGGAGGACTCGTTGAACAGATCGGCTGTGGCTGGAAGGGACATTTGCATATTGGCAGACTGTTTGGAAAGCAGCCATTCCCTGACATGCAACCCACAATGGACTTTTGATCACCAGACGTTGAAGGTGGGGAAGCTCGCATTCCAGGTTGACTGCTAAGATGGCCGAATATGCAAACGGTTATGGTCAAACCAGCTAGTCACATGACTAACTTGCTGGGCAACCTGAGTTTTTTGAATTTGTACAAACAGTTTGGGCAAAAAGCTGTTTGCTCCTGGACTGAGAAGATCTCTCTCCTGTCTGCTCCCATCTCTTTGTCACAAGCCTCTGAATACACTGAAGACACATGAACCCCAAGAGGGAAAAGTCTCCTGCAGTGAACGCAGTGAGCTTGAAGACCTGTAACAAAAACTCTTCAGATATTGCCTCAAACATTTTCCACTTTATTTCTTCTGCTCTTTTCTGTCTCTATTTGCATGTGTATCACGTATGCATGCTAGCTTGGGTGCATCGTGTATCCGTAGGCGTCAACCAAATTAGAGATTAAGTTTATGTTTAATAAATTTCAACTTTTCTTCTTTAAACCTAAGAAAGCCTGTTTGTGCCAATTTCTTTGCCTTATAATTAGAAAGCGGTAAACAAGGATTTACCAAGGGGGAGATAAAAACATGGTGTGTTTAAAATTAAACCCTTTTAGGATAAGACCAGGTGAAGGCTGAGAGGGACCCCCAGATCCCTTTCTACCCTGGTCATAACACCTGCGCTACAATAGTGACTATACTTCAAAAAGTACTTAATTGTCTGTAAAGCACAATTAGATAAAAGCAAAATACTGCGGATGCTGGAAATCTGAAACAAAAACAAGAAATGCTGGATTCACTCAGCAGGTCTGGCAGCATCTGTGGAAAGAGAAGCAGAGTTAACGTTTCGGGTCACTGACCCTTCTTCGGGTTCCGAAGAAGGGTCAGTGACCCGAAACGTTAACTCTGCTTCTCTTTCCACAGATGCTGCCAGACCTGCTGAGTGAATCCAGCATTTCTTGTTTTTGTTGAAGCACAATTAGATGTCTGGTGATTGTGAAAAGTGCAATTCTTTCTTTCTCAGTTCTTAATGTGTGGCCTTAGATGTTGAGTATTGATAGGCAGCTCATGGAGAGGAAGGGACTTCATGGTCAAAACCCAATACTGTCTGTAACCTGTGTTTGACGCTTGCACTTTGATTGGATTAAACCGCACTCCAGAGACTTGAGCACATAGGTTGACACTTCAATGCAGTGCTGCACTGCCAGTATGTTATCTTTCAAATGGGACATAAACCAAAGCTCCATCTGCCTGTTCAGGTGGACACAGAGATCCTGAACCACTATTTGAAGAAGTCTTAGCAGCTGTCATGGTGTCTTGGCCTGCAGTCATTCCTCGACCACACCACCAAAATAGAATAACTGGTGATTTATCTTATTGCTGTTATGATACACACTGATCTATCAGTTTTATGCTGGTACAGTTTTGGCAGTGTTTCACGCTGGCAGCGTTAAGTTTTGAAGCTCCCCTCGCAGTGCTGTCAAATGAGGAAAAGGAAGATTGCATGAGCAGAAAGTACAGCAATGTCTGAACACAAGAGAAATTTTTAGCTTCAATGAAGCATTCCTCTGTCAATTCTTAACTAACATATATTAACAAAGTATCCAGGACCAGCTTCACACATGAAGCAACCGTTCCTTACTTGTGAACATAGACAGCAGCTTGCATTTGTATAGCACCTTTAATATAATAACATGTTCCAAAGCACTTCGCAGAGGTGAAAATAACCAAACACTGAGCAGTGGTGACAGAGGATTAGGCCTAATGGCTGAAAGCAAAGTACAAGAGGTCGGTTTTGAGGAGGTTGTTGAAGGAGGGATGAGAGATAACAGGCAGAAGGGATTAGGGAGAAGGTTCCATAGGATGGGACCAATTAAAGGTTCTGCTGCTAAAATTTGAATGAAGGAAGAGGGGGAAAAGGAGACCAGAGTCAGAAGAGTAGAGGGTATCTGCTGGAATGCAGGACAAAAGGATGTTCAGGAGGTGCATTTTTGTCTATTTAAGTTTTTTCCCGATTTAAAAAAAAGATGGAATATTGGGTATGGCTGCAGTTTAAGCCATGACAAGTTCATGTCCTTCTGCACTCCCACTGTAACTATTTCTTTTCCTAAGTCACACATGAAGCCCCTGGGTTTCAGTTTTCATAGGAAAACAAACTAAATTGCAGATCCGAAAACGCTCATAAAAATCCTAAAATCCAAAGTAATAAAAAAGGATTTACTTTATTAAGTTGCCTTGAAGCAATGGCTTTGGTCATAGACCTTTATTAAGTGCACTTTTCAGTTGTGTGTTGTGTTTTGAACTGTCAGCCTTTTGTGGGGCTGTGTCAGCTTGTAAGTTGGTATGTCTGAAGGAGTAAGAGTGTATGGTAGTGGGTAGAAAGGATAACCCCAATTTCACTAACACAGGGATGCATCAAATTATAAAATATACAGATTGCACCATTGAAAAGTGAATGTATTCCTTTAGAAAAATTCCATGTTAAAGCCATCTTATTCTATGTCACTTTGAATCAAAGGAATAATTTTAGCCAGAGAATAGGGATTTTTTTTAATAGGGAGATAATTCCTGCTATCAGGAAGAGCCAATTATTTTATTTCAGGTGCTTGAACATTTCAATCACATGGATTATTGTGCTACATAAACATGTCACTAGGGAAATATTTTGACATATTTATCATGCATCATCCATGTCGCAGCATGAGTCCTTAAATGAGGCACTGGGCAAGTTATATATCATAAATCTGCTGCTTTAGTTCCTGTTTCATTAATGCTTGCCATTTATATGAGCACAGCCATGTGCTTTTTTTTGTGCTTATCGTGGTGGATAAAGAAGCAGTTTTCAAGTGTTGGATCCAATACCGGGATCAAATGGCTCTGTCTGTCGACAGCATTCATTTCCAATAATGCAACAATGTAGAATCATAGAGAACAGAAGGAGGCCATTCAGCCCATTGTGCCTGTGCCAGCTCTGTGAAAGTGGTTTTGCCTGAAATGTAACATCATTGGCGTGTAGCTGGATAAAGCACCGCTGGAAAAACCAGGCCGATTGCAACCTGACTTCCTATCCACGAAGACTAGTTTTACAAGTAACAGTAAAGTTATAAGTTTTTAATTTTGGTTTCCCTTTGGTATAATTTAGTTTTGAACATTTTGGGCTGAATTTTGTCATTCTGAAGAAGTCCCGCTATCGGGATTGAAAGCAGGAGCCAACCCCCGCATTAGTGGGCAGCGGGACCTGGAGGTGGCATTTTACCAGCGGCAGCCAATTAAGAGGCTGTCACCAGGGCCACTGTCCAATAAAGGAAGGGGACCTGCCTCTCATGGCTGCCAGCCCAATCAGAGGCCTGGGCAGCACCACAATTATCGGTGGCCACTGCTGAGGTTGCAGCGGGAAGGAGAGGGTGCCTTAATGCCGAGGTGCCCTCGCAGACAAGGGTAAGTTTTGCTGAGCAAATCAGGGCCTGACAGGCAGGCCCCGACAATCGGGGGGGGGGGGGTGTATTGGGGTGCATATTGCAGCAGCGGCGCCTCAACCGCGGGAGCAGCCATTGCCATTGGGAGGGATCCCTCCGTGGGCTATCGAAAAGCCATTAAGGAGTGCCCCCCCGCCCCATCCCCAGGAACCTGCTGAAACCCTGGTAGACTCCCCACGTGACAGTGGGCCCTCCCAACACAGTGAGGGCAGGATATGGCCCTTAATTGGGCTCTTAATGGCTCAATTAGCTACCCAGCGGGCAGCCGCGCTGCTGAGGTTCCTGCCACTGGTAATAAGCCTGGCACCTGGAAGATGTCGGGTTCCCCTCCCGACGCCTTCCACTGCCATATTACCAGCTCTCTCATCTCCCAGTCTGTCGACATTGGGCTGGTAAAATTCAGCCCTTTGTAATGCTTTGATTTTCTATTTTCCAGCTTTCTGACCATTCTCTATTCAAACACCGTAGGCTACCAGGAGGAATATTCCTCTGGCAATCCCTCTCGCCCACAGGGATCTTGAGGATGAACAGAGGAATTATCAGAAGGAGACCTGCCTGCGACTGAGGTGAGCTGTTTCTGGCGAAGGTGGGACCTGTACAAGTCGGACAGGTTGTACCTGAACCGGAACAGGACCAACATCCTTGCAAGGAGGTTTGCTAGTGCTGTTGGGGGGGTGGGGGTGGGTGGGCTTAAACTAATTTGGCAGGGGGATGGGATACAGAGTGGAGGTACAGTAGGGGATGATACACAGCCAAATATAGAAGAGAAACTAAGTCAGTCTGGAAGGCAGAGCAAATATAGACCTGTTAAGGCGCAGGCAAATAATGCAAGGCTAGATTGCATCTATTTTAACGCAAGGAGTCTTACAAGTAAGGCAGATGAATTGGGGGCGTTGATTAACACATGAGAATATGATATTATTGCTATCTCAGAGACATGGTTGAGCGAAGGGCAGGACTGGCTGCTTAATATTCCAGGGTATAGAATCTTCAGGCGTGACGGGGGGTGGGGGTGTGTAAAAGAGGAGGTGGCATTGCACTGTTGATCAAGGAGTCAATTACTGGAGTAAGGAGGGATGATATCTTAGAAAGTTCTTCAAATGAGGCCGTATGAGTAGAACTTAAAAACAAAAAGGCGGCAATCACTTTGCTGGGAGTGTACTACAGGCCTCCAAACAGTCAAGGAGAGATAGAGGAGCAGATATGCAGGCAAATCTCAGAGATGTGTAAAAATAATAGAGTAATAGTAGGGGATTTCAACTTCACCAATATTAACTGGGATAGTCTTAGCGTAAAAGGTTTAAAGGGGGCGGAATTCTTAAAGTGCATCCAGGAGAGCTTTTTGAGCCAGCACGTAGAAAGTCCTACAAGAGAAGGGGCGATATTGGACCTAATCTTAGGGAATGAAGCCGGACAAGTGGTAGAAGTGTCAGTGGGGGTGCATTTTGGTGATAGTGACCATAACTCTGTAAGATTTAAGGTGGTTATGGAAAAGGACAAAGATAGACCGGAAATAAAGGTACTGAATTGGGGGAAGGCCGATTTCAATATGATAAAACAGGATCTGACCAAAGTGGACTGGGAGCAGCTACTTGTAGGAAAGTCTACATCAGACCAGTGGGAGTCATTCAAAAAGGAAATAGTGAGAGTTCAGGGCAACTGTTCCCGTAAAGGTGAAGGGAATGATCAATAAGTCCAGGGAAACCTGGATGTCAAGGGATATTGAGGATTGGATAAGGAACAAAAAGGTGGTTTATGGCAGATTCAAAGCATTGAAAGCAATTGAGGCCCTAGAGGAGTATTGAAAGTGTCGGGGGTACTTAAAAAAGTAATTAGGACAGCGAAGAGGGGACATGAAAAAACACTGGCGGGTAAGATAAAGGAAAATCCCAAGGTGTTTTATAACTATATTAAGGGCAAGAGGATAACCAGGGTAAGAGTAGGGCCATTTAGGACCAAATTGGCAATCTGTGTGTGGAGCCAGAGGACGTAGGTGAGGTTTTAAATGATTAATTTTCATCTGTGTTCACTATGGAGAAGGACAGTGTAAGTGTATAGATCAGGGAGGGGGGTTGTGACATACTTGAACAAATTAGCATTGAAAGGGAGGAGGTATTAGCAGTTGTAGCAGGTTTAAAAGTGGATAAATCCCCAGGCCCAGATGAGATGTACCCCAGGCTGCTATGTGAGGCAAGGGAAGAGATTGCAGGGGCTCTGAGACAAATTTTCAAATCCTCTCTGGCCACAGGAGAGGTGCCAGAGGACTGGAGGTGAGTGAATGTGGTACCATTATTCAAGAAGGGTAGTAGGGATAAACCAGGTAATTACAGGCCAGGGAGTCTATCATCAGTGGTAGGGAAACTGTTGGAAAGAATTCTGAGGGGACAGGATTAATCTCCACTTGGAGAGGCAGGGATTAATCAAGGATAGTCAGCATGACTTTGTCAGGGGGAGATCATGTCTAACAAATTTGATTGATTTTTCGAGGAGGTGACTTGGTGTGTAGATGAGGGTAAAGCAGTTGATGTCGTCTATGTGGACTTCAGTGAGGCTTTTGATAAGGTCCCGCATGGGAGATTAGTCAAGAAGGTAAGAGCCCAGGGGATCCAGGGAAATTTGGCAAATTGGATCCAAAATTGACTTAGTGGCAGGAGGCAGAGGGTGATGGTCGAGGGTTGTTTTTGCGATTGAAAGCTTGTGACCAGTGGTGTACCTCAGGGATCGGTGCTGGGACCCTTGCTGTTTGTAGTGTACATTAATGATTTAGACTTGAATATAGGAGGTCTGATCAGTAAGTTTGCAGATGACACGAAAATTGGAGGTGTCATAAATAGTGAGGAGGAAAGCCTTAGATTACAGGACGATATAGATGGGCTGGTAAGATGGGCAGAGAGGTGGCAAATGGAATTTAATCCTGAGAAGTATGAGGTGATGCATTTTGGGAGGACGAACAAGGCAAGGGAATATACAATGGACGGTAGGACCCTAGGAAGTACAGAGGGGCAGAGGGACCTTGGTGTACTTGTCCATAGATCACTGAAGGCAGCAGCACAGGTAGATAAGGTGGTTAGGAAGACATATGAGATACTTGCCTTTATTAGCCGAGGCATAGAATATAAGAGCAGGGAGGTTATGATGGAGCTGTAGAAAAAGCTAATTAAGCCACAGCTGGAGTACTGTGTACAGTTCTGGTCGCCACACTATAGGAAGGATGTGATTGCACTGGAGAGGGTGCTGAGGAGATTCACTAGGATATTGCCTGGACTGGAGCATTTCAGCTATGAAGAGAGACTGGATAGGCAGGGTTATTTTCCTTTAGAGCAGAGAAAACTGAGGGGAACCTGATTGAGGTATACAAAATTCTGAGGGACATAGATAGGGTAGATAGGAAGAAACTTTTTCCCTTAGCAGAGGTGTCAATAACCAGGGGCATGGATTTCAGGTAAGGGGCAAGAGGTTTATAGGGATTTGAGGAAAAAGTTTTTCACCCAGAGGATGGTTAGAATCTGGAACACTCTGCCTGAAGGGGTGGTAGAGGCAGGAACCCTCACACCATTTAAGAAGTGTTTAGATGAGCACTTGAAACGCCATAGCATGCAAAACTATGGGCCAAGTCCTGGAAAATGGGATTAGAATAGATAGGTGCTTGATGGCTGGCACGGACACGATGGGCCGAAGGGCCTGTTTCTGTGCGGTATAGCTCTATGACTGTATGGATTCACAGACAGACTTCCAGGCAATGCACCTTCTCTCTCTGTGGCAGAGTTTAAATACAGAAGTCTACAGGGAATTTATATGAGGGGAGAACTAGCTGGATGTTAGATGCTTCTTCTTTTCTCAGATATTAATGAACCTGTGGAACAGGCTGACGACCTGTGTGGTGAATGCTGATTTGTGTATTACATCAAGAAATCTCGCATCAGCACAGATGCAAGGGGCCAAATGGCCTCATTGTGTGCTATCATTTCTATGATTTCCTGTGCACCACCCTTACTACTAATGATGGTGCTTGGTATGAAAGAAGTAGCCTTTCATGGAATTTTGATGATTGACTTTCTATCAGTGATTAGAATTATGCAGCCATGCTACCAAGAACAGTAATTATGTCATCAGAAGCACATTAATAAACAAAATAAAAATTGAAGCTTGAGAAATTAAAAAGTCTCCATCAACATTCATCAGACATCCCTGTTCTCTCCACCTCTCAGAATTTCTACCTTCTTCTTCAGTCTCAAACACTCCCAGTTTCAGTCTCGCACACGTGCAGGCACACTCATGTAAAAACACACATGCAAACTAACTCACTCATTCTCAGAAACACCCACACACACCGGGACCAAGGCAATAGGAAGGCACAAAAATAGAATTCCAGATGTACCCTGGAAGAGAGAGACAGAGCCACAAATAAAAACTCGGACAAAGAGAGAGCCAGAGATATACACTGGATCAGAGAGATAGCGAGAGCCACAGATACACACTGGATCAGAGAGATAGAACTACAGATGCACACTGGGACAGAGGGACAGAGAGAACTACAGATACACAATAGGACAGAGAGAACTACAGATACACACTGGGACAGAGGAACAAAGAGAACCACAGATACACAATGGGACAGAGAGAACTACAGGTACACACTGGGACAGAGGAACAAAGAGAACCACAGATACACAGAGGGACAGAGAGAACTACAGATACACAATGGGACAGAGGGACAGAGAGAACTACAGATACACACTGGGACAGAGGAACAGAGAGAACTACAGATACACACTGGGACAGAGGAACACAGAGAACCACAGATACACAGAGGGACAGAGAGAACGACAGATACACACTGGGACAGAGGGACAGAGAGTTCCACAGATACACAGAGGGACAGAGAGAACTACAGATACACAATGGGACAGAGAGAACTACAGATACACACTGGGACAGAGGAACAAAGAGAACCCCAGATACACACTGGGACAGATGGACAGAGAGAACCACAGATACACAGAGGGACAGAGAGAACTACAGATACACAATGGGACAGAGGGACAGAGAGAACTACAGATACACACTGGGACAGAGGAACAAAGAGAACCCCAGATACACACTGGGACAGAGGAACAAAGAGAACCACAGATACACAATGGGACAGAGGGACAGAGAGAACTACAGATACACACTGGGACAGAGGAACAAAGAGAACCACAGATACACACTGGGACAGAGAGAACTAAAGGTACACACTGGCACAGAAGGATAGAGAGAACCACAGATACACACTGGATCAGAGAGATGGTGAGAACTACAGATACGCACTGGATCAGGGAGATAGTGAGAACTACAGATACACACTGGATCACAGAGATAGTGAGAACTTCAGATACACACTGGATCAGAGAGATAGTGAAAACTACAGATACACACTGGATCAGAGAGATGGTGAGAACTACAGATTCACACTGGGTCAGAGAGTGAGAGAGAGAGCCACAGATACTCTGACAGAGAGATGGAGAGGACCACAGATACACACTGGGACAGTTACATATAGAGAAGCACAGATACACGCTATTTGAGAGAGAGAGAGAGGCACAGATACATACTGGGACAGAGAGATAGCGAGAACTAGAGATACATACTGGGACAGAGAGAGAGAGAGCCACAGATACTCGGACAGAGAGATGGAGAGAACCACAGATACACATTGGGTCAGTTAGATAGAGAGAGGGGCACAGTTACACACAGGGACAGAACGATAGAAAGAAGCACAGGTACACACTGGGACAGAGAGAGAAAGAGCCACAGTTACACACTAGGACAAAGAGAGAGAGAGAGAGCCACAGATACACACTGGATCAGAGAGAGAAGGAGGCACAAATACACACTGGGACAGAGAGAGAGAGAGCCACAGTTACACACTGGGACAAAGAGAGAGAGAGAGAGAACTACAGATGCACACTGTGTTACAACCAGGTGAGAAAGGGGTCTAGGGCTGCCCTCTCAGCCTTTTTCTGGTTTTGCTGTAACTGAGTATAACATTTAAAACACAGTGATTTTAGTTTCTCATTAAAGTTAAGGGTGGTGCACAGGAAATCATAGAAATGACAGCACACAATTAGGCCATTTGGCCCCTTGTGTCTGTTGATGCAGGCTTTCTTATTTATTTAATTAATTTTTTTTATTTAGAGATACAGCACTGAAACAGGCCCTTCGGCCCACCGAGTCTGTGCCGACCAACAACCACCCATTTATGCTAACCCTACAGTAATCCCATATTCCCTACCTACACTAGGGGCAATTTATAACAGCCAATTTACCTATCACCTGCAAGTCTTTGGATGTGGGAGGAAACCGGAGCACCCGGAGAAAACCCACACAGATACAGGGAGAACTTGCAAACTCCGCACAGGCAGTACCCAGAATCGAACCCGGTTCCCTGGAGCTGTGAGGCTGCGGTGCTCACCACTGCGCCACTGTGCCACCCCACATGGGACACGGCCCACATTGATGAAATACACAAATACACTGGATCACAGATACAGAGGGATAGCGAGAGAGGGAGCCACAGATACTCGGACAGAGAGATAGAGAGAGAGAGGCACAGATACACACTGGGACAGAGAGATAGAGAGAGAGAGGCACAGATAGACACTGGGACAGAGAGATAGAGAGAGAGAGGCAGAGATAGACACTGGGACAGAGAGATAGAGAGAGAGAGGCACAGATACACACGGGACAAAGACATAGACAACTACAGATACACACTGCAACAGAGAGAGAGCCACAGATGCACACTGGAACGGAGAGATCTACAGATACACAGTGGAAAGATGAGAGAGCCACAGATACACATAGGGACAGAGGGATAGTGAGACCTACAGATACACCTGGGACAGAGGGATAGAGAGAACTACAGATACACACTGGATCAGAGAGATAGTGAGAACTACAGGTACACATTGGGACAGAGGGATAGAGAGAACTACAGATACACACTGGGACAGAGGGATAGAGAGAACCACAGAGGCCCACTGGATGAGAGAGAGAGCGAGAGTCGCAAATATACACTGGATCAGAGAGATAGTGAGAACTGCAGATACACATTGGGACAGAGGGATAGGGAGAACTACAGATACACACTGGGACTCAGGGATAGAGAGAACCACAGATGCACACTGGATGAGAGAGAGAGCAAGATGCGCACATATACACTGGATCAGAGAGACAGTGAGAACTACAGATACACACTGAATCAGAGAGATAGTGAGAACTACAGATACACGTTGGGACAGAGAGATAGTGAGAACTACAGATACACACTGGATCAGAGAGATAGTGAGAACTACAGATACACACTGGATCAGAGAGATAGTGAGAACTACAGATACACGTTGGGACAGAGAGATAGTGAGAACTACAGATACACACTGGATCAGAGAGATAGTGAGAACTACAGATACACACTGGATCAGAGAGATAGTGAGAACTACAGATACACATTGGGACAGAGGGATAGAGGGAACCACAGATACACACTGGGACAGAGAGATAGTGAGAACTACAAATACACACTGGATCAGAGAGATAGTGAGAACTGCAGATACACACTGGATCAGAGAGATAGTGAGAACTAGAGATACACACTGGGACAGAGAGAGAGAGAGCCACAGATACTCGGACAGAGAGATGGAGAGAACCACAGATACACACTGGGACAGAGAGATAGAGAGAGAGAGGCACAGATGCACACTGGAACGGAGAGATCTACAGATACACAGTGGAATGAAGAGAGAGCCACAGATACACATCGGGACAGAGGGTTAGTGAGAATTACAGATACACCTGGGACAGAGGGATAGAGAGAACTACAGATACACACTGGATCAGAGAGATAGTGAGAACTACAGGTACACACTGGATCAGAGAGATAGTGAGAACTACAGGTACACACTGGATCAGAGAGATAGTGAGAACTACGGATACACACTGGGACAGAGGGATAGAGAGAACCGCAAATACACACTGGATCAGAGGGATAGTGAGAACTACGGATACACACTGGGACAGAGGGATAGAGAGAACCGCAAATACACACTGGATCAGAGGGATAGTGAGAACTACGGATACACACTGGGACAGAGGGATAGAGAGAACCGCAAATACACACTGGATCAGAGAGATAGTGAGAACTACAGGTACACATTGGGACAGAGGGATAGAGAGAACCACAGATGCACACTGGATGAGAGAGAGAGCAAGAGCCGCAGATATACACTGGATCAGAGAGATAGTGAGAACCACAGATACACACTGGATCAGAGAGATAGTGAGAACTACAGATACGCACTGGATCAGAGAGAGAGAGAGCCACAGATACTCGGACAGAGAGATGGAGAGAACCACAGATACACACTGGGACAGTTAGATAGAGAGAAACACAGGTACACACTGGGACAGGGAGATAGTGAGAACTACAGATACACACTGGGACAGAGAGATAGTGAGAACTAGAGACACACACTGGGACAGAGGGATAGAGGGAACCACAGATCCACACTGGGACAGAGAGAGAGAAAGAACTACAGATACACACTGTGTTACGACCAAGTGAGAAAGGGGCCTAGGGCTGCCCTCTCAGCCTTTTCCTGGTTTGCCGATTACAGGGTTTAACTTTTAAAACACAGTGATTTTAATTTCTCATTAAAGTTAAGGGTGGTGCACAGGAAATCATAGAAATGGCAGCACACAATGAGGCCATTTGGCCCCTTGTGTCTGTGTTGGTGCAAACTTTCTTGACGAAATACACAAATACACTGGATCAGAGAGTGAGAGCCACAGGTGCACACTGGAACGGAGAGAGAGAGATCCACGATACACACTGGGACAGGGACAGAGACAGAGGAACTACAGATACACACTGGGATAGAGAGAGCCACAGATACACACTGGGACAGAGAAATAGAGTGATGCACAGATACACACTGGGATAGAGAGAGCCACAGATACACACTGGGACAGAGAAATAGAGTGATGCACAGATACACACTGGGATAGAGAGAACTCCAGATACACACTGGAACAGAGAGAGAGCCACAGATACAGACTGGGACAGAGAGAGAGAGAGGCACAGATACACACTGGAACAGAGAGATCTATAGATACACTGTGGAATGAAGAGAGAGCCACAGATACACACTGGGACAGAGAGATGGAGAGAACTACAGATACACACCGGAACGGAGAGAGAAAGAGAGAGATAGGACCACTGTTGCACACTGGGACAGAGAGAATCACCGAAAGACACCGGACAGGGGAATGAACCACATGTACACGTTGAAGTAAACAGTGATTTTGGTCTTTTACCATTATCATGTGAAAAGGCGTCCTTATTAAATATAAAAAATACAATTTTGCTCCAAAGCATCAACCTTTCATCCAACAAAACAGGTGTGACCACCTATGTAATAATAATGTAAATCAAAAATCACTAATGAGCTAAAATAAAAACAAGAAATGCTGGAAATACTCAGCAGGTCTGGCAGCATCTGTGGAGAGAGAAGCAGAGTTAACATTTCAGGTCAGTGACCCTTCATCAGAACTGGCAAATATTAGAAATGTAAAAGGTTTTAAGCAGATAAAGTGGGGGGTGGGGCAAGAGATAACAAAAGAGAAGGTGTTGATAGGACAAGGTCACAGAGAATAACTGACCAGAAGGTCATGGAACAAAGGCAAACGGTATGTTAATGGTGTGGTGAAAGACAAAGCGTTAGTACAGAGAAGGTGTGAATTGACAGTAAAGTGAACAGCCCTGGCCCCAAGCACTAACATAAAAAAAAATGGGTAGGCACAGGAGAAACAAACTAAACAAACCGAAATAAAATAAACAAAGAAAAAAGAAAAAAATTAACTAAAAATAAAAAGGGGGGCCGTCATGCTCTGAAATTATTGAACTCAATGTTCAGTCTGATAGGCTGTAGTGTGCCTAATCGGTAAATGAGATGCTGTTCCTCGAGCTTGCGTTGATGTTTGCTGGAACACTGCAGCAATCCCAGGACAGAGATGTGAGCATGAGAGCAGGGGGGAGTGTTGAAATGGCCAGCAACCGGAAGCTCGGAGTCATGCTTACAGACTGAGCGGAGGTGTTCCGCAAAGTGGTCACCCAATCTGTGTTTGGTCTCCCTAATGTAGAGGAGACCACATTGTGAGCAGCGAATACAGTATACTACATTGAAAGAAGTACAAGTAAATCACCGCTTCACCTGAAAGAGTGTTTGGGGCCTTGGATAGTGAGGAGAGAGGAGGTAAATGGGCAGGTATTGCACCTCCTTCGATTGCAGGGGAAGGTGCCGTGGGAAGGGGACGAGGTGGTGGGCGTAGTGGAGGAGTGGATAAGGGTGTCACGGAGTGAACAATCCCTTCGGAATGTTGACAGGGGAAGGGAGGAGAAAATGCGTTTGGTAGTGGCATCACGCTAGATGTGGCGGAAATGGCGGAGGATGATCCTTTGGATGTGGAGGCTGGTGGGGTGGAAAGTGAGGACAAGGGGAACCCTGTCGTGATTCTGGGAGGGAGATTTGCCAGTAAGTTCTGAGGAAAGGAAGCAGCGAAATTTCCTCTGTCTGTGGCCTTGTGTCTCAACAGCAGTTTGACTGTGAATCTGTGAGTTTACAAGATTCCCCAGGAATCCCATCAGATATTCTGACCATAGCCTCAGCAATACCTATGTCTGGCATCAGTGCCATTCTGGACCGCAAGTGGGACCCAACAGAGGCATTTTTTTAAACGTCATGTTTGTGCTTGAGGCCAGGGCTGTTCATTTTACTGTCAATTGACACCCTCTCTGTACTAACGCTTTGTCTTTCACCACTCCATTAACATACATACTGTAAAAGTTTCTATCGGTATGTGAAGAGAAAAAGATTGGTGAAGACAAATGTAGGTCCCTTACAGTCAGAAACAGGGGAATTTATTATGAGGAACAGAGAAATGGCTGACCAACTAAATGCATACTTCACAAAGGAGGACACAAATATCATACCAGAAAGGTTGGGGAACACAGGGTTTAGTGAGAGGGAGGAACTGAAGAAATCAGTATTGGTAGAGAAATGGTGTTGGGGAAATTGATGGGATTGAAGGCCAATAAATTCCCAGAGCCTGATAATCTACATCCCAGAGTACTTAAAGAAGTGGCATTAGAAATAGTGGATACATTGGTGGTCATCTTCCAAGATTCTATAGACTCTGGAACAGTTCCTACAGATTGGAGGGTAGCTAATTTAACCCCACTATTTAAAAAGGGAGGTAGAGAGAAAGCAGGGAATTATAGACCAGTCAGCCTGACGACGGTAGTGGGGAAAATTCTAGAGTCCATTATCAAAGATTTTATAGCAGAGTACTTGGAGAACAGTGGTAGAATCGGACAGAGTCAGCATGGATTTAGGAAAAGGAAATCATGCTTGACAAATCTACTAGAATTCTTCGAGGATGTAACTCGTCGAGTTGATGAGGGGGAGCCAGTGGATGTGGTTTATTTGGAATTTCAGAAGGCTTTCAACAAAGTCCCACATAAGAGATTAGCGTGTAAAATTAAAGCGCATGGGATTGGGGTTAGTGTATTGTGATGGATAGAAAATTGGTTGGCAGACAGGAAACAAAGAGTAGGAATAAACGGGTCTTTTTCCGAATGGCAGGCAGTGACTAATGGGGCACTGCAGGGATCGGTGTTAGGACCCCAGCTATTCACAATATGCATTCATGATTTAGATGAGGGAACTAAATGTAATATCTCCAAATTTGCAGATGACACAAAACTGGGTGGGAGGGTGAGTTGTGAGGAGGATGCAGGGAGGCTTCAGGGTGATTTGGACAAGTTAAGTGAGTGGGCAAATGCATGGCAGATAAATGTGAGGTTATCCACTTTGGTAGCAAAAACAAGAAGGCAGATTATTATCTGAACGGCTATAAACTGAGAGAGGGGAATATGCAATGAGACCTGGGTGTTCTCGTACACCAGTCGCTGAAGGTAAGCATGCAGGTGCAACAGGCGTTAAAAAAGGCAAATGGTATGTTGGCCTTCTTAGCGAGAGGATTCGAGTACAGGAGCAGGGATGTCTTGCTGCAATTATACAGGGCCTTGGTGAGGCCACACCTGGAATACTGTGTGCAGTTTTGGTCTCCTTATCTGAGGAAGGATGTTCTTACTATAGAGGGAGTGCAGCGAAGGTTTACCAGACTGATTCCTGGGATGGCGAGACTGACGTATGAGGAGAGATTGAGTCGGTTAGGATTATAATCGCTGGAGTTCAGAAGAATGAAGGGCGATTTCATAGAAACCTATAAAATTCTAACAGGACTTGACAGGGTAGATGCAGGAAGGACGTTCCCGATGGTGGGGGAGTCCAGAACCAGGGGTTATAGTCTAAGGATATGGGGTAAACCATTCAGGACTGAGATGCGGAGAGATTTTTTCACCCAGAGAGTGGTGAGCCTGTGGAATTCGCTACCACAGAAAGCAGTTGAGGCCAAAACATTGTATGTTTTCAAGAGGGAGTTAGATAGATCTTGGGGCAAAAGGGATCAAAGGGTATGGGGCGAAAGCCGGAACAGGTTACCGGGTTGGATGATCAGCCATGATCATAATGAATGGCGGAGCAGGCTCGAAGGGCCGATTGGCCTTCTCCTGCTCCTATTTTCTATGTCTATGCCTCTGTCTATACCGTTTGCCTTTGTTCCATGACCTTCTCTGTGCCCTTGTCCTATCAACACCTCTTTTGTTATCTCTTTCCCCACCTCCACTTTACTTGCTTAAAACCTTTTACATATCTAATATTTATCAGTTCTGATGAAGGGTCACTAACCTGAAACATTAACTCTGCTTCTCTCTCCACAGATGCTGCCAGACCTGCTGAGTATTTCCAGCATTTCTTGTTTTTATTTCAGATTTCCAGCATCTGCAGTATTTTGCTTTTACATCACAAATGAGCTGATGTTTTCATCAAAAAGATAAACTGGCTCAAGATCAAATCTCCAAAAGCAAGATGGAAGCTTTAATTTTTGCAAGGCCCTTCATTCTGTGTTCCTGTCAGCAGCAAACTGAGTATGTTATGAAGTGCTGGATTGAAAGTGCAAACTAAGATGCTGTCTTCTTACCAAGGACAGCAGAGAAGGAACCAATATAGTGTTGAACATCTTTATCCGGAGCATATAAAAAATACACTGCTCTCATATCATTTCAGGATAAGCAGAGGTGCAGTATTACTCATGAACATCCTTCCCTAACACCACCCACAATGTTGAGCAAGAGGAGCTGTAGTTTTTTTTTTAATCGATGAACAGTTTGAACTGCCTCATGCAAAGTCAGCTTTTTTTTTGGTTAATGCTCAAGTACTTTATGATCCAATTACTGCCATAGGGCATTCTGCTTTGGTGGAAAATCAATTATAATGCATGCTGAGTGCATAATTGAAGCTCCTCCAAGGATGTAGTGAGTCAGTGCTAAGTCAAACAAACCTCAAGGCCCCAGGTTCAATCCCCAGTCTGTACTGAGTCAGCCACCCTCAAACAATGCAATCTGGCAGTAGTTTGCCTTTGCACCTGTTGGCGAGTGAAAATCAAAGTCCCACTCTTGCTCTCTGTGTGGTCAGGCTGCATCTATATTGGCGTGGCAATCATGCACCAGTTCCCTAGAGGTGCACTGCTAAGTCTGGTTCCATTATCCCGGGGACAGGGTTGTGTGTCTGTCAAAAACTTTCATCTGCTGACTGAAACTTGTTGATCATTTGTATTTTAATGGCAGCGATGACACATTTTGGGAAACTGACGTGTTAAAAAAAAGGCCAATTGGAAATATAAAGCACCTGCCATTACCAACCCACCCATTTGGCCCCTCTATTCTCGCAAAGTATTCCAGCTCCAATCTTCCCTCTTCTCTCCAAGATCCTTGAACATGTTGTCACCTCCTAAATCGGTGTCCAACCCTCCACAATTCCCTATTTAAATCCAACTGCTGTCAGGTTTTGAATAAGGTCTTGTTTCTCAGGTCACAAAAGTGAGTACAAGATCAGTGTGAGTATGACACAAGGATAGTAGTGGTTCAAGAGAAGCCCCATCAGCATCTTCACAGGGCAACTAAGCATGAACAATAAATTCATCTTTGGCAGAAAATAGAAACAGTAAACTTGTCTATCAGTTAAGCCTCGCTATACTATATATTAATGACTTCTATGTCAGAAATGCAATAGAACGCTAGAACAGAATTCTGAAACAGACTTGGTGGAGGAGGAAGCAATTGGAATGGAACCTAGATCGCCAAGGTTTCTGCTCCTTCAGAGATTTGCTAGCAAGTTCCGAGGAAAGAAAGGAGCGAAATTTCCTCTGTCTGTGACCTTGTGTCTCAACAGCAGCTTGACTGTGAATCTGTGAGTTTACCAGATTACCCCCGGAATCCCATCAGATATTCTGACCATAGCCTTAGCAATACCTTTGTCTGGCATCAGTGCCGTTCTGGGCTGCAAGTGGGACCCACTAGAAGCATTTTTTTGAACATCAGCTGGATCATTGCAATCACGACCGAGGAAGATTGAAAAGCAGTAGGTGAAGAATGTAAACCCACCAGCGAAGGATACTTGTTGAGCAAATATTTAGCAGCCCTTTAAGTCTTTAGCCCGACTGGCCTAGTGCTCGCTCTCTCAGAATAGCCAACAGGCTCATTGGCTCAGAAGCCTGATCAGTACCTCTGGAAAGGACTGAACCACAACTGAATGCATTAAGGGAATGTATAAAATCTATTAGGTAGAGGAGCTGAAAGTAGAATGGTCAGACTATCTGAACAAAACTGTCTCCATGGAGTAGGGTTCCTAACTATCTTCACTAATATAAATAGGTATTATCCAGTACCAGGACCAGTAACGCAGAAAATTTTCCATTATTCTCCCTTCATTGCTAACTATGAATCCCTTG
Organism: Heterodontus francisci; assembly: GCF_036365525.1. Classification (NCBI taxonomy): domain Eukaryota; kingdom Metazoa; phylum Chordata; class Chondrichthyes; order Heterodontiformes; family Heterodontidae; genus Heterodontus; species Heterodontus francisci. Next base: position 33,891,880 of record NC_090396.1, on the reverse strand, counting down.
GATACTGATGGAAAATGCAACCTCAGAATTGAAATGTATTTACAACAATAGAGAGCAAGGAGCATGTTGCAAAGCAGTAACCTATTGAGAAGTTAAAATCAGGTTGTTAACCTTGAGAACAAAATATCAAGCAGTTTAACACTAGATCTGAGACCTCGATGTGTTACTTCCTTGATACCAACGCCTACATAGGTGTTTTTTTAAAATGGAGAGTGAAATTCACAAGTAGCAGGGCTGATCAGTGGCAAGAAACAATGACTTAAACAGTAACTTCTTTGACTGATAGCAGGAAATACTATGCCTTGAAAGTATTGCAACATGATGGCAATTTTTCTTTTTGGAAATAGCCTGCAAATGAAGGTTTGTGCTGTGGTGGGCAAAATCCTCCCATTGTGCTTGGTAATGTTTTACATTCGCAGCTTACAGAAACATATTTTTGTAAATTAAGCGTTGCCCAGACACTGTGATCACCAAAGTCAATGCAAGATGGTGGCATGAAAATGGCCAGAGAATCAGAAAGAGATGATGGTGCTGTGGGAGGATGAGAGAGCACAGAGATGGGAAGAAATTGTGGATAAAGTGACCAACAGACATAGGGCTAGACGAACCATACACATATGTACAGAGCAAACAGAGATAGAGAGGCACAGATGACCTCACAGCACATAAACACACACAGCACAGACCTCCATAAAAACTGGGCACATAGTGTCCCAGGACAGAGCTCTGTGGAAAGAGGCTTCGAAACAGCAGAATGCAGGTTTTTGGGAAGAATTTTTTAAAAATTCCATGTGCCCTTTGCTCAGCTGCCTTCCATGAGTTTAATAGAAAAACAGAATATTGCGGATGCTGGAAATCTGAAACACAAGCTGAAAATGCCGGGAAATACTCAGCAGGTCAGGCAGCATCTGTGGAGATTGTCATTTAATCTTTCCTGTCTTCCACCCTATTACAGACCTTACCTTTTGTTCTTTTTCCACCCTCCCCCCATTCACTTACTTAAAATGTATTACTACATTTCTAACTTTTGCCAGTTCTGATGAAAGGCCATCAACCTGAAACATTAACTCTGTTCCTCTCGCCACAGATGCTGCCAGATCTGCAGAGTATTTCCAGCATTTTCCATCCTTCCTTGCATTAACTGGTTTTGCTGGGTCTTCCCCACTAATACTTTGCTTCATTATTCTTATTTCCTGTTTTTTTGGGCCTTGCAAAGATCTCATAATGAGAATTCCTTTGAGGCTTCTCAACAAACTGCATAATGGAGATAAGGAAGAGGAGTTTGTACAGTAAATTGACCTCTGAGGTGTTTTGGCCACACACATCACCACACCTGGGAAATACCAGGAGGCCTATCTCAATTGCCCCTGCTTCACAAGATAGAACATCTACAGCAAGGTCAGAATCAGGAACAGGTCTTCCCATACAGTGAAAGGCTTTCATGCTGTTGTATCCTTCCAAGCCAACCCAGGAGATACATCAAGCAGTCATATGTACAATAACAACAATTTGCATTTATATAGCACCTTTAACATAAGCGGTAGGTTTTAAGGAGGTGGAGAGGCAGAGAGGCTTTTAGGGAGAGAATTAGGGGCAAGGCAGCTAAAGGCTGCCAATGATGGAACAATTAAAATCGGGGATATGCCAGAAGCCAGAATTGAAGGAATGCAGTGATCTCGAGGAGTGTAAGGCAGAGGAGATATAGATAGGAAGGGGTGAAGCCATTCAGCAATTTGAAAATAAGGATGAGAATTTTTAAATCAAGGCATTGCTTAACCAGGAGCTAGTGTAGGTCAACAATTACAGGTTGATAGATGAACAAGAAGTGTGACAAATCAGAGACAGTGGAGGAGGTTGAGTGAGGAGGCAACTGAGAACTGGATGGCTTCAGCATATATATGGGACCTGATGTTATATATTTGGATGATGTCACCAAGGGACAGCACATAGATGAGAAATTACAGGGGGCCAAGGATAGATCCTTGGGGCTCCAAAGTAATGGTGTGGGAGTGGGAAGAGAAACCATTGCAGCCATATCAGAGAAGTGTTTTGTGGGATAACACCTTTGTTATGGTCAAGTGCTCCCCACTCACCACACAAAATGAAACATGACAACAGGAACATTTCATTATGAGGTCACAAGTTAAAAAGAAACCGTATACACGCACACTCATCAGTCTCACTGTCATAGCCATACTCTGGTTTAATTTTTTTGATCTGGGATTGGGCACGAGCACAACTGGGGAACGCAAACTGCTTTGACTGGGCTCAATCAGCTTGTGCTCCAGCATACACTGAATTTCTTTGTGTATTTCCACAATACCTTCCTTTTCCAGTTTCTCTGTATCGGTGAACTCAACCCCGGATTCCAAAGTTATCCATAACTTTGTGAAGATCATCCAGTGCTTTTTGTACATCTTTTCCTGTGCTGCACCAGGCCAACAGCTTGCTTTGCAGAGCACTTTGCAAACGAATTGTCACCTAGTAAAATGGTAACTTCATTTGTGTGGATTAGCTGTCCTGGTATAAATGCAAGTGGGGTAAATGGCACCATAAAATCATAAGACGTTTTATCAGGCAAAGTTTTAAGCCAGCCTTGAAGTGTGTCCCAGTCGTTTTGTACTTTAACCCAGTATTGGATTTTTTCCTTTACAGCTTGAGACCAGCTATCAATTTCATCCTGCATCTCTTCCTATTGTTCCAGCTCATCCAGCCTAGCCCACAATTCCTCCTCAATTAGGATACTTGACTTGCAGTCACCACCACCATCACCACCCTCCAAATCTGCCACAAAAACATTTTTGGGCTTAGGGTTTTCCTTTGGCTTATGAACTTTTCTGTGTCTCCCTTCAGAATTTAAATCTTTAATTTCTAGGTCGTTATTCTGAATTTCCTCCCGAACCTAGGTCAGTTTCCTGGGACCTAGGCGATAGGGATTTGTTTATGGGAGGGGTCTCTCCTACAGCCACATCATGTAGGGTTAGGGTTGTGCATCCTGGTTTGTCCCTGCAGATCCCTTTAAACGCTGTGAGCAGCCTTGTTAGGGTCCTTTCTGTTTTACATTTAAATAGGAGAGTAGAATCATAGAAGGTTTAAGGCACAGAAAGAGGCCACTTGGCCCATCACGTCTATGCCGGCCAAAAAACGATCCCCCTATTCTAATCCCACCTTCCAGCATTTGTTCCATAGGCCTGCAGCTTATGGCACTTGAGGTGCATATCCAGACTCCTTTTGAATGAGTTGAGGGTTTCTGCCTCAACTACCCTTTCAGGCAGTGAGTTCCAGACCATCACCACCCTCTGGGTGAAAAATCTTTCCTCATCGCCCCTCTAATTTTTCTACCAATCACTTTCAATCTATGCCCCCTCATCACTGACCTCTCTGCCAAGGTGAATAGACCCTTCATCTACACTCTATCCAGGACCCTCAAAATTTTGTACATTTCAGTCAGATCTCCCCTCAGCCTTCTCTGTTCCAAGGAGAACAACCCCAGCCTATCCAATCTTTCCTCATAGCTGCATTTTTCCAGTCCTGGTCACATCCCCGTAAATCTCCTCTGTACCCTTTCTAGTGCAATTACATCCTTTCTGTAATGAGGTGAGCAGAACTGCACACAGTACTCAAGTTGTGGCCTAACCTACGAGTTATACAGTTCCAGCATAACCTCCCTGCTCTCTTATTCTATACCGTGGCTAATAAAGGAAAGGATTCCATATGCCTACTTAACCACCTTATCGACCTGTCCTGCTACCTTCAGGGATCTGTGGCCATTCACTCCAAGGTCCCTTACTTCCTCTACACTTCTCAGTATTTTCCCATTAATCATGTATTCCTTTGCCTTGTTTGACCTCCCTAAATGCAACACCTCACACTTCTCCAAGTTGAATTTCATTTGTCACTTTTCTACCCATTTGACTGGACCATCAATATCTTCCTGTAGCCTACAGCGATCCTCCTCGCTATCTACCACATGGACAATCTTTGTGTCATCCGCAAACTTCTTGATCATGCCCCCTAAATTTACGCCTAAATTCACCACAAAAAGCAGGGGACCCAGTACTGAGCCCTGCGGAATGCCACTGGAAACAGCCCTACGGTGTCTGATTTCTCCAACATTTCTGTGTTAGCGAACGAGACAGTAGGGGGTTTGATTTGGGAATCCTCCAGCCTTCTTCTAATTCATCCTCACTGTCCCTTTCGCTCTCCTCTTTCCTGACTGCCTGACAGACTTGTGCTTGTTTGTCCCCTTCCCGGCTGTGATACTGTTTTAGCATATTAATGTGGCACAGCCTTTGCTTTTTCCTAGGATCTAGGGTGTCAATTATATAATTGACCTGGCTAATTCTCTTTACTACTCTGTACAGGCCACTGAACCGGGCTTTTGGTGGTTCTCCCTGTATTGATAATAGCACTAACACATGGTCTCTGGGCTGAAATGTTCTGCCCTTGGCATGTTTATCCATCGGCCTTTTCATAGCTGTTTGGGAGGTTTTTAGGTGTCTTGAGCTACCACAGTGGTTCTCGTGAGCTGTTCTCGGAACATGGGGATGTAGTCTAACAGGGAAGATTCATCCCTGTATCCCAAAAACCTCTCCTTGATTAGTTTTAGAGGGCTTCTCATCTCGTGTCCATAAACTAATTCAAAGGGACTAAAGCCAGTGGACTCATTGGGTGAGTCTGGGTAACAAACAGATGAAATCCCAGACCTATGTCCCAGTCATGGGGGTACTCATAGCAATATGCCCTGATCATTGTCTTTAGGGTCTGGTGGTACCGTTCCATAGCCCCTTGTAACTGTGGGTGGTAGGCTGAGGGCTTTATCTCAGTTATTCCCAGATCTTTTGAAAAATATTGAACATAAAATCTGTGCCCTGATCCAACTGGATCTCAGCAGGCAGCCCATATGGGGTGAAGAACTGAGTTAGCCCCTCCACCACTACCTTGGCAGAGATAGTTCTTAGAGAGATATCCTCTGGAAATCGAGTAGCCACATCCATTATGGTGAGAAGATACTGGTTGCCCCCTTTGGTTTTTGGCAGGGGCCCCACACAATCTGCCATGACTGTGCTGAACGGTTCCCCAAAAGCCGGTATGAGAATTAGGGGTGCAGGTTTTATTGCAGGTTGAGGCTTCCCCACAACTGGGCATGTGGATCTCTGGGCAAGTTTTACAGAATTCCACCACATCCTTGTGGAGTTGTGGCCAGTGACAATGCTGTCTGATGCGGGCTTGGGTTTTTCTGATACTGACATGTCCAACCATTGGAATCTTGTGGACTATTCTCAATATTTCCCTGCGGTACCTTGGCAGTACCACTACCTGGTGAACCACTGTCCACTCTTCATCTGCAGGTCTGTGAGGAGGTCTGCACTTCCTCATCAGCACCTCATCCTTTAAATAGTAGCACTCTGGAACTCCCTCTGCTTCAGCTTCAGTTTGGGCAGTCTGTGCTAACATTTTTAGCCCTGGGTTGGCTTGATTTCTGCCTGCCTGGCTCTTGTTCCTTTTGTTCCTCCATGTGGTTTCTTATGGAAAAGGGAAGTGAGTTTTTGAATTCCTCGAGGAGGATCACCTCTCTTAGGTGCCTGTATCCGTTGGTCAAAAGCAAGTTGCTTAAGCCTTTTGAACTCGAGGTAAGTTTGTTCCTGCTGCTTTCGGAGAGTTCGAAACTTTTGGTGGTACGCCTCCAATACTAGCACTCAGGATAACATTTTTAGTCATCTCATAATCTGATTAACTCTCATCAGGCAACAGTGAATAAACCTCATGGGCTTTTCCTGTTAGTTTACTTTGCAATAACAGTGTCCCGCTCTCTACCGGCTACTTCATTTGTTTTGCAAGCTTTTCAAAAGAGATGAAAAATGCTTCCACATCCCCCTCATTGAACTTTAACTGGAAGAACTTTAAGAGCTCAGTACCCGGTCCTGAGCTAGGGGTAACTCCCTCACTAGCGGTGCCTTCACTGGTTGTATTGGATCTTCCCCTAGTTGCTTTGAGCTGCCTTAACTCCCTTTCCCCCTTCTCATTCTGAAAAGCTCTTTTTCCCTTTCCTGGAATTCTCTTTCTTTCTTCCTAATCTCCTCTGTTCTAGTTGAATCTTAGCTAATGTTACTTTGTCTGTTTCAGATTCTATGCCTGTCTCCAGTTCTTCAGTGTCAATTTTAAAATGGTTGGCCACAAATTTTAGGATTTCAGGCTTCCTAGCTTTTGGACGGATAGTAATCTCTAACTGCCCAGCTACATTCCTCAACTCTTCAACAGATAGGGCTTTTAACCTGGCCCAAGTTACTTCTCTCTGTTCTAGGAAGGTATTGGCGTTGAATGTGGATATTATTGTACTCTAGCACTGAAAACCACAAGAAAACCTGTATTGAAGTTTTAAAATTCTTGCTAGGGATCAATTTGGTTTCCCGCTTCCAATTTCCTGTTTGTCTTTGGGTTTGATCCCAGACATGAGCCCTCAATTTTCTGTTACGGTCAAGTAAGGAAGGTTTGAAGGGCTTCCCTCTTTTCCCTCTCCCTGTTAGACCACAACAGGTTTAATTCTTTCTTAAAGTGGATGTACTGGTCAATTCAGTAGGTGTTTGATTGGTTCTTGTTATGATCATAGCAAGTAAATAATCAGAGAGGTTTTCTTGAATTAACAAAGAAAGAGATTAACTTTATTGTACCTAAACCAAACTAATAAAAATAATAAACAATGTACCAACTTTAACTCACACACACATTCTGGAGGTTTACACACACACAAATAGATTACAGCGTGGGGAAAGGTAGATTGGTCAAGCTAGAGTCCATAGGAAAAATGGGTATACAGTCTATGGGGTTTGGTGATTTGGCTACCATCTAGCTGAATTCGATGGTCCTGAGGCTTTTAGTTTGAAGAGATAGATGACTGGTTTGGTTGGTTTCTTGGAGACAGTGATGCCGATGATTTCCTCCAATGGAATTTCTGATTGTAGCCAGAGTATGCAAAAATGGTCAACCGGCAAGATTTGAAAGCTTTCAAGCTGGAATGGGAAGAGAGAGAGAGACCCCCCAACTTGGGTCTGCACATGTAGGAGTCCAGTTGCTTCTCCTTTGCTGCAGAGAAAACGCCAGCTTAAAACCACAGATGGAGAGGGTTTGCTTGCAGAAATTAGATTTGTGCCACAAGAACTGTAAAGTGCATTTCCCTTCAACCTATTCTAGATACCAGCTCACTTCTTCTTGATTGCATCCAGTTATGGAACTGAGTGGCTGCATTGACTCAGTAGTGGCCTCCCTCCATTCAGTTGGTGCTTTTACTGAAGGTGGTCAACACCAAATGGGATTGTGCACTTATGGCGCATCTCCTGCTCCAAATCTTTCATTTGTCTCCACTGCACCAATGTAAACAGTCTGCTGTTCTGCCACCTCTCGCCTTTCCTTTTAAGGTTAGCTCTAGCCCTTTAGAAGCTGTTGCCTTGACAGATTTTGTGCTCTCCTGCCAACTGGACTACAGGCCACACTCTGGGCAGCGTCTCCTGCACCTGCAACCTCTTCACAATAGGGGGTGGGCCTTAGATTACAAAAATGGGTGTGGTCTGAAACTAATGAAAGTCAAGAAGGATGGAGATGATAGGCAGATGTGGCCAGTGGAATTTTCCGCAAGTTGATTTTTGTCAAGAATAGAGCTTGGAACATCAAGGCAAGATGGCAGGGGAGGGGTTCCTGGCATGGTCGGGGTGTTTCTGTGTAGGGGGAAATTGAGTGAAGGCAGGTATACAGAGAAGTCAGAGGAGAAGCAGGAAGAGAATATAGATGGAGGTTGACGTTGCAAGAGATGTGATGAGTTATTCAGTGCAAAGGCAGAGAGTGGGAAGAAGATTTCAGTAAGAAATCACTCTGGAGCTTGGAAAGGTAGTATACAATTCAGACTTTGAAGCAGAGATGAAGGCAGAAGAGATTGAAATGGATCTTGAGAATGAAAATCACACTGCCAGCATATGGTTTGAGCAGGGATGTGATGAAACACATAGTGAGATAAAGAAGCATTGATGAAGTTAAAGGAATTACTGTTTGAGTCACATTTCTGTCAGACCCAGGATGCCAATGAACCCATCTAAGTGGTGGATGAGAATGTTGATGTTTCCAAGGCAGGAAGTATTCTGGTGGATGAGAGGGAGTGGGCCAGTGATTGGAAGAGAGAAGAGGAGAAATGGGTACGTGGGGATTAGAGAGATTGACTCCGCAGCAAATGACCGAGCTAGATGATCCCCATGAGAGGACGATGAGGCATGTCGACAGCAATGACAGGTACCACAATGGGCATGGTTACCAATTCATAGACTGGAACGGAATGAAGCTAAGACCAGGCCCATGAGGAATGCAAACGTGAAGTGGCATCAGGAGAAAAGTTCAGCATGGGAGTAGTAGGAATTAAGGTGGAGAGCTAAATCACATATGTGGGGACAGAGGTGAAAGGGAGTGGACAGAAGATGAACAGAGTAGGTCAGGAGGTAGCTGGCGGAAGGGTAGAGGAGCTCGTGCCTAGAGAAAGATGATTAGTAGACCGGATTTAAAAGAGAAAAAGCTTATCGTTTCTTTGTAGTTCTGCAGGTATTTTCTTCCACACAGATCTCTCAGGAGATTTGTACCAACTTTTGCTTGGGTAGCTAAATATGATATCCTTTATGGCGAGTTTTTCTGCAGCTGTCATAATATAAAGGAATTTTCAGTTGGTCATGACATTTATTAAATTGAATACTATACAGATGTGTTGGCAGGGAATGATTCCTTTTGAAGATTGCTTATGTCTCTGAGCTTCATAAAATGGGAAATAAGTAGCCATGGTTATCCTGCAGGTTAAATCATTCTGAAACATTTGTTTTTAATCAGGAGCAATTCAATCAGTTTGCAGTCAAGATGAGCAGACAGTGAGACAAGACTAATGCTGGAATCAGGTTTCTGTAAAATATTCTTTTTATTACGTTAATACATTTTGCCATTCATGTTATGAACACACTCTAGCTTTTTGCTGTTACTTTTACTGCGCAGCTCCGCGTGCACCAGCCTTCTACCTACCTTTCAGAGTATGTGCTTCAAAATGCAAGAAAATCGATCCAGGCTGCAATGTTGTGAAACAGTTTCTGTACATTTATTTAAACTCCTTTTCAGTGCAACCTTTGGGGTATAAAATTACATTCACATTATTTACAGTACACTTCAATTCTTGGTTCTAGGTAAGCCAGTTATGAATTGAATTAATTTCTTGTAAGTTGGTGTTGATAAAGTGGAGATGTAAATAGCTTTTTTGTAAATCAGCACTTACTCACTTAATCAGCAAGGACCTGCTCACCAATGCACAGTTTGGGTTTCACCAGGGTCATTTGACTCCAGAACTCATTATAGTTTTGGTCCAAACCTGGAGAAAAGAGCTCAATTCCAGAGGTGAGGTGAGAGTGACTGCCCTTGATATCAAGGCAACATTTGACCTCCTGACTCAACAAGCCTTTCTACCGTCTACAAGGCACACGTCAGGAGTATGATATAATACTCCCCACTTGCCTGCATGAATGCAGCTCCAACAACACTCAAGTAGCTGGACACTATCTAGGACAAAGCTGGCAGCTTGAATGGCATCCCATCCGCCACCTTACACATTCACTCCCTCCACCACCTTACACATTCACTCCCTCCACCACCTCTATAGTTTGGAATTTTTAATTATAAAATGTTAAAATCCTTGAGTTCTTTTTTCAGTTTGCCGTGGTTATGATAGTTGGCACATTTAAATTAAAGGGTAATTCTATAGCATACCAAATCCATTGAAATCAATGGGTAATGCTGTAACACATTAACAGTTAATTAAAATCAATGGTTAATATAACAGCAATACCTGAGGCGGAAGTTACTTCCAAAAACTAGCATGATATATGTTATTCTTACACGCTGTAGTTGTGGCACTGAATCTTCTCTCAGCTTGTCACAACAAACACAGCGAGAGACCTACCAGCTGGGATTTCCCTCTTTGAGGTGGAGTAGTGGTGGGTCAGGAATTCCATTCACTCCTTCAATCCCACTGTAATCCTGACCCATTTTCCTCCACTGGGGTTATTTAGGCTTGAAGGGTGGGTTCTCTGTGAAATTCCCACCGCCAAAAGGGAGCCTGCTTCAGCAGTAAACAAAGTCAGACGGTGCTGCAGATGGTTTTGTAACTGCAGTCCCGGAAGACCTCGACCACTGCAATTCAATGGGAAGAAAAGCCTTGAAGATGCAAATTACTGAACACCCCCTGTCCATTTAGTAGAATGCAATGGAAGAGACTGACACCGTTCCTATGTCCCCCTTGGTCCAATGTTCAAAATGCCCTCAGGATGAACTGCACTATTTCCCATTGTGTATCACAGCTAACATATTTAAATATCTGTCAAATGTAATATCATCAATTACTAAGGTGGGACTGGAATAGTTTTATAGACATACCTTGTGGCTGTTACACTTCAGGCATCACGGATGAGCAACTTGACAAAAGAAAATGCAAATCTCGGTGACTAAGACAGTGCATAGGGAAACTCATCAGCAACTGCCTACTGCTGATCAGAACACTGAACACTCAAACTAGAAAATAAATTAACTTTGCTATTAGTTTTTTGATCAGCCTTGTAGAAGGGTTTCGACAAAGGAAATAAGGAGAAACTGTTTCCACTGGGTTGGTAACCAGAGGACACAGATTTAAGGTCTTTTCCAAATGAGTTAGAAGTGAGATGAGGAGAATTTATTTTTTACACGGCGAGTTATTATGATCTGGAACGCAGAGCCTGAAAAGGTGTTGGTAGCAGATACAATAGTAACTTTCAAAAGGGAATTGGATAAAGACTTGAAGGGAAGAGAAATGCAGGGCTATGGGGAAAGGGAAGTTGCACCCACCAATCAGTCCTGCCATACCTCCCAATTTGCAGTGCATTTTTATATAAGAGGACATTGTCACTTCAGTTAAAATGAAATGTTTTATTGGTTAGATTCTGCACATCGATAGTGGTCATCTAAGCACTCACCAGTGATTTACATTCCTGAGCTGATGGCCTCAAAAAGGGAAGTTGGATAGCTCTTTCAAAGAGAAGCATAGGCATGATGGATTAAATGGCCTCCTTATGTGCTGTAAGATTCTATAGTTCTATGAATTGCAACTTACTTGCTCCTTACTGCAAAATTTGTGTTGTCACAAAAATATAGATTCATTGTCAAATGTCAGTGTGATTTTAGTACATTATTTCCTGCATGTTAACCTTACTATCTCCCCTGCCCTTCCTGGGTCATGCAGCAGCTATGCTCAATAGGATAGTGACCAACCTACTCTTGGGCCTCTACCAATACCATTCTTGGCCAACCACCACAGTCTTAGTAAAATGGCCAGTGGTGACTCTCCATTCTGTCTTCCCTCCTTCTTGCAGGCACGTATCTGACCTATACTCTGGAGTATGCTGCAACAGTGCAGCTGAGGTCAAGAATTAGAGAGAGTGTGTACTCAAACTTGCACCCACCAATCAGTCCTGTCATACCTCCCAATTTGCAGTTCATTTTTATACAAGAGGACATTTTCACTTCAGTTAAAATGAAATGTTTTATTGGTTAGATTCTGCACAACGATAGTGGTCATCTAAGCACTCACCAGTGATTTAAATTCCTGAGCTGATGGCCTCAAAAATCCAAGGCCAATGATTCTGCCAAGTTCACACCCAGTGGAAACCAACAGCACTGATCCCAGCAGATTTTCTGGGCTCATGGGAAGGCTCCCTAATTAATCTGCCAGCGATGGCTTTAACACCACTAACAATGGATCTAGCGGACCTTCCATATTGGAAGAGAGGGGATTGTGGCCGAAGATTGCTTGGGATAGTGATGTGTCCGATTCTCCTCTCCTTCCCCCTCCCCCACCAGAAACAAATTGTAGGTGCACTATGGATTCCACCTTAAATATTTAAAAAAGCTTTGCTCCCATATCTTCAGACTCCCATATCTTCAGGAGTCCAGGTCACAATCCTGGTCCAACCCAAAGGTGGGAGGCACAACAACCAGTGATTGGGACCCAACATCAGGTTGGAGTGAAGGCTCAGAGTGCAGGAACAACCGGCATGGAGTCTCAAGCTGCAACCACCTTCCCCAAACCCACCCCACCCCTCCCCGCACTGCCCAACCTTATGATGATGGTCATGCTTGAGGCAGGCAGAGGTACAGGTCATCCCACATACTTCCATACAAAGCTGTGACCCAGCATATCCATGTCTCAGCCTAGTTTCTAAAGTTACAGCAAGTGTACACCAAAATGAACCATGATTTTCAAATCTAATCTATTTGGTGCAGTGTGTATATATTTAAAAATGTGCTTATTGAGGTGATGGATGTCAATGTAAAGAATGGAACATGAAGGGGAATGAAAGGATGTCAAGATTAGCAAATGAAACAATAGGTTGACTTTTGACCAATTGTCCATGTGTCACAAAATGAAGAATGTCTCCACACTCAGATAGATTGGTTGTATCTCTGTTGTCATGCTAGGCTCCCACCTGCCAAGGATGAAACACATCAATTTTGTCATGAACTGTTATTGGAGCAAGGAAATGACTTGTTAAACAGATCAGCCGTGGCTGGAAAAAAACATTTACATACTAACAGATATCAAAGGTGGGGGAGCTTGCATTCCAGGTTGACTGCTAAGATGGACGAAATCACAAATGGACATGGTCAAACCAGCTAGTCATATGACTAACCTGCTGGGCAACCTGAGTTTTTTTGAATTTGTACAAACAGTTTGGGCAAAAAGCAGGATGCTCCTGGTCTGAGAAGATCTCTCCTGGCTGGATCGCCTCAGCTTCTTCTGTCTGCCTGCTCCCATCTCTTTCTCACAAGCCTCTGAACCCACTGAAGACCCATGAACCCCAAGAAAGAAAAGTCTCCTACAGTGAACAAGGTTTAAGAAGAATACTGGCCGCCAACGAAAAGCAAAATCTACCTACAATCAAGGACTCTACAGTGAGCTCGAAGAACCGTAACAAAAACCCTTCAGATATTGCCTCAAACTTTTCCACTTTATTTTTCTTCTGCTCTTTTCTGTCTCTATTTGCATGTGTGTATTGCATATACATGCTAGCATTGGGCACAGCTTGTATCCCATAGACGTTAACCGAATTAGAGTTTAATAAATTTCAACTTTTCTTCTTTAAACCTAAGAAAGCCTGTTTGTGCTGGTTTCTTTGCCTTATAATTGGAAAGCGGTGAACAAGGATTCACCAAGGGGGAGCTAAAAACACAATGTGTTTAAAATTAAACCCTGTTACAGTAAGACCAGGTGAAGGCTGAAAGGGAACCCTAGACCTCTTTCTCACCTGGTCATAACACTGTGTAATCTGAGATATCCAAAGTGTTTTTTTAAGACAACAGCTGATTTATACATTTTTATTTGTTTAATAACATACAGCATTTGCAGAATACATTGCTTGCATGGTCTGTATACTGTGGAAATTGGCACATATCATTATTCACTATCTAGAGTAACATCAAACAAGATCTTAATGCTTATTCCAACCTAAGCATGAAATTATTTTAACATTTATTATGACCAAGGCAGAAGTAATGCACTGTTAATTCAGTCCCACTACTCCACAGGTCACAGTATATTAGTAAAGTTTCCCACCTACCAGAAAAATAGCCAAATTAAACACTTTATTTATCCCCCAGGATAAAGCACAACAAACCAGGTTTCTTTAAACAACAACAAAATTAACTATTTATTAATAAACCAAATTTTAAATGATAATGAGATAAATCTATATGTATTGTTACGACCAACCACTCCAGTCAAAGCCCCCAATCAAAATATACGATTCTAATTGTGGTGGGACCAACGCACTGTTAATTCAATCCCATCGTTCCACAGATCGGCTAACGTATCATTTAAAACTTTCCAAATTAAAGAGAGACCCAGCCAAATTGCACCATCTATTAACCCCCCGAATGAGGCTAACAAAACCAGGTGTCTTTAAATCAATAAAGTAACTCTTTAATTAGAACTAAATTCTTAAACACTATGAAGATATAAACAACATTCAAAATAGAAAAAATTAGAGTCCTTGCAAATTTACAGTCCAATGTTGCTTGAAGTTCTCACAGGATCTTGCTCGAAATCCTCAAGGGATGTTGCTCAAAGTCCTCACAAAATGTTGCTTTCCTTCTCCAGCGAATTTCAACAATTAATGACCTGCAAACACTTTCAACAGAATCAATCTGACTTTAGAGTTTTTGAGGGATAAAAGAATGTCACAGTCTAACTTCCCTTTCTTCAGTTTAAATTACCAGAGATCTCTGTTTTGGCTTGACCTTTTTTTTTAGAATTTTGAGAGATAATAATAAACAGACTAAAATACTCTTCCTTCAGTTTAAATGGTTGAGAGCTCTTTTTCCAGGTGCTGTCATCACAGCTGTGTCCTGTGTCAGTGTGTTCTGTTAAGGCAAACTATCTTCAACCCAAAGCCAGTTCAAAACTGAATTGAAACAAATGTATCACTTGCTCCTCACTCCCAGTGGCTGTTTCTATAGTAACAAGAATGCACCCTTTGAATCACAGTCTCCAAATGGCTGTTTCTAAGGCAGCAAAAATGCACCTTCCTATAACTCCTGAGGCTTACTGGTTCTTAAAGTAATACTGATCCCTTGCAAGCCTTAAAGGTAAACCACATTTTCCTGAAAAAAAACTACAGGACCATGACAGCATGAAAAGATTTTATAAGTTCTTATTCTTCCTAACCCTCATACACACACACATACATTCAATAACCAATAGTTAACCAGTTTTAAAAGGTTGTTTTAAGTTGTAATGTTTTCTTCGAAATAATAAAGTAATTAATTGTCACAGTCTGGTAGGATATTTCCGGAGCGGTGAGTTGTCCGAAAGTTGAATAGTCAGACGCCACTCGAAGTCTCTCCAGGTGAAGTTAATGAACAGTCTGTGATGGGTAGGCATTCAAGCTAAATTGTCCGTAGCAGGCATCACACAGATCTTTCAGCAAAAGGTTGTAGCAACAGGTCTAACAGTTGGAATCTAACAATCTAACAGTGGAAACTTTCTTGAGATTTCAGGAGCTTCCAAAAACACAAAAGGCAACAGGAATCACCCTTGAGGCCGAGATTTTCCAGAGACTGGAGACAATAGGAATTTTGCTACCTTTAACAATGCAGGGCTTCCTCTCAGCAAAGGAGCCTTTCTCCACAGAGAGCAGCAACTCTTCATTCTCTGGGTCTTTTCCACTCCAAGGGTCTTTTTCTCTCTCTAGGTTGAACACAGCCCCAATTCAAATGTAAGATTCCTTTTTTAACAACAGGGAGACAAGCCTTCCTTTCAGGGAGAGGTCTTTTTCTGGTCTGCAAACACAGGTCTCCAATAACAACTGGCTTTTCAACCCAAAAGTGAAACCAAACTTTCAACAACCAAGTCACAAGACAGTCATAAATCTTTCTGGTTGCTTGGATACAAGTTTTACATCCTGCATTAGAGCATAAGAAATATGAGCAGAAGGAGTTTATTTGACCCCTCAAGCCCTGCACATCCAGCATCAAGTGTCAGAATTCTGTGCTCACAGAAGTCTTAAAGGCACACAGACCTCTTACTTTTTTTTTAAACAAAACTCTCGTGACACAATCTCCTGGTCTCGGTTTTAAACAAATGGGGCTGAATTTTCCCGGCCCAGTGGTGGTGGACTTAGAGGCAGAGGAGCAGTGTTGAGAAAGCTTCCAAACATATTTCCACTGCCGGAGATGTTTCCCGAGGGGCCCTGAGAAGTGGATTGGCTGCCCAAACCATGGAGGCGGGCAGTCAATTAGCATAGTTAAGATCCCAGTTATGAGCAATTTTGCAGTCTTACCAGCCCTTTGCCCCCCCGCCCCCCTCCACATGCAGAGGCCACCAGCTCAATGGAGGCAGCCTCCCCCTGGCAGGCTGGTGGGCCATCGGAGCAGGAGGCTGCAATCCCCAGTGACAGGGCCACAGCCCAAACAATGCAGCCAGAGTGTTAGTCGCACACCTCAGAGGATGCCTCTAAGTTGAGGTGCCTTTGCGGTTCCCGATCTGCCTCAGCAGCGCCCACCTCTCTCAGTGGGCTGCCAAGGGTCCAGAGTTGCTGGACCTCTGATTGGGCAGCAGCATCAAGAGCCCATCTGCCCACTGTCCTTAATTGGCCACATGGCAGCAGCCAATTAGGAGGCTACCTCCAGGAAGATTGCTCTGCCAGACCCGCTCCCAGCAAGTACAGGCTCGCGGCCCCCATTTGGTCCCGACATCGGGGTCCCAAAGCTCACAGCAAAATCCTGCCCATGGAAACATTTATCCACATAATGGATAAAAATACATAATGGAGCACAATCCCATTCGTGAAACCGATAGTAAGAGCACCAAGAGGATGTGAGTCATTCCATTCCTCTGATTGTATCTTTAACTGTATAGACTTTGTGTTCTAAACCTTGTAAACTGTTTAGGATCATAGGTTATAATCTCACTGTGCTACTCCAGATATTCGGGCAGTGAAGGATGGTACTAGAGCCTAGTCTTTACACACTTTGTAAGCTTTGTATTTACAGAGATACACATTACAAACATGCACTTCCAAACCCAAGAAGCATAGTTTCAGTCTGCTCCTATATATAGGAACATAAGTGAATCCCCAGTTAATGGCCACCAGCTGAATGCAATTAAGCACTCAATTAATATGCAATTAATTTCATTGGGACTGGATTGAGACTTCAAAAAGCTGATTTCACTCCTGGCCCCTAATAATGCCAGTGAGAAAGGGAACTTTTCATGTGCCTTTGCATGGGATTTGATCCTTGGTCATGAGTTATGAAGAAACAATGGTGAGAGGACTGTGTCATATGTTATACATCGTTCCTTGGGGCTACAGATTTAAGCATGATTGTGTCAAATAATTTCTGCTGTCGCCTGCTGTTTGTAATTTTTCACTCGATCATACTGGGCTATTTAAACTAAAGACTAAGAGGGCTAAATTCGATACCAACTGAAAACCGGCGCAGGGATTGTGATGCACAATTAACCCATGCCCGTTGATTGCAATGCAGGCTGCACACCAACTTCGTACTGCTTGTCCATTTAAATGATTTCAGCATCCATCCAGCACTAACAATTGATTTACTACATGCAACGGCACGGGGCCAATTCTGTGAGTGGCCAGCACCACCTAAAGCTAGCATGCATTCCTTAAAGGGAAGGCTCATTGTGGGTGAAGTAGGTGTTGGGAGTCTTGCAGGAAATTAATCTGACCTGGGAAACATTGAAGAATGGCACAACATGGGAGAGAGCAGGCTCCAAGGTTTTTGGACACTTCATTGAGGCCTTGTTGAAGGAGGTTGAAAAGAGCATAGATGTTGTGTTTGACCCACAGGGGACCAGGAGGCCCTCCAGACATTTGCTCAGAAGGCAGCCATGGAGGTCAATGTCAGGAGTCAAGCCCCAAGGACCTTGATTCAGTGCCGCAAGAAGTTCAACATCCTCACACGAGGGGTCAAGGTCGGAGAATGCACCTTCAAATACAATTTTGTACCAACTGCACCACTAGCCTCAGACACTGTTCAATTCTCCACACCCTCATCACTCACCTACAAACAATCTCTATCAATCAGGACTCACCTGACACTCACAAGCTCCACTGCACCCTCAAGCACTTAGCACTGCTGGAAGCCTCACACCCATAACTTAAAGCGTGCACACACTGCCGCCTATTCAACATGACAGTCATATCATCCAAACAGATTGCACAACCGTTACTGACACGCTCCCTGCTCTCTTGAAGAGTAAGGTGGCATACAAACACAGACAGTAGGAGCTAAGTGGAGAGGGACAGGTGCGTCTGCATATCCTAACCCCAGTGGAGGAGATGCTGCTGGCTATTAGGATGGCCATTGCTGAGATTGTGGCCAGCAGCTGGGCTGAAACCATCGAAGATGACAATATCCTCATAACTAGTCCTCCTTCTCACATTCTACTTCCCTATCATTCCACACTCTCTACCGATTTACAAGCTGCAGATGGTGTAAGCACGATGCACATCTTACATGCTCAGCCCCCTCCCCGCAGTGTAACATTACCTTAATGCCTTTCTCCTTTCAGTTACCCAAGAAATGCAACCTGGCCAGTGGAGGAACAGCAAGAAGACGGTGCTGATGAAGATGCACCATTACTCATTTCACACTTGCAGCCTCCAGCTCATGTAGTGAAGCTGCATGTATCTTAGAGTATAGAGACGGGATCTGTGCGTGGTGAAACACCCTGCATGAGTGACCTGCGGCCAGATCAGGGGCAAAGATAACACAGGTGCCAACTCTTCAGGGGGCGAGGTCGCACATTTGTTGTGCAGAAGATTTAGATGTGCACTTTAGCAAGGCAGCCTACAGAAGAATGTGTTGCATATACATAACAAAATAATTGGCGCATTGACAAGCCTGTCAGAAAGCCTGGGGTCAATGTCAAGGAGCATGGAGGACTCCATCACCAACTTGACACAGAGCTTGGACCCCTTCCTTTCCAGCATGGAAGTGGTAGCCAACTCTGTTCACACACTTGTGGACCAAACCGATGGCCGAGGTGTCATCTTCTATTGCAGCACAAGCAGCAGCCACCCAATATCTGAGAACAGCAGTGGAAGCTCAGACTGCTGTCATGCAAGGTGAGCTTGCTGCCTTGCAAGTTCAGACTGTTGCCATCATGGCTGTGGATTACAGTGTGCAAAGGGTGTCACAGCAGTCCAGCAATCTGTCCTCCAATTTATTGAGGCATTGACCCGGGGGAGTGGCAGTGGCCCCATGGAGTAAGAATCTGCTGTCCTGTCTCAGGATGACAGCATTCATCCTCCCAGCCCTGCCAGTCAGGCTGTGCCCTTCCTGTTGCCAGTCAGCCATGCAGCCAGCCCACATTGCTGCCGCTCATGCTGAGATGGTGCAGTCTATAGCCAGGCCCTCTAGGCCCAGAGTTGCTTGCAGTCATCCAGCAAGGTCATCGGCAATCTCCTCCACTGAAAGTCTGCAGCCTTCCATGAGTCATGCTGCAGCCATTGGAGTAGCATTGTGTAGGAGCACTAGGACAGACAAAGATACATTGAAGACGGGCACTAAGGGAGTGCACGAGGATGATTATTTGACTTTTGTATGCAATATGGCATGGCTTCATTTATAAATTTGGTTTGGAATGTTTATTTCTTGGTGGCTTTTATTGTGGCTAAGCGGACACCGTGATGGTCAGTGACAAAGGGGAGGTAAGAAATAGGGAATTGGGCTTGCAGTTGCTGGTATCGCACTCAGATGAGTTCTTCACAGACAGGAGCAGAAAGGGGCTGTCTGAGATTGCCTCCTTCCCTCTTCCTGCTCCTCATCTGCTCGCCGTATAGCTCGAGCAAGGGCTGTCCTCTCTTAATGATGAGATTGTGCAGAGTGAAACAGACCACCATGAATCTTGACACCTGCTGTGCTGTGTACTACAGGACTCCTCCAAAGTGGTCCTGGCTGCAGAAATATTGTTTCAGCACACCAATGGTCTGCTCTATCACATTTTTTGTGGAAGCATGGCATTCATTGTATGCATGCTGCATATTTATGTGCTGTTTATACACCTGTGTCATCAGCCATGTGGTTAATGGACAAGCCCTTGTCAGCCAGTAGCCGCACTTTACTTTGCAATATTGTCTCAAATGCAGCTGGCAGAATGGACTGCAGAAAGAAGGCATCATGACTGCTGCCAGAATACCAGGTATTGTCTTGCACAAGTCACTGTGTATGGTCATACACCAGCTGGACATTGAGGGAGTAGAATCCCTTTCAGTTCTGTTATAGGACAGAGTTGACATGTGGCACTCGCAAACCGGTGTGTGCACAGTCAGTGTCACCCTGCATCATGGGGGAGCCTGCAATCCTAGTGAAACCACGCTCCCATTCTGCATTGCTGCAGTGCATCTTGTAGATGGTACACATTGATGCCTCTGTGCGTCGGTGGTGGAGGGAGTGAATGTTTGTAGATGGGGTGCCAACCAAGCAGGCTGCTTTGTCCTGGATGGTGTCGAGCTTCTTGAGTGTTGTTGGAGCTGCACCCATCCAGGCAAGTGGAGAGTATTCCATCACACTCCTGACTTGTGCCGTGTAGATGGTGGACAGGCTTTGGGGAGTCAGGAGGTGAGTTACTCGCCTCAGGATTCCTAGTCTCTGACCTGCTCTTGTAGCCACGGTATTTATACGGCTACTCCAGTTCAGTTTCTGGTCAATGGTAGCCCCTAGGATGTTGATTGTGGGGCATTCAGCTATGGTAATGCCATTGAATGTCAAGGGGAGATGGTTAGATTCTCTCCTGTTGGAGATGGTCATTGCCTGGCACTTGTGTGGCATGAATGTTACTTGCCACTTATCAGCCCAAGCCTGGATATTGTCCAGGTCTTGCTGCATTTCTACATGGACTGCTTCAGGATCTGAGGAGTCACGAATGGTGCTGAACATTGTGCAATCATCTGCGAACATCCCACTTCTGACCTTATGATTGAAGGAAGGTAATTGATGAAGCAGCTGAAGATGGTTGGGCCTAGGATACTACCCTGAGGAACTCCTGCAGTGATGTCCTGGAGCTCAGATGATTGACCTCCAACAACCACAACCATCTTCCTTTGCGCTAGGTATGACTCCAGCCAGTGGAGGGTTTTCCCCCTCATTCCCTTTGACCTCAGTTTTGCTAGGGCTCCTTGATGCCATACTCGGTCAAATGCTGCCTTGATGTCAAGGGCAGTCACTCTCAGCTCACCTCTTGAGTGCAGCTCTTTTGTCCATGTTTGAACCAAGGCTGTAATTAGGTCAGGAGCTGAGTGGCCCTGGCGGATCTCAAACTGAGCGTCACTAAGCAGGTTATTGCTAAGCAAGTGCCGCTTGATGGCACTGTTGATGACACCTTCCATCACTTTACTGATGATTGAGAGTAGACTGATGGGGCGGTATTTGGCCGGGTTGGACTTGTCCTGCTTTTTGTGCACAGGACATACGTGGGCAATTTTCCACATTGCCGGGTAGATGCCAGTGTTGTAGCTGTACTGGAACAGCTTGGCTAGGGGTGCGCCAAGTTCTGGAGCACAGGTCTTCAGCACTGTTGCTGGAATATTGTCAGGGCCCATAGCTTTTGTAGTATCCAGTGCCTTCAGTCGTTTCTTGATATTACGCGGAGTGAATTGAATTGGCTGAAGTGTGGCATCTGTGATGCTGGGGACTTCAGGAGGAGGCCGAGATGGATCATCAACTCTGCACTTCTGGCTGAAGATTGTTGCAAATGCTTCAGCCTTGTCTTTCGCGCTGCTGTGCTGGGCTCCCCCATCATTGAGGATGGGGATATTTGTGGAGCCACCTCCTCCAGTTGGTTGTTTAATTGTCCACCACCATTCACGGCTGGATGTGGCAGGACTGCAGAGCTTAGATCTGATCCGTTGGTTATGGGATCGCTTAGCTCTGTCTATCGCATGCTGCTTACGCAGTTTGGCATGCAAGTAGTCCTGGGTTGTAGCTTCACCAGGTTGACACCTCATTTTGATGTATGCCTGGTGCAGCTCCTGGCATGCCCTCCTGCACTCTTTATTGAGCCAGGGTTGGTCTCCTGGCTTGATGGTAATGGTAGAGTGGGGGATATGCGGGCCATGATGTTACAGATTGTGGTTGAGTACAATTCTGCTGCTGCTGATGGCCCACAGTGCCTTATGGATGCCCAGTTTTGCATTGCTAGATCTGTTCGAAATCTATCCCATTTAGCACGGTGATAGTGCCACACAACACGATGGACGGTATCCTCACTGTGATGGTGGGACTTCGTCTCCACAAGGACTGTGCGGTGGTCATTCCTACCAATACTGTCATGGATAGAAGCATCTGCGGCAGGCAGATTGGTGAGGACGAGGTCAAGTATGTTTTTCCCTCGTGTTGGTTCCCCTACAACCTGTCGCAGACCCAGTCTAGCAGCTATGTCCTTTAGGACTCTGCCAGCTGTGGTGCTACTGAGCCACTCTTGGTGATGGACATTGAAGTCCCCCACCCAGAGTACATTTTTTGCCCTTGCCACCCTCAGTGCTTCCTCCAAGTGGTGTTCAGCATGGAGGAGTACTGAGTCATCAGCTGAGGGAGGGCAGTAGGTGGTAATCAGTAGGAGGTTACCTTGCCCATGTTTGACCTGATGCCATGAGACCTCATGGGGTCTGGAGTCGATGTTGAGGACTCCCAGGCAACTCCCTCCCTACTGTATACCACTGTGCCATCACCTCTGGTGGGTCTGTCATGCCAGTGGGACAGGACATACCCGGGGATGGTGATGCCAGTGTCTGGGACATTGTCTGTAAGGTATGATTCCCTGAGTATGACAATGTCAGGCTGTTGCTTGACTAGTCTGTGGGACAGCTCTCTCAACTTTGGCACAAGCCCCCAGATGTTGGTAAGGTAGACTTTGCAGGGTTGACAGGGCTGGGTTTGCCATTGTCGTTTTCGGTGCCTAGGTCGATACCGGGTGGTCCGTCCGGTTTCATTCTTTTTTATTGACTTCGTAGCGGTTAGGTACAACTGAGTGGCTTGCTAGGCCATTTCAGAGGGCATTTAAGAGTTAACCGCATTGCTGTGGATCTGGAGTCACATGTAGGCCAGACCAGGTAAGGACAGCAGATTTCCTTCCCTAAAGGACATTAGTGAACCAGATGGGTTTTTAACAACAATCGACAATAGTTTCATGGCCATCATTAGACTAGCTTTTAATTCCAGATTTATTAATTACATTCAAATTCCACCTTCTGCTGTGGTGGGATTCGAATCCATGTCCCCAGAGAAATACCCTGGGTTTCTGGGTTACTAGTCCAGTGATAATACCACTACGCCACCGCCTACCCCTCTGTAATGGTGTCTCTGTAATGGTGATTGGATCTAAGTCATTTATTTCTATTTGTACCACTGTTTCATCTGTTCTATTGTGATTGCTCTGCTCAATCAGGTAATGTGACTTTAATTTTATTTTGTTACTACTATTCCCTGCATGGACCTTACTCTCTGATGCACTATTGCCATTATACTCTCTGTCCTACTCAGCCCTCTCTGGAGCCCTAGTTATACAACTCACCAGGACACTGGTCCCACCACGGTTCAGGTGAAGACCGTCCTAACGGTACAGCTCTCTCTTTCCCCATGAATCAAAACCTATTTATATGTCATTGAATTACACAGATTGTACATTTCTCCCACACCAATCATTGAGCCAAGCATTCAACTCTTTATCTTATTTACCCTATGCCAATTTGTTCGTGACTCAGGTCGTAATCCAGAAAATATTACCTTTGTGGTTCTGTTTTTTAATTTAGCCTCCAGCTGCTCATCCCGCGCAGAACCTCTTTCTTAGTCCTCCCTATGTCATTGGTACCCATGTGTATCGGGAAAATGCTGAAATCTATTATTAAGAAAATCTTAACAATGTGCTTAGAAAATCATAGTATGATCAGACAAAGTCCCTGGGATGAGAGGATTGTCCTATAACGAGAGCCTGAGTTAACTGGGTCAATATTCTCTGAAGTTTAGAAGAATAAGAGGTGATCTCACTGAAATACCCAAGATGCTGAGCTTGACGGTAGATACTGAGATGTTTCCCCCCGCTGGGGAATCTAGAACAAGAAGGCACAGGCTCAGGATAAGGGGCTGATCATTTAGGATTGAGATAAGGAGAAATTTCTTCACTCAATGATTTGTGAATCTTTGGAATTCTCTAACCCAGAGGTTGTGAATGTGCCATCATTGAATATATGTAAGGCTGAGGTAGATAGATTTTTGGTCTTTCAGAGAATCAAGGGATATGGGGAGCATGTGGGAAAGTGGAGTTGAAGCCCAAGATCAGCCATGATCATACTGAATGGTGGAGCAGGCTGAATGGACTGCATGGTCTACTCATGCTCCTATTTCTTCTGTTCTTATGTTGTTATGACAGATGTCAGGCTGATTGGCCTCTAGTTCCCCGTTTTCTCTCTCCTGCCTTTCTTCAATTGCGGAGTTACATTTCCTAACTTCTAATCCACTGGGACCATTCTAGAATCTAGGGAATTTTGGAAAATCATAACCAGTGCTTCTACTGTGCATCTCTGCAGCTATTTCTTTTATAATCCTTGGAAGTAGGCCATCAGGTCCTGGGGATTTGTCAGCTTTTAGTCCCTGAAGTTTCTTCAATACTTTTTCTCTGCTAATATTAATTACCATAAGTTCCTCACTCTTATTAGCCCATAGTTACGCTCTATTTCTGGTATGTAATTTGTGTCTTCTACTGTGAAGACAGACACAAAGGGCAGGATTTTTAGCTCTTGATGGGAGTGGGAACGGAGGTGGGTAGGCACTAAAAATAGCAGTGCTGACCGGTGTGCCAGTTTCCTGTTGCTGTTCCAGCCGCTGGTGTGTTTCCTGAGGACGGGATAAGGCGGGCACTGAAACCAGCCTGATTCGGGAATGAGGCCTGTTAATGTTTTTAACGAGTTCATTGTCAGCTTGTTGTGGGCTGTTTGGAATTTTGGTGGGGACACACAGGTTGCATGCTGGATCAGGGACAGACCGTGCATGGAGGTGGCAACACAGCGGGGAGCCAATCATGGCCACATTGTCAGCTTAGATGGACCCATAAAAGGAAGCACAGCTGAGAGTGATACTCAGCCATTGGCATACAGGTGCCATCGGGTGTGAAGAGGTTGCAGAAAGAGAAGTCAGTACACCCTCTACCTGCTTCTAGCTGAGATGCATGTGGTGGTCATCCTCGTCATGGAGGTGCCTGTGGGGGCACTTCCAGAGGATGCTGCACTGGTGTCAACACCGGGGCAGCCTCAGTCACTGGGCTCAGCTGCATTGATGGTTCCTGAGTCAGATGGGCCAAGGAAGCCAACAATTATGATGGCGCCCAGTGAGGGGGGGCACCCTCATCCTCCTTGGTGACTGCCTGAGCCCTAGGCTAGCGCTCCGGGTGCCTGGAGGGGAGCACCAGTTGGGGCGCAATGGCATCCCCTCCAAACATCTCTGCGCCATCAGCACCATTGGCCCATGCTACAGAGTGTGGCATGCTTTCTGTGCACAGTTCCTGCATGCATTCCAAATGCTGCACATGTGGCTCGCCAGGAGGTTGGCCACTGTCTCATTGAAGGACCTCATGCGTTCGAAGCCCTGAGCCATGATGGCGCACATGAGCTGAATGGACTGCTCCATTCTCAGACCATGATGCCGCACTGCCTCAGGGAAGTCTGACATGTAGGAACACATCTTTTGCTGCTGATCTAAGTAGAGCTTCCTTCATTGTGACTCTCAAGGCCCTGCACCTATGCCCAGCTGTGCATGGCTGTTTCTGTCCTCCAACCACCAATGGGAACTGCCCACAACTGCCAATGTCTCTTTCACCTCCTGTTGCTCACTCGTGACTTGCTCATCACTGAGTGCAACACTATCTAATTGTGCGCGAGGACTCACCGATGTCTGTTTATCTGCACTGGTGGAGGGTGTGCTTGTAAGATTTGATGGTGCTTGCTTTGCTGTCTGTTTCTTGCAATTGCCTCAGTGCTGTTACAGGACACTCTCATTCCCTCCATGTCAGAATCTGTGGGAGATACAAGAAGAGATCATATGAACTAGCCTTTGAGAGCAGAAGCCTCTGCAGTGCTGAGGTTTCCCAATGCAGCTAACACTTTGGCATGCTGTAGGGTAGGGAGGAGTGCACTCCACCTCTTCATGTACAGATTGCAGTATCCTTACACCCTCTCCACAAGGAATGCTCATCTCTCCTTCCTTGACTTGCTCCTGGTGGGGAAGGGGCTACCCTGACAATCTCCATGACCCCTTCCATCATGGCAGTGACGATGTGGAAACAGGCCACACCCCTCCTGTCAGAGCCCTTTTCTCCTGCAAGGATATCTGTTATCGTGTGCACCATTATCACTGTGTGCTCTGTTATCAACGTGTGCACCATTATCACTGTGTGCTCTGTTATCAACGTGTGCACCATTATCACTGTGTGCTCTGTTATCAACGTGTGCACCATTATCACTGTGTGCTCTGTTATCAACGTGTGCACCATTATCACTGTGTGCTCTGTTATCAACGTGTGCACCATTATCACTGTGTGCTCTGTTATCGTGTGCACCATTATCACTGTGTGCTCTGTTATCAACGTGTGCACCATTATCACTGCATGCTCTGTTATCAACATGTGCACCATTATCACTGCATGCTCTGTTATCAACATGTGCACCATTGTCACTGTGTGCTCTGTTATCAACGTGTGCACCATTATCACTGCATGCTCTGTTATCAACGTGTGCACCATTATCACTGTGTGCTCTGTTATCAACGTGTGCACCATTATCACTGCATGCTCTGTTATCAACGTGTGCACCATTATCACTGTGTGCTCTGTTATCAACGTGTGCACCATTATCACTGTGTGCTCTGTTATCGTGTGCACCATTATCACTGTGTGCTCTGTTATCAACGTGTGCACCATTATCACTGCATGCTCTGTTATCAACATGTGCACCATTATCACTGCATGCTCTGTTATCAACATGTGCACCATTGTCACTGCATGCTCTGTTATCAACGTGTGCACCATTATCACTGCATGCTCTGTTATCAACATGTGCACCATTGTCACTGTGTGCTCTGTTATCGTGTGCACCATTATCACTGTGTGCTCTGTTATCAACGTGTGCACCATTATCACTGTGTGCTCTGTTATCAACGTGTGCACCATTATCACTGTGTGCTCTGTTATCAACGTGTGCACCATTATCACTGTGTGCTCTGTTATCGTGTGCACCATTATCACTGTGTGCTCTGTTATCAACGTGTGCACCATTATCACTGTGTGCTCTGTTATCAACGTGTGCACCATTATCACTGCATGCTCTGTTATCAACGTGTGCACCATTGTCACTGTGTGCTCTGTTATCAACGTGTGCACCATTATCACTGCATGCTCTGTTATCAACATGTGCACCATTATCACTGTGTGCTCTGTTATCAACGTGTGCACCATTATCACTGTGTGTTCTGTTATCAACTTGTGCACCATTATCACTGTGTGCTCTGTTATCAACGTGTGCACCATTATCACTGTGTGTTCTGTTATCAACGTGTGCACCATTATCACTGCATGCTGTGTTATCAACATGTGCACCATTATCACTGTGTGCTCTGTTATCAACTTGTGCACCATTATCACTGTGTGCTCTGTTATCAACATGTGCACCATTATCACTGTGTGCTCAGTTATCAACGTGTGCACCATTATCACTGCATGCTCTGTTATCAACGTGTGCACCATTATCACTGTGTGCTCTGTTATCAACGTGTGCACCATTATCACTGTGTGCTCTGTTATCAACTTGTGCACCATTATCACTGTGTGCTCTGTTATCAACGTGTGCACCATTATCACTGTGTGCTCTGTTATCAACGTGTGCACCATTATCACTGTGTGCTCTGTTATCAACGTGTGCACCATTATCACTGTGTGCTCAGTTATCAACGTGTGCACCATTATCACTGTGTGCTCTGTTATCAACGTGTGCACCATTATCACTGTGTGCTCTGTTATCAACGTGTGCACCATTATCACTGTGTGCTCTTTTATCAACGTGTGCACCATTATCAGTGCGTGCTCTGTTAGTTCCATGCACTCCGTCAGTTCCATGCACACCATTATCATTGTGTGTTCCATTAGCACCATACACTCCGTTAATGCTGCATGCTACATTCACACCAAGCACTCCTCACCATCTGATATTGTGATATTTGCTGTCACCTCAGGTGCAGGAACTATAAAAGCCGCCCTATATTGTGCTCCAAATAAACTGTATTTTTTTAATAATAAAAAGGATGTACCCAGTATTCCACTAGGACTGAAATGTGTGATTTGTTCCCTCTAAGCACACTGGGGACTGTTCTCTGTCCACTGCAACCAATCCCTATTTACACAATGGCACATCGTGCAAGACACATTTGACCATGGTAAGCAATCAAGCGAAGGCTGCTTTGATACATCTACTAACAAGTCTGGGCACCATTTTGACCATAGACTAGACAATAAATTTAAATGAATTGTCTGCCAAGTTCCCAGTGATGCTGTGTTTGCTCACTGGTCGAATGATAGGACAGGGTTCACTCCCACACTTTCCCACACAGTGAATCACTAACTGTGGATGCGATGAGTGGAGGGAGAAGCAGCCAGGCCATCACTCTATGCCCCTTCCTGGAGATTAGCAATCTTGGCCCATCGCATGACTTCCTGATGTACCATTAATCCAGAGCTACTCTTCGGCTCATCTGCGGTCACCAAATCCTCAACTGCTCTCGATGGAGCCACTGCAGGATACTTCCTATCACTGAGCTGATTGGAACAGCTGAGTACAGAAGAAGAGTCCACTTGAGGATCTCCAAGGCAGCAAGAAAAGTGACATCAAAACACATCTGATGAGAGTATCATTTTCTTCTACAAAAGAGGGAGCAATTTCAACCAAAATAAAATTCCTCTGAGACTTTCTATCCCCTATCAAAATGACCTTTAATAAGACAATTTTCTCTGAAAATTGACAGGAGGAAACTGGCCATTAAACATCAATGTAAATGATAGGAGGAACACTTTAAGTGGAGGCAGCTGTACCAGCATGATTCAGTTTGTAGTCTGGTACAAAACATAACTTCCAAATAACTTTCATCACATCCACATTTCCTTGTGGATTTAACTTATTTGGTTCTAAAAGGGTATTGAAAAGGGTTCACAAATTCCTTTGAGGTTGCATGAAGCAAATTACATTTTGGTGACAGACCTTTTTTTTGTAATGAAGAGATTTTAATTATGGGAGGGAAAGCCTAATTTGGTCCACATGACATAATTTGTTGAAAGGAAATGTCAAGCATGAAGTATTGATAAAATTACACATTCAGTTCAATGCAATTAAATCGAATAGTTCAGATTGCAAAAGTGTCTCATTACTAAGTATGCAAAGATATGGCAATTTGGCAGGAATTTTCTTTTACCAAGATTGCATTTCTGTGCATTTTGATTAAGTTTGTTCATCCAAATGCAACACTGTTTCTGAGAAATGACCTTTTACAAAACTGCCAAAAATTCTGTAAAGGTACCGTTCATTTCTCACATCATTTCAATGAATTTAGACCTTCACTTTCTGCATGACCTTTCTGCTCTCAATTACCAAACAATCTCACACAGGCATTGATTTTGATTCAGGAATCTCAGCTTTGCATAGCATCCGGTGGCAGCTTGTTGCCAGAGGGGTATTTTCCAGTTCATACTCACTTAATCATCCCACTTCCATTGCTCCAAAGCAGTCAGACAGGACTCCAAAGCCATGCACTGCATTGTTTGAGCATTTGGGGAAAGGGACGGCTTTGGGGGGAAATGTTTTTTAACCAGGAGATGAATATGGCTTCAGTTTTCCCAGTGTTCAGTTGAAGAAAGTTCTGTCTCATCCATGACTCGATGTCAGATAGAGTCTGACACCACAGGCTGGTTGTAGAATCAAGAGTGGTGGTAAAGGGGTAAAGCTGGGTTTCATCAGCTCACATATGGAAACTGACCCCATGACTGTAGATCGTATCTCCGAGGGGCAGTATGTAAACACAGAAAGGGAGGGAGCAAATTCTTTCATCAGCAAGGCAGCCTTTCCTATCAAATGTCATAACAAGAAAAAGTCAAAAGATGAGAAAAACCCATTCGAACCATCACAATCGCTCCGTGAGTACTCCAACTCATATAACCTAAGAGCTAATTATATTCTTAACTCCCCTAAAATCTATAAGGATTTATCACCCTTACAGTAAAAAATGGTTTTGTAATGCCAGTTTAAAATTTACTTTTCACGAATTTACTTTAATGCCCTCTTGCCCTACTTGACTTAATGTTAAATAATCTTCTGAGTTAACCTTATCTGTGCTGCTTAATGCTTTAAGTACCTCACTGAGATCATGCTTTAACTTTCTAAGCTGTGGAACTTATTTTTTTAATCTATCCCCCACAGCTCATTCCTGCTATGTTGCTGCATCCTTTCCAATGCATATCTGTGTCCTTGAAGTGCAGCAACCAGAACACACTGCCAATCTGTTCTGACCAGTCCATTATAACCTCTATGGACTTAGACTTCACTGCTTCACTCATGTATCCCTGCATTCTACTTGTGGCCTATAAAACTTAACCAGTTTATGCCACATTGATTTCAAGTCGAATCACTGACTCTAACCAAATACACTTTCCCTTTATCTGGCATACATTTAACATGACATGAGACATGGAATCTCATCTCCTAAGGACTGTGGTGGGAACATTAAAGACTGTCCATGTCAGTCATCCTGCTGATTCAGGGTTGTTGAAACAATATAAAATAGAACCATTTCATTAGATACTGCAGCGATAATCGTTTTTAAGACATTAAAGTAAAACCAGTAACTTGTGATGCTGTTTATTCAAATCAAAAACATGTCCAAAGGGTACAAAGGACCTGCCCAAGCTGACACTGATACACTACTAGGATCAGCAATTTCAGTTATAATGCTGTGTAGGGAGATAGGATGTCATAGCAATTTATAAAGTAAATGACAAACTTCAGTTTTCTTGGTGTAAATATTTAAGTAAAAGTGCCACGTACAAATGGAACAAAATTACAATATTTGGAACTGTCTAATTTTTGGCTTTTTGTAGGCCATTTTGATTTATTCAACTCAACACAAGGAAAGCCAAAGTCAGTTTCAGTTCCCTCCTAAAACACCACATCTTAGCACCCTAACTCTTACAGTTCACTCAGATTAAGCCCAATGAACCCTAAACCTCATCCATACTGCCACTGAAACACTTGCTCATGCCTTTGTTACTTCCAGACTTGGTTATTCCAACACTGTCCTTGGTGCTTCCTGAACTCTGTCCTTCATAAATTACAACTCTGTTGAAAACTCAATCCCCACACATTATCTTGCACTAAGTCCTGCTCCTCCGTTTCTCATCTTCACTGGCTCCATATCCACTTAGCACATCTATTTGAGAATCCTTGTCTTCATCAACAAATCTCTCCATAGACTCACTCCTACCTCCCTCTACAGCCTCATTAAGCCCTATTTTCCTCTAATCTTCAGTTCTGGCCTCCTTTGCATCCACCCTCTCTCCATTCCAATTTTGCTGTAGAGCCATCAGCCATTTGTTTCCCCACTGGAACATTTTCCTTAAACCCCTTCACATTGCAACATCTCTCCCCTTCTTCAGAAGCCTTTCCAAAACCTACCTCTTCAATCTTCCTTTTGGCTCCATTCTTAATCCTTCTTCCTCCATTTCCTATGAAACATATTGGGATATTTTATTACATTAAAGATGCTGTATAGTGTAAGTTGTTTTTGCTCATTAAGAAAATAGTATTCATCCACGCAGTTGAAGTTTTCTTTATTCACATCCAGCCGACTGCAATTATCCATTGGTCTTTAATGAATGGCAGTGCCCGGTAACAGGTAAATGCCTGGGTATCTGCCAATGTTGTTGATGGTTTAAGACAACATTTTTAATTCTGGGGTATTCTAGTGGCTGTGGACTTGTAAATTGGTACTTGATTGAGGAGACAAATACTCAGTCTTTCAATATGTCAGTCTTGACTAGAAAGTGTTCTGTCAATGATTAGACTGCTGTGTTAATGGGGTAGTGCAAAGAAAACACTGTAAGCAAATATTCAATTTTCCCTACCACCTCCGACTTTAGTTTTTCTTAGGTTGAGTTGAATGAATCAAAATAGTAGAAAGAGCAGAGAATGCACTGCCGTATAATAAAGGGAAAATCTGACCTAAAATGTACATGTCATAAAGGGTGACCTTTTCACACATAAAAACTTTAGGCAGCACTGTTTTGTGTGGCAGTTGAAGCTGTCTTGTGGGAAAAGTGAAAACTTTAACCACATTTGTTGCCGACGTCTGAACGCATGATTTACTGCATCCTATCTTATAGCCAGTGGTTAACTCATCCAATGAAGTACATAGCCATGAAAATTAAACAGCTTAGCAGTAGGAAGCAAAGGATATGAGCTTTGGTAATGAGCCAGTTCTATTGGTGGTAACGGAAGCAAATGATGTGCAGAATATCACTGACGGCTTTTGGACATTTTTAGGAAAATAAGTTTAAGAGGTTCATAAATAAAATTATGAAAACGGAGGAAAAGCCATGCGACAGCGTCAAGCGGGAATGAATTGAGCTGCCTACTTCAAAAGCAAATAAGTTCACACATACCAACAGAAATCCAGAGGCTTAAAGGAAGCATCTTGGCAAAGTGAAAGAGAAAGCAAGGAAGAAGATGGCTTGCAGAAAAGGATTGAGAGACAAGAGCAAAAGTGGAGTTGAGCTGTGTTCTGACTGTATGACCACTCCCAGTCAATCTCCTCTACACAGCTCAAGGGCATTGGCAATCAGTCATTTTCTGCATCCTCTGATTCCCAGCAGAGCAGAATTGTTGGGGCAGTGACACGTTCCACTGTGTCTGACGTTCTGCTCCTCACACAGACTGATCCTGCGGGAGATCCATGTAGTCAGGGCTCCTCCCAAAGCTCTATATTAAACTGTCTGTAATTGTTCTGCAAATATAACCAATAATAAATTGGGTTAAAATCACTGCACAACTTCATCTTTTCCTAAATCTGTAACCTGTACACACACAAATCTTTGAAGGTGGCAGGACAAGTTGAAAAGGCAATTAAAAAGCATATGGAATTCTTGATGTTATAAACAGAGGCATAGAGTACAAAAGCAAGGAGGTTATAGTAAACCTGTATAAATCACTGGTTAGACCCCAGCAGGAGTATGATGTTCAATTCTGGGCACTGCATTTTAGGAAGGATATCATGACCTTAGAAAGGGTGCAGAGGAGATTTACTAGAATGGTACCCTGGATGATGGACTTCATTTACATGGAGAGACTAGTGAAGCTGGGGTTGTTCTCCCTCGAGCAGAGAAGGTTAAGGGTAAATTTATTAGAGCTGTTAAAACTATTCCCAGTGGCAGAAAGATCAGTAACCAGAAGACACAGATTTCAGATGTTTAAAAAAAGAACTTTTTTTTTACACAGCAGATTGTTGTGATCTGGAATGCACTGCCTGAAAAGATGGTGGAAGCAGATTCCATTGTAACTTTAAAAGGGGAATTGGATAAATACTTGAAAGGGAAAACTTTACAGGACTATGGGAAAGTTAGGAGACTAGGACTAATTGGATAGCTCTACCAAAGAACCAACATAAGCTCAGTGGGACACGTGGCCTCCTGCTGTGCTGTATCATTCTGTAATTCTACCTCCACTAGTGCTACTGTCCCCTCAAAACTCTCTTTCCCCCTGCCTCTGAAGTTTTGTGCATCACCCTCCCTTTACCCTACAATTGGTGGCTGTTCCTTCAGGTTCTTAGGCCCCACGCTTTAGAATTCCTTTCCTAAACCTCTCTGCTTTATTTTATTTATTTATTTATTTTGAGATACAGCACTGAAACAGGCCCTTCGGCCCACCGAGTCTGTGCCGACCAACAACCACCCATTTATACTAATCCTACATTAACCCCATATTCCTTACCACATCCTCACCATTCTCCTACCACCTACCTACACTAGGGGAAATTTTTAATGGCTAATTTACCTATCAATCTGCAAGTCTTTGGAGGTGGGAGGAAACCAGAGCACCCAGCGGGAACCCACGCAGACACAGGGAGAACTTGCAAACTCCGCACAGGCAGTACCCAGAACTGAACCTGGGTCGCTGGAGCTGTGAGGCTGCAGTGCTAACCACTGCGCCACTGTGCCGCCCCCTTGAAGATCCTCCTTCAACTCACCTCCTTGGTCAAGCTTTGGTCACCCCTCCTAATCTCTTCTTCTATGGTTTGGTACCTGTCTTATCCTTCAGCCTTTGTGAAGCACTTTGAGACATTTATTGACACTAAAGATGCTAAATAAATATAAACATATGAAAAATAACTAACAAGGAATAACCAACTGATCCATCCAGCCTGTCCCATACAGTTGCGATGCTTTATGCATCCCCCATCCCATCCAGAGCCATGTAATTTCCTGGGAGAGGCCAAAACACATATTAAATCCCAGGAAAATTAGGGGGCAAAGATCTGGAAAATTGCTCTCTGACTTCCTGAGGTGATGCAAACTAGTCCAGTGGATCACCCTGGCCCTGATGAATATTACCCAGTATCTACCTCTCGTGCAAGATGACCTCTGACCTAGTCAAAACAGGTCCAACTCTCGCATGAAGGATTTCAGTGAATTAATGTTCATCGCAGGGATCCAATATTCTTTGGGAAAAGTAGAACCTCCTAACATCTAAGCTAGTTTTGCCCTTACGTAACTTGTAAGAGTTTCCCCTATTCAATTACAACAATTGGTCTGCATAAACAGAATCCAGTTCCTTCAGCATCTTATAAACCTTGATCAAATCTCATCTAAGTCTACTCTTCTTTAATGTAGAGAAACGCAGCTCTTTGAGGCTCTCTGGATAACTCAGATGCTTTAAACTTTAAAATGCAATTTTTTTTGTCAATGAATTCCAGTAATTCTACAAGTTATGGCACTTCTTTAACTAGTATGCAATGCCTGCCCAATTAAGCATTTAGGGGAGGAATTTAGGGTCACTTAACGTGGGTCTTCATTACTTGTGTGTTTAACATTAAAAAAGTAATTCTGTGATTACGAAGTTGAGTTTACTCAGTTCCACCTCTTAATTATTGGTTTAATTGCTAATTTTGTAATTGGGTGTTAATATTTACCACCTACAGATACTCAATGGTGCAATTTGTGACTTGTGGTAATGATTGTTGTGCATTCCCAAAACTCTTCCAGTGAACACAAGTTAAGCACTGACACAAGTCAGTTTCCCCTTAGCACTTCTGAATCAGATTTATTATTCATGTCCCCAGTCCAAACTCACAGGCCAGTCACAACACACAGTTTGTGTTTGCACTTCACAGGTAGTCTCTCTCACAGTACTTTGACTTCACACTGGTTGCCCTGTACACGTACTGATCTCAAAACCAGTATCATAGTGTAATGGCACCCCTAGAATTTCCTGCCATTATACTGGACAACCATGATCAATCAATCTTAATTTGTGTATGGATCTAGTTATATTATTTAGCAGTTCGGTGGCTGAAAATTCTGTGCGGCAATTTGCACCAGTGAGTCTGGAATTCACCAGTGAATCTGGAGTTACCCCAGTGAATCTGGAGATCCAGCAGCAAGTCTGGAGATCAACCAGCGAGTCTGGACTGCACCAGTGAGTCTGGAGTTGCACCTGTCAATGCTCTGCAGAACTAAGTTCACCAGAATATTCATTTACATAACTAATGGCAGATCTCCAGTCAGTACCTGTGTAAAAGGGAGGACCATTCTGGGGTACTTGTACATTAGAATACAGCATTTGAAATGGCGGAAACTCAAGGCTGACTGTCCAGTACAGCACTGATAGAGTGCTGCACTGTGGGAGGTGCCGTCTTTCAGATGGGAAGTTAAACCGAGGCCCCATCTGCCTGCTCGGTTGGATGTAAACGATCCCATGGCACTATTTTGAAGAAGAGCAGGGGAGTTATCCCTGGTGTCCTGTCCGATATTTATCACTCAATAAACCTCACAGAAACAGATTATCTGGTTATTATCAAGTTGCTGTTTGTGGGATCTTGCTGTGCACAAATTGGCTGCCGTGTTTCCTTCATTACAACAGTGACTACACTTCAAAAGTACTTCATTGGCTGTAAAGCACATTGAGATGTCTGGTGGTCATGAAAGGCACTACATAAATGCAAGTCTTTTCTCAGTTCTGATGGAAGATTGCAGCAGCAGGCTGGGGGAGCAGTGGGTTATCAGGAAATATTTGATTCCGTGAGTTGACTGTCAGGCAACTGGGTGGCTTTTCAAAAATGCCTTCGACTGGAAAATCTGGTACAAACAGTGGACTGATGGACAAGGGATTTACAAATCCAAACAAAGGAGGAGTTTACAAGTTCAACACATAGACAAATTGTGTTTAACTCCTTGAGCTAAGATGCTTTAGCACTTCTAGTAGTTGACCACAGAACAGCATTGATGAAAGCTTGTGCCAGAGAGAATTTTGATAACCTTTTCTTTTCAACCCAAATTTGCAGTGTGCATAAAATTAAAGAGGCCAATAAAGTGAAGAAAATTGCAACAAAATGTGCGTAGAGCTTGGAGGTTAGGTTGGAAAAACTGGGGTTGATCTTCTTAGAACAAAGGAGATTGAGGGGTGATTCAATACAAATGGACATGATTATGACAAGCTTAGATAAGTAAGACAAGGAAAAACTGTTCCTATTAATTAATGGTACAAGGACTAAGGGGAGACAGATTGAAGGTTTTGGGTAAGAGATGCAGGGGGAATGCAAGGAATAACTTTTTAATGCAGCGGGTGGTAATAGCCTGGAACTCGCTGCCCACAAGGGTGGTGGAAGCGGAGACAGTAAATGACTTCAAAAGGAAATTGGATGGCCACTTGTAGGAAATAGACTTGCAGGGCTAAGGGGATCGAGCGGGGGTGTGGGACTGACTGCATAGCTCTGTGGAGAGCCGGCACAGACTTGATGGGCTGAGTGGCCTCCTTTTGTGCTGTAAATGACTCTATGACTCAATACAGTTTGTGCATGAACATTTCAGCTCTTTTTGAATATTAGTTGTACAATAATTAGAGGTTCTGATTTCAAGAACTTCATCCACAATAGGAGAAAATGTGTTGAGGGGAACATCACTTTATGCTAAAATTAGCAAATCAAGGTAAGATAGACCCCAATATGAATGTGGCGGTAGCTTAGAGCAGCTAAAACTGTTACCATGGTGATAGCACTGTTTCAAGCCAAGATGGCGATGATATAATGCACGTTCTTTATCGGTGCATTCATGCAACATAATTTTAACATTTGCACCAATGCTAAACTTGGAAGGTAAATCAGGTGTCACGATCCAAACTACCTCGGACTTGAAGTGGAGTCATACCCTCCAGCATGAAGTTTCAATTCACTTTGTCCCAGTGTCAGATCCTGATTCCAGATTTTCACTGTAAATGCAGCCTCGGTCCATATCACAGCAGGCCAAAGAATGGGTGACCAAAATGGAAGTCAACATTTAATGTTGCTTTTCAAGTTGCTGTACAAAAGAGGAAGACCCTTACATAGCAGATCCTTTTTATATGTGTCAAAGAGATAACCTTTATGTACAAGATTGCAGCAGGATCAAGAGGAGCATTAGTAGAGACACGAGAGTGGGTCTCCTGCCTGCCATCGTGAACATGCTGAAGTACAAGAAAACCTGGAAGTTAGGAACATAGGAACAGGAGTAGGCCATTCAGCCCATCGAGCCTGCCCCACCATTCAATATAATCATGGCTGATCATCCACTTCAATGCCTTTTTCCCACACTATCCCCATATCTCCTATGTCATTTGTGTCGTCTGGAGAACTAAAGCAATTAGAAACAAAATGGAGGTCAAGGCAATTTACAACCATGTATGTTTTTATGTGGGCATATGCTATTAGAAACCAGCTGATCCTGGGCAACACTGCATTCTGAAAACAGGTGGCTGTGTAATTATAGTGACTAGAAGGACCAGTTTCTCTCCATTGCAATTGTGCCGTGTGTTAACACACGCAAATCACTTCAACTCAGAAGGTAACCTGAGAAGATGCATTGCTCCTGCAATTTGTTAAATGAGTCATTAAACCATAATTATTATTTTTTTAAAAGGCGGACACCTTAGGCATTATTTTGTTAATTCATCAGTGACTCCACATGACTAACTAGATGCAACGTGTACCTTTAAAAAGAAGCAAATGAGTAGTTTGGAGAATGACACTGAGGTCATCATATTCCAGTCCACTAAATTGGCCTCCAATAAATTGGGTGGATATGTCTGTACAGTGTGTGCCTTTTTTCTGCTGGCAGTTAACTTAATGCTTGCTCTCTCACTAGTAACTGCAGCATAGTACTAAAAACAGTTTTAGTTCCTCATCCCTATAATCAAGCTGTGCAAAGGGGAAAGGCCATGACAATATTTAAACACTGCCATTTTAGTTGCATGTATTTTAGTCAGTAAGCTGCTAAATTACTGCAGGTCTGAGTCCAAGGGCGGGCTGCTATTAGATGAAGAGCTGGATTACAACGAAGAGTTGAGGAACAGGGCCCAAAAGATATCATCTAACTTGTACTGATTACAGTTTCTGTTATCAGGTGCCATTAAACATAGAAACATAGAAAATAGGAGCAGGAGTAGGCCATTCGGCCCTTCAGGCCTGCTCCGCCATTCAAAAAAGATCATGGCTGATCGTCTAATTCAGTACCCTGTTCCTGCTTTCTCCCCATATCCCTTGATTCCTTTGGCATTAAGAAATATATCTATCTCCTTCTTGAATATATTTAATAACATGGACTCCACTGCTTTCTGCGGTAGAGCATTCCACAGGTTCACCACCCTCTGAGTGAAGACATTTCTCTTCATCTTGGTTCTAAATGGCGTACCCTGTATCCTGAGACTGTGATCCCTGGTTCTGCCAAACCAAGAAGTCAAGAAGTTCGTGGTAGAGGCTGACCCACCCAAAGGGATGTTAACAGTGAGCAGTAAGTAGCTTATAACTGGAGAAAGAAAATGCCCCAGCGAGGAAACCCCTATGGACACCAAAACTTCAGGCCTCAACGGTGACCCTTAGATTCTCATTATTGTGGTTTGCAGTTCCAGTTAAGCAGGTACTTTGTCTTTCTTTATATTTTGCTCTCTTCATTTGTGCTCACACTACTTGAAGAAATTTGCCCTTATATAAAGCAAAAAGCCGGCAGTTAGCACAAATTCACAATATTGCTCATTTGGTTAAATACATTAAGCTGGGATTTATCAGACAAGCACACTCTGAGGCAGTAGAGCTGTGGAGTGGTCTTTGTGCCAGTCCACCTGTTTCCACCATCAACACCAGCAAATTCTCTACTGAAATATTTCTGGTGGACTCTCAGGGATATTCCTGTCTGTGAATTGGGAGCTGGCCATGTAGGAAAGTTAAATGGCTGTGGCTGCAAGATTCTTGCTGGTTAAAGGATTGGGAGCAAGCACCACTGTTTTGAATTCAGCTGCTTCCATCAAAGGTCTGGCATTACAGCAATGGAATTTTTTTTTATTTGTTGATGGGATGTGGGCATCGCTGGCTAGGCCAACGTTTTTTGCCCATCCCTAATTGCCACTTGCTAGGCCATTTCAGAGGGCATTTAAGAGTCAACCACATTGCTGTGGATCTGCAGTCACATGTAGGCCAGACCAGGTAAGGGCAGCAGATTTCCTTCCCTAAAGGGCATTAGTGAACCGGATGAGATTTTACTACAATCGACAATGGTTTCATGGTCACCATTAGACTAGCTTTTTAATTCCAGATTTACTAATTGAATTCAAATTTCACCATCTGCCATGGTGGGATTCAAACCCATGTCGCTAGAACACTAGCCTGGACCTCTGGATTACTAGTCCAGTGACATTAGCACTACGCCACCGCCTCCGCTAATCTTTCCCTCATTCCTCCCTCTTATGATAGAAGTGCTGGTTGTAGCCAGAATTTCTTTCTTGTGCTTCTCTGGCACCTCGGAACATGCTGGCCTTCTCAATGTTCAGTGCTATTGAGGCAATAATGACTGAAGTGTGATGCATGAGGTCACTACCTCATGTAAATACACTTGCCCATATTTGTGCAGATGTTTCCACCATTCACCGACACTTCCTGTGGGAGCTACAACAAGCACCAAAGTGGTTGGAGATTCAGCAGTACAGGCCCTGGCCCGTGTGATGCTGGAAGACAGACAGTAAACCAGAGGAAATCCTGAGAAAAAGATTGGCCTCTATGTGATAAAATTTTCGTCCTCACTCACTGCATGGGTGTCAGAATGGATCAACCACCTAGAAACATAAAAACAAGAGTAGGTCATTCAGCCTCTCAAGCTCATTCCACATTTCAATTAGATGATGTCTGGTCTGTCTTAACTCCATCCCCCACCTTGGTTCCATTTCCCTTGGTAACCTAGCCTAACAAAAATCTCAATCTCAAATTTGAAATTTTCAATTGACCTACCGTCAACAGCTTTTTGGGGAGAGAGTTCCAGATTTCCACTACTCTTTGATTGAAAAGTGCTTTCAGACATCACCCCTGAACGGCCTAGCTCTGGTTTTAAGGTTATGCCCTTTTTTGGAACCTGCCCCAATTTTGTTCCATTGATTTCAATAGAATGCAAATTGGGTGAACTGCTTTGCTAGTTACTGCCCGTGCCTCCATATCTCCGACAGGCTGATTCAGTCTATGAAAAGGCTCCAATACTGGCCTATTAATTGGAACTGTGTGGGTGTAGAATAAGAACTGCAGGGTGTAGTTTTGTAATTCACCGTGCTGACACTTGCCGAGGGACACTCAGGGCTGGATCTTGTTCTGCTCCCAATGTTGGGTTCCGTGGCGACTGGGGGGAGCGGGCGGAGAATTGGAGCAGCAGCGGCCGCCACAGAACACGACACCAGGACTGTCTGGACTGCCGGGTCCAATCTTCCTGGCAGCAGGGAAGCTCCGTGGCAACCCCTCCGCCACTCTCGAACAGGACCCGAGTTTGCAAATTTAAATTATATCTTTGTATTAATTAAAATGTAAACCTCAGCGATCTTACACCTTCCGTTCCCAATCTTCAGCGCGATGTGCGGCACTCGCTCTCCTTCACTTTTCCGTCCAGGGAAAGCTGCCGTCTCCGAGGTGGGGAAGGGTCAACTCTGCATTATGTAATGTATGGGGTTGTGGCGGGGGAGGGGAAAGGGGTCAACTCTGCATTCTGTTGTGTTGTTTGCAGAGCTGGCAGCATTTTTAAAATGGCGCCAGTACCTGCTACTTCAACAGGTGATGCCGCCACGTGGTTGGGGGGGTGGAGGCGGCTGCTGTGCATATGCAAAATGCCCACCAGATGCAAGATCGGGGCGGCCCGTGCGTGGCGGCTGCCATTTTCTGCACTTGGAGAACAAGTTAGAGCCCCTAGACTGGTGATTTCCACTAGCACACCAAATACTCATTGACACTTGTAAAGGCTTTTCCAAAACCCTGAGTTAGAGCCATGAGATTTTTGTGCTGCATTTAAGTATTCACAAAGTAGAATTCGCTGAATCGGACACACACATGAATGCTGTCCTGTAGCTTAAATGGGGTTTCCGTGTGACTCCCCATGGGGTTGAAATGTGTCTTCCAGTATCTCTGCAACGCCTATGAGGATTGATGATAATCTTTGGCTGGTTGTCTGCTCACCCTTTCCAGCCACGAAGAGGTAGAGCCACTTTAATGGTCAGAGCCTCATATAAATAGAACTGAAAAACTGCCCACCCCAAACAGGTGCCCGGATGCCAGATTCAGACCGGTACAATATTAGGCAGCCCAGCTGGCAGCAAGGTAACTCTGGGGAAATTCAGGTATAGTCCTATTGTGGGGAGAGGGGGGAGAGCCTAGGGCATCAGTGGCCCAGATTAATTTTATGGGGTCCAGAGTCACACTATAATTTAAAGTTGACATTTTAGAGGCTTCTTCGGCTGTATCGCCAGTGAATCTGCTTGGAGAGTGCACCGCGCATGCTTAAACTGAGTTCCGATGAAAGGTCACAGCCCTGAAACGTTAACTCTGCTTCTCTCTCCACAGATGCTGCCTGACCTGCTGAGTATTTCCAGCACTTCCTGCTTTTATTGCTTAAACTAGTTCTGTCCTGACATGGCAATCATGGCCCTATGTATGTGATAGAATGCTGATTTACATATGAAAAGCGGCCAACTGCCTGAAACAGCTTTGGCCAGCCAGTGCTAGACTCTGTTAAAACTGGCAGCAGACAGAACCTTGGCATTGATGAGCTGTGTCTATCAACCCCATTTTAAACTCCTAAATGCCAGTTTCGGCAAGTTACAATCGGCCCCTTTGACAGACCCGCAAAGTGACAGAGCAATCAAATACATTTTCTACAAGAGAGCATGGTAGATCAGAGAAATCTTAAAGGGTGCACCACAAAATATTTTTCTGAAAGCTTTTGGACTAGTTTTAATACATGGTCTGCTCTACTCTCAACTGATCTACCCATATGCACCACTTATACCCTTCTGGAAATATTTTTTTGTTTTGAATGCCAAAATTCCTGTACCACCAGGATATTTACACTGTGGTCACACTGGGCTCACATTACACAGCCAAAGCGAACATTACTCACTTCAATAGGATTCCTTTCAAAGAGTGGGGATTTCTATATCGTAGGCACTGTGTAATTTGTGGGCAGTATTGTCCTTCTGGCCGATATTTTGGCATCTCAGGTTTGACTTCTTTAAAAGCCAGTTAATTTTTTTATATATCCAGCGTAGTGGAAAGAATCAGTGCATGTTCTTTTTTAGGGGAACAAAAATAATATTCTTTGTCTTCTGTGGGAGGTATCCATCAGAAATGTCTCTGTCTCAGTGCCAGTGATGCTTCATGCCTGTGAAACGCACAATCTGTGACATCCTGCAAAATGGTCTTTTATTAATCAGAGGGTGAGACAATCCTGGCAGTTCTCGTGCTGTGTATATCAGGACCAGATGCAGGCCTATAGAAATACTTCCCTCCGCATTCTAATTGACTGACTTGGCATCGGCTCAGTGAATGATCACAGGGGAACAGTGCGAGCCGCAATAAATAAAATCTGCACTTTATCTGCGGCTTCAGCCTGAGTGATGGTAACAGATAACGGGAGGATTGGGTCTGTGAGCAAGCCTGGATTAAAAAGATTCATCAAAATGGGAGGCCAGCCCTGAAAGGTTGTTTAAACATTCAGCTTTTTTCCAGCAAACCTAGAAGTACAATAATTCACCCTATTTCCCCTGGGTTGAGCTTGGTTTTCTATCAAAAGACCTCAAATTCTAAGTGAGAAAAAAAGATAGTGACAATTCTTTGTTAAAAATCTGTTGTGTGTTCGGGCTAACATCAGATGGTTTGGTTGGAAAATGTAAATATTCTTGTTAAGCCAGAAATTCATGGTACAATGTTGCTATGACATCTTTCTACCGCACTCTCCATGACTCTGACTCAAGCCACTTGTGCATCCTTCCCTCCCTTCGCCCACCTTCCCTTGGAACACGAACCTTCTGCCACCTATGGCCCGCACTCTGAAATCCCCTCCCTAAATGCCTCCGCCTCTCCATCTCCCTCTACTTTAAGAATCTCCTTAAACCCATCTCTCTGGTCTTTGATCCTCGGTTGCCTTGCCTAATACCTCTTCCTTTGGCTCAGTATCCTTTTTGTCTGATTATGCCTTTATGAAGTGCCTTGGGGCATGTTAAAGGTTATTGTTGGTTGCTTCAGTTATGCAATTTTTGCAAACATACGTTAGCAATGGAAGATTATGTAATGCATTATGTCATAAAGTTATTAATTTGCTCCCAGTTGCTAGAACTTTGAAGTAACAGAAGTGGAACAATAGGGTACAGTTCAGGCTGTAAACATCAGAATGTGAACAAGTCAAAGCTGTATTCATTGAATGTGATTAAGTAGCTTAAAGTACTCATTCCACAGGAACAACACTGAACACAAAAGGAAAGCAGTTTAGAGTTTTAAATTTTCTCAACTGAACTATAAATTTGCAGCTATTTTGCTATCTTAGTGAAAAGAATTTGCCTATTCCTTTACTTGGGGAGGAAGAGTCAGAACTACTTAAAACCTTCTTTCTTACAGTAAGAGCATTTGCATGTGTAAAAACCATGCATTTTATATAGTATCTGAATCAAATTAATCAAAATGTCTCTTAACACTTCTCATATTATTTTGAATTATTTTGAAGTGCAGTCAGACAGGCAAAATCAGAAGCCATTTTGCAAATAACCAAGATTCCATTGGCAGCAATGAAACTGGTTTTGGCAGTGTTGGTTGAGAGAGGAATGTTGGTCATAGCACCAAAATAACTCCTTATTGATCTTCAAATGGTGCCACAGGATCGCTAATGCCCAACTAAACCAGTGAAACTGATATAGGAGACCTTGGTATCATCTGAAGGACAGCAGCTCCAGTAATGCTCAGGAGGATTCATTTAAGTAGAATTGTGTTACCTCTAATATTTCCTTTATGCTTATTGTGTTAAGGTCTGTCAGGTTTATTTACACTCGTGGAATTTATGTGTGT
This sequence comes from Heterodontus francisci, assembly GCF_036365525.1. NCBI lineage: Eukaryota > Metazoa > Chordata > Chondrichthyes > Heterodontiformes > Heterodontidae > Heterodontus > Heterodontus francisci. The sequence goes on along the minus strand of NC_090396.1, from coordinate 33,847,636 downwards.
TGTTTGAATCATATACCTGTATGTGTATGTGGTGTGTATGCGTATGTGTGTGTATATTTGTGTGTATCTATGTATTTGTGTGGTGTGTGTGTGTATCTGTGTATGTGTAGTGTCTATGTATGTGTGTGGTGTATATGTGTATGTATCTGTGTATATATGTGTAGTGTGTGTGTATATGCGTGCTTGTATCTGTGAGTGTGTGTGCCTCTTTGCTTTCCATTTTATAAATGTCTTTGATGTTTTTCCCCAAATCACTTATACAGCATATATACTGCAGTGACTCAGAATGGTTAATATGGCTCCTATGCAAGACTGTACCAGAAATATGTGAACTGATCTCTGTTTTCTCACCATTACATTTCCCATGGCCAATTGATGAATATAAATTTTAGAAAGACTGGGAATTCACTTCGCATGAGGCACCCAGTGGCCAGAGGCTGCAACTACCACATGACAGTTGACATAACAAAACTGAATGGGATATGTGGACGTAATGCTCCTAATGCATCAACCTTCAACTGAACTGAGCAGCTGGTCTGTTTCCAAGTTTCTGCCAAACTGCTCTGTTCTTGTGTAAAAGCCAAGTGGGATACTTCATCCTTTCTGTTATCATCCCTTCCTGTCAGAAGCTTATATACAAGGGTTGATATTGATGCTGCAATACGTTATGCCAACCCATCTCATTTTACTTGTGTTTTTAAGTTTACGATTTCTAATTCAAGATGATTTGTCTGTAAACTTAAGGAACTGAGTTATTCAATAAGAAATTATAAAAACGTACCATAAAGTGGTTCCAATTTGCATGTACCCAATTGCCTAGGCTTTCCTAAATATACTGTTAGCTTGCAAACAATAAGAGCTGGAAGATATGAACTAGAAATTACTGTTGGGGATATTATTGGATGAATGCTTAACACATTTTTGTGACAAACCTTTCTCCACTATATCAGCAAAGGTATTAGCCCAATCAACTAAATGGATAAATATGGGTTAAAATAACAGAGCACTGCCATATGAATGGGCTAAGTGTTTATCTGCTAGTATCGATAATCGATGTTACAAATTTTGAAATTTGGGCTGTTACATTATTGTATGAAAGAAAGGATGCCTTTATAATATTGTGAAAGGTATTGGGTTTATCTCATGCTGGCTTTGCAATCATTATATTTTCATGCAATTCTCTGAAGTGCTGTGAGATTTCTCTGGATCTAGGTGAACAATTTGACAAAATGGGCTGAGTTTTACAGACCACCTCCGAAATTGGGGGTCTGCGGGGGTGGAGGGGGGCCAGAAAATGCCTCCAGCAGAGGCCCATCATGGGCCTCGATGCCGAGAAGGCCTGGCCTGATATTTCCGGCGGTGGCAAGGCCTCATGACGGCTCCCCCCCCACACCCCACCCCACCCCGCCACTGGGCGATGGAAGCCAAATTTACATATGTTAAATAATTTAAATGAATGAATAAATGACCTACCTGCTCCCGCCGTACGTTCTAGGGCGATACTGGTGCCGGCGGGCAGCACTGCTGTACCTTTGGATCCCCATCTGGTGATCTGAGGCGGAACACTGGTGAGGAGGGGGGGAGCAGTTACGTTTTTCAGTGCAGGGGAGGGGGGAGCGGCCTCAGAGTAATTTCATTGGTCTAGGCGATGGCGGCAAGGGGTAAAGTTTAAAATTTATGTACTTTTGGGGGGGGGGCGGATGGAAGTTCAGGTGCACTAGGTAAGTGTTTTGTGGTGGGGGTGGGGTAAAAGGCAGGTACTTAATTCTGTCGTTATTGGGGAGGTGGGAGGGGGTCAGGATCAGTGTAATTAATTTTATACAATCATTTCTCCTTTAAATATTTAAATTGCAAGCTAGGGCTTGAAGCCCTTTAAAAATGGCGTCAGCGCCTGTGTAAAGGCAGCTGACTCCATTGCCGGGGACGGACTGCCCTCCCCCTCTACGTCATCGGGGTGGGCGGCCCGCCCCAGCTATTTAAATGAGCCGCGGCGTTTACGTCCACCGCCAATTACAGCGCCATAAATTTCAGCCCAATAGTCTTGGATGCAACAATTGTTGCTGTTTGTGGACAATATCATTCAGATTTGTTGAGGTTTAGAGTATAGACTCTGTATCCTTGCTACAGCTTGCTGGGTTTTCTGACATTTCTCTATAAACAATCAACATGACAGATAGAGCTCAAGCCACTGGCTAGGATTTTACTGTGGTATTGGCAGTGAAACTGTCAGCATTTGGCGTCATTACTCCACTGAAACTGACAGCAACTTCGGGAGTTCGGACATGCACAGAATAACGTGGAAATCCAGAAGTTTCTGTCAGTGATTCCACAGTCCTCCATAGGGTGCACCGTAGAGGTTCCTACATGTTGATCTCACCCTTGCAATCATGAATTGATGAGAACTTCCATTCTAACACTGTTAATCTTGCTGTAAAAACTCTGGAGAAAGTTACATCTTGTTGAATGAGGTGTTACTGGGGTTTTAGTGGCATTCTAACTTCATAATTACTACTAAACTGGCCCTGAGAAACTAATTTTATCATTGTGGAATGTAAGATTTCTCCACAATGATTAAAAATTCCACATATTTTTTGAAACCTTTTTTAAAATCTGTTTATTTTAGCTTCTATCTTAAAATCAGTCATACGTTTATTCACTATCTGAAAATGTAAATTGAAAGTGAAGGATTGTTTGCTTTTAACTTCCTGGTTTGCTGTGTGCAAATGCTTCAATATGATTGGTTGCCTATTTGTTTGCTGCCATTGCTGTTACCGCATGCCAAGACACCCCTTAACTTAGTGCCAGATTTAAACTGCCATTGGGAAAAGGGAAATTCCCGCCACAGAGATCACTCGATCTTTGTGGGCAGCTTTCTTCAAGGTCAGCGGCAAGCAGCATTGCTTCACCGCTGACCGCAAAATCCAGACCTAACAACAAACTGAACGGTTTGGATTTCATTGTGCTCATACTCAGGATGCCTTTTAATTCCAAGGGTTTCCACTACATTCCTGTTGTAGAAAATCAGTGATAGCAATCAAATCTACAGTGGATCATCTGTGCTGTGTGTACCTGAAAATGTCCTTTATACTCGACAGAATTCTGAACCTTCATTGTGTCTTAAATTATGAATAATTACTGTAGTAATTTTAAACTGTACAAGCTCTCTATTCTGTGTTTTCATTCTGTCCATTGAAGTAGGATAACATCTGTACATTCTAGTACATGGTTTATTGCAATTAAAGTCATTGTTACTCTAACTCTATTCTGCAAGGGCAGGCTGTGAAACTCCTGTGAGACTGCTGAAGAAGCAAACAATGATTTTCAGAAGTCAAATCCTAACACTTGGGTTTCCGACTCGCTCTGTGATTATCACAAAATATCTTTGGAGCAAAGACAGGAGCTATCACGAAAGGTTACTTCTAAGTTCTGACTGCGGGCAATGAACTGTTAAATAAACAAAGTAAAAAGGATGACCAGTGCTTGGGTTTATCCAAGAGGGACAGGACAGTGTGTGCAGATTAATGAGAGTCATGGAGTAAAAACATGAATTTAAAGCGAAGAAAAGCTAAGGCATAACAGAAAACAGACTGTGCTGAGACTGTACCAGGCTGAAAAGCTAAAGAAATCGATAATGTAAAAGACTGAACAGTATAAATTGTGAAACATGCAAAATGATTTGTATTAAGATCCTCCTTAGTGGAAAAATATCTGCATTGCCAGCTAAATTATTTGAATCTGCTAATGCTCTCTCTTGTTTTGGAATAGTGTGTAAGCAGCAGATCATGAAACATGGCATCAGTGCATTTACAGATGTTCTGTGATAATTATAGTATCACACCTTTTTTAGCACAGGACCAATAATCATTGACTTTAATACCTTATTTATACAATCTATGATCAGTGCACTAGGAGGTTCATCTGACATCAGTGGCATTCTATTTCTTTTTAATTAGATTCACTGATCTCCTGTGGTATTGCTCAGAGGTGGTCTAGGTGGGGAACAAATTACTAACCTGATATGTCACATTGAAGCCACAGGGAGAGGCTAAGCTGAGGCACTCCAGCACCACCCACTGGATGGGGGTGAGTGGGAGAAAGGGGTGTTGTCATTAAAGCATGATAAGCTTACATAGGGAACTTCCATTATAAATACGGAGGGAGGAATTTATAATAGGAAAAATCGACAAGAGGAAGTAAAGTTTTGTAGACAAGAAGTGTGCACAAACGTAAGATATTACTATGGCATTGCACACAGGGCATTGAGATCAAGTGTAGTCTTCAGAACCAGGGTGCACTGATGTAATTCAATCCCCATAAGATTTTCAATCTATTATTATAGAAAGTGTAACTCTTAAGTGGTAGCAACTGGTTATGTGAATGTGAATATAGAAGTTGTGCATACTTTATGCTTTATTATTTTTGGTAAAGTTAGAGAATACAAACTGCAGACTGGTTTACTTGTCCGCCATTTATCTTAGACTGGAAGTGTGCAGTCTTTTGTTTCTGTGTTCATCTGAATAACTCTATTGAAGCCTCCCATTTCCTCCTGTCACTGAAAAGGAGCTGTTGTAAAGCTTGCTTTGCTTTTATGTTTATAGTCAGTATTGACAGTAGCTTTTCATGCAAGTCGGTGAGGAGTAACATCCGTGTTTTTTGTAATATTTGTAATGTCTTTAATGAAGTTTGGCTGCTTCATGTTGACAGCTGCTTTCAGTACGACAAGCATTCACTTCAGACATAGTTTACCTTCCAGTCTTAGTGTTCTTAAAGTTGGCTCAATTAAGGCAATTTAATTTAAGCTTTCTAGCCAGAGCTCATACTTTGTAGTACAAACATCCTTTTAGCCCACAATAAAACCCTATTTTTCCTCATGGGCTGTTTGTGCCACTATTAAATCATTATGATGGATCTTCTTTGAATCAAACATTTTCTTACAACACTTTAAACATGCAAGGCAGCTTGATGTCAGGGCTGAATTGATGTAATTTCTACCGGGCTGTTTACAAACATTGGGATTTTGCCATTCCAATATATGCTGGAGCTCTGCGTATGCCATTGAAAATAATGGTAAATTAGACTGGATTGATTTAAGACGGGCTCCATTTGTCACTTCCAGGAAAATGCCCATGTATTTCAGTGGGTTTTGTGCGTTTGTGTTCTTCCAGTTATTATTATTTGCTGACAAATGCCATGATGGCTTTTGCTACTGGTGTAAGCACAAAAAAGAAGATTTTTGAAGAATCCCAGGATATATTTTCTGCCATACAACTGTTTGAACTGGAAGACAGAAACATATCTAATTGCTAAGTGTGCAGATTGCTCCAAGTTCACAAACTCCTGGGGAGTTGTTGATAGCTTTTAATGTCAGAAGTTCAACGGTGGGATAAACGTTCAGTAGCTTCTTGCATTGGAAGTCAAGAGGGTGCTGATTTCAGCAGCAGACATGCAAAAGTAAGACAGATTGTAAGCTGAAATGTTTTAGAAGATGATACCACCTGATCTTATTGGTCTCAACATTTTACTTTTGTAATTTAGCTGTAGGCTGTTTGTAGGTCTGTGCAAAAAGATGGTAAAATAAAGTCTAATAGATCTTGAGAAGCCCAGTAGCTAAAGGAAATAATTACTCTACCACAGGGTCATGGGTTCAAATCCTTGGGCTGCCTGTTACTTGAACTGAGACTTGAGTTGAATTTAGTTTGAAGAAATGTTATTTATTCTTAACCAGACTATGAAAAGAAACAAAGGGAGGGGCAATATTCCATTTATTCTGTCTCAGAGAAAAACTTTGTATTTAATAACTCTAAAATAGCCAGCAGTATTTTAGCCTGAAACCTAAGGATGGAACAGATTAAACTGCTGTACAGACTATACAGTGGATATAATGTAAGTATTTTCAAACCAAAAAAAGGCCAGTCAGCCCACCCAGTTGCATTGCTTTATCATCTAGGTCTCTGAATGTCCATAGACTGTCATAGAAAGTGTACAGAAAGAGTGAAGTGGCATGGATACCAACACTGATGTGTCTGATATCAAGGCCTTTTACCCATGCTGTGACTGGAGAAGTTGCTCAAGGGAAAAGTAAAGACAGAGCAGATTCTGATACAGTATGCAGCAACATATAGCTCAATAACCCGTGTGCAGAGTTAATTTCCAATGTTGGCATTCGTTCTGAGGTTCACACCACTGTGTACCTTAAAGCTGTGCTGTTTCTGCATGTGGAAGATGTCATTTCCAGTCTCAATTCAAAAGTTCATATAGAGCTGTGAAGCTGCCTGGTATTCAAAAAGGAAACTATCTGAATAATACACATGATAGTAAAGGCTATCAGTCAGATTTGTTTAAAGATTATCATGTTGATGGAGAGATGTTTTGAAGATGCCTTGGAAAGGTCAAAATGACTCTTCGTTAATTAGAGTCAACTGAGCCTCATTTCTTTGCTGGTTCTGACAGCATGCATTGAATGGCACACACTGTTGTGGGAACTGTTTAGAGTAACTAATTGTCCTCCCAATTAACTGTGTTAAGTGACTGCAGCTCAATATTTTTGCATGGAATTCTGAAAACCTTCCCAAAGTCAACCACTGATTATCTCACGATTATTAATATGCTTTCTGAGATATTGTTTTAAGGCACTGTTGCTGTTCTTGTGTTTGAGAGGAGTGCATGATGGTAAAAGAAGAATTTAATAGATCGAGTGCCAACTGGTCTGCTTCTGCCAGTACGAACAGAGCTAGCGATTTAACTGGAGATGAATCAGTGATACTTTGGAAAGAGTCCCTGGGATTAAACAGTATTTCCCCATAAGGCCAACAGATTGAAGATGAAAATGTTCACTTTGACCTACTTATCAATATCTGCAGTGAGACTTCAGCATTCAGACTGCTGATGCTGGTTACCTGTAAAGGTCCCTAAAACATTCTGGCAATAAGAAAAGATTCTGAAGTGCATGTCACTCTTCAAAATGACCTTGTAATGCAAAGACACTGGCCCAGAACATGCCGCAAAAATAACGGTGTCTGAACGACGCACACTGTGCCTAATGCGTAAATTCGTCAGCAGCCTGTGCCACAGGTTACTGGCCTGTTTGAACTACTTCGCCATTAGCTTTGCAAAAGTAGCATCCTGCCGTGACTTTCATGAAGTTGCTGCATTTGCACATTAATTGCACATTAAAATCGCCAAAGAAAATTATGTCTGATTATTAACAGCGTAATACCCTTTGAATGATGTGATAATTATGAATGACTGCCAATCAACCTCTCTTGCCCAGAAAGTGTACAATTCTAACTGTGGAGTTTCATGCCGTCAGGTTATGAGTCGTTGTTGGAGATTTTAAAAAGCCAAATTTTAATTTTTTTTCTAACTTTTCCTTTCTGTCTTTTTTTCTAGCTCTCTTAATCCAATCCTTCTTTCCCTTTCTTTTTTCTTTCTTTACCTGATTTGACATTGAATTCACCCACTCTAATTCACCCTCCTCCTTGTTCTTTCCTCTGTTTATTTCTCAATCCTTAATTCTCATTGGTTAAGGAGAAACACTGTTTGTCCCATTGCTCACCAAGGCCCCTGATGCTCTGTTGCCCTTGCTGTACCATTAGCAGCTCAATGTTCCAGCCAATTTGTGGCCAATTTTTTTTTTGATTTGAAGTTTGCTGAAACACATATAATTAACAAGGCACACTGTGAGATGTCCTAATCTAGCAAATTCTGGGTCAGAGGCCTGTCCACTCTGGGTATTTTTCATAATCCACCATTTAGGAAAGAAGACTTGTCAACCATATAGGAGATGCCAATGATCAGAATTTGTCAGATAGCCATCTGATGGGACATTGCTCCTTCTACTAGCCACACAAGAGCTAAGCCCGGTGCTTACTCTTTTGGCTTCTGCAATTACCTGTACTAGACTCTTTAATCTGTGGCCCTGAATGTGAGAAGAACTGGTGCTGGGGAGACATTTTTGTTTTTAAGAGTAGGTTGTACAAATGAGTGGAAGTTGGAGTGCTAACAAAGAACAGCGAACACTGAGAATGGGTGATCTGAATGAATGTCAACGTGCAAAGCAGCACTGCTCAGAAATGCTAAATAAAATAAAATTTGCAGTGTTGTGAGCAGAAGAATCTTGGGGAACAATTGTGACTTCAACCTGCAGATGGTCCATGCCAGTTTCTTCCTCATTAAACAATATTTTGCAACTATAATTACAAATCCATCAGGGGTTGACTCCTACAATATAAAAAGTAACATTTAATTAGGAAGAATAACTTATAATATTTCCCTTTTTTATTCTGTTTTCATTTGGCTTGAGCAGAAAAAAGATGAAACTGCTACGCTCGCATTGACTTTTGATAGTTGCTTCACTTGACAGGCAACAGAGGTGACTCATTTAAGAGTTTTGCGTCAAAGACACACAGGTGTGGAAAAAAATATTTTTGCAGTGAGTGTATAAGAAACACACTGCTAAAATGTTCAGCTTTCCTGTTAAACTGTAACTGAAAGTAATTAAAAACTGTAATAATTAAATTAATACAACTTAGTTAAAAAGTGAAATAAAAGGCATGCAGAAATGTGCTGGTTAGTTCTAAGACTGTACCAATGCCAACAAAATGGACCCAAAAGTAAAAGGTTGTGCAACTGAACTGCATGACTGACCCAAGTGTGGGTGGAGCTTTGTCAAAAGGCTCTACATGTAGACAATGCACACACAGTTTGCATAGCAAAGTCTGTAAGACGGGCCTCACATTATGGTCTGGCACTAAATCAGCTTATTTAGGAAAAAGTACTTCTGTTGATTGTTTGAGCCAATTTGTTTAGCTAAAAAGTCTGTACTGTGTGAATTTGGCATCATTTTGGGAAAAAAAAGTTACAGAGCAGTTGTGGGATCTGTTTGGTTCCATGAAGAATGTTGCAGCAAATCACCTGAGTCTGATTCATCCAAAAACAAACTGCAATACTGTTCAGATGATATTTTGGGTAAAAAATGTCGCAAAGGGTAAAAGTTACTAAAAGTGAGAACTTTGGCCTCATTCATACACAGGCCTCTTTAGAAAAGACAACAGGAGGCTCATGGTCTACTTGAGAGTGCTGTCTAGTCGCACCCAAATCACCAGTAGCTTCAGTCAATTTTAATTAGATTAATTTTCAGGTTTCAGCAAAATGCATCGTTTATGGCCTGTGTGATCTTTCTATTCTGTCCTTCCACCACTCACAAATTCTTAACTTAATGACACCTCTTATGGTATACATATATCTAATATTGACCAGACAGTAGAGGTATCAGATAACAAGTGGATGCTAGAAAAATCATAATCAAAATTCATCCAAAAGAGATTATTTGGGAATACACCAATGTATTTGGTAGGTATTGTGCTCTAAGGGTTGGGCAACATCTCTATGTTTGGATGAGTGTAGGGTGGAAGGTCTAATCTATCTGAGTATGAATTGATTTATTTAGATTTTTCCAAATTTGACCATTGGGGTCAGTAGAGCTGAGTCCAACTTCATTTATTTTCCTTCAATGACCCCTTACTATCTGGGGTCATTATCACATGTGTGGGAGCTTGCTGTGTACAAATTTGCCACTATATTTCCTGCATTACAACAGTGACTACACTTCAAAAATAATTCCTTGGCTATAAATTGCTTTGGGATGACCTGAGGTGGTGAAAGGTGCCATGTAAATCCAAGTCTTTCTCTCTTTCTTTCAATACAAATGCATTGTAACAGGTCAATGAACACTTCGACTAGAGACCATTTGACTTCATACAGTGAAATTAAGGGGCCGAAATCTGATGCTGATTGGTTCAATTCTCTGAAGTTTAAATAGGATCTTCTTTTCCCCCATCACCACCAAAAAGTAGTTTACGATAATTCAGATGCTTAGAAGCACTATAGATGCATGGTAAAGTCAGCTGAAATCAAATTTTGTATTCGAGCATTTGAAAGAGCTTGGCTTCGGTTGCCATTGGGTTACCCTTTTTTTTGCAGTGCAATTTTCTGGAAATTGGGCAAACTAGCACAAACACTCATGGAATTTCAAATACAAATTCCGTCCAGCACAAACCAAGTTTCTGCAATCTTTTGAGCTTGTTTAAAAGATAACATGCTAGAAGCTGGCCCCACCTGCAAAAGTGGCCCCACCCCAGAGCAAATGAATCACCATTGCGAGCTTCCTCTAATTGCGCCAGTTTGCAGACCGTCGAGGAAGCTCTTAAAATTAAATTGGTTCTTTTGGGTGCAAGGACACTAATAGGAATGTTTTAAAAGCTTTTGATGTTTTTTTAATTTGCGAAGGAACTGACTACCGTACACTATTAAAACTAGCAAATGGTTCTGTATAGTTTTTTAAAAATCATTCTCAGTTATTCAAAATTGGGCTATTCACATGTGGTGGACAAGACAGTCTGATTAAAAATGCTTCTTTTTTATGCAAAACCCATTTTCAGCTGTATTAATCAAACTGTGTCAAATTACCACTCTTAAATGTATCCAGGAATATTTCTTAAAACAAACTATTTTAAAAGAAAAATTACATTACAAACCGCTGTCCGATTGCGCTGGTTCATGACTTATTGTACGTTTGACAATGTGCAAATGAGTTTCAATTTGCGCCTGGATACCGTTTGCCCCCAATGTGGAAACTCTACCCCAATTATCTTGAATTGTGAGTTCAAAATCATACCTGACCATCACTCAATATTCTACTTGTTTTGGTTTGCTAAGTTTAATCAATTTGCAGTAAGTAACATGTACCCAATCTCAAAGAGAGGGTAATTTGGCCCTTGCTGGTGCATTATGTTTTAATCATTACTCTTCTGATTTGGTGATTCAGAAGCAGCACTGATGGCCAGGGAGCCACATGTGGTTCTTCTTTTAAGAGGATATTATGAAACAATCTGTTCACGAGTGGAGAAAATAGCAAGTTAAAAGAAGTAAAACCTAAAAACGAACGGAATATATTCTGTAGTGAAATCATATGCAGGTATGCTCAGGAGATCAAGTAAGAACTTTATCTTCATTTATATCATGTGGTGTTTTTTAAGAAAGGCTTAAGTTTCTTTTCTTATGCATTCATATCTTCATGAATCATTGAATCAGACAACAGAAAAATTCAAAATAAGAATTTAGTTCTGCATTGTTAATGCAGTAACAGAAACCTGAGTGCCAGCAGCTTAAACTTGCTGATTCAAGAGTAAAACATGTAACAGGCATGATATTTGTAAGAGAACTAATTGATTATACAGTGACTCCGTTGTCCTGATTCTTGGTGGTACAAATTGTTCATAGTTGATGCTCAATAATTCTAACAGCAGAATCTCACAAGCTTGCTCTGAGTTGCAACATGACTGCCATACAGATTTTGTTTCTCCAGTAGGTTTGTTCTACTGGTGGTTAACCAGATGTGGTGGAGCGCTCCATCTCAAGGGAGAGAAAATTGCCGTAATAACCTATTCCATCCCAAGTTCATGGTAGCCTAGTGGCCATGGTTCTGGACTAATAACCTGAAGTTCACAGGTTCAAATCCTCCAATGGTAATAATGCTGGTAATTTGTGTGCTGGCACCACAGAACATGACCATGAAAGATTGTCAAAAATAACCAATAGGTTCACTGGCTGAGCACACTGGATACAGCAAAGGCAATGTGCCCAGCAACATCCCGGCCATAGTACTGAAGATTTGTGGTGAACTAGCCATGCCCCTGACCAAGTTGTTACAACACTGGCATCCACCTAACACATTGGAAAATTGACCAAGTATGTCCTGTCCACAAAAAGTAGTACAAATTCAATCTGGCCAATTAATACCCCATCAGTCTACTCTCAATCATCAGCAAACATCGGGTGGAAGGTCTCATTGATAGTGCTACCACATGGCACTTACTCAGGAATAACCTGCTCACCAATGCTCAGTTTGGGTTCCAGCAGGACCACTCAGCTCCAGACCTCTTTACAGCCTTGGTCCAAATATGGACAAAAGAGCTGAATTCCAGAGGTGAGAGTGACTGCCCTTGACATCAAGGCAGCATTTGATTGAATGCAGTATCAAGGAGCTCTAGTAAAATTGAAGTCAATGAGAGTTGAGTTGAGTTGGGGTGGGGTGAACTCTGTGCTTGCTGGAGCATAGCTAACACAAAAGGAGCTGGCTGTGCTTGCTGGAGGCCAATCATCTACAGCCGCAGGAGTTGCTCAGGGCAGAGTCCTAGATCCAATCGTCTTATCTGCTTCATCAATAACCTTCCCTCCATCATCATGTCAGAAGTGGTGATGTCTGCTGATGATTGCACTGAGTACAGTTCCATTTGTAGCTCCTCAGATAATGAAACAATCTGTACCTACATGCAGCAAAACCTGGACAACATTCAGGCTTGTAATGATAAGTAGCAAGTAACAGTCACACCACACAATGACCATCTGCAACAAGATAAAAGCTAATCATCTCCCCTTGACATTCAGTGGGAATACCATTCCTGATTCTCCTATCATTAACATCCTGGGGGTCACTATTGACCAGAAATTAAACTGGACCATAAATACTGTGGATACAAGAGCAGGTCAGAGGTGGGAATTCTGAGGCAAGTAACTCCACCTCCTGACTCCCCAAAGGCTTTCCATCATCTATAAGACACAAGTCAGAAGTGTGATGGAATACTGTCTACTTGCTTGTATGAGTGCAGCTCCAACACTCAAAAAGCTCAGCGCTAACCTGGATAAAGCAGCCTGCTTGATTTGCACTCCATCCACCACCTTAAACATTCACCTCCTCCACCACCAGCGCACCATGGCTGCAATGTGTATCATCTACAAGATGCACTGCAACAACTCGTGAAAGCTTCTCCAACAGCACTTTACAAACCAGTGACCTCTGCTACCTAGAAGATCAAGGGCAGCAGGTGCCAGGGAACACCACCACCTACAAGTCACACACTATCCTGACTTGGAAATATATCACTGTTCCTTCATCGTTGCTGGGTCAAAATTCTGAAACTCCTTACCTAACAGCAGTGTGCTGTACCTACACCACAAGAACTGCAGCAGTTCAAGAAGGCAGCTCACCACCACCTTCTCAACAGCAAATAGGGATCAGTAATAAATACTGGCCTTGCCAGCAATGCCCACATCCCATGAACAAATATAAAAAAGATGTCCTTCAGGGAAAGGACTTGGCACCCCTATTGATCTGGCTTACATGTGACTCCAGTTCCACCCTATATGGTTGACTCTTAATGCTCTCAAGGCTTTTTGAATGGGCAAATTGCTACCTTCAATATGCCCAGAAAAGCATTTTTTTTTCTTAGTTAACATTGGTGACATGAAAAAGTGTGTCCATTCCTCACTAAAGACGATCAAGACCATAATGGTCTACCAGTTTGACTGTAAAGGCTCCCATTCTACAGATTCTCTATGAAGCTGCAGTACTTCTAGACTCCAGCACATTTTGCAAAATGAAGATCCATTTTGAGTTGCTTTACTGGCTTTCTCATTTTGCATTTTTGTATAAATAATTGGGTTTGCCAAGCTAGAAAGATGGTGCAATCATCAATGCACCAAGCTGCCTTGCCAACAGATTGTTAATGATTGACTTCGTGGCAATTTTCTGATTTTAACCATGGAATTGGGAAGTGGCATAAGAGAAAGAGGATTCTTTAAGTGAGAGGAAGGTGAGAGGGAGGTCAATCCAAGTTCCATTTTCAGTATTGCTGCCATCCAACAAAGACTGTTCACCAGCCTAACTTGTCAGTTGGCAAATGATGAATAGGAAGACAAATGTAAACACAAAAGAAGAGGATTCAATGGAATCCAAAACCTCCAGCTAGATACAATTTGTGTTATTGAATTTTACATTTAATATGTAGAGAAACCCATGCAGTTTTATATGGATAGTCACTTGATCAAAATGTGATGGTCTTTCTACAGCACGAGTTTCACTAACAGCAAACCCAATAGTACTAATCATGTGTAGCTGGAGTTTTCACATTCTATCAAGCTCTTGCTTCTAATTCAAATTTATGATGTTCTATTTAATTTTTCAATAAAGTCATTCCTAAAACAAAGTTTGAAAAAAAATTATAATTGAAAAGGGGATTTTCAGTGCAGAAAGCTTTTATGCTATATGTGTTCCTCTTTAACTTTTGAAACATTTTAAGTGGGATTTGTACTTTCTTTCATGGTTCAAACAGTTTAATATCAGGTATATCATAAATTGGGTAATTTTTATGAGAAAGCTCAAGGACAAAGATTGTGTGGTATGATCTTGTACCAGAGCAGAGGAGTTTACCCTCTGCGTCCTATTAATGTTATGCTACCTAAAATTCTCAGAATTATTAATCTAAAAAGTTAGTATGTGTGATATATTCAAAACAAATCTGTATTCATCTTTTGCTTTGTAATCTCCCTTAGTGATTGGTGGTAAACAACTTCTCTGAGTTTCAAGGAAAGAGATATCTGTAGGCCTGTTGCAAAATAACTCACACGTCTAAACTTGTGCTGGTGACCTGGCTTTAGTAGATTCTTTTAACATGTCTATTTGAGAGCTTTAACCTTCCATTTATACCTATTTAGATTTGTGCTTTTTTCAGGTGAGGAGATTTGGCAAAAAGAGTTCTAAAGTGAAAATTTCCCATCTGTTACCTGCTCGCCCAATTCCAGAAACCCCAACAGCTCTCACAACACAACATTCAATAAGCACTAGAGGCAGGAGGACTACGTGGCCTTCTTAGTGCAATGCTGAGAGGTGTTCCTGCCAGTTTGTTCCCCGAGAGAAAGGTAGGCAGCAAGCAGGGACAGGAGGAATCTTGAGGGAAGGGATGAAGAATCTGTGACTGTCAGATACAAAAAACATTGAAAAATGTCAGCATGCCTACCTCTCTCTTGTTCCTGTTGAAAAACTCCACCTTGTAACATGCATTCAAGAATTCAACTCAGCTGTAAACAAACACAACTTACATTCATATAGTGCCTTTGACATAGTAAGATGAGGTGTAATCTGACAAAAATTGACACAGAGGCAAAGATGGAGACATTAGGACAGTTGACCAAATTTAGTTAAAGAGATAGTTTTTAAGCAGAGTCTTAAAGGAGAGAGAGGGGAAGAGACAAAGAGGTTTGGGGAGGGAATTCCAAGGGCTTAGGGCCAAAACAACTAAAAGTATAGCCACCAATAGTGGGGCAAAAATATCTAATAGTGTTTTAATAATATTTTTTATGAAACCTCAGCCACAGGTGACAACTGTAGTGCCTCATCTGCTTCTCCAGTAGAAATCAGCTAACCTAGTACAAACTGGACTGAAGCCTGACGCTTCAAGATGCATATGACTTTATATTTTATACTACACTGGACAGGGCATTTGCCCAACAAGGAAGCTGCATTCTCTCTTACGTTTTTATTTGTCTTGCTGTCTGTTGAACCTCTCTATCTCTACTTAATCCTTTGATAGTTGCTGAAATATTGATGAATAGTTTGCCAGTATCGCATCCTAACCAGAGAACTCCTCTATGCTGATGATGCTGCTCTAGTCACTCACATGGAAACTCAGCTACAAAGACTCATGGACTGTCTCTCCCCTGCCTGTAACTTGTTCTCCTTGACCATAAGCATCAATAAAATCATGGTCATGGGACAAGGTGTTGCATCTCCACCTCTGATCACACTAAATAACACCCCAGTGGAAGTGGTTCGCAGATTCTGCTACCTTGGGTCCACGGTGACAGACAATCTGTCCCTTGATGCAGAGCTTGATACACGCATAGGAAAAGCAGGTGCAACCTTTGACTGACTTGTGAAACGCACATGGGATTACACTAAACTGACCCTTCGGAGCAAGCTGATAGTTTATAAGGCCTGTGTTCTCAGCACCTTGCTATATGGCTGTGAAACATGAGCAACTTACAGCTATCAGGAAAAGAGGCTCTATAATTTCCATCTTCACTGTCTGCGGCACATTATCGGTATATCCAGGCAAGATAAAATCACAAATGTGGTAGTCCTCTCAAAGGCAGAGCTCCCAAGTGTGTTGGCACTAATCAAACAGAGGCTGCTTCGGTGGATTGGACACATCCGCAGGATGGAAGACGGTTGCATATCGAAGGACCTTCTGTAGGTAGTTGCAGCCAGACAATCAGTGGGGCGCCCAAATCTCCGCTTAAAGGATGCTTGATGGCATGACATGAAGGCCCTAAATGTTGACCATTGCACCTGGGAGTCATGAGCTGGCGACAGAGGGAAAGGGTGACACATCCTGTGGACTGGTGTGCACTACCACGACGACCAGTTGCTACAGCTGCTTGGCAACAGGCGCCAACATCAAAAACAACAACTCACAGCATCACTTGGCAGCTTCATGTGCAGCACTTGTGGCAGAATCTGCCTCTCAAGAATTGGCCTTCACAGCCATCATCAAAGGTACACCAAGAGAAGACACCCCACCGAACTGGATTGTTTGCTGCATGTCCATCATCTTTCGTAGATGGAAGGAAACAACCAACCAGTTTGCCAGTATCCCACAGTGAGCTTTATGTCCAAGACTACAGTTAATCACATTTGGAATGAAATTATTTTTTAATGGGGATAAAATAAGAACATAACCACTTACCTGTTTGTAACTAATGATATGCTAATGTAATCACATGAAGAAGAGAAACATAGACAAAGGAAAAAGTGTCAGACTGCTGTGATTATACCAGCAACCAGGTTGTCATTTTTGTGATAAAATGTGTCTGTTCAGTTTAGAGATACAGCACTGAAACAGGCCCTTCGGCCCACCGAGTCTGTGCCGACCATCAACCACCCATTTATACTAATCCTACACTAATCCCATATTCCTATCACATCCCCAACTGTCCCTATATATTTCCCTACCACCTACCTATACTAGGGGCAATTTATAATGGCCAATTTACCTATCAACCTGCAAGTCTTTGGCATGTGGGAGGAAACCGGAGCACCCGGAGGAAACCCACACAGACACAGGGAGAACTTGCAAACTCCGCACAGGCAGTACCCAGAATCGAACCCGGGTCCCTGGAGCTGTGAGGCTGCGGTGCTAACCACTGCGCCACTTGGTTTGGTTTACACAGGCATCTAAGTGCTCACCAAAGACGTGGCGAATGTGAAAACTCACGTCTCTTTTTTATGCTGAGAAACAATCTCGCTTGATTACCAACGGATTGCCAATGTAATCAAGTTCGAAAAAAATTGCAGCTTTCAGAGTTAGGTATCGAGGCAACATCTCCAATCAATGCATTCATCCTTCCTTCTTCTCAATATTTACACAGACCAATTACAAAAAAGTATGCAAAAATGTTAAGTTTGAAGAAGACTTAATAGGTACTTTAATTTGAAATCTTATTCCTTGTCTGGTGTATAAAGCACTCAATCACAATCTGATTTAAGTCTTGACTTATGTAACCTATTTGTTAGGTGTGCATGATAAGTTGCAGATCAGTCAGGCCTGGGGTCTTCAAACTTCATTAACTTTATTATCCTTTTTGGCACTCGCAAGTTATTTCAGAATTAATTTGCATGTAACATGTTTAGCTTTTAACCCTTTTAGTGCAAACAGTTTTCAGGTTGCACAAGTTATTGCTCTCATACTCAGCACCACAAAACACTCCAATCAGTAAAAACCTTGCTCTTTCCGAGCTAGCATGTAAGCTTAGGCACAAAATATCTGACTAGGGGTCAAACGGAAACCTTCAATACTGTAATTTGCTTACCGAAAATAGCACAAAGCCCCTCCTACTTTACTTGGCTTTGGATGTCGAATAACCTATCTCTCAGACCGTGGCTATAATCGCATTTATTTAAAGTAAAAATTAAACAGACACTAAAGAATAATGCAGTTGCTTTTTCTTGATTATAGACCATTTAACGTGCACCACTTCGGATTCACCTAACCTGGTCCAACCTCCATTACCCAAACTTATAGTCTGGAGTGTGTGAACTCAAAATGGTGTGAGATGGTGTACTGGAAGGGTGGGTGGGCAGGGGTTGGGTGATAGGGGTGGGTGCCTCATACCATTGGGCTTTAGTTCGGTCAGTTATTTATTGAGTTATACCTCACTTTTGTGTTGATGCGCATTGAAAACCACATTGCACGACAGCAAAGCAGTGCTATAACTCATGGTTGGCTGATGCATGGGTTCCTACCAGCTCATTGTGAGTGCCTTGGGCTGACTGTTCTGTGGCAGCATTCTCTACAAACAATGTGAATAGCAGTTTTCAACAAAATGTCCCAAGACAGTACACAGCCATAAATACTTCAACAGTGAATACTGTTACGATCAAGGCAGGAGGACTGCACTGTTTATTCTAGTTCCACTTCTCCATGGGTCACAACATATATTTACATTTTTCCACACTTACCGATACAGTCAATCGTAAACTCTATTTTTATCCCAGAATAAAATACACCAACCAGCTTTCTTTAATAAACAACAAAATTATCAGTTTATTATAAAACAAGTCTTAACCAGTAATGAAGTAAAGCATAAACACACGGATTGAAATATTAAAGTTTCCTTTATTCCTTAGCCACTCACACTCACTCACATACACACACATATACCGGTTAACCGGAAAAATAAAGGGATTTTTGTTTTTAGAGCTCTATTACAGACAAAAAACACTTGGACTGAATACTTGCTTATTCTTGAAGAAACAGCAGATGAGATATGTTGTGTTCCAGAACTGACATACAGTCTGGCCTCTGAGTACATGTAGATGGGTCTTTAGAGGCAGCGTTGAGAATTAATTTAGCTGGCTTTTCTTCAAAGGCATAGATGAGATGAGTTGACACAGTGGATTCTCAGGGTCTTTTAGAGAGGTGCTGGAAAGCTGAGTTGTGGTCTTCTCTCCTTTGGGAATTCTCTTCTCTCCTTGGAAGTTCTCTCCCTTTTTATACAGTTCAACCCCAACTTAAAACAATTCAAAAGCAAAACCAACAACAGGAAGTTAACCTTTTGACCCCAATCAATCTTGACCTGTCACTTCTTTGCAAGCAACTTCTCCAGGTGTTCAAAGTTCTCTGTTGTTTATTGAGCTGAAAGTCAGGTGGTTTCCCAGAAGGCTTGTTTTCCTCACAAGACTTCTCAGTGACCTTTAAAAAAAAACATTTCAAGGGACTGTTTTTCAAAGTCAAGTGGCCTTTACGTGACCCCCATTGAAAACCCCAAAGTTTAACATTTCTTCAATCTTTCAAAAATGAATCCTCAAACAATATGGGGAGATGGTGGTATAGGTGTAATATCACTGGACTAGCAACCCAGAGCCCAGGCTAATGCTCCGGGGACATGGGTTTGAATCCCACCACTTCAGATAGTGAAATTTGAATTAAATTAATAAATTTGGAATTAAAAACTAGACTAATGGTGACCATGAAATCATTGTTGATTGTTGTAAAAGCCCATCTAGTTCACTGATGCTCTTTAGGGAAGGAAATCTGCAGTCCTTACCTGGTCTGGCCTACATGTAACTCCAGACCCACAGCAATGTGGTTGACTCTTAAATGCCCTCTGAAATGGCCTAGCAAGCCATCTCGTTGAAGGGAAATTAGGGATGAGCAATAAATGCTGGCCTAGCCAGCAATGCCCACATCCCACAAAAACATTTTTAAAATATATTTAACAAAACACATAGGGACTTACCTAACAATACCTCATACTCACAAGACTTTGTAAAAAGGTTCAGTTTTTCAAAGTTACAAAACTTACTGAAGGGTCTTACAGTGTTAGAGTCATCGAGATTTATAGCACAGAAACAGGCCCTTCGGCCCAACGCGCCTGCGCTGACCACCAAGCACCCATACAATCTAATCCCAGTTTGAAAGTTGTTACTTAACTTCTGTTCCAATATTTAGTACAAATTCACTATTTTTTTATAAAAATGAGTTTCTGATAGATTAATGGAGCATTCTCTCATTTCTTTCAGGTGCTGGTGGGCCTGCTGTGCATCCCCAGCATGTTCTCTTTTGTGTTCAGACTTTTTAGCATTCATACTTACTCTCCCTCTTAATATTTGGCACAGGGGCGGTGAAATTGGTCAACGCCAGTAATGCAAAGCGATAGCAAATCAGCAGCCCATTTTACACTGTACTCATCCCATTTTGCACTGATCAAATTTCACCCTCACAAAATCTTCTCAAGAATCAAAATTTAAAGGCTCAACAATTGCTAACTTACGATGGCACAGTGAGTTAAAATTCCAAAATGCTGTGCTGCTGAACAGTAAGACTCTCCCACATTGTTAGTTCTCAGCCTCAATTTAATGCCTTGGGGACCTATCAAGCAGAGGGGAATTCAAAAGAGCAAGTCTCTCATCCATTTGTTTAGAGAACATACATGGCATGAGGAAAGTATAAATTACAATCAGGGTTGTCCTCGTACAGCGTTTGTTAACGCATTCATGCCAGGATCTCTCCGTACTGTTTTAATATGGACTTTAACCCGTTTTAAATGCAACTGCAGCATTAAAATTAACTTGCGTATTCAGCCTTCATTAAAGTACAACGCTGATCATAATCTCTACCCCAGTAGAAGATGAAGTAGAGAAAAGCGTTAATAAAGTTACCAGGTATGATATAATAATTTATCTCATGGGATTTTGCTTTTTGAATTGTTTTCTACATTCTTCCCCAATACCATCTTTTGCATGATGCACTATCCTGTTTAACAAGTCTAAAATAACTTCCAGTTTTTCCTTGCTAATGTTTAAGACACCCAAGAACACGTAATTTACTCTGTCCCCTGTTTTCTCACAGTGTTTTAACATCCCCCACTCCACTTGCATCCTCCACCCCAGTGAACAACCAAGCTATGAAAAGATGTATCCTAGCCAACTGAGACAAATAAGTTAGATTGACCAACAATCCAATAACTCAAACATATTATTTTGTCTGAAGGAACTAGACTGCCCAAACATAGAGATTATTCTGACTGATTTTGTCACATTGCTCTGACTAATTTCCTGATATTACTAATGCCATTGCAGTGGTCTGTATCCTATTAAGAAACATTTAAGAAATACATCATAGTTGATGCAATCATACAATAATGCTTAGATTGCATTACATATAGAAAAATAAATGTCTTGTGATCAAGGCTTAGCTAGCATTTGCTCTCTTCCTATCTTTCTTTGCTCTCCGCCTTTCTCTTTGTTACTGTCCCCATCCTCTCTTTATTTCTCCTTGTAAATCTATCCTTGTGTCTTTGTTACTCTTCTGTCTTTCTCTCTCTCATTTTCCTCTTGTATCTCTGGCACTTTTTCATTTTATTTGTGCTACTGTCCCCTTCCTCTTTCTGTTTCTGTCTGTTATTACATCCACGTCTTTGTTACTTTCTCTTCCTCTCTATTACTTGCTCGAATCACTGTTAATCTGGGGGCAGTTTTAATCTAACCCACCTGTCAGAAACCCCACGGGATCGGGCACAATGCTGGTTTTACAGCTCGCCTGATTTTATTCTCCATCAAAGTTGATGCAGAATAATATCAGGCAGGGTGTAAAACTCGGCGTTGCACCTAATTATGTGGGTTTCCACCCAGTGAGTTGGATGAAAATTATCTCCTCTATCTCTTTAACCCCAATTTTAACTTGGGGCAAGCAATCAGTAGAAGGGGGCAACTGGGCAAGCAACAGTTTTGCTCCAATTGACTAATGTGAGGCCATTTTAACTTCCTTTAACTTTCATTTTAAAATCTACCCTACTGTTTCTTAAGCCAGACTATTATAGACCACCGAATGGTGTAGTTATACTGAACTAAAAATGGAAAAATGCTGGAAAATAACAGCAGGTCAGTCAGCATCTATAAAGAGAAAAGATAGATCGGGACATTTCAGACATGTTTCTTACATTAGAAACCACTTTTGCTTCAATGCCGAGTATCTTTGGGTGTGCATCAATGCAAAAGTGGCAGTGGGATTCAGGAGACTACTTTGGGCTGGATTTTATGTTGGTGGCACGGCTCCCAGCACTGGGCCGAAAAGGCGGGGGGCCTTTTCTTGACCCCCCCACTCCCGGAGCGACCCCCCAGTCTTTTTGATTCAAAGTTTTAGTAGGCAGGATCCCCGTCCCTTCAAAGACTTTTAAAGCCGGTATGCAAAGGCATCGGACCCAGGCCCAGTGGTGGAACCCCGGAACAGAGGTAGGTGAGGCGGGGCCGTCGGGGCCAGTCCAGAAGGCCCCGGCGAGGATGGGGTGGGGGGGATGGTCATTCACTCCAAGGGGAGGGGGCTCCTGCGGACCCAACTTGGAGGAAGAACCACCCTGCCCCCTGAAGCCCACAGGGAGGGCACCTCATTTTACAAGGTGCCCTCCCTGCGCAGCAGATGCCCTTCCTCTCCCCCCTGCCCCCCGTCACAGGTAAGATCCCAGTGGCGGTGGGAAGAAGCCCTTAATTGGCCATTAATAGGCCACTTAAGGGCCTTAATTGACCACTGGGCGGGACAGCCGTTGTCAGCCTATCCCGCTCCCGGGACGATCACTGGGCGATGGGGGAGATGATGGGCCTCCGCCTGCCACCCCTCACTACCCATCGCGATATTCCGTGCCCCCCTGCCTCCGATCCCGCCTCGGGGGTGGGGCCCGTAAAATGCCGGCCCTTGACTTGTGAAAACTGCTTCAGGAGGACAGCTCAGAGCAATTTGAGGTTGAAAAGAATGCAGTATAACTCCAGCCAGAGATCACATACATGGAATATGAAATTTGCAAAGGGTTTCACACTGTTGATCCTTAAAGTTACCTATGTTGACAACACATAAAAATAATGATGTAGGATTTCCTCTGAGTGCCTTGTGAAGCAAAATCAGCAACGTATTTGTGAATTTGCTGCATGTAATACAAAGAGGAAATCTTCTCTCCAGCATATCAATTTGGTGTTGTGACATTATTTGCTATAATAGTCTGAGTGTTCTGTTTACTCATGTGTCATCCCATCAGTGGCATTAGGTGAAACCACATGTTGAGCCTCCAGATCTTTTGATCCTGTTTGTCTGCCGGGAGATGGTAGAATACAATAGGCTGCATGCAGTTGTGTAACTCACCCTGTAATCAGTGCAGGCCAGCCATGGTTAGACTTGAACAATTATTCTAATCCATGTTTTATCACTAGCTGAGATCTAAATCATGCAGCGTTGTTTTTATAATCCTCCACTGTCAGGTGATCCAGATAAATAATTATGCTGCCAAGATTGTCCCCAACTGATTCATTTCCTGGTTAATGAAACACTTGAAGTTTAAAAGATGGATTAAAGGGTAGATTTTCCACCCCCATACTTATGCTGAGGTACCTCACACACTGCAAACATGCTGGGAAAACCATACTTTCTGTCCATTTGTTGGATGGGGAGTCGCATTTCTGATGCACACCTGCATTGTGCAAGGTACCCAGGACAAGGATTTGGAAAATCTAGGACGCTCATCTAAAGTGCATATTCCAGGCGAGATGGTAAAATCAAAATAAACAGGGTTTACTGATAAAGGTTATAATTCTGCTCAATATCCCATCAGTGTAACTTTTGAAAAAATACTTTTAAAACACTGGGGGTAATTTTGACACTTTTGATGGGGGCAAAATGAGTGATAGCGAATCGGCAGCCAGTTTTATAGCATTCTCAATTTTAAAATTGGAAATGAAAATCGGGAGGGATGTAAAATGGGTGGCCGACTCGCTATCACTCATTTTATGCTATTGCACAATGTGACAATTTCCCCCACTGTGTACATCCAGTCCACAATGGGTACCAATATCATGTCTGTCACAATCAAAATAGACATTGGTGACAGTGCAAACACTTCCTCACTAATAAGTTACCAGAAGTGATTTGAATTTACTGGATTTCCCAATAACCATTTGAGTGATATTCAAACAAGCTGGATTTAACAGTGCTGCTCTTTATCTGTTCTAATTTATACATACTGCATGATGCTTAAACCAAAGAGAATGTTGCACCTATAAAAAGCTTAGCAGCTTTAATGCAGTAAGTTATTTTGCAGTGAAGTGGCAGCTACCAGTTCATTTGCTTCACTGCACTGCCACCTTTGGAGACTGCACAGATTATCAAATTGTTGCTAGGATGTGTAGAATGTCAGAGGTAAATTGCTAAAATTGCTTTCAGGGTAACTTCATATGACTTTAGAGTGTAATATTGATGGTTCTTTCATACCAGCTCACTATCCCTGGTGGGCAAGGTTTCCTAATTAATACCCTTGTGAGTGCCTCAGGACAAAATAATTATGGAATGAAATCAGATGGTCCATCAGCAACCTGATTCAGACCCAGTTGCAAGTGGCATTTCTGCTGGAGAAACCTCTTTTACAGACTTTTGCAAATGCACAACTAAATAATGCAGTTTATATCCATCACATAATTCGTGTTAAAAAGAAGTCTTTGTTTCATTTTGGTACAACATCACCCCAGTACGTAACTATTGCACTCATCCACCCCTTGAATCAATGGGTTGTGGGCCAGAGGAGATACTTGATAGAGTCCTGATATCTGAGAACAGGGTTGCCACTCATCCAGTTTTGGGCCAGGCACCAAAGTTATCAAGATCAGGCATAAATAAACTGTGAGATTTTCAGTTGTGAGTTGCCTACCCAAGCTGTTTGCTTGGAGCAAAATTATAAACAGTTAAAAGCAGCAAGTTGCATCCTTCACATGGGAATAGCTATATATATATAAAGATATAAATTGGTTTTCCACCTCCTGAGGTTTCCAGCCAGGAATGTCACATCCCTAGTTACTATTTGCTGTTCACCAAGAGACAGACCAGTTAATAGGGAAAGCTTGAGAGCAGGTAAGAAGCACAACTTGAAATATGCTTTACTTCATACAGCAACAGGTAGTATTTTATGGATTGTTTTTGGCCTTAGAATACATTGAGATGGAAAGAGAAATGAAACTAGCCCTATTTTTATTTTAAAAAGCCCCTTGAAAGTCCCTGGATTAATGGAACCCAGCTGCTCACTGTTAAACTGCATTTTAAAGTATTACTTGAATGAAAGTTTATTTGGAAAAAATTTTTTTCCATTGCCAGTTGATACTGGAGTAAAGAAAAAGCAAAAAAAATGATTGTTGACTTTTTAGAGAAGATTTAAAGAAAAATCCAAATGTTTATAAAAGTTGACAGGCCTGGGTAAGTACTTGGCTGCAACTTTTAAAATAAAACCTTTGTGTCAGGCATAATTTGCATCAATTTTCACCTTGTACTACTGGTAGATTGGGGCATGTTGGGGAAAGAAGTGTGTTTTGGATTGAAATGTAATGATCTGTTTGCAATACTGGCACCCAAGCACATCCTTCATGATGGAGGGAGTGGCTTGAAGTGAGTGGATTTAAGAAACCAAGCATCTGTCTACTCAGCATCCCCCAGAGGGTACAGATTTATCCCTCTAAATGTCCCAATCATTAATATTACTGCTAACATCAGCTCTCAACTCACTCTATCATGGGTCAGAAGACCAAATCAACAAGAGTTCAAGTGGCAAACCAACAGAACAATACAGCTTGTTTCTTTCTTCACTAGAGCTTTGATCTTCCTAGAAATTGGAGATTGGAATTCCTATGGTGTTTTTCTTTTGCTTGCTCACAGTATGGGCAGTGACCAATCACTTTCGGGTATGAATTTCAGTGCAGCCCCAGCACACAGCAATAGGAATTAAAAATTTAGGGAATCCTAACCTCATGAGCGATTTTAAGTTAACTTTTTGCAGGAAATATGGATTGGCCCATTATGGGACTGTGACCTTCTCCTTAAAGTACACATGTTTTAAACATGCCTAGTGTTGTGGTGAGCCCCACCTCGGCCTTTCAGATACCCATGGTGCTATTCAATGGTGCTCAGGCACATAAGTGCCCAGTGCCAGGATCCCCTCCCTTTAAAGACAGGGATCCCGCCTCCAAGAGCTGACGGGCAATCAGAGGGCCGGCAGCTCAGTAGTATTGGCAGCATCACCGCGAGTGGTGGTGGCCAATACGCAGGCCCAGCGCGAGAGACCAGGACAAGATGATGGTGAGGCAGGGTCACCAGGATCAGTTCGGCAGGCCTTGGCGATGGCGGAGAGGAAGGTTGGCACTGAGGATGGGGAGCTGTTAATGGAGGGGCGGCCTTTGTGGACCACAGATTGCCCATGGAGGAGGCCCTCCCTCCCAAACTTACAGGAAGGTCACCTCATTTCACTGGGTGACCTCCCCGCGTGAGTGAAGCCCCCCTCCGCTGACATCATTCCAGCAGCGGTGGGAACAGACCCCTAAGTGGCTAATAATTGGCCTCTGGGCAGGAAGGCCATCTTCGGCCTTTCCACCTACTGACTTAATTGTGGTGCGACAGGAAGGCAACAGACCCTCCGCACCCCGCCTCCTGACACAATTCAATGGCCGGCCCCCCTCCCTACTCCCACCCTCCCCCCATCTCCTAGCCTGTCTCTGATGGGGAACCCATTAAATCCAGCTCAGTGTGCGCAGGGATCTCAGGCAGGACAATATTAAAATAGGGTAAAGGCAACTCCATGAAAGGAATTGAAGTGAGAGGCAACATTTTGAAGTGAAATCATTGGGGCACACTGGGAGCCAGTGGAACTCAGAGGAAGTGGATGATGAGAGTGGGCTGCAACACTTTGGAAGAGTTGAACCTTATGAAGAGTTAAGACAAGGAGGCTATCTTAGATAATATTGGATAAGTCATTCCTTAAACTGGTGAAGACATGAGCAATGGTTTTGGCAACAGAGGCTTTCTGTTAATATTCATTCTCAACATATGGGCATCACTGACATGGCCAGCATTTTTTGCCCATCCATAGGTGCCCTTGAGAAGGTGGTGGTGAGCTTTCTTCTTGAACCACAGTTGTCCATGTGGTGAAGATACTGCCCCAATTCTGTTAGGTAGGGATTTCCAGGATATTGACCAATTAACAATAAATGAATATGTTCAAGTGAGGTAGGGGTCAAGGCAGTTGAGCTTTATGATACCATCCGAGTATCAAAGTCAAAGTATTACCACATTGTAGCATGCTGCTGACTGCTTATCTTACATAACACACATGTCTCTAAACTTTTTCATCTTCAGTAGATTCTTTAATGAGTTTTGGCCCTTTATCTTGGTGTTTCAGTTTAGAAATGTACCAGATTGTGATTTGTTTCTGTTGCAAAATAAAACTGGAAATGCAGGCTTTTTTTGGCACAATGCTGCTCCTTCAGGTTCTAAGTAGTAGAATGGGTGACACCCACTGTCAGGTGTTGCTACTTTCGTAGTCAAATGAGGGTGCAGTAGATTGCTGCAAAGATTGGAAAAACATTTCCAAGCAAAAAGAAATGTCACTCTGTGGAATATAATGATAATGAATACATGGAAAGAAATTTAATGGCAGTCACTCTTTGTGTTCAGATGATGAATGTTAGCATTTGTTAGTAGGTGTCAGCCTTGGCTCAGTGGGTAACACTCTCATTGCTTTGTCAGGTTGTGAGTTCAAGTCTCATTCCAGAGACCTGAGCACAAATCTAGGCTGACAGCCCAACGCATTTTCCCAAATATTATAGACATTGGGGTTGATTTCCATGTGTCATGTGGGTGGGTGGGTGGTGGGCAGGTGGTGGGAGAAGTGGGCAGGGTGCCCATACTTCCCACCAGACACAGTTGACAGGAGAATAGAGCCATTTTCATGACGAGTTCTCATTTAAATATAATCTGTCAGTTTTCAGCAATGAATACGCTCCCTGTGAGCAGCTCGCCAATTGGGAGGGCGGGAAATCCAGTTGGGCAGCCAATATTTAAAGCCAGCCTGTAGCACCTTAAAGGAGAGGCGCACTTTTCAATGTTGGATAATGGGAAGTCATTTTCTGAACCAGCGAGCAGCATGACTTTGTCAAATTCTCTGAAGCAGCAGTGGAGCATCAGGAAGGAGTTTCTTCTCCTCTTGTGAACGTTGAATTTCAGAACCATCCCCATGATAAAAAGTGTGTTGGTAGAAGCCCCTTAAGATTCAATTTTTTTTTACAGCCACGAAAGTCATTTTTAAATGGTCTAAGTAGTCAAAGACCCCAATGTAATACATGTCAAATGTCTCCCAGAACATTCCAGCATTTACCTGAGAGTAGCTGAGGATCCCTTCGATGGATGGCTGAAAATGACTCATACCATCACACGGCATACCATCCAAGGATTGTGGGTGGGATGAGAAACTGGCAGTGGCAACATGTGCAGAGATGGAAATGGAGTCAGCTCTGGATCATGTCATTCAACTCTGATTTGCTTCTTTTCATTAGTATCTCTGGCCGTTTCTGGCCAGGAAACCCGCCTAAATCAATGTCTGCCTGGAAATTTGAAAAGACAGGCAAGCGGTGCTAAGTTGCCAGTTCTGCTCTCCATCTGACTACCGTCTCGCGACCACCCCATTTTTAGTGTAAGTCGGGCGGATGTTTAATGAAAATACCCCCACAAACATTTGCCAAGAGTCAACCACAGATTATTCCTCCACCAAGTTTCAATAATGACCTCAGTCATTGCTTCTCCTGAGGAAAATGTCAGCAGGAATGAATAACAGAGAGTGTGCTGACAGTCAGAAATAAAAATAAAACTCCCCCACAAATTCCAAAGTATACGTTATTAAAAATGGATAGAGAAAGTGATTAAATTATATCCCTGGGGTTTAGATAAAAAATAAACTGCTCAAACCTTGCTCGTCTTTCTCAATCCAGAGATTAGATTATTTCCTTGCAATCAATCCTCTACTGAATCCCTCACAAGTATCCATTTTAAGATGTTTAACCTCGTCCTGACACTCTTGTCTGACTATTTCAGTATTGTCTGTCAGGAAAGCCTTCGGTGCCTCAGCACGGCAAGCACAGTTCATTTATTCAGCCAAATAGCAGCAGCAGAAAGATACAGTTTGAAAAGCAGTTTGGGGTGCTTGTTTGTGCCAGGTTGTTCTGCATAAATGCCATGAATAACACACTCGTGTTTCGCTCACTACAAAAGTTGTCAAGAACATTCTAGCTGTCCTTTGCATAATCGTACTCCTTTCCGGATATGTCTTCTCGTGGAGCAAAGTGTTATGAGAAAATAAATTTGAGCAAAAGGTAAAGATGATGATCTTTAATAGAACTGGACTTCAGAATGCACTGTTTACTCCAGTATGTGCAGTCCTCCCATGCATGAAACGTTGAAAAGCAAATTACAAAAGAAGTGCAAAGAATAAACTTGTTGATGGCTTGTTATTGTGTTGGAGAGCCTTGCTACATTGAAAAAGAGAGAAATAGGATTAGTTTTCCAAAGGGAGGTGTTGTTGGAGGTGTTGATTACTTTTCGAACCGGAAACCCACACTCACTAATTAACAGCAATCTTTTATCAATAGCTGTATGTGGATTTAGGTGATGATCGTATAACTTCAGAGCTGACCCTGCTGTCAGAACCAGGCTCCTTTCCGACCTCTCAGCTGCGGGGCTTGCAGTCAGCCTTAAGCCCCTGTGCTGAGACCCAAACCCTGCTCTGAGACCTCACTTGCCCCCTGCTCCAGCTGTCAGATCCAACCTGGCCCGACCCCACTGCTGTTGAATATGAAGTACATGAGATGCTATATGGGTTTTAGTTGTAATCCAAAACATCCATCTTCAGCATGTATTTTACAAACCTGTGGCAGGGATTGCACAAACAATGTTGTTGAGACAAAAAAAGTCATTATCTGCCTCCACCATGATATTACACAGGCTTTTATTGACATAAAATTGTTCACTTCAATCTCCAAAGCACCAGGAATAAGCATTTAATAAAAACAGGATTTGACTTAATGAGTCACAGTAAATCAGTGGTCCTGATATTACCCCCTATATGCCATAAACACACTTATTGTTATGAAGCAATATATCCTCTAACTCAACACATGCAATGCCAAGGGAGGTCTTCTTTATAAACAGGTTCAGAAATTTGATAAACAATACCCAGAAGAACTCTTTCCCTATTGTTAAAGTAGCAGAGGGCTTCTGGCACATACATAGAGCCATATGCCAGTGAGAGTCAGGACCACCAAGAGAGAAAAGGTAGAAAATTGGGAGCTGGGCAATCTTATAGAAAGTCCTCCTCAGTCTTGGTTTCTGTTTAAAGTGAATTATTGGACAACTTCCCAGATCATTAATAAAGATTAGAAATCAGTCTGAAGCCACATATTTTCCTGCAGAATCTCTTCAGGATAATTGAACCTGGAGTCTTTCTGTAAGCGATAGAAATTGAGAGATTGCTTCAGCTGAATCTGATAAATGGGCATTGGAGAGCTGAGAGTAGTTTCTGACCAAATTAAACATCTGCTCTATTTATGCCACAGATTACACAGAATTTTCTGCCCTGTTTGCACTACTCATTTTAGGTGGGATAATAGGGTTGCTGTGTAGACTGGTAATTGCATTAGAACATGGTTTAAAACATTTTGCAAAACTGCTTTGTGTCTTAAGATCTTTATTGGCGTCAATTTTTTGGCTGCAGTATATCTTTCATGGCAACTTAAACCTATATTCAGGACGGCTGTACCTTTTAACATGGTAAATTAAGATGCATTATACGAGTCACATAAAAGAGGTTGTGGGAAAAATATCTCGAGGCAGGTCTAAAGTGAGCCCGATTACATCACCAAAACCATAAATTCTTATCCAGAGAAATATATCATTGCAACCTAGGTGGCCTAAATAATGAATCAGAGTGAGCTAATCAGGGCCTTTAAGAATAAGTCTGAGACTCATTTAGAGCAATTAAACAAATGTAAGTGATTGAGATGCCACTTCATGGCAAGGGTTTATTTTCCTTTCACACTGCTTCCATCAAAGCTACTGAAAAAAAATCCTTTGTTTTATTTAACCTTTTATTGCTTCTCATCTCACAACTGCCTGCTTGCGTACATGTTTTCTTTCACCTGGAGAACTGTGCTTCTGACAGAATTTCAATTGGACTGATTTCCAAAGACCATTTTTTAGTATTTCCCTATAAATGATCCTGGACCTTGGAGCTGACATTCAGCCCTAAATGTTGGCAGGGCAATTCCAACATTCCCGAGCTGGTAACTCATGTCCTGACACAGACTGTCAGACTGCCCTGAAAGGTACCATGCTTCACCCAAAAGCAGGATAAAGGCAGCCGAATCAGTTCACAAAATTCAGTGGAGATCTGTAATGCTCGATTTTTCCTGTTTGTTGCAACACCCACGTCACCATGAGAAAATGGAGGAGGGGGGTGGGGTTGTTGGTGGGGCAGAGGGTCTGCAGGGGCAGAAAGCTGAAACAAGCCAGAGTTTCATTTCCTGCCTTTTCGGGATCTGTGCATTCCTCCTCCAATTCTGGCCTCTTGCACCTCCCCGATTTTAAATGCTTCACCATTGGCCACTGTGCTTTCAGCAGTCTAGGCTCTGAGCTTGAGAATTCCCTCCTTAAACCTCTCTATCTCTCTCTGCTCCTATAAGATGCTCCTCAATACTTACCTCTTTGATCGAGCCTTTGGTCACCTGTCCTAATATCTCTTTATGTAGCTCGGTATTAAGTTTTGGCTGTTAACAGTCCTGTGAAGTGATGTAAATGCAAGTTGTTGTCATTGTATCATGAAAATTAGGGTGGGGTGAAGTTATTTCCTGATGTTCTTCACTTCCAATTTCAATGCAGTTTTCCATGGGCAGCTGATTATCATAATTTATCATAATTAGGCTCCAAATTGCAGCTGGAAGGAAATCCTAATATCAGGGCAGGGTTTTCGCCCCTGATGGAGGTGAACATAGAGGCAGGCGGGCACAGAAATTCACAACATTGGCCAGTGTGCTGGTTTGCTGGTACCATCCGGTCCATGGACCATTTTCCTGGAGGTGGGATTAGGGTCAGATGGCCGACCCAGCCACCAGCGGCAGGTAGGCAATTTAGGACAGTTAAGGCCTATTAAAGCCTATTGTCAGAGGTCGACTGGAATTTTCCTGTCAGCCTGCAGGCCTCCCGGGGCATTGGGGCCTAGGCCAGCTGCCTGGAGGTGCCAGACCATGGTGGGGGTGGGGGGATGCAGGGGGGCAGCACTGCAGTCAGGCTTTGAGGCCCTGTCTGCCTGCTTGGCCACAGCTGCGCGCCCAGTGTAGGGGATTCCCCCTCCACAATGGTGGCCCAGCTGCTGAGGGCATTTTAAATTTAAAAGTTTAAAAAGTTGCAGAAAGGGTGCCTCAAAATGAAGGCAACCTATATCTCTCGGACCTGAACTGCAGGCTTCATCTCCTTCCGAGCTGGAGGGCCTCTTATTGGCCTTCCAGCTTTGAGAGCCCACCTGCCATCCCTAGTTAGACGGCGAGCCCGGCCTCTGGCAGCTAATTAGCCAATTTGGGGAAAATCATTGTCGGGTGACTGCTTTCCACACAATGTGGGGTTGTGACCTCCATTTGACCCTGACGTCAGGGTCCCTACCCAAAGGGCAAAATCCTGCCCTCAGTTTCTAGCCATTTGGGAGGAAGCTGCACTCATATGCTAGCCTCCTGTTTCACCATTAGTCAGACTGTTTCGATAGCAGCAGTGTCTTTGTGACATTTCCTTCCTTCCTGTGCTGCCAAGGCTGGTACAAAGGAAGCTGTTCAATAACTACACCCTGGGCCGATTTTCCTGTCCTAACAGGCGAGAAGCTTCCACCTAAACAGGCAGGAACATTTAGATAACATGTATGTGACATCAAATGTGCTATTTTCTGGGGACAACGCTGGGCAAATGCCTTGAAGAACGCCCATGGAAACTCAACGTTAGGCGCTGTGTGGTTGCAGTTTCCGCTTGACAGATCTTTAAAGGGATACCAGTCACTTTCACTGAGCTTAAGTAATTCCATTGTCCGAATTGCTTAGTGTGTGGGCGGTGCAGTTTTGCTGCTGTCAGTAGCGGGCAAAATTGCATTCAACTTCCTGCCTCCTATTTTGAGCAAGTATCGCATTGAAAAGTCCCACCTGGCATTCACCCACCACCTGACAATTAGCTACCCCCAGAAAAGCAGCAAGTTCAGGAGCGTCGGGCACTTATGAAGCACCCATCATGTGAGTGGGGTACTCAGTAGACAGGAAAATTGGCCTCCATAACTGCTATATACAAAGCAGTAAATATCATGATAAAATATTGCAGAAAATGCCTCGATAACTCCCTGTGTGTGATGCAAATCACTTTGAGAGGAACTTCATTGCTTGTTGCAACCAACTCATTCTGTCCAACATTCATCCCTCAATTGGAACCACTAAAAAACAGATGATCTGTTCATTTATGTCATTGCTGCACAGATTGTTTGCTGTATTTTCCTACATCACAACAGTGACCATGCTTCAATAGTCCTCCATTGGCTGTGAAGTGATAAACTGAGGTGCTATATAAATGCAAGCGGTTTTCACTTACAATGCAACCATGGGGGTGAAATTGGACTTGGGCTGGGTATTGCATCGGTCACCCATTATAACGAGCACATAACATGCGACCGGTGTGATACTGTCCATTTTTGCATCCCCCACCATGTCCAGTTTCACCCCTCAAATATTTTCAGGGCTCCTTTGTGCAGCACTGTAGTCATCCATTTTTTCTGACATTTATTCTGAGCACTTCCTTTGTCTTAGATGTCTGGAATAGGTTTATTTACAGATACATCACCGGCACACTCCCAGTAAATCCCTTGGGTTATGTCCTTTCGCAGTATTTGCCCCACTTTTTGCCTGACAAAATAAATGAACATAGAGCTGCATACCACATCCAAATACATTGTAATAATTAAGGGCCATTCATAGTACCTACCCCTAAACTTAACTTCCCCTTTAAAAACAGCACAAAGTTATTAATATTGTATACCATGGTTGGGAGTGTGTTTGAAGATTGAA
Source organism: Heterodontus francisci (assembly GCF_036365525.1). Classification (NCBI taxonomy): domain Eukaryota; kingdom Metazoa; phylum Chordata; class Chondrichthyes; order Heterodontiformes; family Heterodontidae; genus Heterodontus; species Heterodontus francisci. The sequence goes on along the minus strand of NC_090396.1, from coordinate 33,813,807 downwards.
GCGCAGCCTTTGATAGCAATATTAAACCATCTGAGTGTAATATCATGGGAACCTCTCACTTGCTTATAGCATTATAATATATATTTTTAAAAGTCTTGTAATTTGTTTTTGAACTGCAAAATGATCCATTTTATTTTATCCCACTGTGAATCAAGATAGATTTATTCTGTAGTCAGAACATCATAATAGCTACCTTTAACTCTCTTTAGCATCGCACCAACTTAGTTGAAACTATATGTAACATTATCATAATAGAGTGAGTAAAAGGTTATTATTTCATCTTTGGGGTTCAATTGACATTCAGTAAACCAGCTCAGTCTCATTTTCATGGTTTCTTACATTGATTGCCTTAATTACAGTGCATTGCAACATTCCCAACAGTCAAGAATGTAAGATACTTCCAGGCATTTGTTTTGCATTTCTTTTTCACAAGCTAAAACATAGATGACATTGGGGCTTTGACCCATTCACCCTTTGTTATTTTAAACTAGTGCAGTTTAAACAAGGATTATCTGTTTCTAACACTCCACTGATTAATGGTAAACACTTTTGACTCAATTTGAGATTGAGCACATGGACAAACAGGAATTGAAAAGCAGGAACAAACAACAGTGGAGATAAGGTGACACAAGGCCTGACTTAATTAGAGCAGATTTTATCAAGCTGGCTGTGTGCAGTTTAAAATCCGACAGCGGGCTCGGTAATGGTCTGAATAAACAAATGGTGTAAGAATTCTGTGGCATCCTTGCACAAAAAGGGGGAAGTGCTCTTGTACTGCTGTGAGCTCACATTTGTTCAGAATTTACTACTGCTTCAAATTAAAATGCACCAATTTTTATCCAGCCTTTTGGACCTCTACGTCCAGGTCATTTCTTCTATTGTGCACCAAGGGACAGACTTCTATTCAAACTATTTCTCGTGTTTAGGCAAGAATGAATGCTTGTGTTCTCTCTCCAAAGGGTTCCGCAATCATTTTATTAAAACCACATTGTGTTGAGTCGAGGGTGACCTCACATCATTTGATTTTTCCTTAACGTGTTGTGTTTTTTTTCCAGAACGTTTCCTCATCCTTTAACGATACTGGTAAAGAATGAGTAATCCTCATGTGTTATTTTTAATTGGAAGTCCAGCTTAGCTCATGAGACTTATTCTTTCACAACGTAGTGAGAGTTGAGTTTACACGATAGGAATTCAGAGAAAAAAGCATCACATACTAATCCAGGTTTTGCACAGCTCCCTGCTGTATCTTCAGGGAGATAGAGGATCCCTCGTACTGTATGTAATGGGTAAAATTCTCAAGATTTATATGAAAACAATGTAAAGATATTTCTAGCTATTCCCCTCTGTTATGAAAATACATAATGTTTTGACTTTTTGGGCAGGGGATAACAATGCATTTCCCATTCAAAAGATAGTAGATTTCAAAAGGTATCCCCAAGGCAGTAGAAGAGCTAGGTTTGACTGACTGGGGGTTGGGGAGTGTCAAACTCTAGGTTTGGGAATAAAAACAGAAAGTGGTGGAAATACTCAACATGTCAGGCAGCATCTGTGGAGACAGAAGCAGAGTTAACGTTTCAGGTCTATGACCTTTCGGTCAGAACTGACAAAGGTTAGAAAAGAATTAGGTTTTAAGCAAGTGGGTGGGGGGGCATGTGGTTTGGTGGGGAAGAGAACAAAAGGTAAGGTGTGTGATAGAACAGAGGGCAGGAGAAATTAATTAACAAAGATGTCATGGGACAAATGCAAAGAGAGTGTTAATGCACGTGTTGAAAGACAAAGCATCAGTCCAGAGAGAGTGTTAATGGCAGGGTAATGAGCAGCTCTGTCCAAAAGCAGAATGCCCTCACCCCTTCTGCTCCCTCTCAGAATCGCGACAGAGTTCCCCTTGTCCTCACTTTCCATCCCATCAGCCTTCACATCCAAAGGATCATCCTCCGCCATTTTGGCCAACTCCAGCGTGATGCCACCACCAGACACATCTTCCCTTCCCCTCCCCTGCCAGCATTTTGAAGGAACTGTTCCCTCCTCGACACCCTGGTCCACTCCTCCATCATCCCTGACACCTCGTCCCTTTCCAGGGCACCTTCCCATGCAATCACAAGAGGTGTAATACCTGCCCCTTTACCTCCTCTCTCCTCACCATCCAAGGCCCCAAACACTCCTTCCAGGTGAAGCAGCAATTTACTTGCACTGTCTTCAATTTAGTATACTGTATTCGCTGCTCACAATGTGGTCGCCTCTACATTGGGGAGACCAAACGTAGATTGGGTGACCGCTTTGTGGAACACCTCCACTCAGTCCGAAAGCATGATCCCGAACTTCCAGTTGCCTGCCATTTCAACACATCAACCTCCTCTCATGCCTGTCCTTGGCATGCTGCAGTGTTCCAGTGAACATCAATGCAAGTTCAAGGAGCAGCACCTCATCTTTCAATTAGACGCTCTAAGCCTTGAGTTCAACAATTTCAGAGCATGACTGGCCTTTTTTTATTTTTCTATTTTTTTATCATTTTATTTTATGTTATTTTTTAACCATGTGCCTGTTTTACATATGCTTTTGGACAGAGCTGCTGATTACTCTGCCATTAACACTCTCTCTGGACTAACGCTTTGTCTTTCAGCACTGGCATTAACACTCACTTTGCCTTTGTCCCATGACATCTTTGTTAATTGACCGCAATTGTTGACAACGCGATCGGTAGGTGGCGCTGTTTTGGCACATGCGCAAATACAGCATGTGCCACGAAAACGTCACAGCTTGCGACTGTAGCAGCTGCCAGGACTAAAGATGGCGCTGCTCAAAGAATCACAGAGATGAAACCTAACAAACACGGGGCAGAATACAATGGCCGGAGTGAGAGAGCGGAGCGGGCCGGGGAGAGCAGCGCGGGGGGCGGGGAGAGCAGCGGTAGTGGTGCTGAGGGGGGGGGAAGAGAGAGAGGGAATTGGGGGGGGGGAAGAGGGAGAGGGGGGGGAAGAGGGAGGGGGGGGAAGAGGGAGAGGGGGGGAAGAGGGAGGGGGGGAAAGAGGGAGAGGGGGGGAAAGAGGGAGGGGAGAAAGAGGGAGAGGGGGGGAAGGGGGGAGAGAGGGAGGGGGGAGAGAGGGGGAAAGAGGGAGAGGGGGGGAAAGAGGGAGAGGGGGAAAGAGGGAGGGGGAAGAGGGGGAAGAGGGAGGGGGGAAGAGGGAGGGGGAAAGAGGGAGGGGGGAAAGAGGGATGGGGGAAAAGAGGGAGAGGGGGAAAGAGGGAGGGGGAGGGGGGAAAGAGGGAGAGGGAGGGGGAAGGGGGAAGAGGGAGAGGGAGGGGGTAAAGAGGGAGAGGGGGGGAAAGGGAGAGGGAGGGGGGAGAGGGAGAGGGAGGGGGGAGAAGGGGGAAGGAGGGAGGGGTCAAGGAGGGAGGGGTAAAGAAGGGGGGAGGGGGAGAGCTGGGGGAGAGCGGGGGGGGAGGGGGAGAGGGAGGAGGGGAGGGAGAGGGAGGAAGGGGAGAGAGTGGGGTGGGGGGGAACAGCGGAACGGAAGAGGAGTGCCTTTTTCTGTGCATGCGCCATGAACACAACAGCAAAAGACTTACTGGCCAGTCCCTGGACCCGGTGACACCAAGGTCTTCGCACGCTCGCTCCCCGCGGCTCTCTACGGCCTCCCACTTCCGGCCCTCTCCATTCAGCCGTTCCCTCCAGCTGCGGATGCCCAATCCAGTTGCTTTCTCCCCTACCCAGTTGCTTTCTACTTCTCCACAGTACTTCAGGCATTGCAACTGTCTGGTCCCGGCATTTTGCATGCTCCCTCTCCCCACCCCTCCCCGCTCTCCCCACCCCTCCCCCTCTTCACCCACCCCTCCCTCCCCCTCTTCACCCACCCCTCTATCCCCCTCTTCACCCACCCCCCCTCTACCCCCCTACCTCCACCCCTCCACCATAGTTGAATATCTGAAGTGCAGTTGCAAAGTCGGGGAAATAGCATGCAAAACAAAACCTCAACAATTCTGGGTTTAATTATTGAAAAGTTTTATTAAGTTCATTAAGTATCCGAGGAACTGCTGTGCATGGATACATGAGTGTTGTGTCCAGCATTCCCTTTAGACAGACAGGCCGAGTCTCTGCTATGCACAGCTAAAGAGATTGTTCCTGGAGAGCCTTGTGGTGAATGAACGCTTGGCTCTCTTTTCCACTACTGTATTGTCCATGTGAAGAAGGCAAAGTCACAAGAGTCTGAGCTCAGTCTATTCTTGGTGGATGTTCCCCAAGCGCATCCCAATGTGCATTCCCAATTCATCCATAAATGCAGTGTTCCTTTCCACATCGTGATGAGCTCCGCAGCATGATCCAGTTGCCTTCGTTACTTGAATGCTGACCGTAAGTCTCGAGGATTGTTTTCTCGACGGCATGTTTTACATGAAAAGACGAAAAGCAAATCAGAGTCAGAGCTTGCCTCCCTCCATCCACTGAAATTACTGTTGTGCACACCTTTTTAAGTTCTGCAGTGAAGGCACCAATTGATAACGTCGCCAATGAAGCACTTAGTACCCACCTCAGATGCAGGAATCATCACATCTTTGCGTCATCTCCTGCACTGCCTCCTTTGCTGGAATGCCGTCCTTAAGTGTCAAGGATTGTTTTCTCAAGGGCACATTTTACATGAAAGGAAATAATGAAAGAACATCAGTGTCAGAGCTTCCCTCCCTCCAATGAAATTACTGTTGCGCATGCTTTATGCTCTGCAGTATAGGCCAATGAATCACTTAGTACCCACCTCAGCTGTAGGAGTCAGGATGATGTAACTGCCCCTATCTCGTGATGGTTCAATGCTGCTCTCAGGGAAAACATGAATGATGTGAGGGTGCTGGAAAAAGAAGCACATTTCTTTTGGACTATGAACATAAAGCAGGCCATTTAGCCCAGCTGTTCCCTGCTAGTGGTTATGCTACTCGTGCGTCTTCCCATCCATTCCCATTTAATCCTGCCTACTACTATCAGCATCATCTTCCATTTCTTTCACTCTTATCTACCTTTGCCTTAAAGCAACACTGAGGATGGAGAATGGTGTGGCTGCACTCCCACCTCACCAGTTGTGTACGCAGCAAGAGCATTCACATTTGTGCTACCACTGGACACGGCATGCTTGTTTCTTTTAGTGCTCAGTCTCTTCTTGCTGAATGTTCCCCAAGTGCTTGACCCCTTTGGACGCCTTCTCTGCTTGATAGGCAGCAGCTGGCAATTGCGAAGTCTCACAAGGCTCTGCATGGTTGTTTCAAGGGCGGATGGGGAAACATGTGGCTGTGTGTCCACGTGCACTGCTCGGATGGGTGCAGGAACAGGTGACTGTGTGTCCATGTGCACTGCTTGGATGGGTCCAGGAACAGGTGACTGTGTAACTGAACAGCAAGGAGAGGGTACCGCAGGTGGGGGAAGTGGAGCTTTGAACAGGCAGGCGTATGTATGGTCCATCAGATCATTAGGCCAGGGGTTGAAACGCTCAGGATCCATGGATTGTGGCACGCACATGTCCAGCGCATGGCCACCTCCATCCGAAGGTGCTTCCGGGCAATTGTTGGGCAAATTAATTGGCTCCATCTCATCAGCTAGTCCTTGTGTTTATGGCGCATGCACAGAAAAAGGCGCTCCTCTTCTGCTCCGCTGCTCCCCCCTCCCCCCCCGACCTCCCTTCCCCCCTCCCTCCCGACCTCCCTTCCCCCCTCCCTCCCGACCTCCCTCTCCCCCTCTTTCCCTCCCTCCCTCCCTCCTTCCCTTCTTCCCTCCCTCCTTTCCCTCCTTCCCTCCCTCCTTTCCCTCCTCCCTTCCCTCCTTTCCCCCCTCCTTTCCCTCCTTCCCTCCCTTGAAATGTTTTCAAACCAACTTAACAACAGGGACTGGAGCACATGCGGTGCCCCAGACAATGTAAATATTTTCAGAGCAACTTACCTTGGAACAATCTCCTCTGTCTAATAAAAATGAAGCAAATGTCCAAAATGACTAAATAATTGAGATAAAATGCCCGAAGAAACCTCTCCTCCTTCCATTTTCAAAAACTCGCGCCGAAGCTTTCGGAAGATTGACGCACATACGCACACGGGCTCCGGCCATCTGCGCATACGCTGCGGTCCGGCTTGTCAGGACCAGTTTGCGCATGCGCAGAGGCCAACCTGGCGTGTTCCCCGAGGAAGATGACGTTACGTGATGACGTCATCTGCGCATGCGCAAACTGGTCCTGGCAAGCCGGACCGCAGTGCATGCGCAGAGGGCCTGAGACCGTGTGCGCATGTGCGCACCGCGGCGCATTCTGATGACGTAGCGTTGTCATCAATCACTTTGTTGTTAATTAATCTCTCCTGCCCTCTGCCCTATCACACACCTTCCCTTTGTTCCCTTCCCCACCAAACCACACCTCCCCCCTCACTTGCTTAAAACCTAATTCTTTTCTAACCTTTGCCAGTTCTCATAAAAGGTCACAGATCTGAAATGTTAACTCTGCTTCTCTCTGCACAAATGCTGCCAGACCTGCTGAGTATTTCCAGCACTTTCTGTTTATATTTCAGATTTTGAGCATTGCAGTATTTTGCTTTTATTATCGAGTTTTGGACAACTTGGCAGGACTGGGAATGAGCTGAGAACTGGGGAATGCCAACATACCTAGTGCAAAGGGCGAAGAGGAAACTGCACTGACTTTCAGGCCAACTCCTCTAGGCTGAAGTCCGGTGACAGAGGTTCCTGGGAGAAAACGCAGTGCAGGCTGACCTCAAAATGACTGGGGGGAAGTCATGACCCCTCAACAACCCCATCCCCACCCAAACTCTCTCCACCACTTCCCCCAGGCTGTGGTCAGGGTTCAAGACAGGAACACCTGGGCCTGGTGGGATGCAACACAACTTGCATGTACTACACACATCCAGCACAGGAACAGAAGAGTGCCAGGAAAATTGCCCCATCATTCTTTTGAAGGGAATTATTATTTGTATTACTTTTGCTCCACACTCTGTACTCCCTGGGTGGAAACTTGCCACCTTAGTTTTTGCATGAACAGCGGGCTGATTTCCGGGTCAGAAATCTGGACCCGCGAGCAGCAGGCCTTCCGGTTGAACTTTCTGGAAAGTGTCCAGTTAAGAACCTACCTCCGGGATTGCTGTCCAATTTGGGATGGCGGGCAGGATGACGAGTCAGGATCGCAATTGAGTGCGTAAGATTTAAAGGGCCACTGGCCGTTGGGGAGATGGTGGCGTAGTGGTAATGTCATTGGACTGGTGACCTAGAGGCCCAGGTTAATGCCTTGGGGACATGGGTTCAAACCCCAGTATGGCAGCTGGTAGAATTTAAGTTCAATTAATTATTAAATTCAATTAATACATTTTTTAAAATATGGAATTGAAAGCTAGTCTAAGTAATGGTGCTATGAAACTATCATCGCTTGTTATAAAAGCCCATCAGGTTCATGAATGTCCTTTAAGGAAGGAAATCAGCTGTCCTTATCTGGTCTGGCTTACATGTGACTCCAGACCCACAGTATGTGGTTGACTCTTAGCAAGCCACTCAGCTGGCAAGGGCAATTAGGGTTAGGCAACAAATGCTGTCCTTGCCAGCGACGCCTGCATCCCATGAAAGAATACAAAAAGGCAGAAATTTATGCTGTGGTGACCTGGAGGAGCTACTTCTGAAGAAAATGGAAGGGAGACAGGAAAGGTCTGTAGCCAGGTGAGTTGTGAAAGTCTCCTGCTGGAATTGCCATCAATTTCCTTACCAAGACGTCGATCATTAATATCACCGTCAATAACCTGCTCCTGTCAAGCCTCTGCCAATGGCTGACCTCAGACTTGCCACCTTTTCCCTTTATAGTAATGAGTACATGTCAATTGTAAACCTCAATGACTTCCCGCTGTGCACTTGCCTCCTCTAAGTTGGCGTGTTCTAGATGCTGCGTGTGACCCGTCTGCTGTTGGCAAATAGCCAGGCAGGCACAAAATTTCTCTCAATTGCCTCCTTAAATACTTTAATTGCCTTCCCATTGCTGCTGCGCAGGTTGCCAACTAGAATCCCAACCCACCCTGGGAAAGATGGAAGGAAGCAGGAAGACATCGGGATATTGGCCTGATAACCTTTTTCCCAATTTTCCTCACCCCTCCGCCTCCAACCCCGCCTCCTGCAGCCTGGGAAAAATCTCCCCCTCTCCCCCCATATCTTTACCCATGAAGTAAAAGGAGGCAAAAAGGAAATAGTTAAAAAACAGAAAATACTGGAAATACTCAGCGGGTCTGACAGCATCTGTGGAGAGAGAAAGAGTTAACGTTTCAAGTCAGTGACCCCCATTTACTCTGACTCTCCACACAGGTTGCCAGACCTGCTGAGTATTTCCAATATTTTCTGTTTTTATTTCAGATTTCCAGCTTCTGCAGTATTTTGCTCTTGTGTTAATATTTAAAGCTGTGTTTAGAAAAAAAAGTTTGGTTAAAACAGTGAGCCAAAACTTGCTTTAGCTCATGTAATTCTGATCAGATAAAAGCAAATTTTATATTAAGAAAGGAAAACTTGCATTTATATAGCACTCCTCACAGTCTCATAATGCCCCAAAATGTTTTACAGCCAATGGTGTTCATGAAATAACCTTTTTGATTGAATAAAAGTAGTTGTTTGAACAACACATAGCTAATTCGCATGTCTAATCATGAAAGAGAGATGGAGAGAGATGTGGCTAAAAAAAAAAGTCAGCCACAGAAATACATTATCGGCACCCAAATGGTGAGATTTGCAATGAAAAGTGGAATTGCCATCTTCCTTGTGATGCTTTCAGAAATGTTTTTATTTGCAGAACTGAGAATGTGAAGTGCACACAATTATTTTCTATAGTAGACAAGGAAAATAATATTTTCCAGAAATAACGTAGCTCACTGTCATTGAGCGCATCTCTGAGAAACTTCTTTCCAAATTTCTTTAATGGCAACACATAGTCCTTCTGCACTTCTAGATTCCAACTCACTAGGAACGACATCAGAGAGATCTGTTAGGATCTATACAGAAATGTGGCATGTACCATGTATTCACCATACCTGCAGAAACTCCATCCCACAAAAATCCCTAATTGGCTGTCATTTTCCAGGAAAACATTCACTTCAGTGGTTTTGAACACAGCTTCTTTCCAAATCCTTTCAGTGGCCATGTGCATTCCTCCTCCTCTCCCATACCCCAGAACCCATGCTCATGACAGTTAACCTGCAGCTTACCATTCATAAATTTATGGGAGATCTACTGGTATCAAATCAAATGATAGGAAACAAGGAGTGAAAATTCAATCCAAAGTTCAAGCAAGATTTTGAAACTGCTCAACGGTTGATTTGGTCTATATCCTCAAAACTTTGGTTTACAGTCATACAACTCCCTCCCTGGGAGTGAAGTTCTGCTCATAACATCCAGATAATAATAGTTTGACGCTGACATTATCAATATGGGGCAAACCACTATCGTTGCTTTGTATAACCAAAATAATTAGGATCTTGTGTTTGAGATGCCGAGTATTGCTGTAGCTTCACTAGGTTATTCCAACAATTTTAGACCTTGTCCAAATACAAAGAAGTAGTTGTGTGTTGACTGTTTGGAAAGTTTTTAGCATCTTTATTGTGACTGAAACAACAGGGTCTTTGTAACACTGCAGTCAGGAGCACAGGCCTTGCTTCTCTATCCTACTTACCATAGAGGGTTTAGATTTAGTTAATCAGACAGAGGTTGAAGGCTGAATTGTCTGCTTTGTTAGGGGATGTGCTGACGTATTGCTAAGAACAATTCCAACCTGATGGTTCCGGAGATGTCCTGGAGGGGGTTAAGCTGCGCAATGGGATGGCATGCTGTGGCAGGAATGGACATGCTTTAAGACTCACTAATACTTTGCATGTGACAGAATGTGTTTAATTTCCAACAAAGTCAGATGCCTAGCTACCATTTTTCAACTAATTTTTATTCTGTTTGGAAACAGAAACTTAACTGTTTTGCATCAAGGCTTTTCATGTATTTTTTCTGTGCCTGATCATTGAGATGGGTGATATAATGCCAGGGAATGGAGCACATTTTTAGATTACAGCCTTCTAGTACTCCCAGATCACATCTGGTATGGGAGATACAACATCGTCCTATTCTGTTGCTTATTGTTATGTAGCCTAACATTTCCATTTTTCTCCTTGTTTAGTATGAAGGATTGTGGATTCCTCAATTAGTACTAGATTTGAAGAAGGGCAATGATGTGTCATTAATTCTACTGCACACTCGGTGAGCCTCCTTGGGCTAATTTAAATTTAAGGCCCATAATACACTCTGGCAGATGTTAGCCTGCTGTCTAAGCAACATTGGAACATAAGAAATAGGAGCAGGAATAGGCCATACGGCCCCTCAAGCCTGCTCCGCCATTTAATAAGGTCATAACTGATCTGATCTTAGTCTCAACTCCACTTTCCTGCTTGTTTCGCACAATCCTTGACTCTCGGATAGTTCAAGGAAGGATTAAGATTATAGAGCTGGAAGGACTATGCTTTCAGACATTTCGTCCTCCAGTGCTCTTACTCTAACAAATAAATATATTTAATAATAATGCTTTGAAGTATTTATGTAGTAGCTTATGACATTGAATCATTTCAAAAGACGTTCCAATGTAACCTGCAATGGCTGGTGTTAAGTTGACAGCAAGTATAGCAGATATTCTGTGCTAGCAAAACCTACAGCATTGAGGTAAATAGCCAGTTAATTGAGTTTATTCTGCAAAAAAATATATCCAGAGTGTTTCATGTACAATTTTGTTAAACTTGGGAACGTATCATACAAGAGCTGTATTCTCTATTTATACAGAAATATAACATTTCTTAAATGCAAAATCACATGTATTGTAATATAGCAAGTGTGGGAGGCAATTTATGCACAGCAATGTGTAATGACTAGGATAATCTGTTTTATAATGTTAGTTAGTGGATAAATATTGGCCAGGACACTAGGAAGAAGTTCCCTGCTCTTCTTCGAAACTGTGCCATGGGATCTTTTATGTCCGGTGACAGGGCAGAAGGGCCTTGGTTTAACATCTGTTCTAAAAGAAGATTTGACATCTCATTCTCACAGTACTTCACTGGAGTCTCATCTTAGTTTATCAGAGCGTGGGAACATAAGAGTAGGAGTGGAATGTAAAAGTCGGTTCCACCATTCAGTAAGATCAAGTCTCTTCTTCTACCTCAACTCCACTTTCCTGCCCAATCCCCATATCCCTTGATTCCCTTTTGTGTTCAAATCCCTCAAATGGACCTTGTACCCACAACTTCTAACTCAGAAGCAAGATTGTTACCAACTTGCCATGGTTAATACTATTGATGAAATCCATGCAAATGATATGCAATTGGATGTGAAGGAACTCTCAGCCTTTACTTAGTTTATGCTTTGGACAGCTGCCTGAAGAAGATGTCAATCTAGATCATCTGTGCATTACTTTACACATATGTTCATGTAACATTGTGGAAGTAGCCCCATTGTTTATGTGTAATGTACAGTAGCCCATTACTGTGACACTGTCTGAAGTACCATGAGCACTGATATAACTTGTATAGTTGCTACTGTAATAGGGAAACTGCACAAAAGTCCTTCATAATCATCCTTTTTCTATAGTTCACAAACACAGCTTCATTATAGAAAAGCTCTGTTGTATTCCAAAGTACGAGAGCATTGCTTGATTATGATGCATGCAGTCAGAGTCTGGAACTGCCCTAATGGGGTCATCTAGAGTGTAAGCTGTGTGTCCACAATTTTTGGAATAGTTATATCACTTGTCTTTAAAATGTGCCCCATCCGGTTCAAGCAGCTTGGGTTTCATTTTAGAATGGTGTGTTATATGTTGTGTGGTCATCAGGCTACAAAAAGATTGGAAATACAATCTCTAGCCTAGCATAGCAAAAATTTCTATTGGATTGATGTAACATGGAAGTCATGTCTTGTAGACTGATACTTGGTGAAAAGCTGGATATATCAAGGAATTAAGAACCAGGAATGCCCATTAATATAGCTTTAAAGAGCTAGAACTTTGATTTTTTTTCCCCCATCTTTCTGCTCTTCAGAATAATTTTGCTTGAAAATGGAATGCTGATGTTATCATTGAAGAAATTATTTTGAAGAAAATATTGAGGCTAACTGTGTGAGGGAACCAGGTTATAATTGGTGAAGGTAGTTTGGTACAGTGCAACATCCCACAAATAATGCTGTAAAGTACTACATTCACCACATGTAGCATGATTTGCTGCCATAGTTTTTCATTTGACATATAGGGGGTGAAATGCAACTTCGGTGGGAGCAGTCTGTTATACAACTCACCCAAGTTTCCTTTCTATTGACTTCAATGCAAAGGAAAATCTTGTGAAGTGTACAGCTGAAGGTCAAACTTCCATTTTGCCTCTCTGCAAAAGTTTTCTTTCACCCCAATAAGGTCCCAGAAGCAGTCAAAGTGATAGTTTCTGAAGCAATCTTGGTAAAATTAAATTTCTTGCCCTATCTATAGTGTGCGGTTTAAACGTTATGATCCTAGATACTCTCTGGGTTATTGGCTGTATCTCCAGTGATGTAATTTTGCATCCGCTATTGGACTCAGCCTTTCATTTTGGCATAAAAACAAAAAATGCTGGAAATACTCAGCAGGTCTGGCAGCATCTGTGGAGAGAGAAGCAGAGTTAACGTCTCAGGTCAGTGACCCTTCATCAGAACGTTCAGAATGTTCTGATGAAAGGTTACTGACCTGAAACGTTAACTCTGCTTCTTTCTTGACAGATGCTGCCAGGCCTGCTGAGTATTTCCAGCACTTTTTGTTTTTATTTCAGATTTCCAGCATCTGCTTTTCTTTCATATTGGCAAGTCACTTTGACAATATCATCAAGACTCACCAGTTAAACAAAATGATTTTTAAAAGGAATGAAGAGCTAGAAAGATGGGGAGCTCTCTTGAGTTTATCCAGTGAGTAACTGAAGCAGTCAGAGTAGGAAGGTTCCGGGTTTGACTACTGATTCATTTGAGTTAGTTGATTTTAACCACAGCAGCAGTAGGAGCGCTATAATTGGCTTTAACTCCTTTGCAACAAAGAATGTAAAAACAGCAATGGATCCCACATCTGATCACTATCCGATGATCCATCTCAGATGCAAGATACACACACATTAAAAAGAGCTGCTTGGGAGAGGAATGGAGATAGCTTTCATCCAAGGAGCCAGCATGAGCTAAGAACTTCAGGAGAGGAGAACATTGGAGAAAATTGACAGAAATGCACTTTTTGACAATTGTCTTGGTTTTTAAAATTGGGATTCTGATGCATTATTAGAGTACTGGCAGTCAGTGACATGGAATAGGGCGAATGGAAGATTGATACACAATCTGCTCTGTTCACTATCTGAGCTGTGATGAGCAGGAGTTTCCATGAAGAAATATTGGGATGGGGTCATACCTAGGTGGTAATTAGCACCTCCTGGTAGTGGACATTGGCAGCAGCCTGGAAACAGGTCATGCACCCACCCTCTCAGCAGCAGAGGTGTGATGGACAGATGAACCAGTGAATAGGAGAGTAACGGACAATGGGAAGTTACGGAACAGTTAGGTTTTAAAAGTAAAAGAGCTCAAGTTTCCATCGCAAGTAAGCCTCAGGAATAGGAAGACACACATTGGCTCCATGACAGGGTAGTTAGTCTGCAGGATCTTTTGTAAAACTCTTTCTTCTCTTGGCAGGTGTTTACTTCCCATGGTCCCACTGTCATCATGCCAACTTGGTTCTGCTCTCGAGAATGGTTTGACAGCATTGGGAAGTTTGATGAAGGTGGAAAAGTGAGTACTGCAGTCCACTCTGAATAAAATGCAAAGAAAGGTTCACAGGCTTTTTTCTGGGTTATCTGCCAGTTTGGGTAGAAATAAATAAAATGGACACAGTTTCCAATTGAACTGAGTAAATCATTGGCAGCATTGCAACTTTAAAGATATCCAGTTAAATTGATTTTAATTAACCCCCAGGGACAATTGTTTCATGTGATAGAAACAGCGAAACAAAGAAAATAGGAGCAGGAGTAGGCCATTCGGCCCTTCAAGCCTGCTCTGCCATTCATTATGATCATGGCTGATCATCCAACTCAGTAACCTGCTCCCGCTTTCGCGCCATACCCTTTGATCCCTTTAGACCCAAGAGCTATATCTAACTCCTTCTTGAAAACATACAATGTCTTGGCCTCAACTGCTTTCTGTGGTAGCGAATTCCACAGGCTCACCGCTCTCTGGGTGAAGAAATTTCTCCTCATCTCAGTCCTGAAAAGTTTACCCCGTATCCTGATGTATCCCCTGGTTCTGGACTCCCCCACCATCGGGAACGTCCTTCCTGCATCTACCCTGTCAAGTCCTGTTAGAATTTTATAGGTTTCTGTGAGATCCCCCCTCACTCTTCTGAACTCCAGCGAATATAATCCTAACCGACTCAATCTCTCCTCATACGTCAGTCCCGCCATCTCAGGAATCAGTCTGGTAAACTTTGGCTGCACTCCCTCTATAACAAGAACATCCTTCCTCAGATAAGGAGACCAAAACTGCACACAATATTCCAGTTGTGGCCTCACCAAGGCCCTGTATAATTGCAGCAAGACATCCCTGCTCCTGTACTCAAAACCTCTCACGATGAAGGCCAACATACCATTTGCCTTTTTTGCCTGTTGCACCTGCATGTTTACCTTCAGCGACTGGTGTACGAGAACACCCAGGTCTCATTGCATATTCCCCTCTCTCAGTTTATAGCCGTTCAGATACTAATCTGCCTTCCTGTTTTTGCTACCAAAGTGGATAACCTCACAGTTATCTCACATTTATCCACTTTATACTGCATCTGCCATGCATTTGCCCACTCACTTAACTTGTCCAAGTCACCCTGAAGCCTCTCTGCATCCTCCTCACAACTCACCCTCCCACCCAGTTTTGTGTCATCGGCAAATCTGGAGATATTACGTTTAGTTCCCTCATCTAAATCATGGATATATATTGTGAATAGCTGGGGTCCTAGCACCGATCCCTGCGGCACCCGACTAGTCAATGCCTGCCATTCAGAAAAAGACTCATTTATTCCTATTCTTTGTTTCCTGTCTGCCAACCAATTTTCTATCCATTCGTAAATCCATGCTGACTCTATCCGATCCTACCACTGTTCTCCAACTGATCTGCTATAAAATCTTTGATAATGGACTCTAGCATTTTCTCCACTACCCACTTCAGGCTGACTGGTCTATAATTCCCTGTTTTCTCTTTACCTCCCTTTTTCAATAGTGGGGTTACAGTAGCTACCCTCCAATCTGTAGGAACTGTTCCAGAATCTATAGAATCTTGGAAGATGACCACCAATGCATCCACTATTTCTAGGGCCACTTCCTTAAGTACTCTGGGATGCATACCATCAGGCCCTGGGGATTTATCAGCCTTCAATCCCATCAATTTCCCCAACACCATTTCTCTACTAATACTGATTTCCTTCAGTTCCTCCCTCTCACTAAACCCTGTGTTCCCCAACCTTTCTGGTATGATATTTGTGCCCTCCTTTGTGAAGTATGCATTTAGTTGGTCAGCCATTTCTATGTTCCCCATAATAAATTCCCCTGTTTCTGACTGTAAGGGACCTACATTCGTCTTCACCAATCTTTTTCTCTTCACGTACCTATAGAAACTTTTACAGTCAGTTTTTATGTTTCCCGCAAGCTTACTCTTGGACTCTATTTTCCCCTTCTTAATCAATCCCTTGGTCCTCCTTTGCTGAATTCTAAACTGCTCCCAATCCTCAGGTCTGTTGTTTTTTTCTGGTGAATTTGTATGCCTCTTCCTTGGATCTAATGCTATCTCTAATTTCCCTTGTAAGCCATGGTTTGGCTACCTTTCCCGTTTTGCTTTTGCGCCAGACCGGGAATAAACGATTGTCGCAGTTCATCCATGCACTCTTTGAATGTTTGCCATTGCCTATCCACCGTCATCCCTTTAAGTAACGTTTCCCAATCCATCATGTCATTCATTTTAAAATGATAAACTCCAAAATAATAAAGCTAGATTTCACAGGAATTTGATTAGTACACACTATGGGAAGGATTTTGGGTTTTAGGTCGATGTTGGGGTCAGAGTCACAACCCCGCACTGTGACAACAACAGTCACCTGGCAGTGATTTTCCCCGTATTGGCCAATAAGTGGCAAGAGGGTGGGCTTGCCATCCAATTACGGACAGCCCTGCCGACCTCCATCCCACTTCTGGAAAAATGGCCCGGGGTGAGATGGTGCATCAAACCGGTATGCCAGCCAGCATCCGTACTCACCCCCATCTGGGGGCAAAAATCCTGCCCAAAGTGTGTAGGATAACATTTGGGCCAATGGGAGTTTTGTTCTTTTCCTATGGGGTGCCTGGCCTCCTTTGGTTAATTGCCTAGAGTGCCATCCTTGAAAGCACAGGTGGGGAATCACAGGGAAACACTGGACAGTACCTTAGGGACTGAGCAGAATAGGAGACCAAACCTGCATCATCCATCTCCCTGTAGCCCAGAATTCAGTATGTTTTGAGACACTTTTTGTACGGGGTTCTCCTCCCCCATCCCCTCCCCCCCACGCCACATTCTCTCGTTTCTCTGCCAGCTGGAGAGAGAGATTTGGGTTAGGTTTCCACACTAAACCATTATGAGGCACACCAGTAACATTGATGGTGATCTCGAAAAATACCATTTGTCAACATTTCAGCAGTAACAACACTTTGCATTTATATAGTAAGATGTCCCAAAATGTTTCACAGGAGCAGAATCAGACATAAATTGACATTGACAAAGAAGGAGACATTAGGACAAGAGACCAAACGCTTGGTCAAAGAGGTAGGTTTAAGCAGTGTCTTAAAGGAGGAGAGAGAGGTGGAGAAAAGTAATGATGTTTGGGAGGGAATTCCAGACCTTAAGTCCGAGATTGATGAAGAAGTGGTTGCCAGTGGCGGAGTCACAGAAATTGGGATGCCCAAGAGGCCAGAGTTGCAGGAATGTAGAGTCCTCGGAGAGTTGTAGGGGTATGGAGGTTTACAGACAAAGGGAGGGATTTTATCCACGAGGATAAGAATTTTAAAACAGATGCTTTGATGTGTCATCCAGACTGAAGGTTAAAAAAGAGGGGGAAACCTCTAAAGCTACATGACCTTTGGATAATAAATTCCCTCCATTAAAAAACCCTCACTCAAATTTGAAAGCAACAATCGTGTGCCTTATCTACAGTACCTATTTTCTGAATGTTTATGTTCAGTTAATGGTTCTATAGTATCACTGAGATTCATTAACGTCATACTTCAAAAGGATTAAAATGCCAAGTACTAAAATAAATTTTGCTGCAAAGGAATTTTATTTTAATTAGAACTGATCCTGGCTGATGGGGAGTTACTGGTTCTTTGTTATAAACAGAAAAGTGCAGTAATTGATGCACACTTGGACAGCATGCCAAGGCTGAGAGTGAAGAGTTGCAGACCTAGCACAAAGTGTCAGGACTGCTGAGATACTGCACATGCTACATAGGACAAGAGGGAGGGAAAGCTGGCTGTGATACATTTCCATTATCATTACAGCCCATTCCTATTACAATCAAGGTCAGTTTGTCCAAAGACCATACCAGGAATTGGTTTTAAAGGAATTCATCCCTTTCCAGTGTTACAATTTGTTCCCAGGTTTGATGGATAAAGATAAATTGTTTCCAAACCTCTACTTTTAATTCAGCAAAATCTCAGAAAAGACCGGTATAGTAAGCACTAAGAATTTCAACAAGGTCTGCTGAATTGTTAGCAGTTCTATACCTCACTAAGCACTGGAAGGGTAAAAAGAAACCTACTTGTTAGCTGAGTACATTACTGTCTTTCAGCAGCTTGATGAAGCTGTAAGGAATGGGAAAATTGCTAAATGAACAAACCTGGTCTGAAATGCAACATCGTCTTATCAGACAAGCTCTGAGCTAAAAAACATATTCTAGTATGCTCATTAAATCAGTGACATGGTAAATCTCTATGTTGCCTTATGTTCCCTATCTCTGTAATCTCCTCCAGCCCCACAACCTTCCAAGATATCTGCACTCCTCTAATTCTGGCCTCTTGTGCATCCCTGATTTTAATCACTCCACCATTGCTGGCCGCACCTTCAGTTGCCTGGGCCCAAGCTTGGGAATTCCCTCCCTACATCTCTCCGCCTCTCCACCTCACTTTCCTCCTTTAAGACAGCCTTAAAATCTACCTCTTTGACCAAGTTTTTGGTTATCTGACCATTAGCTCCTTTTGTGGTTCGGTGTCATACTTAGTTTTATCATGCTGCTGTGAAGTGCCTTGGTACTTTTTATTACGTTAAAGGTGCTAGATCTGTATAAGTTGTTGTAGTTGTTGTTGTTGCTCAATTTAAGGAATGAAGAAATCGGAAAAACATTATAAACAGATTTAATGTTTGAAGTTGTTTGTTCTCCATATTGAGAGTTCCAAACCATCAAAATAGCAATTAAATTTCAAGTCGATTCTCAGATAGAAAACTGGATGCAGGCTGAAACTGGATTGCTCCTGTAACTTCCTGGTGCCAAATTACAGAGTGGCTTTGGCCGAGGCCTAAATAAGTGCCATCAGTCTATATTTTTAACTGGAGAGTGACGCTTGGCACAAGACTTCATTTCTTCCCTGTTGTCCTTGAACATGTTGTTGTCTCCAAGATCCTTGTCCAAATCTTCCATGGATTCCCTGTTTGCATCCCTTTACTTAAGATTCCACGCTGCCCACACCACAGAAATGGAGCTAACCAAAATCAAACAACATTCTCTGTGACTGGGGTTTGTTCTCCCTCTTCATTCTCCTCAACCTCTCTGCAACGTTTGAGATGGCCTATCACACTATCCTCTTCCAACACCTCTCCTCCGTTGTCCAGCTCAGTGTAGGTTGCCCACACTTGGTACCAGACTTATCTATGTAATTGTAGCAGAGCATCAGAAAAAGTTCAGGCTTGTCAATTCCAGTTTAACTACCCTTTTAACGGCATGATAATTCTTAATTACTGTCGGCAACTTCTCTAGCACTGAACATTTACTTTTACAAATATGGAATCTCATTCCTGCAGATTTTAATTATTGTTGGAGATTCAAAACAAAATCAAAAAAAAATTATTACCTTTTCTTTCTATTTTATCTCTCTCTCTTAATTCAATCTTACATTCCCTCTCTTTTGCTTTCTGGATCTGATTTGGTATTGAACTAAATCTTTTAACTGACATTTCCTGGTTCAGTCTCTGCACTGCTCATTAATGATTCTTCAACCTGATTGGTTAAGGCAACACATATTTGCTTGCCCTGTTCACAAATGTCCCAGATTCCTTGAAGAGGATGCTTTTTTTTTGGATAATTGACTGAACAGGAGCCTTCAGTGCAAAAGTCCATAGAATGTCTATGTGCAATTACACGTGTAACGAATGGCTGGTTGATGTTCATTTGCGGTAACCACAAAGTCCAGCCCATTGGGTATTCCTTCAGGTCTGCTGCATCGCCATGATGCAATCAACTGTGCACTTGAGTTGCCAGCGGGCACCATGCCATGGTTATAAGCTTTCATTTCTGGTTTCTACACTTCCAACCCAAGCCATTCCAAGTTGAGAACATCCGTTCAGGGCAGTTTTGAGGCTTGAACTTCTGAAAATAGTTTGTCTTCTCTAGGAAATCCATGGGGCAATGTTGAAAGGTCAACAGGATGATCA
Source organism: Heterodontus francisci (assembly GCF_036365525.1). NCBI lineage: Eukaryota > Metazoa > Chordata > Chondrichthyes > Heterodontiformes > Heterodontidae > Heterodontus > Heterodontus francisci. Next base: position 33,794,084 of record NC_090396.1, on the reverse strand, counting down.
GTGCTCAGTGGCTCAGATGCAGTTTGTTTGAACAATACAACAGTCTATGAAGCAGTTGTTTGAGCATTACAGTTAAATGTCTAAGGTTTTGTATGGTTTACATGCTCAAAGTTCTCATGTTGGAAATGATATTTCTTATTGATCTATTTCTATAGGGTGTCCCTGAAGATTTGTTGTTCTTCTATGAAAATCTTCGGAAGGGAGGGGGCACGTTTCGAGTGGATCACTGTCAGCTTCTTTATCGCTATCATTCGGGGGCTGCAACGCATGCTGTGCTAGAGTAAGGCTTCACAGTGGAATTTTTGACTTGTTTTGAATCATTTCACAAATCTTGTTTATGCACAGATATAGTATTGAGCTTCATTGATATGGAAATCTAGTGCTACATAAAGAAAATTAAAATCTCCATCAAAATAAACAGGAATTTGGAGCGTAGAGTTTAGTCTAAATCTCCTACTGATTGATTGGTTGCTATTGTAATGTCTGTTTTGATTGACTAATATCTGGAATAAGTAGTGTGGAGATGACGGGCTCGAAATTCTGGTCCATAGCCCCACTTCCGGCATGGCCCAGGGCAGCACCATCTTGAGAAGGGCATTTGTGCAGGTGTCCCCTGCATGTGCCAGAAGCTTCCAAGCTCTCCTATCATGACATCACATAGCCCAATTGGCTGATGTGATGCCCAAATGCCAAAAATTAGACCACCCAGGTCCATTGGATAAATTTGCTTGTCACTCACCAAAGGCGAAGCGTTTAGATGCAAGAGGGGCCCACCACTAGAGTTCCATCAAGGGCCAGGCACCCAAGTTGCAGGTAAGGTAGTTTTGAATAAGTTCTGCTATTGCAAAGTCTCTGAAGGTGGTTTGTGGTGAGTTCCTGGATTTGGCGGAGAGTTTTGCTGCATCCTCACAGGGAGGGCAGAGGATTTGGTGACCGGTCCACTGAAAGGCTCCAACAGGTACGGGGCTGCAGTTGCCGTGCATCTGGGTCTGCAGCACGACAGGGAGATGAAGCAAAGGCTGCAGGGAGGGGAATCTCTGCATGATACCCTCTTCCAATTTGGAGCCAGACTCCTCCATGCTTCTTGATAGCGACAGGATGCTGCCTGGCAGGCCAGTCTATGCACCCAACATCTCAGTGCGCATGCCCATCAGTACTCTCATGTATGCCACCCCAGATCCTCATCTGAGTCCCCTCGAGCAAAACTCGTCTGCGACTTCACCCTCCAGTGAGTAGGCACATGAACCATCCTTTACCAGTGGCCTGGTGCATCCCCATTGTGCCAGTGACTCACCACATGTTGATCCCAACTCACGACTAGCTTTTAAGTATGTGCAGTGCCAGGATCTGAGCTGGTGGCTGCGAGTGTCAGATCAAGTGACGGGGCCTCTTCATTAGTACGGCGCTGTTGCTCGCTCTCTTCCTCCTTGGCTGCTGTGGCTGGGCAGGCATTGGGTGTTATATTCTAGAAAGCCAATTGGTGAAGGATAGAACTGGAGTCAATCTTTACTCACTTTTATAGGCATTTACTTACAGATTTACACGTTACAAGCATTTACCTCCTAACCCAACAAGCACAGTTTTAGTCTGTGTCGATTTATAGGGCCATAAATGAATTCCCAGTTAAAACCCGCCAGCTGCTTACAATTAAATACAATTAATATGCAATTAACAATGGGGTGGAAAGCAAGAGTCACGCCATTTGCAGCATGTCCTTTATGCCAGACAGCAGAATGAGGGTGAACTGGGAGTTGGGAAGAGGCATAAGGGAGGATAAAAAAATTATCCTCAATGTTCTCAGCAACACCAGATTCCATGGGCTCTGCTGCTGCCAGCCCCATGCTGCAGAAAACCATCTCCTCTGTAGGGTTCAGGAGGTGCAGACGTCCTTGCTCCCCCGCCTGTGCTGCATTGCTTCATTTTTTGTATGTCACCTTTTCCTGCAAGTGGGAGGGAAGAATGCCAATGATTGTGTAGCAATATTTTTGGCTGATTCGCCTGCCATAGATGAATAGCTGGTGATATGTAGAAGCAGGGAGAGGTGGGTGTAAAGTTGGCAGCATTGGTGCGTGTGCAAGGGTGAGGTGGAGTATCTGGATGTTCTATGTGAGTCCTGAGTGTCGAGGAGTAATGCTAATTGAGTGATGGGGGTGTGGTGCATTGAGCTGCATTGGAGGTTGGTGGAGCGGTAGGTAGGAGATGTTTTGTGAAGATATATCCACTGACCTTGACCACCCATGTGGAGTCATTAGACTTCCTGTGGTACTGCTGCCAAGTCCTCTAGTCTATACACCAGGAATTGACCTTCCTGGCCACCTGCTCCCAATCCCTTCCGGGGGTTGTCCTTGAGGGCCTGCTAGCACACCATGGAACCATACGTCTTTCCTCCTGCCCACCGCCTGCCTGCACACTAAGGCATCTGTAACCCTGGAGCCCTGTTTCTGCCCTGGTGTTCCACTTTCCTTGTTTAGAATTGCAGTAATAGTGTTCAGCAGCATCCTCCCTTAAGAGAGACAGACTGCCTTTAAGAATAGAAGGCTGGTTGCACCACATGCTATAACCCATGCCGCTTGGCTTCCTGCTGAGCACAGAGGCAGCCAGGAACACAGCAGGCACTTGGCCCTATGCTCCAATCAAGTAAATGAGGTGGCAGCACCAAATTTGTGTGCTGCCCACCTCTAGCAGAACCAGTGTGAATTGCAACACCCGCACCCGAAAAACAACACAAACCAAGTTTTAGCCCGACAGCTTTTCATAACCCTGCAGTTAAACTTTTCATGTGCAATAGAAAACAGTGCAATAACCAATTTATTCTATGAGTGAAGATCCACATGATGCTTTTAAGACTAATAAATATATCTTTGCTCACTCAAGGAATACACTGGGGATTCCTCTGTTCATTCTATGCATAGACAAATTCCTAAAAAGATGTATTATTATTGCTTTAATATATGCTGTGACAACATGTGATGTATCTCTGGTGCTCAGCATGAATCTTTGAGCTGCTTAATCCTCATTTGGCTGACACGATAATGATACTGTATTTGTCCTGGGTGGCTTCATGAAATATATACTGTGATTCATAAAATTAAATTTCATTTGGGTAGAGATGCTTCGTAAGCTTTAAGTAACCAGGAGGGAGGGAAGAAAATTCCAATTAAATAATCAAGTTTTGTAACTAGAAAGTACAAGAGAAAATAATGTACAAGACCTGGACTTTGAGGATTTAGAAAGGCAGCCAGTGCAAAAGGTGCTTAGTTTTCCAAAGCTCGTGCTGGAGAGAAACTGCATAAAAACTCAGTCATAAACAATTCTAAAATGTTATAAGGTACAGGTAAGACCTGCTATAAGTGGATCTTATCTACGAAAAAGATATTAGTCAGCTTTACAGCTGCCAGTTTGCAGAAAATAGTAGTGTGCACCAGTTTATACTGTTATGACTGAGGCAGGAGGAGTGTGCTGTCTTTCTCCAGTTCCACTTCTGCACAGGTCACAACATATATTTAAATGTTTACCCAGTTAGCAATAGGGTCAATCATAGACTCTACTCTTTAGGTCTGACTAGAGGAGGAGTTGGAGAGTGTAGGGGAGGTGGCAAAAGGCAATATGTATTTTTAAGGAAGCCTTTGTAGGTGGGGTGAGAGGTAGCTGCAACAAGGGGCTTAGGGTGGGAGTTGCAGACTGTGGGAGAAGGACAGTTGGAGGCTCTAGCATGGATGGTAGAGTGGAGGGAGGTAAGTTGAGTGGTGTTGGAAGAGCAGAGGTTAAAGACAGGGAAAGAGTCTTGGAATGTTAAGGGTAGAGTAAAGCCATAAAGAGATTTGAAGGTAATGACTTGGAGTTTCCATCAGCGGTGAACCAATGACACTCGCCACTGACCTTGAAGTAAGCCTTGCTGAGAGATCTAGTGATCTCTCTGGGGAGAATGTAATCTCTCTCACCGGGCAGTGGTACAGCAACTGATTGCAGCATTCTTTACTGGTCATTAGCAGAGTGTAGCTGCAGTGATGTCATCATGCTGTCCAAGCAGCTAATTGTATTAAAGGATTTTCACAGACTTCTAAACAGGAAACTGAATGCAGTAAAATAAAATCACTTTAAAACATTTTTGGAGACAAATTAAAGATTGGGACATGCACATGGGGTAAAGGTAGAAGATAAAATATTCTGAGAAAATATTGTTTTAAAAAAAATTATTTTAAAAATTTAGCTTTTTTTATTCGTTTCATGGGATGTGGGCATCACAGGCAAGGCCAGAATTTGTTGCCCATCCCTAATTGCCCTTGAGAAAGTAGTGGTGAGCTGCCTTCTTGAACCGCTGCAGTCCATCTGATGTGGGTGTGCCCACAGTGCTGTGAGGGAGGGAATTCCAGGATTTTGATCCAGCGACAGTGAAGGAACGGCGATTATATTTCCAAGTCAGGAATGGTGAGTGGCTTGGAGGTGTAAAGCTCCCATACTTATCCAGGCAACTGGACGGTATTCCATCACACTCCTGACTCGTGCCTTGTATATTGTGGACAGGTTTTGGGGAGTCAGAGGTGAATTACTCACTGCAGAATTCCCAGTATCTGACATACTCTTGTAGCCACACTGTTTATGTGGCTGCTCCAATTTAGTTTGTGGTCAATGGTAACCCCCAGGATATTGATAGTGGGGAATTCAGCAATGGTAATGCCATTTAATGTCAAGGGGAGATGGTTAGATTCTCTATTGTTGGAGATGGTCATTGCCTGGCACTTGTGCGGCGTGAATGTTACTTGCCACTTATCAGCCCAAACCAGGTCTTGCTGCATATGGACACGGACTTCTTCAGCATCTGAGGAGTTGCATTTGGTACTGAACATCGTACAATCATCAGCAAACATCCCGCCTTCTGACCTTATAATGGAGGGAAGGTCATTGATGAAGCAGCTGAAAATGGTTGGGCCTAGGACACTACCCTGAGGAACTCCTACAGCTATCTTACAAAATATGCTAATTAATCATTTAACAGCACTCCACAAATATAAAATTACCTGTTCTGTCATTCATCAAATTTTATTAATCACATCACCACCAAAAAAGGTTGCACCTGAACGATGTGGGAGTGTGAAAGTTGAAATTCTCACTGATTTGTAGTGATTACAGCTCTGGAAGAAGCCACAGTTGGAGTCCTGAGTGACAGAGCGCAACTTCAGGATTTCCAGGCTAATCCGTGCATGCCTGACATCTGAAGTTGTGGTCAGTTTCAGAGCAGTAATGACAGTTAACGCTGACAGTTCGCCATCAACTGCCCACCCTCCCCAAAAATCCAGGCCAAGTGGGTGAAATGGGATGTAGCTAGAGGAGTTAAGAATGAGTTGAACTATATGTAAAGTGGAATTCAAGAGACCAGCAAGGAGGTCTGTTATGTCTCCTGGTTCCCATAAGTTGGAAATAAACACACTTTAGACTTGGAAAGGCTGGAGCTCTTTATTTATTCCATTCCTCTCACCATGCAGCCTGGTAAGGGACTGTGTTATATGTCACATGACCCTCCAGTGCAGCAGTGAGTGTGGCTACCCAGAGCACACGTACCCATAACAATTAGTTCCTAGCTAATTAGTTCCTAGCTCTTTACCGATAATATAACAATATATAACAAGGGTAATGAAGAAGAAAAATCTGAAAGCGAGATAGGGGCAGAAACAGATGATGTTTTCAGTGATTGCCAGCTCTGTGGAATTAGACAATTTTGTAATTTGACTGAATGTGGGGTTTCATGTTAAGCATAGGGTTATGCAGGAAAAAAGTGCCTAGGTTTTTCGGTCAGAGCATGGAGTTTCTGGGAGAGGGGTGAACACGAAAGCTGCGGTCTTGGTAGTGTTGAAAGGAATTCTGGCTCATCCACAACTTGATGTTGGTCAGGCAGTCAAACAGTACAGCAACAGTCAGGAAATCAAGGGTAATAGTAGACAGATAAAGTAGAATAGTGCCAGCACACTTATGAAAACTGGTCCCTGCTGACTGGTAATATCACTGCAGGACAGCACATAGATAAGGAATAGGAGGTGCCCTCACAGTCTCCCAGCTACATGGCAGTGCTCACTTCTCCTGGTGGAGCTGCTGGCAGTCTTGGGCACTCCAATTGGCCCTCGGTGCCTGCAGAGCCCACCTGCCATCACTAATTGGACCGGCTCCTGGAGATGGCCTGTTAATTGGCCGTCTCGGGGAAGATCATGCAAGCAGACGGGACTCAGACACCATCGGGTTGGGACCCACGTTGGTCCCAATGCCCGAGAATCTTCTAAGTTGGTAGGATGTCACCCTTCTTTTCCTGTGAAAATAATTATTGTTGTTTAATTAATTTCAGGGACGAAAAGGGAACATGACAAACCAATCGGGTTTTATAGTGTTGAGTTCAGGAACAAACTTGAATGTATTTATTAATTCACATTGTTTTTATCCATAAAAGAGAATGGATTGGTCGACTTAAAAAAGATTTCCAACCAATCTGATGTATTTTCTACCTGAGGTGACAGAACAAGATCCTAAAATTACTGACACTCCCAAACCAGTTATCGTTTAATAGCTAACGTCAACCTCCCAGACAGCAGCCCAGGGGAAAACAAACAGGATAACAAAGGACTAACTGCTTTGAAGTGTTTAATGTTTAAGCAGTAGATAATGAATAAATCTATTTCTTACACTCTCCTTAAGATTGGCTTAAACTGGGTTTTTGAGTTGACTCATAGCATCAAGTTTTTACTGGCTTTGCTTAAAGACGGTGGAACTGCAGCTTATATAAGATTTATTGATTACCAGTTGTTACCAATCACTCATAAAGGCCATGTCTGTTGAATTCAGACAGCAGAGTTGGGGGATTCTGCTCCTAGTATGGAGCCTTGCTAGATGTGAGATGGGACTACAACAAGTTCCTATTCTTTGATAAAAGCAAAATACTGCAGATGCTGGAAATCTGAAATAAAAACAAAAATTGCTGGAAATACTCAGCAGGTCTGGCAGCATCTGTGGAGAGAGAAGCAGAGTTAACGTTTCAGGTCAGTGACCTTTCATCAGAACATTCTGAACGTTCTGATGAAAGGTCACTGACCTGAAACGTTAACTCTGCTTCTCTCTCCACAGATGCTGTCAGACCTGAGTATTTCCAGCATTTTTTGCTTTAATTCCTATTGTTTGAGTTGTGCTCACCACAGGCCAGACAAGCCTGCCATTTTATGCTTTAAAAATGCAGTATTTTGTGCTTGTCACTAAAAAAAAAAGAGAGCATCCGTTTTTTATAAATGGGAGGGATCTTTTACTGCTGGTATACCAGGGGTTTTCAGTTTTATTATGCAAATGGAAGGTAATTTTTAAAACAACAAGCATTGAGGTGCTGGTTGCTGTGAGTTGAAATATTGGTCTTTCTTTCTTTGGAATCTTGAGATCAAATTTAACCTAGTTTGGTAGGATAATAGTCTTTCTGCCAACTGTAAGGCCTCTGTCTATAATGAGTTTGGGGCAACCTCAATACAGTTTTTAATACACATTGGAGCCACCTCACACACTGTCATTTCTCAGCACTACTTGGTGGTAAATCAGAATTCTCACTCAGCGAGGTTGATCAGAGATGGTTTCTATTGCAAATTGAAATACCACACTGATTCAGAATAAAGTCCTTTACTGCAGCTGGTGTTAAGGCATGATATCCACCTTGCCATCTGTTAAGAACCGGTGAGAAAGGGGTCCGGGGTTCCCTCTCAGCCTTCACCTCGTCTGACCGTAACAGGGTTTAATTTATAAACACACTTTTTTTTTTAGCTCCCCCTTAGTGAATCCTTGTTCACTAACCTCCAAATATAAGGCAAAGAAACTAGCCAAACAGGTTTTCTTAGGTTTAAAGGGAAAAGGTTGAACTTTATTAAACTTAAACTCTAATTCGGTTAACGCCTATGGCTACGTGACGCGCCCACGCTGACAAGCGTACGCAATGCATACAGAAACGAGCAGAAGAAATAAAGTGGAAAAGTTTGAGGCAATATCTGAAGATGGTTTTGGTTACTGTTCTTCGAGCTTGCTGTAGAGTCCTTGATTGTAGGTAGGTCTTGCTTTTCATTGGGGCCCAGTATTCTTCTTAAAACTTATTCGATGTAGGAGACCTTTCTCTCTTGCGGTTCATGTGGCCTTAGTGGGTACAGAGGCTTGTGAGAAAGAGATGGGAGCAGACGGGAGAGATCTTCTCACTCCAGGAGCAAACATTCTTTTTCAGTTCAAACTGTTTGTACAATTCAGAAAAACTCAGGTTGCCAAGTAGGTTAGGCATGTGACTATAAAAACAGGAATTGCTGGAAATACTCAGCAGGTCTGGCAGCATCTGTGGAGAGAGAAGCAGAGTTAACGTTTCAGGTCAGTGACCCTTCATCAGAACTGACAAATATTAGAAATGTAAAAGGTTTTAAGCAAGTAAAGCGGGGGTGGGGCAGAGATAACAAAAGAGACGGCGTTGATAGGACAAGGTCACAGAATGTAACTGACCAGAAGGTCAAGGAACAAAGGCAAATGGTATGCAAATAGTGTGGCGAAAGAGAAAATGTCAGTACAGAGAGGGTGTCAATTGATAGTAAAATGAACAGCCTTGGTTCCAAGTACAAGCATGAAAAAAACAGCGGGTAAGCACAGTAGAAACAAACTAAACAAACTAAAATAAATTAAACAAATAAAAAAGAAAAAAGAAAAAATAACTAAAAATAAAAAGGGGGCCCGTCATGCTCTGAAAATATTGAACTCAAGCAGGCATGCCTAATAGGTAAATGAGATGCTGTTCTTTGAGCTTGTGTTGATGTTTTCTGGAACAATGCAACAATCCCAGGACAGAGATGTGAGCACGAGAGCAGGGGGGAGTGTTGAAATGGCCAGCAACTGGAAGCCTGGGGTCATGCTTATGGACTGAGCGGAGGTGTTCCGCAAAGTGGTCACCCAATGTAGAGGAGACCACATTGTGAGCAGCGAATACAGTATACTAAATTGAAAGAAGTACAAGTAAATTGCTGCTTCACCTGAAAGGAGTGTTTGGGGTCTTGGATATTGAGAAGAGAGGAGGTAAACGGGCAGGTATTACACCTCCTGCGATTGCAAGGGAAGGTGCCGTGGGAAGGGGACGAGGTGGTGGGGTTAATGAAGGAGTGGATGAGGGTGTCATGGAGGGAGCGATCCCTTCGGAATGCTGACAGGGGAAGGGAGGGGAAGATGCGTTTGGTCGTGGCATCACACTGGATGTGGCAGAAATGGCGGAGGATGATCCTTTGGATGTGGAGGCTGGTGGGGTGGAAAGTGAGGACAAGGGGAACCCTGTCACGCTTCTGGGAGGGAGGGAAAGGGGTGAGGCTGGAGGTGAAGGAAATGGGATTAGCACGGTTGAGGGCCCTGTCAACCACAGTGGGGGGGAATCCTCTGTTGATGTTAAAGGAAGAGATATCAGAAGCGCTGTCTTGGAAGGTTGCATCATCAGAGCAGATGCATCGGAGCTGGAGAAACTGGGAGAATGGAATGGAGTCCTTACAGGAGGCAGGGTGTGAAGAAGTGTAGTCGAGGTAGCTGTGGGAGTCTGTGGGCTTATAATGATTATTAGTGGACAGCCTATCCCCAGAGATGGAGATAGAGAAGTCGAGGAAAGGAAGGGAAGTGTCGGAGATGGACCATGTAAAGGTGAGAGAAGGGTGAAAATTAGAAGCAAAGTTGATAAAGTTTTCTAGTTCCGGGCGGGAGCAGGAAACAGCACCGATACGGTCATCAATGTACCGGAAAAAGAGTTAGGGGAGGGGACCTGAGTAGGACTGGAACAAAGAATGTTCGACATATCCCACAAAAAGACAGGCATAACTGGGATCCATGCGGGTACCCATAGCAACACCTTTTACTTGAAGGAAGTGAGTGGAGTTGAAGGAGAAGTTGTTCAATGTGAGAACAAGTTCAGCCAGGCGGAGGAGTGTAGTGGTGGATGGGAACTAGTTGGGTCTCTGTTCAAGGAAGAAGCGGAGAGCCCTCAAACCATCCTGGTGGGGGATGGAGGTGTAGAGAGATTGGACGTTCATAGTGAAGAGGAGGCAGTTAGGACCAGGAAACTGGAAATTGCCAAAATGACGTAGGGTGTCAAAAGAGTCACGGATGTAGATGGGAAGAGACCAGGGGAGAAAAGATAGAGTCAAGATAGGAAGAAATAAGTTCAGTGGAGCAGGAACAGGCTGAAACAATGGGTCTGCCGAGACAGTCCTGTTTGTGGATTTTGGGAAGGCGGTAGAAGCGGGCTGTCCGGGGTTGCGGGCTGTCCGGACTATGAGGTTGGAAGTGGTAGAGGGAAGATCTCCAGAGGAGATGAGGTCAGTGACAGTCCTGTAGACAGTAGCTTGATGTTCGGTGGTGGGGTCATGGTCCAGGGGGAAGTAGGAAGAAGTGTCTGAGAGTTGGTGCTCAGCCTCTGCAAGGTAGAGGTCAGTACGCCAGACAACAACGGCACCACCCCTGTCTGCAGGTTTGATGCCAATGTCGGGGTTAGACCTGAGAGAACGGAGTGCGGCAAGTTCAGAGGGGGGGCAATTAGAGTGAGTGAGGGGGGCAGAGAAATTCAGACAGCCAATGTCTCGCCGACAGTTTTCAATGACATTTATTTGTTTATTTTATTTTAGTTTGTTTAGTTTGTTTCTACTGTGCCTACCCACTGTTTTTTTCATATTTGTACTTGGGGCCAGGTCTGTTCATTTTTCTGTCAATTAACACCCTCTCTGTACTAACGTTTTGTCTTTCAGCACACCATTAACCTACCATTTGCCTTTGCTCCATGACCTTCTGGTCAGTTATTCTCTGTGACCTTGTCCTATCAACACCTTCTGTTTTGTTATCTCTTGCCCCACCCCCACTTTATTTGCTTAAAACCGATTACATTTCTAATATTTGCCAGTTCTGATGAAGGACCACTGACCTGAAGCGTTAACTCTGCTTCTCTCTCCACATATGCTGCCGGACCTGCTGAGTATTTCCAGCATTTCTTGTTTTTATTTCAGATTTCCAGCATCTGCAGTATTTTGCTTTTATTTTAGTGGCCATTTTAGCTGCTTTGCCAGTTTCTCAAAAGGCACAAAAAACACTTCCACACCTTCCTCATTGAATTTTGAGATTAGTTGAGATAGTTTTGACAATTTTGTACCCAGCCCTGAATTACGCTCCTCCATATTGGCCATGATTTCACTGGGGTTACTCTGTCATCCCCGAGTTAACACAAGCTGCCTTAGCTCTCTTTCTTCGCATTCTTTGTCTAAGATTCTTTCTCTCTCTCTCTTGTCTCTCTCTTTCTCTGATTTCTAATTCAAGTTTCCTCTGTTCCAATTGTATCTTTTCTAACAATACCTTGTCGGAGTCTACTTCTAACCCCGTTTCTGCTTCTTCAGCTTCAAGGGAAAAATGGTTGGCCACTAGCCTTCGGAATTCAGACTTCCTAGCCTTGCCACGTACAGTGCTCGGCCATCCCACACTGCTCGGCCATTTTCCTCAACTCCTCCATAGACAGTGCTTTTAACTTATCCCAAGTTACTTCGCCCTGGCTTGGGGAGCTACTAGCTTCAGTCGCAGACGTGTTAGTATTCAAGCACACACAACCACAAGAAAACCTGTGTTGAAATCTTGCTCTTTTTTGCTTGGGGACAATTTGGCTTCCCCCTCCAATTTCTCTCATTTGTCTGTGGGTAAAATCCAGGATGGTAGCCCCCAAATTTACGTTACGACCCAGTGAGAGATGGGTCTAGGGTTCCTCTCAGCCTTCACCTAGTCATACCATAACAGGGTTTAATTTTTAAACACACCGGGTTTTTTTAGCTCCCCCTTAGTGAATCCTTGTTCACTAACTTCCAATTGTAAGGCAAAGAAACTAGCCAAACAGGTTTTCTGAGGTTTAAAGAAAAAAGGTTGAACTTTATTAAATTTAAACTCTAATTCGGTTAACGCCTAAGGATACGTGACGCGCCCACGCTAGTATGCATACGTGATACACATAGAGACAGAAAAGAGCAGAAGAAATAAAGTGGAAAAGTTTGAGACAATATCTGAAGATGGTTTTGGTTACTGTTCTTCGAGTTCGCTGTAGAATCCTTGATTGGAGTATTCTTCTTAAACCTTGTTCGATGTAGGAGACTTTTCTCTCTTGCGGTTCATGTGGCCTCAGTGGGTCCAGAGGCTTGTGAGAAAGAGATGGGAGCAGACAGGAGAGATCTTCTCACTCCAGGAGCAAACATTCTTTTTCAGTGCAAACTCTTTGTACAATTCAGAAAAACCCAGGTTGCCAAGCAGGTTAATCATGTGACTAGCTGGTCTGACCACATCTGTTTGTGGATTCTCTTGTCTTAGCTGACCCTGGAATGTTTCTTCTTACACACAATACCTAGTGCTGGAAGTCCATTGTGGGTTAAATTGGAGCAGGGAATAGCCCCTTTGTCCCTCCATGCACTGTCTTATTATGCAAATATTTTTTCCAGGCACAGCTGATCTGATCTGTCACATCCCTCCATTCAGAAAAGCACCCTTCCACTGCTACCCTCTGTCTTCTATGACAGAGCCAGTTCTGTGTCCATCTTGCCAGCTCACCTCTGATCCCGTGTGACTTCACCTTTTGTACCAGTCTGCCATGAGGGACCTTGTCAAAGGCTTTACTGGAGTCCATATAGATAACATCCATTGCCCTTCCTTCATCAATCATCTTCGTCACTTCCTCAAAAAACTCAATCAAATTAGTGAGACACGACCTCCCCTTCACAAAACCATGCTGCCTCTCGCTAATAAGTTTGTTTGTTTCCAAATGGGAGTAAATCCTGTCCCGAAGAATCCTGTCTAATAATAGGCTCACCAGCCTATAATTTCCTGGATTATCCTTGCTACCCTTCTTAAACAAAGGAACAACATTGGCTATTCTCCAGTTCTCTGGGACCTCACCTGTACCCAATGAGGATGCAATGATTTCTGTCAAGGAAAGTCATTTATTCACTCCAGCAACAGTTTAAAATCATTGTTCATATGACAAAAGATGCCTCATTCTTGGCAGGTGAGGGACCTGCATGACCTCCTTCATTTCCTCTGCTCTGTTATCTAGCTCTGTAAGACTGCCTTTAGATGCTGTACTCTTCCTTGTCTAAAATTAGCTATTACATCTCCAAACCTGCTTCCTACGATTCCCCAAAAATCTATTCAGAGCTCACTCCTCCACATCGTCTATGTTGTCAATGTAGGTCAAAGATGACAGGAGAGATGACGGACAGCTTATGGAATTTAAGCTGTTTTAAATTCAAAGCACATTGAATTTAAAATTATCGTCTCCCGCTTCAAGCCGATTCACAACTTTCTCCCATCCTATCTTTGCAATTACCTCCCCTACTCTCTGGTCCTCCAGCTTTGGTGTTTTGTATTCTCCCGCTCCCCATGCCCCACCATTAGTGCTTTCGCCTTCAGCCTCCTTGGTCCTAAAGACTTGCAGGTGATAGGTAAATTGGCCATTGTAAATTGCCCCTAGTGTAGGTAGGTGGTAGGGAATATGGGTGGTTCTTGGTCAGCACAGACTCGGTGGGCCAAAGGGCCTGTTTCAGTGCTGTATCTCTAAATAAAAAAATAAATAAATATTCTCTGGATTTCCCTCCATTTGTCACTTCTTTCTCCATCTATAAAGATGTTCTCAAAGCCCATTTTCCCAACCAAACTTTTAGTTAAGCTCTCCTAACTCTTACAACATGGCTTGCTGTCCATTCCTTTATTCCATTTAGCTATTTTATTTCTTCCCCCTTTGTAAAGCACCTTGGAATGTTTTCTGCATTAAACACATTATGCAAATGAAGGTGTTGTTATTGGCACAATGCAAAAAGCGATTTGCATTGTGTCTGACTGATGTACGCAGTGCACAACATTTGTCATCTCCATGAAAAGAAAACACAGTAAAATGATTCATTGTGTTACAACCTTGTTGTATGATTCAACCTACGTAAATTATCCATTGTTGCTTTCTAATTGGCAATGACCCAATTTTTCTACCTTTACATTGGACATGCAATCAGTCATCAATGCACCTAACTTGCATCTGTACACAAAGTTTCATCTTTCACATAGGTTGTCAGACCTTCAAATTATAATATTTAAACAGAAATATCATGAGAATGCAATGGTTTATGAGAGGTTTGTTGGAGTTTTTGTGTAGCTGCCAAGGGGAAAATCATTCCAAATTGCACTGTTATAAAAAATTCATTCCCGGGATGCGGACATTGCTGGTAAGCCCGGCATTTTTTTTCCGTCCCTTACTGTCCTGAGAGTAGTTTGATAAACTGGGAGGCTTGCTGGGCCACTTCAGAGGGTATCACATACAGATCAGGCCAGATAAGGACAGCAAGTTTCCTGTAGGATAAACCCAACCGGTTGGCCATATACAGCCTGTTGACAGCTACATAGGGCTGGATTTTCCCTCTGGTGTCAGGAAACAGGAGTCGGGACTACTTCTGGGTCCCGAAACAGTATTCGGGGGGGGAAACAGTCACTGACCTGGGCTTTTCACAGGGGTGATCCCTTAATTGGTATGGAGACAAGTTCTCCATCCAATTAAGGGAGGTGGGCGGGCTCTCAAAGCTGGAGGGCAAATCAGAGACCATCCAGCTTGAGAGGAGCGGAAGGGTCTATTGGATGGTAATTAACAGAGAGGATGCTTCAACATTGAAGCACTCCTTTTCCAACTTTTTTGAATATTTAAGTAAAAAATTGATACAGCACCCAGGCCACCCCTGTGGGGGTAGGCAGAAATCCCTCTACAGTGCAGGTTGGGGATGTATGCGCACCCAGGCAGGTAGGCAGGGCCTCTAGGTCTGCCTGCAACACTGCCCCCTGCCCCCCCTTCCCCCCCACCACCTGCCGCTGCATGCCCCGCCTCCAGGCACCTAAACTGGCCCTCGCCAGTGCGTGAAACTGGAGGCTGACTGTCAAACCCCAGTCGGCCTCCATTAATTGGCATCAATTAGGCCCTTAACAAGCCTAATCAATTACCTGCCATATCCATGCGGGTAGCCCTGTCAGCCCCAAACCTGCCTCCGCAAAAAAATGGCCGGAGCCAGGAATGGCATTGGGGAACCAGCACACCAGCCGGCGCCGGTATTTTCGGGTCCTGTCCACCTTTGTCCCCCAGCGGGAATTGAAAATTCAACTCATGGTCATTTTGACTGATACCAGCTTTTTACATCCAGATCTTTTTTGAACTAAATTCAAATTATCAATTACCAATGCTAAGATTTGATCCCAACATTCTTCAGATTATTCATACAGGCCTCTGAATTACTAATCCAGCAGCATAACCATTTGCATTGTACTCCAGGAGATCTTCCATTACTGAATTCTAGTGGCCATTAGTCATACGTGAATTTAGACAGTGATATTTTCATTGGCCATTCAGCTGTGGGAGCCATCATAGATGTAGCGGCTTATCCTGCCCTCACCTGAGATTCACAAATGCACACTTTCCAGTAGAACTGACTTGAGTAAATGGACACCCTTGCTGATTTTGTGCCTCTTTAGCCTTGATCACTGACTCCAATTGTAGATCTCCTACTGGTGACCTGACAGAGATGAGCATAGACCAGGGATTGAATTGAGATCTTCCCTAGACTGTATGATTTAACTACACATATATGTTGCCAACTGAATCATCATGGAGCAACACAATACTATAGAAACATAGAGCATGTTGATAGGAGAGAGAATTACAGAGATACTGTGTGTTGGAACAACAAAAAGATCAATCACTCTGCAGGGGTCTAAGTTCTCTCAGTGAGAATCAGAACTGTTTTTTAATAAAATATAACAAAGTTGAATCTGGTGAGTTATTACCTCACTGCGTTGATCCGCAGTCTAAATAAACTCAGCCCTGCATCTCAGTTTTTCAAATTAAATTGTCATATGTGGCCAATTGAAGAAAAGCAGTTTCTATAATGTCACTTCAAAAGCGTGCAACACATATTTCACAATCTGAGGGTGGTACAGATAAATTAAGTAGGCTATTGTACAAAGAGAATTCAGATTCAAGGATCCTGTTGTTAATGTAACCACGGCTATAATTTTTGTGTGTACAGATCTTTACATGGAGCCATTACGCAATCGCAGTCTTTGGTTGCCAACTTATGCTAGAACAACAGGAGGCTTATTAGTATCAGAAAGCCCCGGTGAGCTCTTGTTATGGTTTGATTAAGCCTGTGTGTGAGCTCCAAGGACCAACTCAGAGTACAGAAGCCATCCACTTAACAGTATTGCTTTTGTAACTGGAAAATAAGAGGAGGCTGTTTCATTAGTGACTATATTCCAGTGAGATTTACTGTCTATCTCCACAACCTTTGCCACATTTCTTTGTGTGCATTGGCCATTCAGCTTCATCCAGCATTCTGCTAGTACGGGGCTTTCCAACATGAGTACAGAATACTGACTTCATAAGATTTATCTTTGGGGTTAAGGTTCTCGCATACAACTCTTGGTTCACATTGAAGGAAAAAGCTGATAAGACACAATATCCTCTTCTTGCATGACATAACAAAATGCAATAGTGTTAATAAATAAACCCCATTGGATCCAGTGCTATGACAGTGTACAAAAGATTTTGTACATTCAATCAGTGTATATTTTTGTTAATTTTAAATCTGAGATAGATAGATTTTTGTTAAGCAAAGATATTAAGAGATATGGGCCAAAGGCAGGTATATGGAGTTAGGCCGCGGATCAGCTATTATCTAATTGAATGGCGGGACAGGCTCGAGGATCTGAATGGCCTACTCCTGTTCCTATCTTCCTATGTTCCTTTGTATAGATTGCTAATTTGCAGACCTTAGTTGAGGTGGGAGTTATTGCAGAGTAATTATCAAAGCGCTAAATCTCATTCTAACCATTTGGTTGCACAAGTGCTACAAAAGAATTGCAGATAAGTTATATTTGAGTAGATCAACAAAAGCTTTGTGAATCGAGGCATCAGATAAGAGTAATGTGGGGCCCATTGGGGCAGCTTTTGCTGTCAAAAGAGTGGTGAGGCTAACAGTCCTCATCGTTGTTTATGTGTATATTGTACTGCAACTTCAGGCAAGGGACAAGTGCACAATTAAACTCAAGTATCGAAAAGTTGCAATCTGAGTTGCACTGCTTCACCATTCGCTTCACATAAATGGCCTCATCATTGAAATGCATTGAACAGTGTGAAGTTGCTGTATTTAAACAGCATATGCAAACTAAGTTCATCATAGAAAGTTAAGTCTTGTTCATTTTAGTCTAAGTACCCTTTTACCAACATGTTGAGTGTGAATGACTGCCAAACAACCTCCCTGACACTGAAAATTAACAATTACAAGTGTGGAGTCTCATTCCTTCATGTTTAATTATTGTTGGAGATTTTAAAAATGTCAAATTTTAATTGTTTTTTAATCTTCCTTTCTACCTTTTTTTTTCTCCCTCTCTTAATGCAATCTTTCTTTTCCTCTCTTTGGGCAGAATTTTCCTGGCCCTGGAGTGGCGGGCTAGGAGTCTGGGGGGATGGTGTTGGGGGGGGTGTCGGGTGGGGGCGGGAAATTAGTGGGGAGCTGTGTCAGGATGGTTTCCCAACACATTTAAAGGGACATAATTTTTTGGAGTTTCTACCTCCGACTGATAGCAAGATCAGGATTTTATATGAACTATTAGTGATACCTTGTGAGTAAATATTTAACGTTGGTAAATTTGCATCAGAAAATACATCACTTTTTGTACAGAATAATCTGGAACTCTGGTGGAAATTTATGAACTCCCACCTTGCACTGAATCTTGCAGCTATAAATGGGTGGAAGATATTAAAGTCCTTTGTCTTTTATTTATATTTAGTTGCATCAATCTTCTGTTCTTCATATGCCACTCAACATCCCTCGGGCAAGAAAATCGACAAGCTGGGGTTTGCTAAGTTGCAATCACTAACTATGACATGCTCAGGGTGATTTGGCTTCAGAGTTTCTACCTTTCTGTTAGCAGATCCTATTTGTCCTTGCTAGCTTGGAGCATAATCAGAGCCCAGTTGGATCAAGGAAATAATGGATGGTTTCCTGAAAGCACTCTATTTGGATGAAGGAGATAATAGAATGCAATTAAAACAGATTTATGAAGAATAAAGTGCTCCAACCTCCAACAATGGCCTATATTTCCCACCAGTACGAAGTCTGACAAATTAGGACAGTTCTGATGAAAGGTCACAGACCTGAAACGTTAACTCTGCTTCTCTCTCACAGATGCTGCCAGACCTGCTGAGTATTTCCAGCACTTTCGGTTTTTATTTCAGATTTCCAGCATCTGCAGTATTTTGCTTTTAAATTAAAACAGTCACTGCATGGGCTGATGAATCTCTTCCCGGGAGTCCACACGTGACTAATCACTGGTCTTGCTGGGTCACTACAACAAGGTGACCTTTGTTAGCAGGTTGTTATAAGGAGTCCAAATGCAGAAACATAGGAGCTGGTCACCTGTACTCCTTCTTGGGGAATGGAGCTTAGGACAGGAAAAGGCTTAGGGCCAGTGCTGTTGGAATCATTACACACCCAGGTTGTACGTGCTAAACGTGTCACTGCTTGCTGATAATTTGGCTTGTGTTGCAGCTGAATAATGCTTGTAGCTAAATAGGGATGACATGATATTGTAATACACTGTCTAATACTTAAAACTCCTGTCTGGCACTGAAACAAAACACAAGGACAGATTTTCCGATGGACTTTATTATGATCAAGGTGGGAGGAGTGCACTGTTGCTTCCAGTTCCACTTCTCCACAGGTCACAACATACATTTAAATATTTACCCAGGTACCGATGCGGTCAATCATGTACGCTACTCTTTATCCCAGAATAAAATACACCAACCAGATTTCCTAAATAAACAACAAAATTATCAGTTATAAAAGAAGTCTTAACCAGTAACGAAGCAAAGCATTAATATGAAAGTTCCTTTTTTACCTTAGACACACACACACACACTGGTTAACCGAGAAACAGAGTTTCTCTTTAGAGCTCTGTTACAAAAAAAACAAAAAAAGAATACTTTGGCCAAATACTTGCTAATTTGTGAAGAAGAAAAGAGAAGACATGGAAAGATGTCAGATGTCCCTTTTTTCCTGGCATCTAGGTATATGGTGACGGATCACAGGGATCCTTTTCTAGAGCAATTCATTCAGGCAGCGTTGAGGATTTATCTGGCAGGGTTTTCCAGCGTCTCAGGAGAAATGCGACAACAGGAGTTTCTGGCAGACCTTTCAGGAGGAATGCAGCATCAATTTCTCTATATCTTACACTCGCTTCTAAGACCTTCTCAAAGATATGGGAAAATTGACAGGCTTTTATCAGAGATGGGAAAGGCGGAGTTGGGGTTTTGCCCTTGGCAGGTTGATTTTTTAACTCCTCTTCAAAATACTGTCCCTATCCCAACTGCCTGTCTAAAGCAAAACCAAAACAATATCTCAAGAATCAAGCATCCTGACCCCTATAAATCTTGACTTGTCACTTCTTTGTAAACATCTTTCCCAGGTCAAAAGGTCGCCACTGGGTACTTATCTGAAGATAGGTGACTTCCAGAAGGATTGTTTACTGCTCAAAGCACATGACTTGCAGTAAATGTTGTTTTCAAACAACCTCTTACAAACCTTTTTTAGAAACAAAATCCATGGACGCCTTTTCAGTTTTAAAACACAAGCCCTCAAAATTTAACAAAAAAAGGAAGCACTTGTAACAACTTGCATCAGTTTCTGGTGGGCAGGGCTGGCAAACCAGACATAGAGCCATTCCATTGGCATCCTGTGGCCTGGCGCCACTGATAGGATTTTCCACCAGAAGTGTTACTTACATCCATCCAAATACAGACAGTTATATTCATTTGACACATTTACGATGGGATATGCACAGGGTGATTACTGTACACCTTCTGCCTCAGGGTTAGGGGGTAGATTGCCTTGATCCATTGTATTTCTGCAGGGTCTGTAACAGAGCGGGGAATGGGAATAACAGGGTGGCTTTATTGAAAGCCGGCATGTATTTGATAATGGGCCGAATGGCCTCCTTCTATGCTGTAATGACTCTATGACTCAAGAGATTGCCCTTCCTTTCCTGAAGGCAAGTTCCCAATCAAAAGTGGGAATCCTGCTAGGAGCCCACAGAAATGATGTAAATAAGACACATCTGCAGAGTTCGATGGAGGTCCCACTCGCTGAAATTGTGACATGATTCCACCCAAGATGAAAATCCTTCCTGTAGTGTTTAACTGATCGGTTTGATTGCTTAAACTTCTGGGTGGAGCGAGAGAGCAGAAGTGAAATTGTGGGAGGTTTCTAGCAGTTTCCGGGAGACATTTTGATTCTTTCTCACAGAACACAGGCTGCTGCAAAAACATGTGCCACAATCTGTAGATCTTTTATTGTTAATGTGCTTTAAATAAACCAGTTGGTTATTTAACACAGTGTGCTATCTGCATTACGCAGAGTTTTATCGGATATCGAAATTAAACCCGGCGTAAACAAAACAAAAACTTGGCGACGATGATGAGTGAACAGAATCTAATGCCACCTGCTCCAGAACCTTTCCTGCCAATGCCAGGACATCCTCCTTTGTGTTGGGAGCGATGGATTTCGGGGTTCATGACCTACTTGCTCGCTACGGGGATGGACAGCCCAGATATAGCAATGAACCATTAGAAAACAATACTTATACATTGCTTAGGGGCAGAAGGACAGCGTGTCTTCGAGCAGCTCTCAGAAGATAAGCCTACGTTCAATGCGGCAGTAAGTGCTCTTGGAAAATACTTCGGACCAAAGAAAAGCATGATGTTCCGCCAGAGATCCCAGGGACATGGTGAGTCCATTAAACAATATGTGACAGCATTGCAGCAATTGGCAACTGCATGTAAATTTGACAAACTAACCAACAAACTGATTTGTGACCAATTAATTGAAAAGACTTCAATTCCACGAATTAGGGAACGTCTCCTCTTGGAGGATGATGATTTAAATTTGGAAAAAGCCGCAACCCTAGCAGTCCAGATCGAATCTGCCATGCTGGATTCAAAGAGGTTACACACACAAGCACCCTTAGACTCAGGGTTGCAGACACAGCTTGCTCAACTACCTTCAGTGCAAGGGTTAAGGCCAAGAAAACCTCAGCAACCTCATCAAAATAAGCCCCATCACGGTGAGTTACCGGCAAAACTGTGCCCAAATTGTGGAAATCCTCATCATGTTACAATGCCATGTCCAGCTCAAGGGAAAAGTGTAACTCATGTTCAAAATGGAACCATTTTACAAAGGTATGCAGGTCATCGAAGAAAAAGACTTCACCAGTTCGACATATGGTGGAGTCTCTTCCGGACAGTACATGTATTGACCATCACAAAAAGTAAAGCACCAGGTCACTTTGAGGAGTGCTCAGTCAGGATCACAGGCATCTCAGTGTCACTTCTTATCAATGTTGGCGTGAAAGTTTCTATTTTGAGTTACAATCTACCATCAGTATTTCTTCCAATTCTCTCTCACTCCTGCAACAGGCACTCTTCAAGCTTATGATGACGCTATCATTCCAGTTTCAGGGAGGATCACAGTTCCAGTACGCTATAAAAACGTCACCCTAGACAACTTCACATTCTATGTAGCTAAACACCAAAGCCTTATGGGGGTAAATCTTTTCGCTAGGCTTGGATTCAAACTCATTGACCCCACCGGAGTGCACTTTAATGTGATTGATAAAGCAGACATGGAAGAAATTGAGGATCAGGAGCTAGAACCTGAACAGAATATTTCGGAGTCCGCTTCCGAAAGTCAAAGCACTGAGACCAGCACCAAAGAAAGTCCTGATGACAGCCTGGTGTCCGCCTTCAAAGAAGAGCAGTGGAAATTGCTAAATCCTGAGGGCAAGAAGCGATATGATTGGAAATTTCTCCTTGGGTTCCAGGTCACAGCAGTTAGTACCCAGAAGCCAGATGGATTGCCAGCAATCAGCAATGTTGTTCTTGACAAGATTAACCAGATCAAACCAATTGCAAGACCTTTGGACCCCTCACGAATCGTGTCCCGGGGCCCAGACCTCACACCATCCTATGCAGATTTCAGAAGGCAGCCACAAAGTGGGTGAGCAGGAGCAGTGCTAAATGTTGGATCAAGGAAGTCACAGCACAGGCAAAGGAGAAAGCCAAGGAAGAGTATTGCAAATTTAACTGTAAATGATGATATTCAGCTAAAGAAGTCTGAGAATGCATGGAAACCTATTTTAAAACGTGATGATAGAACCATAGAAAAATTACGGCACTGAAGGAGGCCATTCAGCCCGTTGTGTCCGTGCCGACCAAAAAAAACTAGCCGCCCAATCTAATTCCATCTTCTAGCACTTGGTCCATAGCCTTGCAGGTTACAGCACTTCAGGTGCATGTCCAGGTACCTTTTAAAAGAATTGAGGGTTTCTGCCTCCACCATCATTCCTGGCAGTGAATTCCAGACACCTACCACCCTCTGGGTGAAAAAGTTTATCCTCATGTCCCCTCTAATCCTTCTACCAATCACCTTAAATCTGATAGAACCGTGATGTTTCTGTTGATTCTGACGAGCAAAAAACACATGAACTATTCGGACAAGCATCCTGAACAAGCTCATGCCACAGATGTTTCAACAGTTGATAAAGCAGGTTCAGGAGCTGACAATTGATACAGAGGAGAGGCTGAAGGGAGTGCCCAAAGAGACCTTCCTATCTCAAAAACTATGTCTGTACTTAGAGAAAACTGACAAGTTGAATGCTAAGAAATAACCTGATGTATATATGCTTGATGTTTAGAACACCTTAATGTAAAAATAAGGTCTTTAGGCAAAAGGGGGGAAATGTATTGTTTGACTGATCAGTTTGATTGCTGAAACCTCCGGGTGGAGCTACAGAGCAGAAGTGGAATTGTGGGAGATTTCTAGAAGCTTCCAGGAGACATTTTGAATCTGCCTCACAGAACACAGGCTGCTGCAAAGACATGTACTTTAGATAAACCAGTTAGTTAGTTATTTAACACAGCGTGATATCTGCATTGCTCAAAGTTAAATCAGATATCTAAATTTAACCCAGCGTAAACAGAGCACGGCCCTCAATATTTAATGATACAATCAATTCAACACCACTCTATCTATCACCCTCGTGTCTCTGTCACTGCCCATATCTCGAGCATTCATCGGGAATTAAATATCTTCATATTATTTTACTTTGAAGATTCATTAGAATGGTAGATTTCTGTCAGGAGGTCAGTAGCACCTCTGAAGAAATAGTGCAAACAACTGTCCTGGTCCGTTTTCCAGGTGTTCCACTGATCTCCAGCTGAAGTTACAGCAGGAAGATTGGGACAGACCCATGGAAATTCAGCACCATCATGTTCAAGCTTATATTACTGTTTTTGGGAGTTGTTCTTCTTGCCCAACACTCAACATCCTCTACCCCCCAATCCCCCACTCCACCCAGGCACTGGTCAGGGGCAATGTGCCTGAGGTGTCCTGGCCTCAACAGATCTAGATTTAATGAGCTGGGCCAACTCCACAGCTCGGTTGCACTCCTGATCAAGGCCTGCTACCTCAGGGTTCAACACCTGAATGTGGGGCAGGCAACAGGCACTTAAACTGAGGAGCACTTGGGGCTGATGCTGGGTAGTGAACGTGGAAAAGAGTTTGAATTTTAGCATTAAAGTCATTCATCTCAATTAGCACAAGACTCACTGTCAATAATAAATTCAATTCCAGTCTATATTTTTCCCTGTCCTCATTTTTACATATAAGGCTAATCCAGCACTCACAGCCGGGAGCCACACTAGAAGGGAAGATGAGTGGAGAGTTGGCACCAACATGTTGTATCCTATCTCCGACCTATATTTCCTCCATGCACAGTTTGCCAATAGAGTTGTCAACCCTCCTAGATTGTCCCATGCTCTCCAGAAGTTAAAGGTTAATCTCCTCGACACATCTACAAACAACTCAGAAGAAAAATCATGTGGATTAAAAGAATTGTGATTCTTCTTTTTCTTTGAATACTTTCATTTATTAGTTATAAAAATACTGGATGTGATAAATAAGCTTTTTGACTCAGAGTCACAAATCATCTAATCAGTTGATTAAGAGGCTGTTTGCTTTCCAATTGTCATGTTAGGGCAATGCACTGAAAGAATGGAAGTGTCAGGCGTACATTGGCGGATTTTTAAAGAAATTAATTCCATGGGATGTGAGTATCGCTGGCAAGTGCAGCATTTATTGCCCATCCCGAACTGACTTTGAGAAGGTGGTGGTGAGCTGCCTTCTTGAACCACTGCAGTCCATCTTGTGCAGGCACACCCACAGTGCTGTTAGGAGGGAGTTCCAGGATTTTGATCCAGTGACAGTGAAGGAATGACAATATATTTCCAAGTCAGGATACTGTGTGATGTGCAGGGGAACTTGCAGGTGGTGGTGTTCCCTTGTGTCTGCTGCCCTTTCCTTCTAGGTGGTAGTGATCGCGGGTTTGGAAGGTGCCGTCGAAGGAGACGTGGTGAGTTGCTGCCGTGCATATTGTATATGGTACACACTGCTGCCATTGTCCGTCAGTGGTGGAGGGAGTGAATGTTGAAGGTCGTGAATGGGGTGACAATCAAGTGGGCTGCTTTGTCCTGGATGGTGTGGAGCTTCTTGAATGTTGTTGGAGCTGCACCCATCCAGGAAAATGGAGAGTATTCCATCACACTCCTGACTTGTGCCTGTAGCTGGCGGACAGACTTTGTGCATTCAGGAGGTGGGTTACTGGCCACAGAATTCCCAGCCTCTGACCTGCTCTTGTAGCCATAGTATTTATGTGGCTGCTCCAGCTCAGTTTCTGTAAATCTCAGGACTCATTACAATTTATAAACTATTTGGCGTAATTGAGTCAAAAATAGAAAATTCTGGAAATACTCAGCAGGTCAGGCAGTAGCTGTGGAGAGAAAAACAGAGTTAACGTTTCAGGTCATGACCTTTCATCCGAATTGGCGTTGTGGTGTAATTGAGTGTAGTTGTGTGTTGCACATCCTGACTCACCCACTATTCCATTTAAAATACAAGATATCCTGAGTATAACATATTCACTAGGAACACAGTGTTCTGCCCAAAGAGGATCTTAACAATGTCAGTTTGTGAATAGCTGAAATTATTCTGTTTCGAAATCCACCCTGTGTCAGTGGTACTAGGAAGAGTAAACTTAACTCATTTAGTTTGGAATGCTTCCAGTGGATTTCTAGGACAGTAGTCATGAGTAACAAATTAGAACCACCAGACTGACCTTAACGGTCAGATAAGATATGGAAAGAGCTGCTCACTGCATGTTTAAGCCTTTAAAGGAACACTAATTCCATGAAGACCCTTTCTTCTAAACAGAGCAGAACAAGATTGCTAATGCCATTATGTCTTTACTTGGGTGCTTACAGTGTGCCAATACAGCATTATTATTTAATCTTAATTTTAAAAATACATAATTAGAAAGTTGACAACGAATTCAGTCTGCAGCAAATGAAGTTTATTTAACAGTCTTCATGGAGGAGGCCATTCATGTCTGCCGAAATAATGACCAGCCTTTAAACAAAGTCTCTAGATGGAGGCATAAAGATGTTAAAGATCGTGCTGATGGTTTCACGTTGCCATCTTGGCATAAGACTGATAGCGCTTAATGGAAAGTGCAAACAATCAGAGAACTATGGGCTGAATTTTATGCTCCTCTGGAAGGCGGGTTTTTAGGTGGGGAAGCAAAGAATCAGCGTGGAGTCGTCCACGACAGAACTCAACGCCGTAATGCTGCGTTCCGATTCTGTTGGAGGTAGTGAAGTGCCGTGGCGGCACTTCCATGCCGGCATTGTCATTTACATATGTTAAACACTCTTTAGCAATCGATCTGAATGTAATTAATAGCGATCTTCACAGGCGTTCGCAATCTTGTGTTGGGCATGCGGCACTCACGTGCCTTCAGTTTCGCGTCTTTAAAAGGCTGGTGGCGCCGAGACGAGAGTCCTCGGTAACTCAAGAGGGTACTTTACTTTACCGCTGTTATCTAGGGGAAGTGGTTGGTTGGGAGAATTCTGCAACTGCATTGTCTGTGAGGGTGGTTGGGAAAATTCTGCAAGTGGTGTAAAATAAAAACAGAAAGTGCTGGAAATACTCAGCAGGTGTGTCTGTGAGGGGGGAGTTGGGAGAACGCAGCAAGTGTAGAGGTGGTTTTCTTTCAGAAGGCTAGTGCAGGGCACTGAAATGTTGTTGGTTTGCTCATGATGGTTTGCACTTTTGGAATTGTAGCGGGTCCAACATCAATCCATACCATGGTGCTAATGTAGGCTTCCCGTAACCAAAACTCAAACATTTCTTTGCCCAGATAGGTAAACTTAACCTTTGAAGGAAGCCGAAGGTCCAAGGTGGGTAGAGATGGGTATGAGTCACCCTGTTTTCTTGGAACCCCATGCTATGCTGAGGCGAATCCAATAGAGGCGGGTCCAGGAGGCAGCTGCGGTGCAAGAGGAGCCTCCCAGACGTGAGCAGCAGCAGCTGAAAACACAACGAAGAGCACAGATACAGCTATGAGTATATAAAACTCGCCGGACATAGCAGCAAATGCTAAAATGGATCTGCCAGAGAAGACTGCGGCTGTCCAGAGAGGCCGTCACAGACCTCTGCGCACTGCTAATGACGATTTGCGACAAATGGGTTTTGGTGGTCACCCTGTGCCTGTGGCCCTGAAGATTACTGTGGCCCTAAACTTTTGTGCCTCGGAATCATTCCAGGAATCCACTGAGGACATGTGTGGGGTCTCTCAATTCGCAGCGCACCGCTGCATCAAGGAGGCGACCAATGCTCTGTTCAGGAGGGCCGGTGACCATGTCTGCTGCAGGACAGACCCTGAGAGCCGGGCCGAGAGGGCCATTGGATTTGGGGCCATTGCGGATTGCCACAGCTTCACGGTGTGATCGACTGCACACATGTGGCCATCAAGGCTCCCACGGACCAACCAGCCGCCTTCATCAACAGGAAAGGTTTTCATTCCATTAATGTACAAATTGTGTGTGACCACAGAAAATGCTTCCTACAAGTGTGTGCCCGCTTCCCAGGAAGCTGCCACGACTCATTCATACTTCGACAGTCCCGGGCGCCAGATCTTTTCACTCCCCCAGCTCGCCTTCAAGGGTGAATTCTCAGGGATAAGGGCTACCCATTAAGGACATGGTGTCTAACGCCTGTAAGGAACCCCAGCAATGATGCTAAAGAGCATTACAACACCTGTCATGGCTCCATCAGAGTGACCATCAAGCAGGCCATTGCTGAAGATGCGGTTTCGCTGCCTCGGTAGAACTGGTGGAGGCCTTCAATATGCCCCACAGAAGGTTGCACGCATTGTTGTGGTCTGCTGCATTCTACATAACAAAGCACTACAGAGGGGGGAGGCCTTGCAAGAGGAAGAGATGTGGGAGTATGAAACTTCCTCTGATGAAGAGGACACAGAGGGCATACAAGGCCAAGCAGCCATAGAGTCATAGAGTTATACAGCACAGAAACTGGCCCTTCAGCCCATCGTGTCTGTGCTGGCCATCAAGCACCTAATTGCCCCTAGTGTAGGTAGGTGGTAGGAGAATTGAGGGAAGGTGGGGATGTGAGAGGGAAAAATGGGATTAATATAGGATTAGTATAAATGGGTGGTTGATGGTCGGCGTGGACTCGGTGGGCCGAAGGGCCTGTTTGAGAGCTGTGACTCTCTATGACTATATGACTCTATTCTAATCCCATTTTCCAGCACTTGGCCCGTAGCCTTGGATGCTATGGCTTTTCAAGTGCTCATCTAAATACTTCTTAAGTGTTGTGAGGGTTCCTTTCCTGCCTCTAGCAGCCCTTCAGGCAGTGGATTCCAAGCACCCTCTGGGTGAAAAATGTTTTCCTCAAATCCCCTCTAAACCTCCTGCCCCTTACCTTAAATCTATGCCCCCTGGTTATTGACCACTCCACTAAGGGAAAAAGTTTCTTCCTATCAATGCCCCTCATAATTTTGTATACCTCAATCATGACCCCCCCTCAGCCTTCTCTGCTCTAAGGAAAACAACCCTAGCCTTTTCAGTCTCTCTTTATAGTTGAAATGCTGCAGCTCAGGTAACATCCTGGTGAATCCCCTCTGCACCCTCTCCAGTGCAATCACATCCTTCCTATAGTGTGGTGCCCAGAACTGTACACAGTACTCCAGCTGTGGCCTAACTAGCGTTTTATACAGCTCCATCATAACCTCCCTGCTCTTATATTCTATGCCTGGGCTAATAAAGGCAAATATCCCATATGCCTTCCTAACCACCTTATCTACCTGTGCTGCTGCCTTCAGTGATCTATGGACAAGTACACCAAGGTCCCTCTGACCTTCTGTACTTCCGAGGGCCCTACCATCCATTGTATATTCCCTTGCCTTTTTCGTCCTCCCAAAATACATCACCTTACACTTCTCAGGATTAAATTCCATTTGCCACTGCTCCACCCATCTTACCAGCCCATCTATATCGTCCTGTAATC
Organism: Heterodontus francisci; assembly: GCF_036365525.1. NCBI lineage: Eukaryota > Metazoa > Chordata > Chondrichthyes > Heterodontiformes > Heterodontidae > Heterodontus > Heterodontus francisci. The sequence continues at coordinate 33,765,537 of NC_090396.1, read as the reverse complement.
TAAGGCTTTCCTCCTCACTATTTACGACACCACCAATTTTTGTGTCATCTGCAAACTTACTGATCATATCTCCTATATTCACGTCTAATTCATTAATGTACACTACAAACAGCAAGGGTCCCAGCACTCATCCCTGTGGTACACCACTGGTCACAGGCTTCCACTCGCAAAAACAACCCTCGACCATCACCCTCTGCCTCCTGCCACTAAGCCAATATTGGATCCAATTTGCCAAATTGCCCTGGATCCCATGGGCTCTTACCTTCTCAACCAATCTCCCATGCGGGAACCTTATCAAACGCCTTACTGAGGTCCATGTAGACTACATCAACTGCTTCACCCTCATCTACACATCTAGTCACCTCCTCGAAAAATTCAATCAAGTTAGTTAGACACGATCTCCCCTTGACAAAGCCATGCTGACTATCCCTGATTAATCCCTGCCTCTCCAAGTGGAGATTAATCTTGTCCCTCAGAATATTTTTCTAATAGTTTCCCAACCACTGATGTTAGACTCACCGGCCTGTAATTACCTGGTTTATCCCTGCTACCCTTCTTGAATAATGGTACCACATTCGCTGTCCTCCAATCCTCTGGTACCTCTCCTGGGTCAGAGAGGATTTGAAAATTTGTGTAAGAGCCCCTGCTATCTCCTCCTTTGCCTCACATAACAGCCTGGGATACATCTCATCTGGGCCTGGGCATTTATCCACTTTTAAGCTAATACTTCCTCCCTTTCAATGCTAATATGTTGATGTATATCACAGTCCCCCTCCCTGATCTATACACCTATATTGTCCTTCTCCATAGTGAACACAGATAAAAAGTAATCATTTAAAACCTCACCTATGTCCTCCAGCTCCACACACAAATTGCCACTTTGGTCCCTAATGGGCCCTACTCTTTCCCTGGTTATCCTCTTGCCCTTAAAATACTTATAAAATGCCTTGGGATTTTCTTGCCCGCCAGTGTTTTTTCATGTCCCCTCTTTGCTCTCCTAATTTCTTTTTTAAGTACCCCTCTACACTTTCTATACTCCTTTAGTGCCACTGCTGTTTTCAGCACTCTGAATCTGCCATAAGCCTCCTTTCTTTTCCTGATCCAATCCTCTATATCCCTTGGCATCCAGCGTTCCCTGGACTTGTTGGTCCTACCCTTCACCTTAACGGGTACATGTTGGCTCTGAACTCTCACTATTTCCTCTTTGAATGACTCCCACTGGTCTGATGTAGACTTTCCTACAAGTAGCTGCTCCTAGTCCACTTTGGCCAGATCCTGTTTTATCATATTGAAATCGGCCTTCCCCCAATTCAGTACCTTTATTTCTGGTCCGTCTTTGTCCTTTTCCATAACTACCTTAAATCTTACAGAGTTATGGCCACTATCTAGAGTTATGGGTGGCGCAGTGGGTAGCACCGCAGCCTCACAGCTCCAGTGACCCGGGTTCAATTCTGGGTACTGCCTGTGTGGAGTTTGCAAGTTCTCCCTGTGTTTGCGTGGGTTTCCTCCGGGTGCTCCGGTTTCCTCCCACATGCCAAAGACTTGCAGGTTGATAGGTAAATTGGCCATTAGCAATTGCCCCTAGTATAGGTACGTGGTAGGGAAATATAGGGACAGGTGGGGATGTGGTAGGAATATGGGATTAGTGTAGGATTAGTATAAATGGGTGGTTGATGGTCGGCACAGACTCAGTGGGCCGAAGGGCCTGTTTCAGTGCTGTATCTCTAAAAAACTAAAACTATCCCTGAAATGCTCCCCCACTGACACTTCTACCACTTGTCCGGTTTTATTCCCTAGGATTAGGTCCAGTACTGCCCCTTCTCTTGTTGGACTGTCTATGTACTGGTTCAAAAAGCTCTCCTGTGTGCATTTTAAGAATTCTGCCCCCTTTAAGCCTTTTGCACTAAGACCATCCGAGTCAATATTGAGGAAGTTGAAATCTCTTACTATTATTACCCCATCATTTTTTTCTGAGATTTGCCTACATATCTGCTCCTCTATCTCTCCCTGACTGTTTGGAGGCCAATAGTACACTCCCAGCCAAGTGATTGCCCCCTTTTTGTTTTTAAGTTCTACCCATATGGCCTCATTTGCACAGCCTTCTAAGATATCATCCTTCCTTACTGCAGTAATTGACTCCTTGATCAACAGTGCAATGCCACCTCCTCTTTTACTCCCTCCCCTGTCACGCCTGAAGATGCTATACCCAGTCCTGACCCTCTCTCAACTGTGTCTCTGTGATAGCAATATTATCATAATTCCATGTGCTAATCAATGCCCTCAATTCATCTGCCTTACTAGTAAGACTCCTTGCATTAAAATAGATGCAATCCAGCCTTGCATTTTCACTTGTGCCTTAAAAGGTCTATATTTGCTCTGCCTTCCAGACTGACTCAGTTTCTCTTCTATATTTGACTGTTCATCACCCCCTACTGTACCTCCACCCTGTATCCTATGCCCCTGCCAAATTAGTTTAAACCCCCCCCCCGCCAACAACACTAGCAAACCTCCCAGCAAGGATGTTGGTCCCATTCCGGTTTAGGTGCAACACGTCCAACTTGTGCAGGTCCCACCTTCGCCAGAAACAGACCCAGTGATCCAGGAAACTAAAGCCCTCCCTCCTGCACCATCTCCTCAGCCACGCATTCATCTACTCTATCCTCCTATTCCTATACTCACTAGCATGTAGCACCAGGAGTAATCCAGAGATTACAACCTTTGAGATCCTGCTTTTTAATCTGCTACCTCACCATGGAAAAGCTGAGGATTATTTTGTACCCCCAAGGCGGTCTTGCAAAAAACAGGGTTAATCTCCACTTGGAGAGGCAGGGATTAATCAGGGATAATCAGCATAGTGATGGAGGGCAGACATATTGAGCAGCGTGCAAGGGAGGCAAGGCAGAGCCTTATAATGGAGCATTTCCAAAATCCATGACTTGCTATATGCTTCTGACAAACTCACCCTCATTAACGCAGTGTCAAGTTTTCTGCCTCTGTATTATGTTGTCCTCCAGCATGAATGGCAGTATCCAATTCTGCCAGTACCCAGGTGATATCACTTGAGCAATGAAACAATCACGCTCATTGACATGATAATGATGTCAGTGGTCACTTTGCCAATGCAGTAAGGCATTTGAGGGGATTGCAGGAGTCACAATTACGCCATGGTGGGATGCAATTATCCATCAATGTAGGCTGAGGATTTACACCAATGAACTTTTAATTACATTAAAAATGAGATAACTTTTTCACCCGTGAATACCCATGTGCGTCAAGGTGTCTTTTTTATACGTTTGCATGTGCTCCTGTGTGGTACATACCCTGCGACAGCAGCTGGACTGGAGGCAGGCTGCTGATCATGATGTCCCTTGGTTTGGGATGACTTCGCTGGGCATCCTCTGGGTGCCTGAGGCCTGGAGGGCCCCGGCTGCCTGAAGGCTTCCTGCACTAGTGCAGGAGTGCACTCAAGTATCGCGGCTGCATGGAGCTTGGCTCACTGGCGGTGGGGATGAGGAGCCGGTGTGCACACTCGAATTGCCCTAAGGGGAGACCCGAGATGTGGAGCACATCCTCTCCTCCTCCCTCTCATGGCTGCTTGGAGCCACTGGAGAAGAACTAGGAGCTGGAACATTCTCCGGCCTCCTGGGCCTTCTCTTGCCCTGCCACTGCTGAGTGGGCCTCATGGCCAAGGTGAAGGTTTGCAGTTCATTGTGCATCTGTGGAGTGTGGCTCTCCAAGACGGTTGCCATCCTTTCAATGGATGAAACCATGCGCTCATATGCTTGGGATATGGCAGCAGTCATGGCACAGATGGACTCCCCCACTGTCCGCTCAAGGCTACGCCTGGCCTCTGGCATGTCCGCCAGATGTTGTCTTGTCTCTCCCTGAAGTTCCAACATTCCCTATGCTGCTGAAACTAGAGGCTCATCATCAGCCTGGAACTCAGCTTGGGCCTGGCCACCCACAGTTCTCCGACTATCAGAGGCCTCAGACAGCTGTTCAGGCACGTGCGTTGTGTCCTCACCAGATTGTGACTCTGATTGTGAAGCCGAGCGGATTCCCATTGAGGTGAAAGTATCTCCGCTGGTGGAAGGTGCATCTTCTGAGTGCTGCTCATCCTCAGAGGTTGTCGTCAGTCTCTCAGGGTCTGTGGTCTCCTGCAAATGGCGACCTGCAAGATACAATGCAAACAACATATGTATAGGTTAGGCTACACATGTCCCATTAAGGACAGCATGCCAGAGCTATTTCACCATTACTATTGCATTTTTATCTGAATAGCTCCCTTGCACTGGGAACCCGACTCCACATCTGAGATGGCGCGTCCTCTTTGGCTCCCGGCTATTTCCAGTGTCTCCTCTTCAGCCTCACTTAAAGGATGCAGGTCAGGCATTCCTCCACCAGTCCTGGCCGTCTCCCTCCTGTTATGGGCCCCTTCTCCTTCAAGAGCAAGGATGCAAATATTGAACATGGTCAAAAGTCAACACCACGGTTCCACTAACATGGGCACTTCATCAAAACCTGGAGGATGCTTTGTGGGTGGCATACTGACTCAACCGGTCATGGGCCTAACTTACTCTGAGGTATTAACGAGGGAGACTTGACTTACTTATGCAGCCAGCCATCGGCCATCAATCTGCTATGATCTCCCTGTCTTTGAAATGGCAGTGACATACCGTGTAGTGACAAACAGACCATACCAAGCAATGTTGGAACGTGCCACTTACCTTCAATGATCGCAGGTGGTCAATGACCCTCTTCCTACACTGGACCCAGTTTTTTTGGGTGACCCCACAACTGCTGACCTCCTCTGCGATCTCCATCCAGGCTTGCCTGGTCAGGCGGGAGGGCCTCTTCTTGCCATCGCTGGGGAAAGGAACCTCCTGCCTTTCCCTTGCAGCCTGAAGGAGAATAAGCAGGGAGGCATCACTGAACCATTGGGCCAACCTTGCCCGGACCTCTGACACGATCAGAAAAATGTCCAGTGGGGTGGCTTGTTGAGTTTTAACCTTTTTGAGCAGCACAGAAGTGTTGTTTCAGTGAGCTTCTATAGAATGCAGGGAGAGAGTGAATGCAGGGCAGGCGGGCTTTTAAAGATGGCACAGCACCTGGTCCTACTTCAGGTGTTGCCACGAACACCATCTCTATCTCCGCCCCTGCCACGTGATTGGGGGAGGGACAGTTGTTTCCATTATGCAAAATGGCCGCCCACTGTGTAATCGCGGTGGTGCGGCTATTCACGGGACAAGCAGGAGCGCTGCCATTTTGCGCACCCGCCATCGCGTCCGATGACATGATCATTAAATCCAGCCCTAATTGTCCCTCCCAGGATCCTTTCATGACAATTGTTGACTGAGAGAATAGAGCCACAGAAGATAAGAGGGAAAGGCGACAGTAATGGGTTCAATGCTGCTTACTGTAAAGTTTGGGTTCAGAGAGTGAATGAACTGATACTGTGAAAAAGTTGCAAACCTCAAAGGGCTGAATTTTGTGGTTAACTTCATGGACTGACCTCTAACTTTTCTGCTGATGTCACAATGTTAGTTTAACTTACTGACACAAGCCTTATAGGTGGCCTGCAGTACTGACTCCTAGTTACTGATTCACCAAACTTTGTGTCTTGATATGTTCCTAGAAAAAATTGCCACTTACTCATGTATTCTGGTTTAACCTCACTTGGGGGATATCATAGTACTGCGAAATGAAATGTATTCTGACAATTAGGACCATGGTAGCAGCTGAAGTCTTTTTCCCTTAGTACGTGCATTATGCCAGCGTTCCATCAACAAAGACTTTGCAAAGAAATGAACATTCTTCTACTGGTCAACTAGGCTCCATCTCTGAATGTTGCATATCTTTGAAATCCCACTGGGAAAGGCTAGCACATAAAGGCCACACCTTTATTTGAATTCCACTGCTGATTTGAATTATAAAATTATCAGCAATAAAAGGCACTGATTTCTATATAGAAGAGTGGCAAAATGGTTGAACTTAACAAAATACATAACCCTGTTTTGTGCAAGACCGCCTTGGGGGTACAAAATAATCCTCAGCTTTTACTAAATGCTGTTCGAACTGTGCTTAACCTTTCGTACAGTAATTAAATAAGGATAATGTTGCACTCAAAGGCTTTGCACTGCTTGTAAAGAAGCATTTCTAAATACTCTGTGGCCGAGAGAAACTCTATTGAAACTGCAGTATTTGAGAGGAAGTATCTTTAATTCAAATGTTCTTTATATGATACAATTTCAGTGGGTTTTTTGATCACCATTACATGAAATGGCATTGGATGAAGAGGCTCATTTGATCTCATTCTTCCAGAATACCATCTCCTCTACCCTTCCATCAACTCTGTAATGCCCACCTACAGCAACAATGATTTGCATTTATATAGCTGCTTTAACTTAGTAGAATGTCCCCAAGCTCTTATAGAGTCATAGAGAGATACAGCACCGAAACAGGCCCTTTGGCCCACCAAGTCTGTGCCAACCATCAACCACCCATTTATACTAATCCTATATTAATCCCATTTTTCCCTCTCACATCCCCACCTTCCCTCAATTCTCCTACCACCTACCTACACTAGGGGCAATTTTTTACAATGGCCAATTTACCTACCAACCTGCAAGTCTTTGGCATGTGGGAGGAAACTGGAGCACTCAGAGGAAACCCACCCAGTCACAGGGAAAACTTGCAAACTCCACACGGGCAGTACCCAGAACTGAACCCGGGTTGCTGGAGCTGTGAGGCTGTGGTGCTCACCACTGTGCCGCTCTTCACAGAAGTGAAGTGATTATCAAACAAAATTTGATATTGAGCCAAAAAAGGAGCTGTTAGGACAGGTGACAGTTAGATTTTAAGGAGCATCTTAAAGGAGGAGAGGGAGAGGTGGAGAGGCGGAGGAGTTTAGGGAGGGAATCCCAGAGCTGAGGACTTAGGCACCTGAAGGCACATTTGGAGTTAAGAAAATCAGGGATGTGCATGATGCCAGACTGGAGGAGCACAGAGATTTTAGTGGGTTGTAAGGGAAAGCCGTGGAGGGATTTGAAAATAGTGTAGGTGCTCGGTCACTAACTTAGTGCTGGAAAGATGCCACTCACCTTGCCGTTTCCAAAGGCAAGCACTGAGTGAGTACCCATTAGCTCAGTGGTCTGTTCCTTGAAAGAGGTGAAGGTCTGCCAATTTGTCCTACAAGCAGGTGGAGCCAACGACGGACAGGTTAGCAATTGAGTCCTTAGTGGCTTGGGAGAGGTGAAGTAAGAGATGTGGGGGGGTATGACACTGTTATTAAAATGGAGGAAGGACTTTACAGGTTGTGTGTGCCAATTATAGGTTTTAGGGGAGCTGCAGCTAGTGCAGGATACCAAGTTAGAGCCACTTTTAACCAGAGGGCAATGTGAAGGGTAACTTGCACAAGTGTTGCTTTAAGAGGGTGAAAAGTGAGCTGGTGGATGGGCAAGGAAAAAACGGAGAGAGTGCCCATTGTGTTACCTTAGTTCTCAGTGCCAGTGCCACCCCCTCTCCAGGCAGCGTGAGTTACATTCCTGCTTTCTGATTCCTCAAGCAGCTCCTGTCTAAAACAAATTGGATGAGAGGTCTGTGAAATTTTATAGAAAGGCAGGATTCCTAAAGGTTCAGGGGTTGTAAACTGTCCCCCGTTACCCAGATGCTCCCTCCTAGCCTGCATCACTTCAACAGTGCAAGTAGTAGAGACCTGAATGCTTTTGAAATCTGTGCAGGCATGAGAAAGGGCTGATGTGAGGGCCTAGATGTGTTGGTATCCTGAGACAGAGTAGCTTAATCTGTGCCCATTCTAATCGCATCCCTGCTACTGGGAATTTCTTCACCATTGCCACTGATTGGTGCGACAGCAGACCTAATGGTAAAGCTGAGATTGATTGTAAGCCTCCTTTCTGGTTTTCTCTAACTGATCTCCAGGCCTGTCAAAGCCATAAGAGGTAAAACCACAGTGGCAGCAATCTGAGTATCCATGGGAGAAGGACCTTTAGTCCTTTTCTACGGGGAGCTTGTGGGGGTGGGGGTCTAAATTTCAACTAAATTTCAGATGTTACTGATGTTGCCACACACTCCATGGTGGATTTAGGAATCCGACATGCAAAGCTGCGCACAAGCAGCTTGTAGAATCCTCCATCGGTAGTTCATTGAGCCATAGTTAGACCAATGTGCCTAATACATGCATCAGTGTGCTCAATACAAACAACAAAGTGCTTCATACTCAGAAGGATTCTTCTTATACAGGTTTTGTGAGGTCCAGAACTAAAGTGGAACATTTCCTGGTGCACGCAGGAGATGTAAATTTTTGGTATGGGCACTCATTGTAAGATTGAGGGCTGTTGTGTATTCACTGAGTAAGTCTAACATGAGGTCTTACTGTAAGCAGCCATTGTTGAACTTTTATTTACACCTCTCCAACAGAGAGGGCAATGGAGAGGCCGTATAACAAAATGCTCAGCTATTACATATATGTCACAAGGGCAAGGCAATTGTAAACTTCATACTTGCTTAGTATATTTCAGTCACAGAATATCATTGTGGGTTCTCCTACTCTGGCAGGCCTGCTTCCAGGAGCAGAGTGTTATGAAAGCGGCGTTGCTGTCTGTTTCCCTGTACTGCTCTTCTTGTGAGCTTCTAGATCTCAATGCCAAAGAGGGACCCCCTCCTCTGTCTTACTTCCTCCAGAAGAATCCTGATGTTCCTACTGGACCACAGGCTGTCATGTGGCCTATTCCACTCCTCCTAGACATACTTTTCTTGCAGTTTACAGAATTTTGAAATTTGCAATACCTGCCTCTTTAAGTTGTTGCAACTCTTTAAGTCCTGCAGCTGCACATGCTTTCCTGCCCTCCAACAAATAAGTTCCCAATCACAGGCATTTTTCACACCTTGAGTTTGCCCAGAATAGGTTCATTCTGGAGGGTCACAGGGGGTTAGCACACTACAGGTCAGGTCAGTGCAAATCTCCCACTGACCCACTCCAGCACATTCTGGAGCCTCCCTCCCCACTGGAAAAGAAAATTCAGACCATTATAATCCAAAAGCGTGTGAAAGAGATGCTCAGATCTGAATGTTTGGTAAGGCATGCAAGTTGACACATTCATCATTTTCAAGTAATAATCGCTAAAGACTGTCTCAGGATCATTTTAAAATCCAGGAATTTATCAGGTTTAACTGAAAACAAAAGGCTTTAATATTATGTAATCTCTTTTTTTCTCCTGTGCATTTATTTCACGTTACTGTAACTTTTCTTCAACATGTTCTTTCACCTTGTTGTCTTATGATACCTGTTGTTTTGGCCTGGAATTCAGGACAGTACGTTTAACATCTGGGGTTTCCTGTTGAAGACTGGGGTGCATGTAAGTTTGGAGTTAAGCACTGACTGAACTCCATAGTGACCTGCCCCTCCTCTCCTTCACTCTGTCACGCAAGGCGCTACCTGCAGATTTTATCCAGGTTTATGCAGTAACTGTGGCATTGGTGCAAAGTGAGATCCAGTCCTATAGTTGTAGTGTAAACATGCCTCTGGAAACGTAAGCATTGCAAGTTGATAACGGCATTTTATTAAATGGAAACAAATTTGGTTAGAATTGGGTTCTGATGTTTCACTGCATTCGAGTGCCTGGGCAGGACAAGTTCAGGCCCCCACCTGCCAAGAATGAGACATTAATTTTGCCATATGAACATTAAACCTTAAAATTGTTGCTGGGAAGAAAAGAGGGCCTATCACAAAGAATTGCTGGGCCCCTCGCCAGAAAGACCTTTTTTGCATACTAGCAGACAGCGTTGGAACAAAGGAACCAGTCCCTGCTTCCCCAATACACAGAAGACGTGGTCAGACCAGTTTAGTCACATGACTAACTGGCTGTTGGAGTTTTTTTGAATTTGAACTTGCCTCAGAGTTTTTAAAACTCAGAAAGCTGTTTGCTCCTGGACTGAAAAGACCTCTCTCCTGTCTGCTCCCATCTCTTTCTCACGGAACTGAAGACACATGAACCCCAAGAGAGAAAATTCTCCTACAGTGGACAAGGTTTAAGAAGAATACTGGGCCTCAACGAAAAGCAAGACTACCTACAAAAGGACTACAGTGAGCTCGAAGCACAGTAACAAGAAACTCTTCTGATATTGCCTCAAACCTCTCTATTTTTCTTCTGCTCGTTTCTGTCTCTATTTGCATGTGCGGATTGCGTATGCAAGCTAGTGTGGGGTGCGGCGTGTATTCGTAGGCGTTTGCCGAATTACAGTTTAAGTTTAAGTTTTAATAAATGCCACTTTTCTTCTTTAAACCTAAGAAGGCCTGTTTGTGCTAATTTCTTTGCCTTATAATTGGAAAGCGGTGAACAAGGATTCACCAAGGGGGAGCTCAGAACATGGTGTGTTTAAAATTAAACCCTGTTACAGTAAGACCAGCTGAAGGCTGAGAAAGACCACTAGACACCTTTCTCACCTGGTCATAACATTCATTGACAAGACCACAGGCAAGTAGACAGCAACACATCCCATAACACAAAAGGAATCCTGTCATCCTGAAGGAATTTTATACCAAAGTAAACAAACATTGAATTGCAGCATTGAAGAGATTAACGCAGAGCCAATGGAATGGCATTTTGAAGTTATTTATCAACTCTAGTGCATTGCAGCTGCTTTTCCCCATTTAAACCTTATTTGGTTTAAAAGTACTCACAGTTTCCAGTTGTCTCACGGTTTCCTAGTTTTCTAAATTTAAGCTCTTGCCAAATATGATGATCTGCAATATCTTGCAAAGCTAAATCAGTTTTTATTTGCAAAGCTCAAGTGAAGCTTATCAAAGCTGCCTATTTAAACATTTTTAGGTGTCTATTTAGTAGTCTCCAGAATTCCCTCAGTCCGTTCTTTGTCAGCTCCTTAAAGGGAAATACTTCTTGTATGAAAGGAATGTAAGAAAATGTAAATAGTTCATTATTGTTCTGCAGCAAGTCCACTCAGCTACAAAGGACAAGCAAGAGGAGCCTATTGTTCAGTCCAAATCACCAGGTTAAAAAGAGGCTTGTTACAGCGTGATCGGGGATAATATGTGGGGTTTCTGTTACCCTTTAACTTTGAGATGAAATGATATATTTACTTGTTGCAACAATTCTTTCAAACTGTCTATAAAGTTACTGCACCAGCAGTCTTCCGGCAAGTTCAAACTGTGCTTGGGTGTATTTGTTACTGCATTCTGTTTCCCTTTGTCTGCAATGATTGCTCTTCATACTCTTTCAAACTGATAAAATTGCAGCCTTTCCCAAATCTTTCTCATTCTAAATCATTGCCTCAAAAGAATCTTAGTAAAACAAAATCAGATTCCACTTTGACATTACTGAGATTTTGTGATGTAAGAGCTGTTTATCTTCGGAGCTGTCAGTTAACTATGTGTGACTAGGATTGCAGGCTCAATCTGTCCACAGATTGTGGTTCTGGCCACAGTCGCCTTGTTGAATCTGTAGCCATGGTGATGTGCATGTAGTGAACTGATAGCTCGAAAGGCAAATAAGCACAGCAGCTCAAAAGCTGCTGTATCTCAGAGACTAAAGGAAGTGGTATCAGTTATTTTCCAAGTTTACTTTGGGAAAGTAAATTCAAATTCATCAAATCATTAATTAATCTAATTGCATGCCATACTTAGTTTTTGGTTTCCATTTTAATCTTGCTTGCCTAATAGAGATTTGGCAGAGTGTCCCAACATTGTTAATCATCAATAGTATCACTCAGTCTATTCAGAGTTTCTGTGGATGAACGTGAGTTCATCTAATCGTGGCTGGAGGGTGGATGCACAATTCAATGATCCACTACTTAATAAATTGTTGTGTCCTTTTCTGAAGGAAGTTGCCATACATACTGCGAATTTATTGACCCGTCTTCTTGAAAGTTTAAGAACTGGAAACTAATTTGATTAATCCACTTAAATAGGAGATTGGAGAAAGGACCTTGTAGGATTATTGACAGGACTCTGTATTGTACAATTCAGAGTGTGAAGAAACTTAATTTAACATCAATAGTTGCAGTTCTTGATTCAGGATAATTCACAAGTAAAGCTTCTCATTTCAACTGTATGTCAAACTGTCCAACTGAACATCTTCAATATAGTTTCCATGGATGTCCACGGTATTCACTAGTTAAATGAAATTTTCAAAAGAATTCAATGCATGTAGACCAAAAACAGAAGGATGTTAAAGCAAATGATAATTTTTAGCAGTTTGGTTTATAACAGATCTCTGATTGTAAGAGTGCCTCTTTATGGCCCAGCTGGGCTATAGAGAGGGCACTACAGCATGGAGTATGACTATACTTCAAAAGTAATTCATTGGCCGTGAAGCAATTTGTGACATCTTGTTGATCTGAAAGGCACTAAGTGCACATTCTTTCTTTAGTGCTGTGGCATTATTGTACTATACCAGACCAAATTTCAGATAGTATTATTAAAGTTTAAATGCAGTCTTTAATTTTGAAGTCACAGTGTGACATGACATTCATGGCAAGATTGTTCAAGGCCACCTAGAGTTGTCTAATCTAGTGGGACATTTATCCATAGAGGTTTCATCACACTGACCCAACACCTCCTACTGGCACATTCCGCCAGTTGATCACCCAAAGCTAAAAATAGACCCCAAGAGAGTCAGAATTGACTCTCTTTAAAGCTGAGTACAGATTTGTGCCTCTGCGCGTCAGGCTGCATATAGAACCCTGTTTATAATGCACGTCTGCCTCCTAAAGTAGTTGGAATGCTAGCTCACCAAGTAATGCCTGGCTCGGATTTAAAATTAAAACCCAACCCGGGCCCGGCCCGACCACAACCAACCCGAAGCCGACCCAGGCCCAAGTCCTTTAATTGCTTTTCGCGTCCGACCTGGCCTACCAAGACGAATCTCCTTCATCTGTTCCGGCAGCAGGCTTTTCCTGCAGCTGGAGTTGTGGGAAATCATGGGTAAGCCTGATCCCGTGACTTCCCGGAAACAGTGTCCAGCCGACCCGACCCAAGCCCGAATGCTGGACTCGGAATTTCGACCCGACGCGACCCGAACCCGACACATGTAAACGGGTCTAGTCGGGTTCAGGTCGGGGAGCCAGGCTTTATTACCAAGGGCCAGACTCCAGGCTTTGATCATGCTGCAGGGATCTAGGAGCTGAACTTAAGTATCATGGGAGAGAGTAGGTAATTTCCCAATGCTTTATCTCAGCTCCTCTAACACTGACCAAAATATTAAGTGCTGCTGACCTGCCTTTTTCTTGGACTTTGATGGTAGCTGCCTCTGTAATCCCTTGGAAAGGTTGGAAATCTGTCAGTTTTAACCCAATTTCAGGTGGAGAAATTAAAAAAAAGAAACAGAGAATTACTAATCATAGTACTATTACTAATTAATGCCAGAGGGAAGATTGTGGTCAGGATTGAACGGAACAGCAATGCAGATTTCGTCGTTCTACATGAAAGCCAAATCCAATCTGAAGACAGATTTTAAAAATTGGATCTGAGACAAGTTTTCAGTGGGCTATTGACTCTTGACACCAATCTGAGTGGTTCAGATCTAGGATCATTCTAAGTCAAGCACTTTTGAAAATCTGAAGCAAGGCCAGATCACTTAAACTCTGTTGATGTCATAACCTCCTACCCACCATAATGTTCAATGCACAAGAGATGAAGTGGATCGCAATTCTATTAAAATGTAGATAAAGCTGTTTTTATTTCCATATGGGAATGAGATACGACAGACCTAGCTGAAGACAACAGGAATCAGTGCTTTCTGCTGAAGTTTTCCAACTGTCTTCTCGAATGATGGAAGGAGCAGGAAGTTGGCTCGTGGGCTGCCAGACTCTGCGTCACTCAACTTTCCTTTCAACTTCCGCCTCCTGCACAGAAGGGCAATCATTCATTATTCTGAAAACGTGCCAAAGCTTCCCTTTTCATTTTTGGACCTGATGCCCTATTTTAACCCTTAAAGCTACAAATGCGGTCTCCCTTTTTAAAATAGCCTTCTTGGTGTAACTACTAACTTTATAAATCCTCGAATGAATCCTTTTGTTTGCACTACAGTCTGTTTAAAAGGCACAGCTTAGTTGTGTTTTTTTTTGTTAAAGTTGAGAAAACAAGAGGCTTGAAAAGAGCAACAAGAGAGGAAAATTTAAATCAGGAATTAGTGATTAGATATCGCCAAGCTTGGATTTCAAGGACATGAAGATTGTGGAAGCAATGGGAAGCTTGAGGGAGGTAAGGAATGTCACAGCATTAATGCTGTGCAAAAGAATGTGGTAGAGTAGGAGGCAGTGTGAAGGATCTTAATTTAAACGCAGGGCAAATGTAAGTGAAGGTCAAAGGAGCTAATTGTCAGGCCTCACTTCTTTTAAACTATTACACCACTTACAGCCAGTAGTTGTCACTTCCTTCTGTTTTTCCACCTCATTGAAATTGGTTTGGCATTACTCTGGCCTAGTTAGAATAATTATAGTAAATTTATCATTGTATATTATTGCAAAAGTTCTCTCTATGACAGTTAACTTATAACTAGCTTTTGATCAGTACAGTATGACCAGGCACACTTTTAGATTTTCCTACCTGCTGAGAGTTTATAAAACAAGTTCTTCCATATAATTTTCCATTCAACTATTTGAACTAGCCTGCAGACTTCTTCCTTCTCTTCCTGCCTTCTCTCCACCAGGAATTCATGGCTTCTCTCATATGTTTTTCTCTCAGTTTTCTATGGCTGAAGGTACTGATTCCTTCTAAAATAAAAGTAGTGCGGAGAACACCACCAACACTCCACTGTCTCAGCTGAATGGCCATTCTTTATTTGTGAGACTAGACAGTGAGTTTGTGTGGGCTGTTTAACCCTGGGGCGTACAGCCAACCTACGTGGACGGGTACAGTAACATAATGGCTATGTTACATGGCTGGTAATCAAAAGGCCTGGACTAATAATCTGTAAATGTGAGTTAAAATCCCACCATGGCACTTTGTCAATTGAATTCAACTAATTAATTAAATTTGAAATTAGTTTTTAAAAATGCTATTATCAGTAATGGTGACCATGAAGCTAATGGATTGTTGTAAAAACCCAACTGGTTCACCAATGTCCTTTAGGGAAGGAAACCTGCTGTCCTTATCCAGATATATATATACCTATATGTGACTCCAGACCCATATCAATACAGTTGGTTCTTAACTGCCCTGTGAAATGGCAGCACAGATTTCCCACCTGGTAGAGGTAGGTCAACAAGTGTCCAGAAAGACAAGGAGATCCTCCAAGATAAATGAAATGCTTTCCTTTGTGGAGCCAGGAGAAGCAGGAGTACTCCTCTGAGCACCAAAAGGAACATTGCGATTTCTCTTGCCCCGGACTCCTTTCTTCTCCCCCATTCCCTCACCCCACCTTGCCTGCCTTGAGGCAGTCCCAAAACTTTCTCTCTGTGACTTAGCTGCTTGGTGGCAAGCTGTTCTTTCATGTCAGCCGTTGGCCTCCGGCTGCTCAAACTTTCACTCCCTCCCACCAGCTAGCTTTTTTTAATTTGTTCATGGGATGTGGGCGTCACTGGCTTGGCCAGCATTTATT
The DNA here is from genome assembly GCF_036365525.1 of Heterodontus francisci. Taxonomy (NCBI): domain Eukaryota; kingdom Metazoa; phylum Chordata; class Chondrichthyes; order Heterodontiformes; family Heterodontidae; genus Heterodontus; species Heterodontus francisci. The sequence goes on along the minus strand of NC_090396.1, from coordinate 33,749,962 downwards.
GCCCATCCCTACTTGCCCTTGAGAAACTGAGTGACATTTAAGAGTCAATCACATTGCTGTGGGTCTGGAGTCACATGACCAGGTAAGGCCAGAAGATTACCTGGGCACTAGTCATAGAGTTATACAGCCCAGAAACAGGACCTTCGTCCCATCATGTTTGCGCCGGCCATCAACCACCTAACTATTCTAGTCACATTTTCCCAGCACTTGGCCCGTAGCCTTGTATGCTATGGCGTTTCAAGTGCTCATCTAAATACTTCTTAAATGTTGTGAGGGTTCCTGCCTCTACCACCCCTTCAGGCAGTGTATTCCAGATTCCAACCACCTTCTGGGTGCAAAACCTTTTCCTCAAATCCCCTCTAAACCTCCGGCCCCTTACCTTAAATCTGTGCCCCTTGGTTATTGACCCCTCCGTGAAGGGAAAAAGTCTCTTCCTATCTAACCTATCAATGCCCCTCATAATTTTGTATACCTCAATCAGGTCCCCCCTCATCCTTCTCTGCTCTAAGGAAACCAACCCTAGCCTTTTCAGTCTCTCTTCATTGCTGAAATGCTCCAGCCCAGGCAACATCCTGGTGAATCTCCTCTGCACCCTCTCCAGTGCAATCACATCCTTCCTATAGTGTGGTGCCCAGAACTGTACACAGTACTCCAGCTGTGGCCTAACGAGCATTTTGTACAGCACCATCATAACCTCCCTGCTCTTATATTCTATGCCTCGGCTAATAAAGGCAAGTATCCCATATGCCTTCCTAACCTCATCTACCTGTGCCTTCAGTGATCTATGGACAAGTACACCAAGGTCCCTCTGACCTTCTGTACTTCCTAGGGTCCTACCATCCATTGTATATTCCCTTGCCTTGTTCGTCCTCCCAAAATGAATCACGTCACACTTCTCAGGATTAAATTCCATTTGCCACTGCTCCGCCCTTCTTACCAGCCCATCTATATCGACCTGTAATCTAAGGCTTTCCTCCTCACTATTTACGACACCACCAATTTTCGTGTCATCTGCGAACTTAACTGATCATACCTCCTATATTCACGTCTAAATCATTAATGTACACTACAAACAGCAAGGGGCCCAGCACCGATCCCCGTGGTACACCACTGGTCACAGGCTTCCACTTGCAAAAACAGCCCTCGACCATTACCCTCTGTTTCCTGCTACCAAGCCGATTTTGGATCCAATTTGCCAAATTTCCCTGGATCCCATGGGCTCTTACCTTCTTAACCAATCTCCCATGTGGGACCTTATCAAAAGTCTTACTGAAGTCCACGTAGACGACATCAACTGCTTTACCCTCATCTACACATCTAGTCACCTCCTCGAAACATACAATCAAGTTAGTTAGACACGATCTCCCCCTGACAAAGACGTGCTGACCATCCCTGATTATTCCCTGCCTTTCCAAGTGGAGATTAATCCTTTCCCTCAGAATTTTTTCCAATAGTTTCCCAACCATTGATGTTGGACTCACTGGCCTGTAATTACCTGGTCTATCCCTGCTATCCTTCTTGAATAATGGTACCACATTCGCTGTCCTCCAGTCCTCTAGCACCTCTCCCGTGGCCAGGGAAGATCTGAAAATTTGTGTCAGAGCCCCTGCTATCACCTCCCTTGCCTCACATAACAGCCTGGGATACATCTCATTTGGGCCTGGGGATTTATCCACTTTTAAGCCCGCTTAAACATCTAATACTTCCTCCCTTTCAATGTTAATATGTTCAAGTATATCGCAATCCTCCTCCCTGATCTCTACACCTACATCGTCGTTCTCCACAGTGAAAACAGATGAAAATTAATCATTTAAAACCTCACCTATGTCCTCCGGCTCCACACACAGATTGCCACATTGGTCCCTAATGGGCCCTACTCTTTCCCTGGTTATCCTCTTTCTCTTAATATACTTATAAAATGCCTTAGGATTTTCCTTTACATTGACCGCCAGTGTTTTTTCATGTCCCCTCTTCACTCTCCTAATTACTTTTTTAAGTACACTTTCTATACACCTCTAATGCCTCCGCTGTTTTCAGTGCTCCAAATCTGCCATAAGCCTCCTGTTTTTCCTTGATCCAATACTCTATATCCCTTGATATCCAGGGTTCCCTGGACTTGATGGTCCTACCCTTCACCTTAACGGGTACATGTTGGCTCTGAACCCTCACTATTTCCTCTTTGAATGACTCCCACTGGCCTTGTGTAGACTTTCCTACAAGTAGCTGCTCCCAGTCCACATTGGCCAGATCCGGTTTTATCAAATTGAAATCAGCCTTCCCCCAATTCAGTACCTTTATTTCTGGCCCGTCTTTGTCCTTTTCCATAACTACCTTAAATCTTACAGAGTTATGGTCACTATCCCCGAAATGCGCCCCCACTGATACTTCTGCCACTTGTCCAGCTTCATTCCCTAGGATTAGGTCCACTACTGCCCCTTCCCTTGTAGGACTTTCTATGTACTGGCTCAAAAAGCTCTCCTGTATACATTTTAAGAATTCCTCCCCCTTTAAGCCTTTTGCACTAAGACTATCCGAGTTGATATTGGGAAAGTTGAAATCCCCTACTATTATTACCCTATTATTTTTACACCTCTCTGAGATTTGCCTACATATCTGTTCCTCTATCTCTCCCTGACTGTTTGGAGGCCTGTAATGCACGCCTGGCCAAGTGATTTCCCCCCTTTTGTTCTTAAGTTCATCCCATATAGCCTCATTTGAGGAACCTTCTAAGATATCATCCCTCCTTACTGCAGTAATTGACTCCTTGATCAACAGTGCTATACCACCTCCTCTTTTATCCCCTTCCCTATCACGCCTGAAGATTCTATATTTGGAATATTGAGTTGTCAGTCCTGCCTCTCCCTCAGCCATGTCTCTGCGATAGTAATAATATCATAATCCCATTGCTAATCAATGCCCTCAATTCATCTGCCTTATTAGTAAGACTCCTTGCATTAAAGTAAATGCAATCCAGTCTTGCATTTTTCACTTGTGCCTTAACAGGTCTATATTTGCTCTGCCTTCCAGACTGACTCAGTTTCTCTTCTATATTTGGCTGTGCCTCACCCCCTACTGTACCTCCACTCTGTATCCCATCCCCCTGCCAAATTAGTTTAAACTCCACCCAACAGCACTAGCAAACCTCCCAGCAAGGATGTTGGTTCCATTCCGGTTCAGCTGCAACCCGTCCAACTTGTGCAGGTCCCACATTTGCCAGATACGGACCCTGTGATCCAGGAACCTAAAGCCCTCCCTCCTGCACCATCTCCTCAGCCACGCATTCATCTGCTCTATCCTCCTATTCCTATACTCGCTAGCACGTGGCACAGGGAGTAATCCAGAGATTACAACCTTTGAGGTCCTGCTTTTTAATCTGCTACCTAGCTCCCTAAATTCTTGTTGCAGGACCTCATCCCTCTTTCTACCTCTGTCGTTGGTACCAATGTCCACAGAGGTTTTTAACAACAATGGACAATGGTTTCATGGTCACCATTAGACTAGCTTTTCAATTCCAGATTTATTAATTGTATTCAAATTTCACCATCTGCCGCGGTGAGATTCGAGCCCATGTCCCCAGTGCATTAGCCTGGGCCTCTGGATTACTAGCACAGTGACATGACACTACACCTCCATCTCCCCCTAACCGCTTCTTTTCACTCATTGCAGCTGACCAGCTGACCGGTGGTATGTAGCCAATGTCTGGAAGTTACAATACTCTGGGCCTCTAACCATGCAAATGTGTTTTACATTCAAACTTGCCTCCTGCTCACCCAAAACCCACTGGGGGTTAAAGTCAGCCCCATCTTTTCAAATGTTTGTTCCCAATAATTTCCATTTTAAAATATGGAGGCCCAAAATGACACCGGATACTGATTAAAAACACAATTTTATCATTTAATTCACACTGCTGAGTTAGATAAAACTAAATGGAATGTTAGTACTTCAACAATACAGCTTGCGTTTAGAAGCTGTAAACTTTAACAATGGCAGAAACACTCAGGATAAGTTCCAGGTCTGTATCATTTTCAGTATAAATCATTCAGACCTGTCAAGACTCGCATAGTTCCAATGGAGTTCATTGTTTTTTGTGAGAAATATGTAGCTTCTGCATATGTGTTCAGTGTAAGAAATACTCCAATATGATTTCAATCAATGCCACTGTTTTTCTCCAAATATTATCATTATTTGCAACTATTGATCTTGCAATATTCATGTCAGAATTTAAGAGTTTAAGTGGACCTTTAATGGGCAGTATCCTTCTATATAGCAAATAATGTGGCAACAAACAAGAACTTTTTTTATTTAGCTATAAGTTGGTAAATTGTTTCATGTTTTTATCCTGAAAGAAATGGTCATCCATTGGTAAAAATGAGTAAATTACCACAACAAGGCATCTGGATATGACTTTACTAGTTTGGCAGACATGGTCCGTCTGGTTAGAATCAAAATGGGAATTTATGAAACTGACCAGAAATTGACCAGTTCAGTGCCTGGAACTAATTAACTTCACCTGCAAAACTTGATACTGTTGCCCGAAGACATCCGCAGTCAGGAAATTTCTGATTGCAGCCAATTGCTTTGTCATAGATAGGCAGGAGCAATCGACTAATTAGCAATGGAGAGGTTGTATGTTCTATTTATCTTATAAAAGAGTGCCTGCAATTCATGAAAGTGAACTTGTTAACCTGACACGCTACCTAAACAGTAAGATCAAATAATTGTACTATAATCATTCTTTGGTGGCATTGATTCAGTGCATTGGTACTATTTTGTAATTAATATCAGTTTATTGTTTTACATTACATACGATGTTCCACACCCAGCATCCTCAATGTATTGCAATTGAGATTCATTGCACAATTTCCCACACAACTTTATCTTTCCTCAAATTCAAAACTGTGAAACTCTTTACCTTCCTCAGTTTACTCTTCCACCAACAAACTTCAGGCTTTTCAAACTCAAGTTTATGTCACTGAAATGCTATTTGTTGATTTATCTGATCTTCTCTCCTAGTCTTTTCAGTCTCAGTGACGTCCAGCTCTGTGGCTTTTTCCCTTCTACCTGGCTTTTTCTGTTGGTTTTTTATGTAATTTGTGACTTCTGTTTCCATTGCTGATCTTGTTTTAGTAGGATTTTAGAAGTTTTAACAATTATGCAAATCTCAGATTTACTGAGTTGTCATTTGGATGATGCTAACGTAGCAAACAGTACTTTACATTTAGAAACAATAACACTTCATTGCAGTCATGAGAGAGTACTACATGGTTGGAGATGCAATCCTTTGGATGAGGCATTAAGCCAAGACCATATTTGCTTGATCAAATTGATCAAAACCCACAGCACAATATGTAGAAAAGCAGGAATCTCTCCCTACACTCAACAACACCATGAAAGAAAAGAGGTAATTCACCATATGTGAGGCATTTTGTGATCTCCTGAGAGGCATGAGTTGATATGTAAATGTTCTTTTACTTTCATTGCATTTCTTTCTAATCAAACACCAGCAATGCCTAGATGAAGGAGAATGCTTGGAGGAAACAGTGTATTAACATAGACTGCCTATAAACCAATGCTGGCATGGAATCGATCTAGTATCGTTCATCTTACATGCTGGTGTGAGATTACCATATGAATGTTTTCCCTCTTAAGTTTACACCGTTGTACTGTTAATCCCTACTTGATTCTAGCAAGAAGCTCAAATATAAACGGCATAAAACATTTTGTAGTCCTGTTATCTAAGACATCTTTACTGTTACAATAACCATAAGAATTACACTGACTGCACATGTAGTTTCACTGTACAGAGTCATAGATAGCTTTGAAAGCTGGTTTGACTACAACCATTTCAGCAGAGTGATGGGTCATTGCAAAAATCTGCAATTGCCTTAAATGTTGTTCAGAACTGTGGATTTGGGTAGTCCAGAATAATGCAAATCCACCACATCGAATAAAGTTAAACCTCACCTGAATAGAGCACTTTGGATTGTCTAAAAAAGTTATCCATGATGTCCTAATACATTGACTAGAAGGGCAACCCTCAATAGATTCAAAATCATGATTCCAAAGTAATTTCAAAAATATCAGGAATAGAGTTCTGTAAAAAAGAGAGCCACAAAAATCTAAAGATCTTTTTCACAGCACTGGTTCCAGGTACCCAATCCCTTGGAACTGATTTATGAATCAGAACATTCCTGGTTTATGAACTGAGTACAAAGAGACCTATTGAGCACTGTTACAAAATCAGTCTGCCTTTGGCCCATGTTGCAATGTTAAAGAGAACACATAAACCACCAGTCACAATCCTGACTGGTGCTAGGCACCAAAAACAACATTTTCAGAAAGTCGAGTCAAATAAATGACTGTGCGTATGTTAGAAAATATTTATCTCCTCATGTGTTTGGAACCAAGAAAATCTAGCTGAGTCCCAGTGGATGAGTAAGCTCTATGAGTATGCATCAAATCTGTCACCTAGTTTTCTTTCTATACTGTTTCATTGTTTCGGAAGTTTATTCAACTATTTGTTGTATAATAAATAAAAAGGCAATGTTGATTTCTTTTGATGAGTGTCTGTTAGAATATGAATCATTATCAAAGTTTAAACGTATTCTTATAAATGTACTCCTATAGTACATCCAAATCTAAATGAACTCCATGTGCTTGTGTCTGATTACATGTGAACACCTCTGATGCAGGAATATAATCAACATCTCTCATGATGTGCTGCCTTGGAGAGTCAAACACTGGAAATTATCATGGCTATAACACGCACACAGAGATGTAATTCATTCCTGCTTCATCTCATTAGGGAGACTATTTGGAAGAATCGTGTGAGGTTCCTCGAGGAGCGAGTTCTAAGTCATTGGTCTTCATTTACAATCTGGAATGCTGGGAAACAGGGTAGGAAGTTGTACAGAAGTCTGTCAGCAACCAATCAGAAAAAGGTATGTTTAAACAAAAAATGCAATTATTAAAAGTCAGCAATACTGAAGTAATTTATCAAATATTTTACTCAGACCTGCCACACATCTTGCAAATATATCGAGTAACATTGGAACAAAGTTTTTTAGCTACACAGTTTTCTCCTGTTAATGAACGATGAGGAATGCCACAAATTAGCATGAAAAGTTCCAATTTTATTTATTTTGTTCTTTTTTGTGAAAATGGATACTACTTTTTGTTGGTGTAGAGCTAATACTTTAATCACAAATTAGTTTTTAATCCTCCCCAACCCAAATTTCACTGCTGGGAAGACACAATGATATCAAAAGCTGACAGGGTAAATTTTAACTTTCTCCATTGAGCAGAGAACCAGCGGCAGTGGACCAGGCGAGCAAATTACAGACTTCCACCTCCCTTCTTCTAAGTTGCTCCTTAAAACCTACCTCTTTGACCAAGCTTTGGATCACCTGCCATAATATCTGCATCTTTGACTCATTCTCACTTTTTGTCTGATTATGCTACTGTGAAGTACATTGGGACTTTTTTTTACTACATTTGAAATGCTATATAAAGGCTAGTTGTTTTTGATGTTGCCTTTCTGTTGAAGCTGATCCATTGCCACCAGTTTGCTGTTCAACAGTGAAAATCAAAATTGACCCAAATGTTACTTAATCCACTGTATATTCTCATTAAATCAGGGTACTAATATGGAAACTCTAGCTTTGGATCTGAATACAAAAGAATGTGCATTCTAACTTAAAGTGAATTTGTACATTGTAGTAATCTGTCCTTCTTTGGTTCAACATCCATTTTTCTTCATGCCTCTGGGAAGCACCTTTGGATGATTTTCTATGTTAAAAGTTCTATATAATGTGAGTTGTACTAAAGCACAAGAAACGTGTAGTGCCATAGTGATTCTGTAATAAAATCCGAGCCACTTTGGATCTGTATAAAATTAGATCTATTTATTTTATATTCAACGGCAGAGATCCAATTCAAAACACAAAACACAATGGCCTTCTTTAGACATTTATCAATGGTAATTTAAGAAAAAATAGTTGTGAAAAGTTGAGTAACAGGATAAAATTGCAATAAAATGAACAGAGCTCCACATTTCTGTTTCATCGTTGAATGTTACAGACAAGACTTCTGCTCCATATTTAAAACATCTGCAAAATGTTGTACCATTAAAAATCTACAGAAAATTTATTAGGTTCATGGCATTTACAATTCTCAATTCATGTGATTTACTGTTTATTTGTAGCATTATTAAATTTTAGTCAAATGAAAACTGGCTGCTGCTAATAGCTAACATGGGCTAACATGTACAAAGAAAGAAAGGACTTAAACAGTGCCTTTCACATCATCAGGATCTCTTAAAATACTCGTTAATTATCTCTGAACCACACTCACTGTTATTATATGGGTAAATGTGGCACCCAAATTTGGTGGTATTGGTTGGAGGATGATTGTTGATCCAGACAGCAGGAGCACTCCTTGCTCTTCTGCAAATAGTTCCATGGCTCTTTTATATCTACCTGGGAATGGCAGATAGGGCTTTGATTTCCCAACTTATTAACAAGTTAGCACCTCTAGCAATGCAGCATTCCCTCAGTACTGCACTCTAATATCAGCCTAGGTTAGGTGCCGAAGTCCATAGAGGACTTAAACACTAATTTTCTGACTCAAGTGAGAGAACAACCAAGTAGCCAAACTGATACAATAGTAAAATATTCTTCCCTGTTTTTGCTCCTTCTTCCGAGTCTATGTTCCACCTCTTGTGGTCTCCCTGTGTCATGGGTAATTCCTTGACTAAATAGATGATCACTTGTCCATATAAGTGACATTCCTCAGGTAACTGACAGGATTCCAGTTGTGAAATGATGTTCACTTTTCCTTTCCTGTAGGAAAGCACCTAACATCCACTCAACACCTCATGAAACTGAGATCAAGATGTGAGGAACTACAAGCACAAACTACCCTACCATTTCATGGAATAGTGCATTGAAGCATCAATGCATTGCACCACCACATTGCCAACAGTTTATACACTCAAGTTTTTAACCTTGAAAGGCAACTGGTGGCACAATCAGGTCTTTGGCACCAATGTTCACTGGAATCTGACATGTGGAATTGCCTTATCGGCATCCTTTCTCAGATCCATGATTTCTCCTGAGCAGCAGGCCTGTACTGGTCAGTGAACATAATGAACGCAGGCCTATCCCAGCATCTGAATCTCTAGAGAAAATGCAGTATCAAAATTATACACTCTATGAAACTAAATGAATATCTGGTTAGGGTTGAGGACCATTGTGATTGACAGAAATGGTAAAATACTCCATGGAACATAATAGTTCCAGCTTGGTTGGGCCTGCAAATGGAAATAAAGTCAGGAAGATATTCAGTAGGCACAGAATTTGTCAAGATATTACCTAATTGGAATAGAATCCATGTTAGAGCAGACTATACATGGTGTTTGGAAGGCAGACTGAATGACTATGTCGTGTGGCTCAGTTGGTAGCACTCTTGCCTCTGAATTGTAAGGGTCTAGGTTCAACTCCCACTCCAAGGCATTTGCCCAAAAATAAAGGCTGATGCTTCAGTGCAATGCTGAGTAAGTACTACACTATTGGGGGTGCATTCTTTTGGATGAAGTGTTAAACTGAGGGTCCCATCTGCCTGTTCAGGTGGATAGAAAAGATCCCATTCAAAAAGGTCCTATTCTGAAGAAGAACAGGGGAGTTATCCCTGGTGTCCTGGCCAATATTTATCCCACAATCAACATCACAAAAACAGATTATCTGGTCATTGTCACATTACTGTTTCTGGGAGTTTGCTGTACGCAACTTGGCTGCTGGGTTTCCTACATTACAAAAGTGACTGCACCCAGTACTTCATTGGCTGTAAAGTGCTCTGAGATGTCTGGTGGTTATGAAAAGTGCTATATAAATGAAAGTCTTTCAAGCCTTGCTTTTTTTTCTGTGCTGTCATATATCCCTGTGCCATACATAAAGGACTAAGGTGACTGTCTATTTTTCCTGGTGCCTTAGGGAATCTCTCCCAATGGCCAGTGTTTTATTTAAACTTTGGCTTCATATTTGGATCATTCAAACTTCGAGTGGTTGAAATGTGAAATCGGAATAAATTTTAGTATTCATTCCCACTGCCAACTGTAACAGAAATTAAGTGCATGCAGAAAGCGGGTAATGTTTGCAATTTCCACTGATGATCTGACTTTTTAACTTGGTCTTTTCCCACTTGTTGATTCCGATGATTTGCTTATTATTGTAAGAGCTTAGATTTTATGCAGAGTGATGCTATCTGAAGTCTGCAGTATTTTAATCATTCTGTAGTTTGGTACTTTAATGGCCCATATACACAGAAAAGAATTTAAACTCGTGTCCTTAGCTGATCTATACAAACTCTATCCTACCAGATGTCAGGGCAGCCAAATAGATCCCAGTTCTGATATAGTACCTGCCATTTCTCAACCGGCATACCATCAGCATCTTTCTGCGCAGTCTAACTTGTGTAATGTTATAGGGCCTTTAATTGTGTCCTGCACATTCCAGTGTTAATGAAAATGTCTTACTCGCAGCACATTAGTTATGACATTCTCAGATGTGACTGGTTCAAATGAACCCACATTGGCCTGTGGTTGAAGTCTGGGACCTGGCTGCACTGTCACCACCTGACAATCTACAGTCATTATGTTTCTCTATTAGACAAAGGAACAGTCTCTTGTTTTACTGTGACCAATGATTCATTAGATGTCTTGACTGAAAGGAAACATTAACACACAAGCAGTTGTCTGCAACAGTATAAACTGTCAAAAGGTACAGCTGTGCCATTGTTTCCCAGAAAATTTAAAAAGAAAATAAAATATCCTTCCCTTTCAAAATGTAATTAATTGTGTTTCCCCTACCATTCGTATTTACCTCCCACCACGAGACTCCCTCCTTCAGCCATGAAGACTCGATTAGCTGCATCACAGATTTCTTCATTACCACTGTCAATATTCCACGCTGATCTTCAAGAGATGGGCTGAACTGGATCCTCCCAGCTGATCTCCCTCCCCCTGCCCTGGCAAAGTAGTCTGTCTTATAGAAGCAGCCTAAGGAGATTTAACTAAAAGTGCCAATTTAGGGAAATCAAATTCATTGGCCAAAGAGCTGGAGCCAAGATGGGGAGTTTTTTTTTAAAGCACAGTGGCGCAGTGGTGGGCGGCACAGTGACGCAGTGGTTAGCACTGCAGCCTCACAGCTCCAGCGACCCGGATTTAGTTCTGGGTACTGCCTGTGCGGAGTTTGCAAATTCTCCCTGTGTCTGCGTGGGTTTCCGCCGGGTGTTCCGGTTTCCTCCCACAGCCAAAGACTTGCAGGTTAATAGGTAAATTGGCTGTTGTAAATTGCCCCTAGTGTAGGTAAGTGGTAGGAGAATGGTGGGGATGTGGTAGAGAATATGGGGTTAATATAGGATTAGTATAAATGGGTGGTTGTTGGTCGGCACAGACTCGGTGGGCCGAAGTGCCTGTTTCAGTGCTGTATCTCTAAATAAAAAATTAAGTTCTTTTGATCTGGTATATACTGCCTGAAAGGATGGTGGAATCTGAATCAATAGTAACTTTCAAAAGGGAATTGGATATGTACTTGAAATGAAAAAAATTGTAGATCTCTGGGGAAAGAGTAAGAATAATTGGATAGCTCTTTCAAAGGCATGTTGGGCTTCCTTCTGTGCTGTGTGATTCTATACGATCCTAAGCTTAAATTCTTTAAAAGTCTGGATCTGTACTCAGGTCTTCTGATTATGAGCTAGGTCTTTACTGTCATACCTCTGGATTCTCTTCCTTATTCTTTCAAGCTTTAACATGTTAAGGAAGTACAAGTTTTATTCGCACAATAGTGGCACACAAGGCAGTTAAAATAACTAGCAAATTATAAAATAAGGAAGCCTCATGAAAATCTGTGTAATTGATAAAGATTCAAAATGAACACATTTAATTAATCCTTCATTTAAATTGGAAGAAATTATTGAAATCAAAGGTGGTGATCCACTATTTAGTAATTGTAACCATCTTTCAGCAAGTATTTCTAAGCCTGTTCTAAATATTTATATGAGTTGAAATCTTACTGCCAGAAACCCCAAGATTACTGATGGTATATTTATTCCAAGCCAATGGAACTGGATCTTAAAACAACAACAACTTCTATTGATATAGCACCTTTCTTCTTCTTTGGCCTCTTTGTCTCGAGAGACAATGGGTAAGCGCCTAGAGGTGGTCAGTGGTTTGTGCAGCAGCGCCTGGAGTGGCTATAAAGGCCAATTCTAGAGTGACAGACTCTTCCACAGGCGCTGCAGATAAAATTGGTTGTCGGGGCTGTTACACAGTTGGCGCTCTCCTTGCGCTTCTGTCTTTTTTCCTGCCAACTGCTAAGTCTCTTCGACTCGCCACACTTTAGCCCTGCCTTTATGGCTGCCCGCCAGCTCTGGTGATCACTGGCAACTGACTCCCACAACTTGTGGTCAATGTCACAGGACTTCATGTCACGTTTGCAGACATCATTAAAGCGGAGACATGGACGGCCGGTGGGTCTGATACCAGTGACGAGCTCGCTGTACAATGTGTCCTTGGGGATCTTCCATGCGGCTCACATGGAACCTTTAACATAATAAAAGATCCCAAGGTATTTCACAGGAGCGTTTTAAAGCAAGATTTGACACCAAGCCACATAAGTGATCTGAGGGCAGATGAACGAAAGCCTAATCAAAGAGATAGGTTTTAAGGATCATCTGAAAGAGAGGTAGAAAAGTGTGGCGGTTTAGGGAGGGAATTCCAGAGCTTAGGGCCTTGGTAGCTGAAGGCACGGCTGGAGCAGTTAAAATCGAAGATGCTCAAGAGGTCAGATTTAGAGGAGCGCAAATATCTCAGATGGTTGTGGGGCTGGAGGAGATTACAGAGAAAGGGAGGAACAAGACCAGGGAGGGTTTTGTAAAACTGAGGCATTGTTTAACTGGGAGTCAATGTAGGTTGGCGAGCACGGGGTGATCAGTGAATGGTACTTGGTGCGAGTGAGGACACAGGCAGCCGGGTTTTGGATGACCTCAAGTTTAGGGAGGGTAGAATGTGGGAGACCAGCCAGAAATGTGTTGGAATAGTCAGGTCTAGAAGTATCAAAGGCATGGATGAGAATTTCAGCAGTAGATGAGCTGAGGCAGGGGTGGACCCTGGTGATGTTATGGAGGTAGAAATAGGCAATCTTAGTGATGGTGTAGATATGTGGTCAGAAGCTTATCTCAGGGTCAACAATGACACCAAGGTTGCGAACAGTCTGGCGCAGCCACAGACAGTTGCCAGGGAGAGGGACGGAGTTGGTAGCTAGGGAATAGAGTTTGTGGCAGGGACTGAACGCAATGGCTTTGGTCTTCCCAATATCTAATTGGAGAAAATTTCTGCTGATTCAGTACTGCATAGCAGACAAGCAGTCTGATAATTTAGTAACAGTCGAGGAGTTGATAGAGGTGGTGGTGAGGTAGAGCTGAGTGTCGTCAGCATACATATGAAAACCAATGCTGTGTTTTCAGATGAAAGTCTCTTTGGTCTGTTGGCCCAGATTGTATCAGATTTGAGTGTTGGATGCAGGGAAGATTTGCCCAGCATGATATCTCCCCCAACACCCACCTTCCCCGCTCCACATAAAGCAAAGCTCATTTGCCCGAAAGACTTTATACTTGCCTAGGTGGTTTGCAACACTCTTCCTCAAAACAGCCTCTTACATTTACCTCACTAAAGATGTCTGGCTCATCAGACTGTAGTTTCCAGTACAATTGCTTTGTCCATAGTTGTCAGCTGTGGCTCATTGGTAGAACTCTTGTCTCTGAGTCAGAAAATTGCGGGTTCACGTCCCACCCCAGAGAATTGAGTACATAATCTAGACTGACATTGCTGTATAGTACTGAGGGAGTGCAGCATTATCTGAGGTGCTACCTTTTGGTTGAGATGTTAAAAGATTCAGTGGTACTATTCAAAGAAAAATATGACGTTTTCCCAGAATCACAGGCTCCAGGCCTCCATTGTATTCATTTGTTGTTTGGGGGACCTTGTGTGCAGTTGAACTGCCACTTTTGTCACAACAGTGACTGCCCTTCAAATATCCATTAGTTTTAAAGCAATTTGTGGCTTCCTGAAAGGCACAATATAACTGCAAAGTTTTTCCTGGTTAGAAATCCCTATTAGAGCATGACCATACTCGTCAGCCTTTTCCTTAGGTGCCTTTGTGTGCAGGTCATGGACGCAAAAGGCCTTATCCTGTTTCAAGTTGCACATTCCACGTTACTGTCAGTGCCACGTCAGTAGTTACTGTAGTAATCCCTATCAGTAATCCTGAAATCTGCACAGGCAGCGTGGAGCCTCATCCACCAGCATTGCACATCAGAACTTCAGGCGGGATAGAGGGGGATGTAAAAAGGGTGGGGGAGTTGCATTACTGGTTAAGGAGAATAGTACAGCTGTACTGTGGGAGGCCACCTCGGAGGGATCATGCAGCAAGGCAATATGGGTAGAGCTCAGGAATAGGAAGGGTGCAGTTACAATGTTGGGGGTTTACTACAGGCCTCCCAACAGCCAGCGGGAGATAGAGGAGCAGATATGTAGACAGATTTTGGAAAGATGTAAAAGCAACAGGGTTGTTGTGGTGGGTGATTTTAACTTCCCCTATATTGACTGGGACTCACTTAGTGCTAGGGGCTTGGATGGGGCAGAATTTGTAAGGAGCATCGAGGAGGGCTTCTTGAAACAATATGTAGATAGGCAGCACAGTGGCACAGTGGGTAGCACCGGAGCCTCACAGCTCCAGCGACCCAGGTTCAGTTCTGGGAACTGCCTGTGCGGAGTTTGCACGTTCTCCCTGTGTCTGCGTGGGTTTCCGCCGTGTGCTCTGGTTTCCTCCCACCTCCAAAAAAACTTGCAGGTTGCTAGGTAAATTGGCCATTATAAATTGCCCCTAGTGTAGGTATGTGGTAGGAGAATGGTGGGAATGTGGTAGGGAATATGGGGTTAATGTAGGATTAGAATAAATGGGTGGTTGTTGGTTGGCACAGACCCAGTGGGCCGAAGGGCCTGTTTCAGTGCTGTATCTCTAAATAAATTTTTTTTAAAATCATGAGTGGCAGACCTGCGGTTTTCCGACATGAGCTAATGTCAGAAAAGTCCATGTTTGCCAGCATGTAATCAACAACAACAACTCGGGAAATAGGTCCCAGCATCTAAGCCTTTCAATATTGCATTCAAACTCGTTACATGAAGCACAGTTTGAAGCTGTGGTTAGCAGTGCTGAATTGAATGTTTCATCACACACTGAACAAATAAATATTCGTTTCCAATCTAATATCCGTGGGTGTCATTAGACATCAAAGCTGCAGAGACACATGTGAGAATGAAAGCGGTGAGTGATTAAGACCAAGGATTAGAATGTTCCCCTGTGGGTGGCCCCTCTACTGAGACGTTTTGTGAACTTACTTGCTGATTTCAAATGTTCCAGAAGAAAACAAAAATTGTTACTTGCTTTGCAATCCACCTCACGACTTCCTCCGCAGTATGGGAATTAGAATACTGTTAACTGCAATGATCTAATCATTCAGCCCCATTAGTGAAAAACAGAAAGTTCAAACCAACCTCACTTGCAGAATACAAATGAAATATTCTATGAATTAAACAAATAAATAGAAAACAAATGTTACTTCAGCTCTGAGATTCTGTTTGTGTTCAAAAAAAGTGTTTAATATGAGTAATCTTAACATTTGCACACAGGTTATAATTAAACTTAATCTACAGGCTGTACAAAACTAGGAGGAAAATATTAATGAAGCAATAGAAAGTTACAGAAGTGGCCATTAGCACAACAGATACATTTTAGATATGGTGGTGATTTTCTTAGGCTTTACATGATGTGTCATCAGTCAGTGTTGGTGTGGCATGTTAAGTGAAAGAATATAATTTTGAAGGTGATTGTACCCGAGTGAACTAGGCTCATAACTGGGAAATCCAAACACCAAGCATGTACACCAACAAAGATTGGGGAAGACAATCTGCAACTATGGTGTTGTGAAGCTGAGGGAACTTAAAAAATATATGCAGGAATAGGCCACATGGCCCATTAAAGCTGTTCTGCCATTCAATAAGACCATGCCTAAACTTCTTTCTCAACACCATTTTCTTCCCAATCCCCATATCCCTTTACTGCTTTAGTGTTCAGAAATCTCCAGGTCTTGAACATACTCAACGACTGTGCATCCACAGCCCTCTGCAGTAGAGAATTCCAAAGATTTACAAACCTCTGAGTGGGAAATTTTGCCTCATCTCAGTCCTAAATGGCTGACCCTTTATCCTGAGACTATGACCCCTAGTTCTAGACTCTCTCACCTCAGGAAACAGCCTCTCAGCAGTTAGCCTATCAAGCCTGAATTTTATCCATGCAGAGTTCACTGCACTAGTAAATTAATGCTATTGAGAAGATCTCAGATCTGGTTTAAGATGTCTGAATTAAATTTACCATTTAATGATGTTATGACCAGGTGAGGAAAGGGTCTCAGGCTCCCCTTTCGCCACTTCTCTGGTTTGACTGCAACAGGGTTTATATTTTTAACATAGTGATTTAACTTACCAATTCAATGAGCACTTGCTCCTGTTAGTCTCATATATAATTGCAAATGAACCAACCATTGAGTCATAGAGTCATATAGCATAGAAACAGGCCCTTCGGCCTGTTGACCATAATGCCTACCTATACTAATCCCATCTGCCTGCATTAATTCCATATCCCTCTATGCCTTGCTCATTCAAGTACCTGTGCAGATGCCTCTTAAATGTCACTACTGTTCCTGCCTCCACCACCTCCTCAGGCAGCTCATTCCAGATACCCACTACTCTTTGTGTGAAAAATTACCCCTTTGATCCCCTTTAAACTTCCTCCCTCTCACCTTAAATCTATGCCCTCTAGTTTTAGTCACCCCTACCATGGGAAACAGACTCTGGCTATCTACCCTATCTATGCCTCTCATAATTTTATATACCTCTATCATGTCCCTTCTCAGCCTCCTTCACTCTAGGGAAAACAGACCCAGCCTATCCAATCTCTCTTTATAACTCAAGCCCTC